>NC_088993.1:16352079-17056246 GCF_963932015.1 Anas acuta
TCTTGCCTACAACCTCTTTTAAGGTTTATCATCTTTATTTTACTGTTTGTCTTCTTCAGCTTCATACTAGTTAAACTCCCCCTGGCTGCTATGCTTGAGAAGCGAAGTAGCTTTTCTATTTAATGGACAAAATTTCTCTTGACCAGTATGACTGCTTGTCAGAGAGGTTCAGTTTGTGGCCATAGGATCCTCTGTCAGACCATGGAGATTCATAACTTACATAAGAAGTTTGCCTTCTTCTCTGCTCTTGTTTTTGCCTTATTATAGCATTTTACTTAAGAATCCTGGGTTGGTAATTTTACCACTACTTATCTTTGTGCAGTTTTTAACAGATTTTTTTGCTTCCCTCCTCTGAACAAATGTCAGAAACAAGATGACAGATTTCCCAATGAGATTCACACGCAGTCAAGGCAACAATTTCTTGTAAAATAGTGTTTTCTTTAAATATTTCAGTGTTTGCAACCTTCAACGGGGTATTTCTTCAGGTGACGGAGGACTTATTATAGTAATTTGACTTACCCATTTTAGACAACATTCCCACTCTGAGTTAATAAATGTCTGCTTTTTCTCAAGAACATGTAATCATGATAAGCTTAGCAAGTGTTGCAGCTTCTGCGAACAACTATTTTCTGTCACTGTCAGGATATGAACAAGTCAGGGTATTATTTCTGTGTCTCTTCCCAGACATTACATGTAGCCACTCCTTAACTTTCTTTATTTCCTGACATTGAAGATATGAACTATCTAGAAGCTTTGTGGCTCTCAGCATGTCAGGATCCAAGCATTTTGCAGCCACTGGTGTTATTTACATGCCTGGCAAGGTTTTCTCCTCTTTGATAGACAAGGAAATAAAGCATGGGGTAAATTGATCTCCCCAAAGACATGCACAAAATTTGTGACTTATCACTGCTTTTATGTCCTCCTTGGTTAGAAATTGGAGAGAAAAATCCTTGCTAGTGCACTCTGTATATGCAGATGAAATGCAAAGTAAAACAGCGCTGAGAATTCTGTAAAAGATTTTAGAGAAAGTCAGACATGGAGATAAGAAAGCGGGTTATTTTGTTGTTGTTGTACCAAAGTGTTTTAAAAATACAGACATAATAATTTCTAATTTGCTGCTTTCTTGACATTTGGCTTATGTTGGTCCCTTGGGATCTATAGTGGACCCATGCAGCCTAATACCAGGAGGCCAGCCTCCCCATCCTCCTCTGCAGCCAGTGGGGAGGGTTGCTGGGAGAAGCTTACTTCAGATCTTTCCTCAAGCATGGGAGTTTTTATATTTGGTTAAAATGGGAGTCCAGCACAGACACTTGATTTATTTATGCTGAGGTCACAATACCTGGCCTCTTATCTGCAAAGCGCATCTGGAGAGAGTGGGCAGGAGACGCGCAGGATGGATTAGTGGGAAGCCACTAATGCATGCTTGTGAGATCAACATTCAGAATCTAGCACATCTGAAGCTGCCAAAGAAAGCATCTTGCAGGGGAAAAGCATGTCAAGGGAAGATCTTCAGAGTATTTTTTAGCTCAGTTGGCCTGAGAGCACCTCCTATCTGTCACTAAAACAGCCCCCACTACCCTTCAAGGGAGCGGTGGGATCCCGATGGCAGCTTGCTCGGAGGATCCTCCTACGAGGTAGAAAAGTGTCAATGTTCCCGTGCCAGGAAGCATTGACATGCTCTGGGGCTTCCTATTGCTCTTTGCTCACAAATCTGCAGGACCTGAGGGTGTCAGGGCCCCCCCTGTTTTTATGTTAAGCTGTCAGTGCTGGGGTCTCCCTCTCAAGCACCAGGCCTCTTCACAGCCAACAGGGAATGCAAATCAGAAAGGAACATAAACAATCCTCCGATGTCTTCTCTGAGCTGGTGTCTTTGGAGGTGTGTTTTATGGCAACAAAACCTCACTACCAATATTTTTTTCCTACCTTTTTCAAATATAAAATGAAAAGAGCTCTGAAAATGCTCAGTATTTTTAGGTCTCTCCAATTCAAGGATGCTCACAGAGTCTCCCAGCTACCACTTGTTTGACCTGCTCCCTCTCTCTCCTTTGCTCTTAGCGGTCACACTTTCATTTTGGGAGTCTTTCTTCTCCACAGCTAGAATGAGACTACACCTGAGATCAAACCATCCCCATGTTCCACCCACAGTCTTTCACACGCCACTGCGGCAGGGCAGTGAGTGGAGCTCTTACTTGATAATTATTGACTTTCCTCCTCCTGTTCCATATCAGATCTATCTTCTTCCTTCACCATTTTAATTGTAGCATGCATTGGAAGTGTTTCTGTACTGAATCCACTAAGCTAGCAAGCCAATCTATTCTAACGCTAACTCAATTTTCTTAATGTCAAGTTGCAGATAAACACACAGATATTCAGCCCAAATTTCCAGCCTAGAGCATGACTGGAAGCGAATACCAACTGATGGAATCAGACCTGCATTCACTTTTTCTTCACTTCCAGCAAGGACAGATGCTTCACAGCCACAATTATTATCTGCCTCACTTTCCTTCCTAGCTTTTACCTAGTGTATTGACAAGCTGGATTGGATTTGGAGGGGGCAGGAAGGCACGCCTGAGCCACCAGAAGAAATCCATGTGATACCTGAGCTCACCGCCCTTCGCTGTTCTCACAGCCTAACAGCCCGGCTCTGAGTCAATAACGAAGCAGAAAGAAGTTCAGTGTCAGATTCTTCAGGGTACAAAAGGCCAGTGTGGTTATCTGGACTGCAGTGACACAAAGCAAGGACTTTACCTGGACTAGTCCAATCGTCCAGGCTCAGTGAAAAGCTGGCTACTGCTGGAGAACCCCTCTTCCCTTTGGCAGTTTGATTCAGTAGACAGGGATCAGCAATCAGCACAGGAACCTGTGCCTTGTTCCTAGCCTGAACCTCACCTCCTCCAGGGTTTAACATGCACCTTGGTTTGTTATTTAGAGCAATGCATTCTACTGGGATGAATTAAATACTTGAAAATCACAAGCTATCTCCATCCCTCCCCAAAAACAAACAAACAAACAAACAAACAAACAAACAAAGAACAGACTGTGATATCTTACAGATATGCCAGTTATAAGGTTACTATTTAATTCAACCAGCGTGGTTAGTAGTGTAAGAATATCCCATTGGTTCTTTTTATAAGCTTTTTGTCCGTTCTAAATTTAAAAATCCCCAGTGTTCAATATTTTCCAATACTTCCATCCCATTACCCCTAGTGATATCCTATTACATTATTTCATTTCAATTCTTTCTCATTTGGGTCATTCTTTGCATCATTCATTAGCTATAAAAAACATTTACCCCCAAATGTGCTAGATTTCTGTGGCACTTGCATGGAATCCATCTTTCTCCGGGAAGCCGACTTCAGTGATTAATAACATAGGCTTCAAGAGTGTGACAGGTATGAGTAAATGCTCCTCAGTATGAGTAAATGCTGAAACATACATCAACTTTAAGAATTTTGTAGACCATTAGGTTCCTTTTTATCAAGCTTAGTCAAGCTGTGCTTTATTTATCTCTGCTAATCTTTCCTTCTAAATGAATTTCTTGAGACTCCGAGTCATGCTTGTGTTCTGAGTGTGAAGCAGCACTCTTGTTTCAAAAACAAAGCCCAACAAAAGCACCCTCTTATGAACACGAAGGGACCTTAAGTCTGCTTTCTGAAGCACCACCACACACATCTGTAGGATTTATCAAGCCCTAATGAAGAATGCTGTCTCAATTCTGTGGCTAGCAGCCAGTTCTCAATATCTTAGATGTGAAATTAGATTATGCTGAGACTAATGCACCACAACATGCCTTATTAGGTGATTTATAGCTTTGACTTGAGGGCCTTAATATGGGTATGTCTGCAAGGGGCACTTAGCATAGAGGTATGTATTTAAGAGATTTTAGTCAAAGCCCATTAAACCCAGGACAGATGTTCTTATTCAAAAGCACAATGTCTGCACCAGTGGGGAAGCAAGAGGGGGACAAACTCTTGATTGCAGCTCTTTAATGCTGTAACTTCTGTCTTCTGTTAATCCAACTCAATTTTTCTGTATATTCTCAGAGACACGGTGGAAATTTAAATCCAGAACCAAATATTTCATCCCTTATTGGGATAGGACTTCTGCTTGCAAAGGTGTTACCAAGGTTTGTACAGCCTTGGTTAACTGTAGGAAACTATGTTTTAATGCAAAAAATTTTAATGTCAGTATTTCTCTGCCACTGTAGAAGTGGAAGAGGCTGCCCTGCACTATTGCTCATCTGCTTTTAAAGCTCTGCTGTATTCAGGGTGCAGAGGTGCTTTGTGGTTACTGTTGAGGGGGCAGAGGCAGAAGATAAATGAAGTCATTGTCTGGATCACACCTCCATGCGTACTAGCTGTTTGCATCCAGATAGGAACACAAGTCCTGGGAGACTGGAAGGGAACATCACATTTATTCCCCTGCTTTCAGAGTCAATTAGTCTAGAAGGGTTCAGGGAAGATATACAGCCTAGGTTAGAGACTATTTCCTGACACTGAATAGTGAATTTAAGGCCTGTAGTAAAGGCTGAATGCTGAAATACCATTGCAGTATAACTGAGAATCGTGTGGACAGCACACACATCTATATACATCATCTTAGATCCGTTTATGTTCCTACCACTGCACTTTGGATTTCACATAAATATGCTCATCTACACTTCTTCATGATCTTCTTAATTAATACACCTACTTAGATGACAGGCCAGCGCTAGGAGAAGAATTATTCTGTCTAAATATTATAGCTCAAAAGCAATGCAAAGACTGCTGGTATGGCGAGGCTGTTTATGCAAGGTCCATCCATCTGACCCTTTTCTCCTAATAAAATGTCACACTGGGTAACACCGTGATATAATCAGTTACAGTATAATTATTCTGTATCTACATGCAAAAACATCAAAAGGGTAAGGGACTAATATGCAATATGAGGCACCTCTCACTGCTCCTTTCATCCGTCTTGCTGATAGTGTTGAAAAGGAAGATGAAACACAACCCCTGTTCCTCCATTCAGCCAGTGCAGCTGTCACAATAAAATATGTTTTAAAAGGGATAAAGGCTTCAAACCCACAACTGAATCTGTTACTGTGTGCGTACCAAAACCGGCAGACAAAACTTTCCATCCAAAATAAATTGGAGATGATAGGAACAATCTCAATGGCACTGAGGGGAACTCATTTCTCAGGCAACATAGGCAGAGCCCCGAGCAGTCTTGCTCTGCAGGAGGTCTCTACGCCTGAAAGTTTTCCAGTCCCCCTGCCAACCACGTCACTTGGTCTGATGAAAGATGTTGCTTCTCCTTGCATGGTTTGCCTCGGTTTGGCTGAGTGAGGAATGATATAAAAAGGACACTCTCCAGGTGACCAAAGGTTGCACCTGTCATTGTTAATGCTGGTCTGGGAGGCAATTTTGACGTGTTGTGAACTAGATACACTAACTCCAGATAGGAAAAGGAACAAAATGGGGACAGTCAACACCCAGTGGACCAGACCTTTGGTGGTGGCCAACATCATAATTCCTGTTCTGGGACTGTTACACTGCCAGACAGTTTCTCTTCCATAAATTATGCAGCTTGTAAAGATAAACTCCAAAACCAAAATATCCTAAAATTTTCTGCTTGTGTGCAACAACATCTGCTACCCTCTCTGTCAGCTTCAGAAATATAACAGATATGAGACAGCAACAGAAGACCTTCTTCTAGGGAAAAGAGAGTAGTGATCCCCCTCCGAAATGCTTGGCTTGGTCTTGTGTTCTCTGCTTTTCTTGTCTCAGCTGTAATGCTGTTGTGAATTGTTTAGACAGGAGGCAGCCCTTAATAAGCCCTAGTTGAAGGGCTGTAGGACTTTGATACCTGGCATTCTAAATATTGATCTTGTTCTAATGAGTGAGCAATTCTGCATGGATTAACTGATCCATGGCAAGTGCAAATCGTGTTCATGGTGAAGCTTCCTTGTCTCAAGGCCATCACGAAACTTAGGGCAAGAAGAAGATGTTAATAAAGGTGATGGAAAATGTGAGCTTGTCAGGAAACCTGTCTGGAAAGATCTCTGTGGTGGAGTGTATGTCAGCATCTGATTTGGAAAATGACAGGGTGTCCGTTCCCAGTAAAAAGCCTCTCATGCACTTGACCTTCTGCAGACAGCCCTTGCAGTAAATGTCTCCAGTGTAGCACTACATATTTGATAAACACCGTGCAATACAGAATGGGTTAGAAATAATGTATATATATCAATAGATTTTAGTATCGAGTTCAGCAAGACTTGAGAAAAGTTCCGACACATGCCGTCGATTTGCTCTGGAGCAAAACTTTCAATAACATTCACTTCACTTATTTCCAGAAAATGCTTTCTTAGGCTTTAACCTTGAATGTAAGTACCAGAAATCAGATTGCTGCATGTCTGCTGAGCTATTTGTGTGCCTTTTCTTCAACGTGAAATCAACTTAGTTTAGTCCTCACTGGCAAAGGGACAAACTAAGTTATATTCTCCCTCAGAATACTGTGATTTTGAAAATGCTTAACCTAGGAGATTTCCTACAGAAAAAATAACAATAATAATAATAAAATAATAACAATAAAATTAAAAAAATGTGAGTCAGGAGTGCTACATTGTTATGGAAAAAGTGGAAAAAGCAAACCTCATCTCAGTGTATTAATCTTATATAATACCTCCATGTGAAAATATGAAGAAAGGATATAACCTGTAAAATGTGGAAAGGAAAACCTTATCCGGAATAGTGTGTATCATTTGAGTATTGAATTCCAATAGAGATTTGAACCGATGGGTGAGAATCCAAGTGAGACAGATGGGAGTTTCAAAAACAAGACTGACAAAGAATATCTAGAATTAGTATAGAAATAAATAGCAGAGGGAGAGCATCAGGGCAGTCTCCAAATTGTATACAACATGGCTGGGAAAGAGTGGTCTTTGGGAAGAAATAGAAGAAAGAAATCAGTCTGACCCATGCAACCTCACAACAGCTTTTAAATCCCACTAGCTAGCACAGGTGGAATTATACTGGATAATGCAGAGATCTCTTCCACAAGTCCACTCCCTTTCTCAAAAAAAGATCAAGGAAAGAGCTATACGTATTCTATCTCTTTCTTCTGGTATACTTGCATCAGACTGTTCAGGATGTTTCTTGGTAAGAGCTAATGATGTCAAGAAACCTTGTGATTGAGTGATGTTGCTTGAATTCACGGCAGCTGACTCAAGACCCATATGTCTCATTCCCCTGCCACAACTGAAGGAAGGAAGAGACATACTCTATCAAATTCAGATATGAACACAGATTTTTTTTTCCTAAGCTGTGCAGAAGTTCTTGCACTCAGCCAAAACTCATTCACACAAGGGGAAATTCTTGAATCTACCAGATGAACAGCAAACTCAGCAAGTTTCCATAGACTAAACCGTGCTTTTGCACTTGCTTAGGAAAAATGCTGCAACACTTGCTCTATTTTTAAATTTCTGTGTCTTATTCTTACCAATTGCCACAAAATGTAGGTCAATTTTTTTAAATTTATTTATTTATTTTTTTTTTTTCTGGGAGAAAAAAGCATTGAAACATTATTTTTAGTATATAGGTGTAGATTTGGTTGGAGAATTCTATCCTTATTTATTTTCCACTTTCTTCTCTAAAACAGATGTCAAGAACAACTCAATGAATGCCTCCAAGAAATTCACTACTTACAAGAATGGGATAAGTTGCCATAGTATTATCAGTGATTTCAAAATATTCACAGTATTCCTTATTGTGCTCTTGGGACTCAGTCTCCCTAAAGAAGCAGGTGACCTTTTTCCTTCTGTTTTTATTTCTTCCAGCAGATCTGTCTTTCCCAAGTACATTTGAGATGCAATCTTATCATTCCGAGGAAAGTCACAAAGGAGCTCACAGGGGGTAGTTAGAAAAAGGCCAGTGTATGCTGATAGTCCTATAATTCAAAAATCCAAGTGCTCTGGGTTCTTATGCCCTTGGATATATACATACATCTCCTTTTCTTGCTTGCATAAATGAGTGCCTGAGTGTTATTGATAAGAGCCAGGGTATTGTTTTCTTGCAAGGCAGAAACATTTAACAGATATATTGCAAGTGGCTCTGCAAATTTAAGATATCCACAGCAAGCAGCATTTGCTACCGCTGAAGATAAAAGCAAGAGTACAGAAGTCATTTGCAGTCCTGCTCTGTGGAAAGGAAATCATTCTGTGGGACCATTTCACTTTCAAATGTTAATAGCCTTTGTTTAGTATTGTTCAAAGAGGAGCTTTCTCCCGAATATGGCAGGGGAATCCACAAACTGATGTTAGCAAGCAGTCCTTTCCCCTGCAGCAGCTGCTGAAAGGTGAAGATGCTCTTGACACTGACAACCGTGGGAATTAGGGGCAAGAGGTCAGTGCATGGTGACCGCAGCCACCTGGTTTATAACAGCTGGTGATTTGGCCAATTAAAGACCACAAGTCTCATCTAGATGATTTTGACTGATCTGGGCTGACCTTCCCTCCACCAGTCTTCAGCCTTTGACAGCCACCCCTTCTCTGGCAGGGTTACACCTCGCATTCAGCTTGCACTGGCACTTGAGACCACTTCTTGTGGAGATAGAGCCACTCTGTTCACCCAACCCCAGTGATGCTCAGAGGTCAGAAAACAGAGTGCATAAACCTCACTGCAAGTCCTTTTTAATGTAAAGGTACAAAGGGACCTAAACGTGTCAGTAGGGTGAGGCTGTAATCTGGCTATTGTCCAGCACACTTCTCATATGTTCTCTTGTAAATACTTGGACCCAGGACCTGTCATTCTTCCTTCATCTAATTACAGCAAAGGAAGCGATTGATTTGTCAGAAATGGCTTTGGGTTTTCTTCTGTTGCATTTCTCTTTAGTTCAGTCTCCACCTACCGGGATATATTTGGGGAGTTTACGTTCTCAGCCAAAAAGTATTATTATATTGTAGAACATGAAAGCAAATGTTCTTGGAAGGCCTGAGCTTTAACATCTTATTCAACACCATAATTAAATGTCACTACCTTTAGTTGTGTAAGTGTTATAGTTTGAAGGAGAAAATGAATAATATTTCATCTTTCCATATTTCATTTCATATTTCCAACAATATTCTTTCAAAGTTTAGAAACATGGTCACCTAAGAATTTTACACGAGTAGGCTTTAGGGTCAAATAAACTTCAGAAGAAAAATGATTTTTCACTGAAAAGAAGCTGATCTCAAGCCAAAATTTAAATAGCAAAATAACAAGCTGTTTTTGCCAAAAGCAAACAACAGCAACAACAACAAAAAAATCCTACACCTACTGAAGAGCCATCCCTTCATAGGCCTTGTTTTTATCATTCATTGACACTTCCATCTCCAGTGTAATTTAGAAAAACTTTACAAAACCAGCCTGCTAGATAACAAACATTGAGAATTATAGTATTAGCTTAATTCCAATATTAGAGACTGTATCTAACCCTATGAAGAAATCTAACATAAAGCATATGAGTCATTTAAAGCTCTAATGCTGTCACTGTAAGTACCTGAATTTATTCCCTTCCCTTCAAGCTAGGACAGAACAAAACCCCATGGGGCAGCTTCCCAGCACAGACGTGGTGAGAAGATTTTTGTAACGAGTACTTGTTGGTCTCACCGACCTCCAGGCTGCTCCGAAAATAGGATTTTAAAGCAATAATCTCCTCTATTCATGCACCTATGGATGGATTAAATATTCACAAGTCAATTCCTATTTTTCTCGACTACCTATAGAGGTGGTTCAAGGCCCAAGGGATTCATTGGGAGGTCAGAGAGGGTTGCTTTTTGTGTTTTAATGCAGAAATATGAGAATAATTGTGCCACTGGCCTGAGGATTACGTGGGCAGCTCGTCCGCTCTCCAGGGTGCTGCAACAGCCTCCTCGCCTCAAGCCTCTGGCATCTTCTGCTCCAGCTTCTGGCTTCCTCTTCCCCACCTTTTGTCCATTTATGCTTCAGCTCTGGTGGCCAGCAGTGGCTTATCTCCAATCTGAAATCCACATTTTCCTATTAGCAGCACTTTGCGGGACTTAAAGCATAGCAGTGCCTTTTTCCTGCTTTACTTTCACACCATAACAGCTTTAAATCTTATCAAACTGCATATTACTTTTTACTTAAAATATGGGTCCAGAAAGTAAACCTAAATTCCTAGACAGAATTCTTAAAAAACATATATCTTGTAGCTGAGACACCTACCACACACATTAATTTTTTATTTCCACAAGATTTGAATAAAGCTATTCTGATATTCTGTGTCTCATGGATTGTACTTCCAGACACAGAAAAACTGAGATTCATTAAACAACAACAAACAAATGGAAACCCATCATTTTCAGAGTATCCTCTCTTCAGTGCCTCAGAAACATGGTGACACTTCTGGAAGCAAATTTACTACTGAGCCAGAGACATAAAAAATCAATTGCTGTTATGATCTTAACATATCATGTTCTGTTTTTAAATATTGAGGGATGTTTTTTTTCTTCTGCATTGACCCTGACATTTTAAATTATGGCTATTTGCATTCACATCCAATCATTTAATATCTATATTATCACTTCTATCCCTCACGAGTTTGCCTATTCATGAACAGATTCAGGTTCAGAATGAAGCTTTAATTGGAGGATTAGTACTTTTCAGTGAAATTCAAGACAACTCAATTAGGTTTCAAAATGAAATAGCTAAAAAGATTTCACAATGATTTTTTGTGTATACTGTAACAATTTTAAATCACCAAATTTATTACCTCATACTATTTTGATAACAGAAAAAACTCCTCTAAAGAAAAGAGAGAGAGAGAGAGAGGGAGAAAGAGAGAGAGAGAGAGAGAGAGAGGGAGAAAGAAAGAAAGAAAGAAAGAAAGAAAGAAAGAAAGAAAGAAAGAAAGAAAGAAAGAAAGAAAGAAAGAAAGAAAGAAAGAAGGAAAGAAAGAAAGAAGGGAAGAGAAAGAAAGAAAGAAGGGAAGAGAAAGAAAAAAAAAGAAAGAAAGAGAAAGAAAGAAAGAAAAACAGTTATGTGCAGAAACTGAGGTCTATGCACTTCTTTCAGCCTCTGATCCTATGGATAGGCCCTGGTTTTGACCCACAATTTCTACTGCTTTAGATTGCTTGGGCATAGACAAAGAATTGTGTCTTTGTCTTCAGTTTAATGTGTATTTCTGCTTTAAAGCTTGCTCACTAAATAAAGCTTGGATACAAAGCTGGATTTCAATTACATTCTCATTCATAAATGTAACTATAGTCTGACTTTGGTGCACTTATGCACATGTAGATGGTGACCACTCGGTCATGGGGACCTATTTAATATAAATTGGGGAAGTTGTGGCCTCATTATTAAAGGCAATAAATAATCTCACTATATTTTCCAGAGTGGAAGCTGATGGGCCTGATACCCTGAGCCCACTCACAGATTTCATAGTCTGTTTGTTAAAAACACAGCAGTGAAAACCCTCAGTTTTCTCAGATATTTTTAAAAGATCATCTGGGTGACTCTCCCAGACTCTGGGAAATCCTTGCACTCAGCATTTCTGTATAAATCGCTTCAGCAGGAGTTATATTTGAAAAAGCCCACAAGCTGTAGTAACATGACATCTGTACCTGCTTAAAATCCAGGTGCACACCATGCTGAGGTTTGCAAAGGCTCTCAGAGCACTTGAACACCCAGGGCTCTGAGGTCTTCTGAAAATCTCAGTGCCTCTGCCTCACCGAGGAAGAAATAAGCCCAGGCCTTGGGAACTATTTTAAGCTCTCACTTGAGCAGTTTGCTAAATTCAAATTTCTCAGCCTCAGATGGAAAACCGAGTGCTATTTTGAGCTAGTATAGTCATTCAGACTATCGAAAACAAGTGTGTGGGCATCTTTGAGAGAGAACAACAGGAGTCTATGAAAACATTCTGTGATAAATGTTTTTCCTCACTGGAATTTTTAATTAATTTGATGGCCTGAGGCACTTTAGGTTTTCTGGCTTGTGATATGAACAGCAAATGATGCCGTAGTTTTTGCCTCAAATTTGTTACCATTTGTGCAGTGCCCAAGGGGCAGTTGTAAATTAACTACTCCAAGGAGCAACAAGATTGTAGTCACTTAGCAGATGTATTATTAAAGGGCTTCCCTCTGATATTTATTTTCTTTTTGTCTCTGATGATACCAGAGATGAATACAGGCAATGACGAGGGGCTGATACTAACTCACAATCATAAAAATGTGCATAAAATTAAGCATGATTCAAAAAGAGCAATTGGCTGACATGGGAAATCAACCTGATCCAAGCAAAGATCTTTTCATCCTGACAACTGCTTAATGTCTTCCACCAAGCTGAGTTTAATCAGGATGCCCCATCCACTCCTATATAGCAATCCAGGAATCACATCCCGATCACAAGTTCCTGAGGGCTATGAGCACTTGCTCTGGGAGTTGACACAAAGCCACACTCACACTTATCAGCCTTGGTTGCAAGGGATAAGTCTATGCCACTCTATGGCAGATAATCCAGATAGTTATGCACGTGGTCCCTTTTGTGCATGTGTACTAAAGCATAGTACAGAGGTCTCTTTGATTATGAGATGATCTGAAATTTGCTGCTGTTAATCATGGTTATTTTCAAAGTAAAAAAAAATGACTTTGAAAATTCATTTTCCATTGTCTCCAACAGGCAAAATGCATCTCATCACTTTTATGCTAAACATGAAGACCTACTTAGCAACGTCTTCACCATAATCAAGAAGAGTTTGACCTGAATAATAGGGGGAAATTTAGTGTCATGCAGAAGGACTATTCTACCAATGCAGTCATTCAAGGCCATTAGGCTGTCAGAACAGGACTGAGGGATTTAAATGGTCTGTAGATTGTCCTGTAGCTCTTTGAACAGAAATAACTTTGATCCATGGAGATTTGGTGTGTTTTACATCGTACCAATTGTCTACACAAGGTGAATTTCAAACAGAATGAAAATGACAGTGTGTACGTGCATAGACTTTGAGGAAACATGGCCCTGATATTTGTACTAATGACTTTTGTTGCTTCATAACACAATTCAACCATTTATTTCTCAGAACAGTACTTTAATGCAAGGTTTTTGACTAAATTTTCTTCTGACATTAATATGAAGGAACTAACATAACTGACAAATTGAACTTTCTCAATCATTGTTTTAAACTAGTCTACAATGAAAATTGAAAATCTGACAATATCATGGATTTTGGTGGAACCACTTTTGGGATCAAGCTACTACATATATTCTACCATTGTACAAAGATAATCCAGAATAGATCTTCACAAAATTGTTAATTTCTTCCTCTTCTGTTTTCAGCCCTAATTCATTCTGGGATGGTCTGATGCCTTCAACTGTACGAAGTCATCCCCTAATGATTTTGTAATATTATTAAAATTGGTACAGCTAGACATGAAGGGTTTGTAGTAAATATGACTATTACAGTCAAAATAGAAGATGTGATGATGCAATTCCATTCAAAAATTTAAAAGGTCTGTTTGAAAAAGTAAAAATGAGCAATAATTAAATCTATTCTATAACTCTTTTCTTGATAGCAGTCTTTGGAAATATCATTGTCCCTTCTGGCACAAAATTCAGACTAGTCTTGCCAGAATAGCTCATTATCTAGTCTCATACTTGATAGGAAAATTAGTGGCTGGTTCAGAACATTCTCTTAAAACCTGAACAGGTTAAAAACTCATAATTGCTGCCAAAATTCATGGTCTCATTGTTGAGGACCTAGAAAGAGTTTTAAAATTCTCCCTGCCCTCCTTGGAGAGGTTTCCAGCCTTGCAAAGTAAATGTCATTGAAAGAGTTGGAGCTCATGGTAAAATAAATTCTCTCTGACAGAAGAGAAAATTTGAGGGCCCCAAGAGTGCAAGAACATAAAGTCTAGCCAGAGAGAACCAGATCTGTAATATATTAAGCCTGAATCATAGTACTGAGTCATTCTTCACACTGAAGGAAACCAGCTATTTAGAGTTAGATCATGAGGTCCCCCGTGCTCAGATTTTACTCCAGTAATACTCTCATTGAGGATTACATGTAATAGGTTTACACATTTGTTTAAAGTTACCCACTTGCTGGTCATAACCCCCAGTCTGAGTAAGCAGGAGTAGGGATTAATACTATTAGATATCAAAGGCCTCGGCGACGGCGTGAAGTGGAGGTGAATGGAGAGATCCGCATCTTCCCCTGGACTGGGGTGTGTAAGCATCTCAGGCCCTCAATCACAGCCGAAGGAAAATAGGAAGATAAGTGAATCCAGGAGAACACTGTATTTCTGCGCTTTATCTGCCCACAGAGATTGTGCTATTATGTCTTTATTTTCTAGTGTTTTTTTTTTTTTTTTTTTTTTTTTCTCCTCCCTACTCTTAAGCTCTGAATTGTGTTTTTACAAAAGGATCTTGGCAGGCTGAAATTCAGCTTGCCAGCATGGTTTCCTTTGACAGCAGCACAATGCTTGAATTAAATACCAGATGTAGTCTCAGTTCAGTCATTCTACTAAGTAGATTGGAGCCCAAAATTTGAAAGTGCTTGTGTTTTTGGAAGTGGATTGCTATATTCCACTTTTCCATATCTATTGTTTTTATAGGTATCTCTATTTATTTCTCTGAGTGATTTGAGCCTTACAGAACTCATATATATATATAATGTAGAGGGATTTCTGCTTGTGCATATAAATGCATATCTTTATATATAATAGGATACGTGTATATGTAAATGTATTTAGACAAGCTGGTTTGTGAGGAGCAGGAAAACTTAAGCCTACTTTATGATGTGTTTCCCCTTTGTATGTCTTTTGAAATCTAATGAAAATTGAATACTCTAATCCTTCTTCCATTCTTTCTTGTACCTCTTTTCTGCACGCTACTAGAGAGTAATTAGCTGAATTGACACGGGTCCCCTCCCTTTCTGTGGATTTGATGTAAATTAAACAACAGGTCCAAGAGTTGCTGGAATCAGATCTGCTTGTCATTCATAAACTCAGCAGGCACTGTTCTACTGCCAGGTAGGACGGTACTGATGCTTGCCACTGTGCATAGCTGAAGAGTTTATTTCAAAATTTTTTGGAAGCATAGCTCTAATTCTGTTTTCAAGCAAGTTAAAGAGCTTTCAGATGTTTCAGAGTGTCAGTGTTTACCTCTTTTCTTGGTCAGGAAACAGAATTTTAAAGTCATTGCAGCTTCCCCTTTGCCAATGCTACAACATTCTTAGCAGGCTAATTACTCTGCTCTTTAAAGAAGAGTAATTAAACTGCAATTAAACTGCCATCCAGAATATGGTCCTGGTCAAACCAAAACAGTATTTCATTCAGGTCACCTTGTCTAAATCAGAATCTCAGCACAAACCAGACTTCACAAAAGGGATAAAAAATCACGGTGGTTCACTGACATGGGGAAGCATAGGCAATTTACAAACATCTAACATGTAAATCTAAGGCTCACAATACTGGCCTCCTCACAGCAAAGTGTGAATCCTTGTATTAACATTCTCTGCGTCAGCTGTCAAGTAAATGTCACTTGTACCCTGCAGGTTTATTAAAAATTGTTTCCTGGAGTATAGCAAGCATCAGTGTCTCTGCTGCCCAGTACTGAGAGTAAAGTTATTTGCATCATGTTGTACAGATGCACTGAGCCGTCTCCATCTCAGAGCTCTGGAGGTTCCCACTGCACTCCCTCAGTGAAGATAGCAGAGACCTCTTTGTTACTGAATGGGTTCTTCTGCTGTTTGAGTCAAATGCTATAATGAGAAGTGTAATTGGACTGTTCCACTGCAGCCCCATTGCCTGGCAAGGGGTCGTCCCTTTATAATAATCTTCTTAGAGGACAGGCAGAAATAAAAATCCTGTAATTCATTTAGGGGAAAGCAAGGGGCAAATCTGCAATTCTTTCTGTTCTTAATGGAGATACAAAAGTAATGGCCAATGCTGCCTGGAGAGTCAAGTGTGGAGAGGACCCATCTACTTTACTTTGCATCCTTCTGGTCTGACTCCCCCACATTCTGGGAATCAGGATTAAATTAATCTGGCCAAATTAATTTGGTGAACCAAACAAGAACTCTCTTTGCACAGCATTTCTCATGGCTATTTAAGAGCCTGATCGAGTTGGCATTGGGACTGAATCACTGAGAGTTGAAATCTAATTCCAAGCAACAGTTACTATAAATTGACCCTTAATTTAAATCGGTGATTAACCAAATGTAGTTTAAGGTTTGCCAGGAGGAAATAGTCCAGAAGTGAACCATGGGAACAGTTTCAATAGGAAATTGGTTCAAACTACAGAAATCATCCAAGAAAAAAAAAAAAACAGTTTGATTTATGAAAGAATCTCAGATCTATGAAGGAGAGCTATGTCAGTGAAGTCCAAGAAATCATTCATTGAACAGTGACCGTGTGTCAGTTCTAAGGACTAAGCAATTAAAAAAAAAAATCAAAGTAATTAGCCTCTATATCTCTGCAAAACACAGTATGTGCCAAAGAGAAAGCAACAATTATTTGCTGTGATTGGACTGCAAGAAATCTTCACAACAACCCTTATGCGGGAGGAAAGGAATGGGCCCAGAAGAGAGGTCAAACACTGCTAACTACAGGTAGGGCTGGAAACAGCATGGAAACAAAAGAAAATATGATGAGGATTAGACTATAAATCCTGAGATCTGTTGACTTCAGTGCTTGATTACATTTAAAGACATCATAAAATAATTTGTTAAGTCTTGGTCATTGCATAGATATATGTAATGGTGCTTCTTGGGAAAGATTTTCTCTTGAGAAACCACTTACAGATATTTGTGGGTCTTGCAGTATAACAGAATTGAGATTCCCTGGTTAAAATGGGTCCATACTGAAGAAGAAGAGGACAACGAAAACATTCCTTGCGTGTCTGGTTTGTCAGTTTTTCTTTACTCCATCAGGTTTTGCTGCTCTTTTCCTTCAGTCTTGAGGTATCGGCATTTATTTTGTGCTTTAAAATCCTTCTCCAAGATAAGACAGCATGGTAAGCTGGCTACATTAGCTGGGATTTCCTCAGGAATTAAGGGATCAAGCGATCTGAATCCCTTAGGCTCCAGTGCAAACAACAGTCTCTGTACCTTGCATTCAACATCTTTACGATTTTTTCCCTTCAGTTAAAAATACCACGTCTTACAGAGAAAACAGATATAATAGGGAACAATGTGTTTACCGCCTTCACAGATTTTTGCCCCTAAATTTTTATTCATACTCCACCAGATAAATGTAGCCCACATCATCCTAGATTAGGTTTCATTTATTCCCAAACAAACGTGTTTATTTAATTCTCTCCTTTTTCCACATGTGGAATATAACCGTCCGGCTACCTGTCAGCAGCAGATGTTCACTGCAACCTGATAATACAGTCACAGCAAGAATCGCTGCTACCTCATATTTCACCATTCACAGCAAAGACTTGGTTTAAATTTGCTCAGGTCTCACTTTATTTAACTTTCCTTTTTTTTTTATACCAGGGTTGTAGTAAGAGATCTTTTCTCAAGCAAGCCTGAAAGAAAGCCGGGCTTTTGTTGTTCACCTGGGAGGGAGTCAAAGGGAAGGCAGCGGTTCAGCAGTTCCCATGCCCTGCTTCTGTTTCCTCCCCTCCCAGCCTCTCTGCCTCAACTTCCCAGCCCCGTGTCTTCCTCCTGCTGCTCCAGGTGTTGGGCTGCTGCAGAACACAGCCCCGGCAGCACTTTATCACTTTGATAAGACCACTTGATCTCCGATTTCAGCTGCTGATTTTGCTTCGCTCCAAAACGTCTCTTTGGATTAGGAGAGGGAAGACAGCTTGCTAGCAAGAAAGAATGCAGAAGCAGGTTTGTCACGCTTGTACTGTTCCTGAGCAGTACACAAGCTTTATCTCCAGGGAAAATTTTACCAAAATGCTCAGGCGTCATTCTTGCTTAGAAGCAAACAGTGTGATTCAAAAAGACACATTTACACCAGCCTTTTAATCACTGGTGTCCAGATTTGGATGCCCTTCCTCTTGCTTCAAAGCACCTGAACGGCCTTCTCCATTCCCAAGCTGAAGCAGGTGTAGAAGCAGCTTGCCCAAAGTGTCTCCCATGGAGCCCCCTGACCTGTGCAGATCATTTCTGCTGCAGCTCTGGTCCATGGCACCAGAGGCACTTTTCAGCCCCACCTTGCAGGTGCTGCTGCTCGGCTCAGGGCAAGGTGCATGCAGCCAGGATTTCTGATCGTTCTTCAGTCCATGTTGCTGTCACCTGGAAACCTGCAAGAACTCAGCCAGGAGCAGCAATGCAGGAGTTTACTGAGCTGTTTGGTAAAAGCCTGAGATCTCTGATGTTTCAGGACAGGGAACATAACATACACCATGGTCCCTGGGGCTTGCAAACCTCCTGTGTTCTGCATGCACATCAAAGGGCAACCAGCTCCTCTGACGCCTGGTCTGGAAGCAACTGATCTGTGCTCCACAGAGGATGCTCACCCCGGACTGACAAGCTTCACGTGAGGGCTGACATTTAAACTTGTCTTGACATTTTGCTCCTTCAAGTGAGAACAAAGCAGACGTACACTAACAGCGAGTCAATAGGAACCCGCCTGAACCCCCATGCTCCAGGCAGAGTGGCTGGCAGTGCAGGCAGCGTAGCTCCTCCATCTCCCTGTGCCTCATTTCCCTACACAGCAGCACTGCCCAACTTCACAGAGGCAATGTGAGGATAAACAGGATTAAAAAAAAAAAAAAAGATTTATGCTGTACTCATTCATCATAGAAACAGGAGATGACGGAAGGACTCATATTAATATATTTTTTGTTGCATACAAAGTGTAGATGTGATGGACCTGTGGGATCTTGCCCACTGGAGTGAAGTTTCATCCAGTTATTTGCTAGCGCTAGCCTGCATTACTTTAGAATGGTCCAAATGGCAACATTCCCAGCCTGCTCAACATAATCAGTGTAACGGGACAGAGCTCTTCAAAAGGACAGAGAGGCTGGAAAACCTGGGCCACTAGCTTTTTCCCAAGAGGTGAAAATGCAGCTGCAGCGTGCCTGGTATGGATGTTCAGGCACCTGGGCATCACGAGGTTACCTTTCTCTCACTGGGGTGACATTATGGTGACAAAATTGGCTGTGGCCAGTTTTTGTAGCCTGTCTGTGGCTTTATTTCCCCTCTGAGCATGTGGGAGGATCATCCTCTCTTACCCTGCCAGAGGGGGTGTTTACCAATGGTGTGAAGCGTTTACAGCAAAGAGGGCCACTTAGATACCTAAGACAGACAGATTTCTGCAACACCACAGTAACGTGCTCATCCCTGAATGGTGAGCCTAAACATTTGTTTTGTGGCTAAACCCATCCAAACAAAAAGAATCAAACAAAAACATTTTAAAGACAGCACTTGATTTCAGTGGAGTGCTGTTTGAATGTCATGCACTATAATCTGTCTCATTTGCCCCAATTACGGAGTACAACTAACTCATCTTCAAAGATCAGCACCTGCTCCATCCATCTCCATTTCTAACACTTAGTGCTTATGGCAGCCTTTCATCCAAGATCCTCAAAATGCAGCTCCACGCTATTAGTTTTCCTATTTTGATGAGTCAGGATGGCACAAGGTGAGGTTTACCCTCTCATTAGCATCCTCTCCATCTGAATTCCCAGAGCCCTGATGCCTGCATTGCCTGAAATTAGGAGCAGTCACAGCTTACCCATATTAATCAGTCTGGAGAGCGCCAAGGGCAGCAAGGGCAGCCTGGTCCTGCACTGAACACATGGGCTCAACCTGCAGCACAGCACTACAGGAAGGAAGAGGCTTTGGATGGAGCAAAAGGATGCTCCATCATCCTCACTGTGATTTTTGCCATCTTCGGTAGCCAAGAGTGTAGGAGGCTGCAATCTTCTCTTCCCAACTCACAGCAGCACATGGTGGGATACGGTTAGCCTCATTTTGTTCACCTGAAAGACCTCTCTTCTCTGTCCTGATGCTAAAACTCCAGCTGCGTATTTAAAAACTGGGCTCCCCCTGGGATGGAGTGAGCTCTGCTGATACCAGCTCTGCATTTCGCTCAATTCCATCAAGGCATTTTTTATTAGATTAGTAAGTTCTTTGCTTCACCATCCAGGATTGCCTGTATTCTTTCTCTCAGCATGAAATTTAAAACTAGTTAGTAGTAAATTATCCACTGGTGGCAGTGGATGCTTATAAAACCAAGGCATAGAGACCCTGGAGTTTGCTCTTCTGAGTTTCTTGCCAGGTTGAGGCTAAGAAAGCTAATTTCCTGGAATTTTTCTTTTCCCATGCTCCCTGCACCTACAAGGTGGTGCAGTGGGCCAGGCCCTGTAAAATGCATGGGGATACATTATTGATGCAATGGTGTATCATGCACAAGCAAAAGGAGATGCACTGGAAAAAAATGGTGAGTAGTTGCTCTGCTCCTTCAGGTCTTAACCAGGGCACATTCCTGCACAGATTTGTAGAGATGCTCTGGCTTACATAAAGCAGTCCTGACATGGGAGACCTGCACCCCAGTGGCCTTAGCAAGAGGGATTTCAGAGATGCAGAAGAGGTTCAGGAGACCTTGCTCAGCTTCTCTCATGTTTTTGCCCTTCCCAGAGCCTGCATTATCTCTGGCATGTATCATGTATATTAATGAATTTATCCTTTATCCTGTGAGTTACAGAAATAGAATTAACATTATTTTGCAGACAGATGATATTATTTGCTTGCCATCCAACAGGGAACTGAACTTGGACCCTTCTGCCTTTCAGCTCCCTGCCTAAGCTATAAAACCTGCCTCTCTGCTCACTCATTATTTTCTGCACTCGGTAGCAAGTCGAGTCTGCGCTGGTAAACACAGTGCCCACGTCTAAGCGAGGCAGGCTCTTCTCCCAGAGAGGTTACAATCGAAGTTTGTAACAACAGCAAGCAGATGGCTACAGCAGACAGATGGGTAGCACAGGGTTTGCTGTGGTTGCCTGTAATGTTTTATTCAGCCCACGTCAGTTATCATCTGATCTGAGCCTTATCCCGAATCTTGGGCACAGTTGCATGTACTTTGTATTGATTTGCACCAAACAGGAAAGCTTCTAGCTTACAGGAATCTGCCTGAAATGGCAAGGACGCAAGGGGAAACTGGGTAGAGCCAAGGACAGAGAGAACAAAAGTCCTTGGCAGCTCGTGCGTTTCAGGGAGAGCACGCACCTGGGCCCAGAAAAGTTTGCAGCACCTGCACTGCGCCCAGGGATCTGTGCCTCTCTGGTGCTTTACCAAACCGTGTCCCTGAGCGTGGAAGTTAAAGAGCATTAATGCTCTCCTGTGCCCCCTGTAGCACCCCACGGCAGCAGAGAAACGTGCTGCAAAGTGCTTTCTGCCAGCAGGTACATGTTGTGTTCTCACCTCCTCCAGGCAGGCAGAAGAAAACACCACATGCTAAAAACATGGAAAGCCTGTTTTTGCCTCTACTGCCCCCCATGAAAAATACCATGCAGTAATGAATGCTGACTATATTTAACTCTGCAAGAGCCTTGAATCAGAATTAATTCCTGCGAGCTGCATTTATTAAGAGGACACTATTTCAGATGGGGAAACGAGGCTTGCAATTATTTAATTAGAAATCCAGTGCCAGACAGCAGAACAGGATGTGCCCGGAGCTAATAACTGCAGGTTCACAGCTCCCCGTTTTCACCGTGTCCCTCCCGTACCGTGCCTCCAGGCAGACGCACTGGAGGGCAGGACTGAATGCTGCACAACTACAAGTGCATCACGATGTGTTTCACTCCCCAGTGAGCTGCCTTCATGTCCAGGCTCCTGAATCTTTGGCCGCAAATTGTGATTGAATTTAACATGACCTCACCGTCTCCGAGGGAGAAACGAGGACAAGAAACGGGACTGGCTATTGCAGCACAAATCCTGCTGCCTGTAATTGACAAACCAAAAAGATCCTCAGATCCTAAGTTTCTGTTTGGACATTTTAATGCCCTGAGAGGACAGGGCAGGACCCCGTGGGCTCAGTCTGGCTGGCTCTAGGGCTGATGGAGAAGCTTTTTCTGTGCATGTTTCCCAGCCCAGCTGCAGTGCTCAGCGCAGAAGTGATGCTGCTGAGTAGTTGGAGCTCCTGTGTTGTGGGAACAGCTTGTGTGCTGGAAGGTCAGGGCAAGATCATTGTTCACCCAAGGAAAACTGAGCCGGCTCGTGTGTGGCAAGGCACAGTCCAGGGACAGCTTTCCCTGCTACGAGTGAGCAGCGGAGGGTGGGCAGCGCCCTGGTGCTCCCCTCCCACGCTGCTGCTGTCGGTGTCTGCAGCCAAGGTGACCTCCCTGCTGCAGCCACCAGCTCTCTCCCCCAAGTCCTGCTCCTCCTAAATGGCCACGTTGGGCTTTCTTCAGGGAAATTCCTTTCCTTTTCCTTTTGCAGAGTTATTCCCCAAGACCACAGGGGCGTGCAAAGAAGGAACAACTTCACAATGTAGGCACTTGGTGTGGATTCATTGTCAGGGTGAAAAGAGCCAATTTTCAGCCACCAAAGCCAGATCTAAACATTTCTATAAATCCAGAAACCAGAGGGAAGATTGCTATCAAACTTCTCTTTCCATTTTTCCTCTGTGATTGAAGGACTCTCACCACAGATAAGTGATGTTTTTGTGAGATGTCTGGTTCTGGTAAGTTCTTGCCAGCCCATCAGGAAACACCCAGCCTTGCACAGCCTTTTGCTTTCATTTTTGAAAGAGAAGTGTGATTTACTGCTTTGCCCAGATCTCCAGAGCTGCTCTTGTCATTGTCTTCTTTAGCATCATTATTTATCATCATTCTACTCTCACCGAACCCGAGCAAGAGAGCACCATAGTGAATTGCCAGGCAATTGCACAAAGCAGAAGGGGTGCAGTTGGCAGCAAAAAAAAAAAAAAAAGGGAAATAATACAGGACTAATCAAAACAATCACCTGGAATCCCTAGTACAGCTTTTGAGAGCAGGCACCGATTGCTATCCCTCAACTTTGTTTCTCAGTGCTTTAAGACAATTCAATCAGGCAGCCGGGGTTGGTCTCATTAGGTGGCAATCAAAGGCTGCTCTTGGATGAAGGAGGCCTCAGCTTGAACCTTTAGGAGGCTGCTCCTCCCTCTCGCAAGGCCAAGGCGGCAGAGGCAGGGGTGATGAAGATTTATTCTGCACTGCACTGACTTTACAGTGTCCTCTGCAAAGCGCTGAGGCGATAACTCTTCAGTCGGCCCCTGGAGACAGGGACAAGCCAGCCACATGGCATTTACGGCTGCTGAGATAGTAAAAATGGATGTGCACATCTGGGAGAAGGGGTTACCTTCAAAGCACACGGATGTGCAGCATTCTCAGCCCATGCCACTCCACAGCACATCGATCTGCTCCCCACCCCACCAAGGCTCCTGCGCCAAGTGCAGCGCACTGGAAATAAACTGTAATAAACTCTCTTCCAAAACAGGGCGATAATCGCTTGGTAGGGTTTGGGTAATATTTTTCCCAAATGCTCTGATCTAATCTTACCCTTATCAAGGCTTTTTTCCCCTTTGCCACACTGATGGAGTTTTTTTCTTTCACAGTAATAGCAGGAAGCGGCCACCAGTGGGACCAGGCGATAGCAGGGACGCTGTCTGACTGCCTGGGGGAGGCAGAGACGAGGAATGTGAGAGATGATGGAAAAACAGGAGAAATCATAACTAGTTTTTTAACGAAATTTTGCTCCAACTCTTAATTTATTAAATATATATATATATATATTCAGAATGAACTTAATCTATCAGTGCAATATCAGCTGGCAAACATCTGATAAAGCATCGAATATCCCAAATGATACCAACTTATGATCTCCCTAATTTTTAATGTAAAGTTAGTATTGAAAGCTCAGAACTGGCAAAAAAAGCAGAAAAGCTTTTGGGCAAAGATGTATGAGTGGGATGTGTTCCCTGAAGCGTTCCTGAAGGCATTTAATTGTCTCCTAAGCTGGTTTTATTGCGTCCTGGGAGAGCCGGGCACTTTCTGTGCCGGTGCAGTGGAAGCCTCTCCGCAGCCGGCACCGCTAGAGGCCACTGGTGGAATTCAGCAAGGCACCGCAGGGAAAATGCTGCATGTACCTCCAGTGCTTAGTGATTTCATAATGAAATATTCAGTAGGTACAGACCATGGAGCCAAGAAAATGGATTTTTTGTTTGTTTGTTTGTTTGTTTGTTTGTTTGTTTTCCTCCCTGCAGCTCTCAGGACAGCATTTGCATAATCACCTGGGGGACTGGCAGGGAAGGTTAAACAAATTTTGTTGGTTTGTATTTGTATGAAAACTTAAAAGTCCTGAATATTTGGTGTCGAGTTACTGCTGGTTGGCACTCAGGACCAAGGTCCAAGCTGAGGGTACCGAGGGCATGTCCCCACCTGCACATGTGGCAGTGCTCAGCCTTTCCAGATAAAAAAAGCAGAGCTGGAGTCACCAGCACACGGTGACACCAGCGCACGGTGACACCAGCACATGGTGACACCGGCATGCACAGGAGCGTGGACAAGCACAAAGGCCACCTGCAGAAGACCTACCATGGGCTTTACTCTCCAGTTTTGCTGGTGGTGTGAAAGCCAAAGCTGGCTTTTTGAGGAACTCTGGGGTCAGCTTAACTGCAATTGCTACAAAACTTTTTTTATTATTATTATTTATGTTTATTTTATTTTTTATTTTTTTTTTTTTTACATTTTATAGATATCAGAATTTTCTTCTCCAGTGCTGTTCCCTCTCTCCATTTCTACCAGATTTCATCACCTCTCTCATTAGGGCTGCTTTAGAGGACAGCTCTGGTAGAATCGGCCTAGCTGGAAGTTGTGGGGGGTCCCCAGCCCCCCCAAAGCCTACAGAAAGGATGCTGTATCCTCCAGTCCTGCAGAGGGGGCACTAAGGGATTAGGAGTGCTGAGCCACCCTCCTATGCAGGACAAAAAGTCACTTTGAAATCAGAATTATTTTCTTTTGGCAAATTGCTCCCCAGGAGCCCCTTGGGTCTTTTTCCCCATGCAGGGGGCCTTGGGGTTACCCTCCCAGCAGCACTTTAAGGCAGGTGAAGCTGGTTCTCCTTATCCCTGTTAATAACTCCTCGTGGCTGACTCCTGGTGACTTCTGGTTTGGTGCCAGGGTGAGCAACAGGCAAAACTCTCCCAGCTGCTGAACCCTGTGCTCATCCCCAACAAGTGGGTATTGACCTCCCTGCCCACGCAGCAATAAGGCCTGACCCCTGTGGAGGAAGCAGTTTGGACTCTGAAATGCCTTTTATAGATAATGCCACTAGAGGGGAACAAAGATCTATAATATTTCCGAGGTTTGTAAGGAGCCCTGGAAAGCCTCCTGCGATCTGGGGGCCACAGTGGCTGGCTGGAGATGACTGCACCGGCACCAAGGGAATGCTTTTCCTTGCTGTATAAGATGATGAGAAAAAAAAAATCAATAAAATGTATAAATTGCATTTATTACAAACAAACAAACAAACAACAAAAGCAATCATTCCCAAGAATGTGTAAATTCTGCTAAGCATGGATACCTATGCCAAGTGAAAAATGAAGAAAATACAGCTCTTGGCAATAGTTTTTCCTATAACTATCTCTAATTTGTGATATACTTTACATTGAGGGCTCCATAAATGAAGTACATGATCATTTCTTTGCAGTTTGTCTGTAAATAATGAAGGCTGATAATGTGATTAGTGTGTTATTCATTATGGAGGCATCATTCATTTGCAATAATCTGGAGGCGTTAAATATGAAGATCTCTAATTATGATGCTTTTAGAGGAAAAATACATAAAAGAAAAGTAGGGGGTAGTTTGCAATTCTCTCCATAAAATTAGTTCCTAGATGAAAACGAAAGGGTCAGAAAATTAGTTAGTGACATAATTAGCTTAGAGAAAAACTGTAAATTATTTGAAAAATAGTGTTGGATGGCTTTGATGCACTGAGGTGGCTTATAAAATGCAGAATCACAATAGCAATTTGAAATTGGAAGTGAATTGTGTGATGGAAACACTTTGGACATGAAGAGGGACCACTGCCATTGGTTTCTGTTGGGGTCCATTTAAAGCTGGGTGGGTGGCAGAGGAGCACGTAGCATCAGCCAGAAGCAGCTCCATCCTCGAGGCCATCCAGACACCTCATGCCCTGGCTGAATGTGGAGGGAAGCTTGGGAGAAACCTTTTCACACCGGTCCTGCAGTGGGAATTGGCTGGTATCCCTGCTCCAGAAGCTTTCCTGCCCTCCACCAGCTGCTATCAGAGCCCAGGACGGGGATGCCTCGGTTATTTCAGCCAGCACAAAGGGAAGGTGTGAAGGCAACATGTGCACACGTGTAAAACCTCTCTGTGCATGTACAGCCTCTGTGCTGGGGAGGGTACCGGTCTCGGAGGAAACATGGATTTCCCTCTCGCTTCAGCTTACTGCAGAATATAACGTCGTGTTCAGGAGGGAGGTGGCTGGGTGTCCTTGCTGGGATTAGCACAGAAGGGAAGTGTGCATGCTTGTCTGGACATAAAAGCTCTGCAAAAACCCAAAGGGATAGTCACTTATGGCCCAGCTTATTGCTGTAGCAAAACGTGAAGTGCTTTCCTGCTCTGTGTCATGGGAAACCTCTGTTCCCAGTTGCACAAAAGCAGGAAGGGAAGCCAAGAGAAAGAACTAAAAGTAAGAACAGGTACAGCCTACTGCCGGACTAGGTTTATGTCAAGGAATTGGAGTTTATGTCTACCTAGTGTGTGATAAAGCAACAGATCACCGCTTTGAATCAGGAGCTCCCCAAATGGCTCCAGTGTGGCCAACTCACCCCCAGCTTGGAGTCTGGACCTACGTCCTAATCCTTAATTGCTTGGAACCCAAAGAGCAGGGAGATTCCCAAACTAGGTAAGGAACGGTCCATCTCAGCCCAGTGTCTGGTGTTACCTCTAAATCCCACAGAGCCACGAACCAAAAGTCTTCTCCATTTATTCAGAAACAGGGTCTACCTATTCTCCGAAACCAGAGAGCTTTCCTCCTTGCAAAGCACTTAAGTGGCTTTATCTAAACGTCCAGAGCTGGAATATATCCACAGGTAAATACAGCGAGGTTTTCATCTGTGCTGCAAACACCTCTTAAAGTTCTCACAAAAATACAGCCCTGTGGCCATGACTAGATTTTTTCAAGCCGAGTTTCTTCCCCAACATTTCTGTTGCAATTACCAAAAAACAAAGAGCAGAGCACCTCATCAGAAGACGTGCCCCTTGCACCTCACCGAACATGATGCCCCCCCAGAAAGGTTACCTCCTCCAGTGCCACCCCACTGGGTGAGGATGTGGCACATCCCTTCCCCATCCACATGTGACACGTTTGTTTTGGGCACTGAAAGCAATTCACTGCAGAGCTGTGTTTTCCCAGAGGACAGGAAAACTTTTGGACACTAAGTCTCGATATAAATCAGCCAAGAGTTAATGTTTATCTTTTATCAGAGTAATGGGAAAAGTTCGAGCAAGCTGGCTAGATTCAGGGTGAAGTCAAACTCCCAAACTTTCTCTTAAATTAGGCCCAGCGGGGGCGTAAAAGCATCCTTAGGGACCGCAGAGCTCTGCAGGAAATTATGCCAGCTCCACCAACTCGCGTTCATTATCAGTGTCGCTCACTCATGTCACCTCCACAATTATTTTAGGACCTGTCACCAGGAACGTTCTCCCACCAGCAAATGTTTCCAGCTCGCTCTAATGGGGAGGCTGAAGTTCGAAGCAGAAGTTACCTCCCCACCTCCTCCTTCTCACCCACCACCTTTTGGCGCCCCTGCTGAGCAGGATGCAGCCCGGGGGCGTGGGGATTCGGCAGCGCCTGGCGCTTTGGGGTGAGGGGGCTGCTCAGCATCCCCTGTGCAAAGGAAGGCGTGGAGTTAGGGGTGGGAGGGTAGCACCCAAAGCTGGGGAGCTAAGGTAGGGTCTGCAATACAAAAATGTAAATCCAGGAACTCCAGGGTTGTAGGGAAATTAATGCCAGGGTCCTGTGGAGATGCTTATGGTGTAGGAAGAGGTGAGAGAGGAAAGGAGCAAAACCTGCCCTCTTATAGGGCTGTCATATGGATCCTGATGGCTGTTTGGCTTGAGTACACGGTTCTTAGCTTCCAAAAGATTTTTGCATATTGTAGAATAGAGATGAGAAGACCAATGTCCCCCAGGCACACGGTAACGCTGCTCTGAAGGGCCCCCACCTGTCTGTTCTCCAAGCCCCTGCTCAAGACAGGAATAACCCCACATTAGGTGGCACCACCAGGGCTTCACCTGTGTGAGTTTCAAATAGCCCCAAGACTGGAAACTCCTCTCCACAGCTTTCCTCTGTCCCTGCACACTCAGCCGCTCTGCGAACATGCCAGACGGACACCGTCGGAGGCTCCGGGGATGAGCCGTGCGCAGGGAGGGAGCAGCTTTGATTAAGTGGATTACGCTGGAAATAAGCAGCAGACAAAGCACTGAAATGTTGACATGAGCTACAGCAATGAGAAACGGCAGTGATTAATAAGCTGCAGTACTGTAACTAATCAGTGTTTGCAAGCACTTTGGACCTGGAAAGCATCTGCTGAGAACTGTTCGCTGTGAACATTTCCTGCACCGTGTTGACAAATCGTATCAAATCTTCCCAACAGCGAGAGGGGACGGTGTTTCCTCTGGTGGAAGGGACAAGCTGCTGGTGATTTCTTCAGGTGAGCACACCACATCTTCATCACGATGTCACCCCCTCCCTTGTCCATGGCTCTGCGGATCTGTGTGCATTGGGGCTGGGGCTGCTGCCGTGCCTCCAGCCCACCCAAACCCTCATGAGGTGATGGCCTCGGGTGCAGGCAGGGCAGCTGCGAGACACCTCATCCCACGGGTGCCTCCGGGCACATCAGCTGGGTTTCTTTTGCATGTCTTACAGCTCCAGCGTCTCCTCCCACCACCTTCTCCAACCAGTAGGTGATTTCCTTGGGTTAGCAGTGAGCAGTGTGCACACATCTGGCTCACAACCGAGCCTGGTATCAAATTCTCTTTGATACCAGGTTGAGCTGGAGCTAAATTTTCTAGAGAAAAACATATAGTTTTGTTGCTGTATAAGCAAACAAATAAAAAGCTGCTTGCTTGCAAGAAACCTCCATCCTTTTGTAAACGTGTCTGAGGAAAAGGGTCCTCGGGGTTGAACCGATGGCCCCATCCTGCCCCGCCAGCGCAGACATCCCGCCTCATTCCCCAGACGCCCTGTCCTGAGACAACAGGTGAAAAGCAAGTTCACGGAGAATTTTTTCTTCCTCCAGTTTCTCTTTTCTCTCCCCCCTCCTTGCCTCCGTGCCTTTTATAGTGTAACATATGTCGGGGTTCATGTAACAAAAAGAATTTCCAGTGTCAGGCAAATAATTTTTCCATCTGTGTTTTTTTCCCCCTATTTTATATTTTTTAACGGAAGTGGCATCTGTGAGGTGCTGGCTGTAACCGATACGTCCAGGAGTTGCGCAGTTCATTATCAGCAGCCCGCTGTTGGTATGCCATTTTTGGCTGCTCCAGCTGTTGTTATGGAGAGGGTATGCATCAGTTCAGCTGACAGCTGCAGGCTTGCAGAGAAAATGAAAGTTGTTTTTTCCTGTTCAGCAGTTGTCTTACCCTTCCCAGCACACCCTGATGGGGTTTTCTAGTAATGGGCAGAGGTTAGAAATCATGAAAAACATGCACAAGTGTCGTCTTGACATGGGTCAGGTCTCACTTTTCCTCCTGCCCGTCTCGGGAATGGTGCATCCTCAGCGGTGGTTGGGAATGAGCCTGATTTATCTGGCTGGGGGATGCTTGGGACCCCAGGAAGGCACAAGCTGTGCTGGGCTGTAATAATTCACATCAGATGCTGATGGAGTGTGATGAGAAGTGGAAGTGAGTCCTGGGGGATGAAGGTCCTCAACGTCTGGTATTAGAAATGCTTCTGCCCACAGAAGCTCTGAACAGCAAGAATTAAAGAATCACCGTTACTTGCTGGCAATGCTGGGAAACCATAAAAGAGAGCTGGATACAGAGCTTTGCTGGCTCAGCCACGGGCTCGTCCCCTGCCCGCATGAGCCGGTGCTCATTGAAGCAAAGGAAAGGCTTTGTCAGACCCCAAGCAACATGTGTGTGCTATTAAAGGCATGTTAATGAAGACAAATCTTTAGGTATGTACTGAAACCCTACCTGCACAATATAACAGCAACAGCAGCCATAGGCTGACAACCCTTCTGCTTGCACTGCCTTAATGTAACCAGATCTTATAATCTAGCTGGCTTGGGTGCTCTTACCACTCATGCACCAGGGTTGGAGACATCAGGATTCCCACTTGGAACCCTGCTCAGGAGCAGAGTGACAGCAGCCCATGTCCCCAAGCCCCCATCCCACTGTGGTCTCAGCTCTGCCCGGGGTGCAGGCACTCGCGGGTATCACCCCGGTTACACAACCCCAAGCCTTGGTGGTGGGGCTTCGGCTTCAAAGGAGGGGCTGACTTCTCGTTAAATGCCTTGTGGAGGTGGAAACGCTCTTTCCATTGCTTCCCTGCCCACACTCCTCCTGTGAGATCCCACACACGTGGCAATCAAAGCTCGGAAGGCAGCCTGACTTTCTGAGCGTTTCGCACCGCTTTCTCGCCCGCCCAACGGATGCTCGTGGGGAGACGAGGCAGGGGCAGAGAGCCAGGGGATCTGCAGCTCCCCATGCCCTCCTCTGCATTGCTCTGAGCAGCACCGAGGTATCCAGAGGCTCACACCTACCATGGGAATGGCAGATTGAGTGGTGTCGCTTACCACACACCGCGTTTGAATCTGCAAGAAGGATGCAGGAGGAATACTTCCCCCCAACAGAGTATCATAGGGCAAAAATGAAGAATATTTGTTTATCTTTCCAATATAGGCATCATGGGAAGCATAATTTCCTACTTGCTAAAATACAGACTGTATCATGCTGAGAAAATTGAAGAAAAAGTTGCTCATCTATTCTTTGACTGCCAAGACATTTCCAAGCATCCTTCTTTTATTAAATACCACCCGAGACCTTTTTTTAATACTACATGAAAGAAAGGTACTTTATTAGGTAAATATAATGAAATAACCATGTGTTGTTTCTCACTTCATGGCAAATGTTTCTGCTTCCTGATGATATTGATTCCAGATCGAAAAAATATTGCTTTATCCCAGCACCACTCACCTCTACACAATCTGGTAAATGCAGCCTAGGAGCTGTGTCAAATCTGCTTTTCTATCAAGTTCCCCTGACTTTCAAGTAAAATACTTGTGGTGAAAAGATATTGCTCAAACTCAATCATTCCTTTCAGTGCGACGTTTTTTTCTTCTCTCAGCATTTCCTTTTTCTGCGTCCTACCATTTGCACGCCCAAGAAAAGAGAATTTTCAGCTTAAATTGTGGAAAACAAATGACAAAGTACATTTAGTATTAACTTTATTTGAATTTTGCAGGGTGCTGGTGGTAGCCATACATCAGCAAACAAAGGACTGAATGCACTTAGTAGAAGATGGAAATCATGAAAAACTGAAGTGTGGAGTGCTTGCAAAGGGCCCTTCTCGCAGGCTGAAATACTTACGGATCTCAGAACTTCTTAAGCTCTGGATCAGCAGAGGAGATGAGATTTTGTCTATGTTTGAATTCCTTACCTGAAATCACCATCTCCGTGCCACTTTTAATGCAAGACATTACTTTGCGGGTAGGTTCTATCAAGGTGAAAACAGCAATTTCCCACAGAAACCATCTTGATCAGGTTGCCTTCCCCAGGGAATCTCACTGCTTCATGATGATTTTGGATAAGGCAAAGCAGCCAAGACTTTATTTCTGAGAGAGTCTTGCTGCAGAAGCAATCATTTCGGATAGCTGGCCTTTCCAAAGCTCTGTGCACTCCCACACGCCAAAGTCACTGGGAAAACCAGGGAGTGCCTGATACCTTCAAACCTCCCAAACTCAGAGTACAACCCAGATGTGCCTGGGCTCAGGAGGTCTCTGGTGGTGCAGCACCTGCGTACAGCAGAGAGGCGATGGACTCATCCTTTTCTGTTTGACCACTGGTGCATGGTGATGCTCTGCAGAGCCCCAGCAGGTGCAGGCAGCTTCCCAGCCATAGTAAGGAGTAATCCCAGCCCTGTGCTCTGACCTGGAATCTCCAGCCCTCATCTGTCTGCTCTGGTATCACCGGATCTGACTCCGTGTGAAGTCAGTGATGACTTAAGATTCAAAAAGAGGTAGAAAAACAGCTGTTACTCTTCTTCCTCACTGGCAGCACAGCCCCAGGCTGCCTGCCTGGCTCCTTGAGGCAATATCAAGGCATGGAGCAGGGTGGCTGCTCTGGGCACAAAGCAGGCAAAACAGCCCTGAAGCATCTAAAGCATCCTCACCAGGCCAGAGGTCCCTGGCATTACCGCAGGGAATTTCTGTCATAACCCACACACCCTTTGGATTTTCCCTCAGCTCTTGGTTTTGCTGTCAGACACAAGCAGACTGGCCACGGTCCTCATCATGGCAGGTCTGGGGGCTGCCATTCCTGCTGGACACCCCTCAGCCCTTCTGGCAATTACTGCTCATGTGTGCAACCAAACAGCTTCTAGTCCATACCCTGTGCTGCGTGACATAATCCTGTATCAGTTACTGCTTATTTCCTTCTTTTTGTCCCTTCTAGCCTCAATCCAACCCATACAAATTTTTCACCTCCTACATCAAATGCATTGCGACCTGCTTCCTCCAGCCACAGACACCGACTGGGGAAAACTTGGCACCGAGAGCCCGCTGCAGTAAGGTGATTTTTCTGCTGTTGTTTTAAGCAGTTTTAAGCTGTTGATTTATTTAAGGCTCTACATCTTCCCAGCATCACCAAACATCTGATGATTTTATTTCGATTGCCTGGTTATTCATGGCCAGCCTGCTTTTCCACTCACCCAAGCCTACATCAGTTATGAAAAAAATGAAATGGTGGATGTTTATTTTATCTCTTTTCCCCAGAGAAGGAGTTTAATAATTTAGCAGCAGATATGAAACTGCTCCATGAGGAGTAATTTGTTTTAGGGGGGAAAAAATGAGATGATTTTTTTCTCCCTCTCCCAGATCCCCATATATAAAGGTATGGTTTGCTTTGGATCATATTCACTCTCTGAAGACTTGGTTTTGCTATTAAAATCTTTATTTCACTACAGATTATTCTACCATTCCTTTGTCTCTCTGCTATTAGTCTGCTTTTGGTATGCAGCTGTCACCATGGCTTTTAGTAACCTGCTTTCTATTGGTTCCCAGAAATGGTTTATATCCCCTTAGAACAAGCCAATAAAGGATTTCAGGTGCTTTCTAACCTGCCAAATGCAGCTCATCAAGAAACGCATGGAGAGGAAGGCCAGGAAGCAACAGATTTGTCACAACTGTTATTTACCAACCCTGGATTTTGAGTTTATTGCTTGCTTGGTCTCTTCAAGAACATTTTTCCCTAGTGAAATAGCATCTTTATGCATATAGTGGCCAACACAGGGATGGACAAATGCAGAATCACCAAGAGAAAGCTACCTGTGCATCCCCATGCGAGCAGAAAATGAGCACTGCAGTCCTTTTTTACAGTGATTTCAAGAGCGGGGTTCAATAAACTGCATTTCTGGACTGGGGACTTTCAAAGACCCTTATACATACTTCCCAGAAATTTTAGAGGTTTAATGGCCTCTGAAATCACCAAGATCTTCCAAAGATCTATTCTCAGAAGACCTGTAAGAGCTCGGTATCTTGCCAGCCTTGGCGTCTCTGTCAAACGGGGCTGAAGTTGACTGAATTATTGCAGGAGAGGCAGACAGGCAGGCGTATTCACAGCCGCCGCACAAGCCTCCTTTCACTACCCAGGTACAAAAAAACCACAACCCCGTAAGGCCATGCTCTGCTCTGCCCCACCATCCCCAGCGCCAGCATCGCCCAGCCCCAACCTGGGGGTCCCTGGTGTCCCCAAACGTGGGACCCTCGCCGAGGGCTCCCCACCACCACGGGTCCCCATGCACAGCTCACATCCTCCTGGTGGGAAAAGTGGGATTAAACACAGAGCAGGTTCTGCAACTGCTGACTCCTAAACAGCACTGCTTTTGGCAAAGCTGTTTCGCATTCTGACCAAATGGAAACTCTCCTTTATAGCAGAGGGTTGGATTTTTATTTTTTTTTAATTTGCTTTTTTTTTTTTTTTTAATAGTTCTTGTGGGTTCCCCCCCTCAGTCACTTTTTAATGTGCACCACATAATAATATGAAGCTAAGGACACTGTTCTGATAATTCCTTGAGCAGCCCTAGTGAAACACTATCCAGATGTGTTGCTGTTTTTCTGCAGGGGAATGCATTGTGCATGTCAAAAAAAAAAAAAAGAAAAAAAAAAAGGCAATTTTCCTTTCCTCTTGGCCTTCAATTTTAAACGAAGTGAGGTAGGCCACCATTTTGGGGCTAGAAGATGAAAACCAGCACACCCAAGCCTTCCAATAACCTAATGAGGAAGGATCCAGAAGAGTTCATTTGAGGAAGGAAAAGCAAGAGAGAGAGAAAGAGAAGGAAAAAAAAATCCAGGCTTAGGAATCAGGAGCAGAAATACGAGCCTTGTTCCTTGTAAGCTTGGATAATCTAAGTCAAAAACCACATGAATCAATTCAAGCTGAGTCCAGACTGCTGTTCCGTACACACATGTACTCACACACACACACACACACACATGCACACAGAGCATTTGCTGTGTTTTATAACATTTTAGTGGCTGCTGCTTTGCTGGGAACTGTTGGGAAACACATTTGCTCTGTTCCCACTCACGAGGAGGCTGAAAATGTTTTGATTTTATAATAATTGGACTTTCACACCCTGAGTGTTTTCAAAGCACTGCACGAGCATTATCTAATAATCCTCAAGGCAGCTCATTGAGGTAGGTAAAAGTCAGCATCATTATCCTCGTTTTTACAAACTGGGGCGAAACCAAGACAGGGGTGATATATGCGTTGCCCAAGGCCACACAACATGTCGATGGCAGAGATGGGATTAGTGCTAAGGAGCTGCTGGCTCCCGGCCCGGGATCAGGGCTCCGTCCACTGGCCCAGGTTTCCCCGGGGATGGAAATGCATTTCTGCGTGAGCAAAAGAGGGGAGGAAGGGAGGAGGACAAGATGTGCAGAAAACATGCGCCATAATGAGTAATGCAGGGGTATTTTTAGCACCAAAAGGATGGGCTCAGAGCTCTCAGTGGCATTTCAGATGTCCTGTACTGCATGCAGAGCTGATGCTGGTGCTCGGATGGAGGGAAGGAGCTTTTTCAAGGCAGGGCTGGCTAAGTTTGTTGGTTCCTTCCTGACTGACCTCCGCACAAACGGAGCTGAGCTCAGGGAGGGGGAGCAGCAGGTCTGTGCGAACGGGCTCCTCGGACAGAGATGGATGAGGGAGCGCTGACCCGGGCGGCTCTGCTGGCAGGGCAGCAGTGACAAGCAGCTGGTGGCTGAAACAGCCTCCCCCGAAACAGCTGGATCTGAGGGAGGACATCTGGATGCACTCTGGGTGGTTTGCTAGAAACAATGTCCAGCGGGTCACAGCAGACCTAGGTTTTTGGGATGCCAAACACGAGGCATCCCGCGCTAGTTATGGGAGCGGGGCTGCTGGAGCACCGGTGCCTGGACGGGGCCTCTGGCAGCACTGGGAGGGGGAGGAATAACCACACCAGGGGCTGTGTGCCCCCCCCCCCCCAGCCTGCCCCAGTGTCTGGGGACTGTGTTGGATCAGTGCAAACCACCAAAATCCGATAGAGCTGCAGGCACGCTCAGAGACTGCAGCACATGAACGCACTAGGGCCAAAGAGCCAAACAACAGTGCAACAGGTGGAGGAAACTTAAACCTCTCCAAACCCTTCCTGAGGCTGCCAGGGCGAGCTCGGCTAAACCACCAAAGACTTCTGAAGCTCCAAGAGGGCTTTTTTCCCATGCAGAGGTGGGTCTGCCAAGCCCACATCCCACTGGTGGCCACAGCGGTGCCCTGAGCCTTTCAGGTGATGGACCCTGCAGCAAAGCACCTGAGGGACCCACTCATTGCAGGTTTCCAGCCAATTTCTCTGGATTTCAGCAGCAGATGAAGATGAAGCTGAGCACTGGCCTTGAAACTCAGCCAGACTCGCCTGGTCCATGGAGCAGACCTCTTTGAGAGGTGATGAGGGGATTCGGCAGGGAATTTCCCCCCCAGCCCTCATCACAGGCTTCCTGGGTTCCCATAAAAATCCCAGTCTCACCCTGACTGCTCCCTCGCTGCTGTAGTCTGATGGACATAGCTTATTGGTTTAAATTATTAAATTATAAATAGTGATTGTTTGGACAGTTATGAGGCCGTGGATGAGTGCGATCCCACTTGTGCTACATCCCACGCTGTACCACGTGGATACAGCCCTGGCTGATGAGGGTGTTATTCCCTTCTCTCAGCAAGGCCTATATATATCTTTAGCTCTGCATTTTCACCCTTTGTCTTAAAAAATCATCTACAAATGTTCATTTCTCTGAGGCTCACATCCTTAATTTTACAGCATGAGGTGACGTGAGAACCTGTCTCATTGCAGTAACTTGCTGGGCGACTCTGCCAAGCAGTGCTGCATCCACTTCTGCTGGGACCCTCTGCCTCCAGACTTTCTGCCTGACTTCCCTGAGCAATGTCACAGCACAGAATTTGTGAAAAATCTGTAATATCACACACCAGGAAATCCACTTAGTGACAGCCTCTGTGGATGCTTCATCAGGGAGGAAGGTTAAGTCAGAGCTTGCACCTCCTTAGACATCAAAATCTCATAAAAGCAAGGAAACAGCATAAGAAACCAAGTCTTACTAGTTCTTGTGTTGTTTCCTACAAGATCGTAGAAAATGCCCTTGAGGGGTCCTCCACACCAGCAGGAGCACTGGTTACAGGATTAAGTCCAGCTCTGTTTCCTTCAGAATGTTGCTTTTTTCAAAGCAGTTACATGGTTGGCATCCAACCACAGAGTTTGCTCAGTGTGATACCAAAAGTTCCCTGTTCTGAGGGGCCTTGCACCCTGGATCCCAGGTGACAGCGTGAAGGTAACATTTTGCCAGCCAGTTTCCAGCCTCACGAGGCGTGTCTGTATTTCTGAAGTCAAACAGGGCCAGATCCGCTGCCTTCTCCAAACCTAGCATCAGAGCCCACCCTTGGGGCAGGCATTTATTAACCAGGTTATTAATTTGTAAGCCATCAATGTGATTGCAAAGCCTGCGCTCACCCGTTACCCTGCGGTGTCTGGACCTGTGGCTGCAGCACTTTGCAGCTCCTGAGAGTTGGAGCCCCTTCTCCAGCTTTGGCTACAAGTTCATCTCAGTTCATAACAGTTGTGTTTTTACCTTTGTTCTGCTTCCCTACGCATAAGCCCGTGGCCTAGAGGGAGAAATGCTGCTTGAATGTGCAGGAAACCTGGGCTAGATTCCCGTTCTCTTGCTCCTTCAACTACTTTAAAAGGAAAAGGAGTGGGGTTTTCCAGCCACATGCGTGTCACATTCATGCATTTCGTTAAGGCAGCATCGCGGGGAACTCACTCTCCAAGCCTCATTACCTTTTGTCTCCAGTTCCAGGAACGGAGCAGACGGTTGCCAGACCGTGGTATGCAACGTTTACCCCTTGAAAATCTTTAAAGAATTTAAACTTTGCACAGACGTTTTAAGCAGACCCAGCTGCCAATTCCACATGAGACAGTCTTAAGATAAATGGATGTTTGTAATCACCCCGGCGCTGGCAAGGGAAATGCACCGCCATTCAGGTAAGCAGCTTATTCAATTTACCACTGCGTGGGGCTGCCCTGGGTGATTGCACTGCAGGGCTCACCCACGTCTGTCCACACGTTCTCACAGTGCCACTTCTCCCGCGCTCAACGCTGCAATTAGCTTGATTTATATTAAACATTGTTACCGCTCCCTTTTCCTACGCTCCCATCGTCGGGAAGCCTGGAGAGTTTTGACAGGGGCAAACCATAACTAACAGGAGCAGAAAACAGTCCAGCGGCCGGGGAGCTGGCCTCTGCTGCTCGTGATGCCACAGACCATTTCGGGAGGAGCAGATTGCCTAAAAAATGAGAGCTGGTTTGGCTCGTGGAGAGGCGCAGCGGGTGCCTGGCCATGCAGCTGGCTCCTGCAGAGGGAAGGGGCCACCTCTCCATGGGCGCTCACCCCGCTCACCGCAGAGCCCTTGGAGCAAGGCTCCACACAGGGAGAAATCACCTGGCTTGGGGATTTCACAGCAAACCCATCTCGCGGGCGAAAAGTTTGCCACGTGGGGCGAAGCTTTCTGAAGTGGGATCTGGTGCTGGGCAGAGGGCCAGCCCCGACCTGCAGGAGCCCCGGGGGCTCGCTTCGCCCTCGCCTGGCACCCCGGGCACCGAGCCCATGCTGCCGCTGCGCTTTGATACGGCCTCATGCCCCGGCGAGCGGCACACGGGGGGCATCAAACAAATCCCCCCAGCCCACAGCCCTGCCCGGGTCTGCGTGGGATGCAGGGAGCCCACCTGGGAGGCTCTGTGTTGCTTAGAGCCAGCGTGGAGGTTTGGGGAGGTTTTCCAAGCAGCCAACGAGGTCCGCTTGCTGCCGTGGGCACTGCTGCGGGCAGGCAGGGTGTCTGCAGAAAGCCGGGGCAGCTGAGCAGGCAAAGTGAGTCTGGTTAAATGAATTTAAATAAAGACTCCTGGAAGAGGGGCTGCCACCTTCAGCCGACTGTGTCCTGACCTCACTTAACCACACGTGGTCCTCTCCGAGCTGACATCTTGTGGCACCTCTCCCATACATGCTTGTGCTTAGCTGAGCTGACTAATGCAAATTCACTGCAGCCAGACAAGCAAGCGATGAGGAAAGTGTCCCGAGTGTTCACACCAGCGATGGCTGAGGGATGCAGAAGCCACGAATCCTGCGCAGGGACCTCGCACTAACCATGGACACGCTTCGGAGGGTGGCACTGACCCCGGTGGACAGCGCAGCCAGCCCGCAAGGCTCGGGTCACTCTTCTTGCCCTAAGCCACACTGGATCAGCTGATTTCATTTCTAATTTCCTCACACATGTGCTCAAGCACAGCTGTGGAACATGAGCCGAGTCTGCAGAGGAAATCCTGAGATTTACACAGGCCCCAGTGGATTATAAAAAACCTGGAAACCGGACAGATAACACTCATGTAACAGACTCGAAACATGCTGAGGAGAAAAAAAAAATCACAATAGATTAAAACCTGCTGTTCTCTGCAAAATGTAAAAGTGTCTTTTCCAACACTTTGAACTACTGTGTTAAAACTTTGTAGGTAGCTATCATTTCAAAGGTGCAATCTTCAGGAGGAGTTTTATTTTCTTTATTTCTTTCTTTTTTTTTTTTTTTTCAATGTTTTGAGTGAAGTTGCAATAAAAGAGTTCTTAAAAGGGCTTGACCCAGAGGGCTGCAAGCTTTTTGCCTGGTGAGGTTCATTTCTAAACCGTGTGCAGCTTTCAAAGCTTCTGAGAACTTCCAAAACCTGACCTGGCTGATGTTGAATGCACAAGGTGGTGGGAAGTAAGAAGTAAACATCTCTTGTTGGGAGATGCTACGCTTTTAATCCCAGTGGAACCAGTTGGATGCTACATAAGCTCCCAACAGGGGACAGATAAATCTGTTTGCTCAGCTTCTCGCTGCCTACAGAAAACGCAGACATTGCACCTGAGGGTTTGGCTTAACTGCAGCCTGGGAGAGGACCCAGCTAGGAGAGATTTCTTTCATAGGCTGGATGCTCAGCTGGTTTCACAGCACAAATTCACCATGGTGGCTGTATCAGACAGCACCATTATCTGTATCTTGTGTTTTTGTAGCCACTTGTGTACCAAAATGCTTTTCTTTTCAACTGCAAAGCATTTCTGGCCATAGCCACCATTTTCTTTGTGAAATGGCTTTGTCCTGATTCCTGCTTTCATCTATTCTCTGCCCATTCTCTCTGTTTGCTCTTACATCTTTTTAACAACTTAAGCTAACAATTGATTTGGAAGGGATAGCCACTGCCCTGGACAGACGTGTTCATGTTCTCCATATAATTAGTGTGTGAAGGACATTTTCCACACACTTTCCAGTTGGCCACAGGCTCAGAGCTGCCATTTTTGTGTTCACCGAGGTCTACAGCTGCCTCAGCGCTGAACTCAGTGGGACCAAGATCAGGCACAAGGTCAGACAGTTTTTTCTTACACTGTCAAATGTGATTTATTGCTTTTCTCAGGATCAATGACTTAAGAATTTGGGTTGCCAAGCTGTGCTGGGTCACATCCACCAAGGGTGGTTAACAGGGCCAGAACCAATTCTTGCGAGGCCCCTTCTTCCCCCAGGATTTTGTGTGAATCTGGGTTCCGTTTTATCTCAGGCATCAAAAGAATTTTGAGGAGGGGTCAGATAAAAGTTTGGGGGGTTTCCCCCCTCATTTCTATGAAGGGCAAACCAAGATGGTTTGGGGTTTGTGAAAGCAAAACCAGGTTGACTTGGATCTCAGATCTATTTTATCTCAGTCACCAATCTTTCATTTGAATTTGGGGTTTCCAAACCAAAACCCAGCTAAGACTTTGTGTAAAAAAAAAAAAAAAAAAAAAAATCAAACCTGAAATCCAGCCTCCTCCACACATTCCAGGCGGTTGCTGAGAATAATTCTCCTCCGAGTTCATTTTAATCAAACTGCGACAAGAAGAAACCTCAGCTGACATCCACCTCCCCCAAGAAGGAGCAAATCCGGTCCCGAGAGGGGCAGAAAGAAGAACAGAGAAAGGCAGGCAAGACCTGACTTGGTCTCTGCGCTACCAACATGCTTCACACTGGAGCTATTTACATGCAAAGCAAGGACTCCAGGCATCTCACGACCTTTAGCATGGCTTGAGACACTGTGAAATGATGTTGCAAGTATCATATGGCAAGACAGAAGAAACCCTGCTGAGATTCGCCTGGAGTGCAGAAGCAATTGGGGTAGCAAAGAGGCGAGAGCAGCTTGGGCCTTGGTGTTTTACAAGAGGAGAGGGAAGGTGTAAAGGTGCGTTGCCTTGACCGATGACTGCCTGAAGGATGTGGTAATGTTGTCCTCAAAAAAGGAGCCACTTCTAGCACAGGTGGGGTTAATATTTCAGGATGCACAAGCCTGGGATGAGTAGGAGATGGAGCAGTGCAGAATGCTCAGTTTTAAGAGATAGGCTTGAAGCATTTGTGTTTTGAGCCATTCTCTTAATATCCAGAAAGAATCAAGGCTTGGCAGATGGTCAGTGACAAAGAGGAGGAAATCACTCTCCGCAGGTCATTTTTTCCGCCAGTAATGTGATCCCGCAACAACAACTACAAAGAAGTAGTTTCCATCCTCTCCCCCAGGAATCTATGTCTCCCCTATTGGATTCAACTTTTTAAAATAATTGCTTTCCATTTTAGAAATGGATTTCCTCAACTTTGAATTTCTATGCAAGTCCCTTCAATCATGATTTCCAAGGTATCTCTTCTGCTCTAGGCGTCAGCTATTGTCCCCAAGGGTTTTGTGACATAAACTGTGGCTTTTGACCGAGAATCAAAGCTTCCTGGGGTGAGAGCTGTGTGTTTTCTTTTGCATTTTGCTATTCTCCAACTTCAGTAAGTAATGAGTAACCAAATGTAAAACTGCCCGTTCTACGCAGCTCGAACACGTTCACATAAATCATCCTTTTTTGGTACACTCTATAGCGTTTATTTATTGTGTTTCGCATGCCAAGTGGAATGGGAAAGTAGAATTAGTCAGAATCTGCGGTGCCGTCTTTATTATTTAGCTCAGCCTTTCAAAATTATACTACGGATAATCCACAGAGCAGAGATCCTGCAATGGTCCAGAGAGCAGAGTCAATGTATGGCGAGCTCCCTTGTGTCCTGACTCACTTCCCAGCGAAGGGCTGTGCACGCCATGCCTTAAATTGCTTCTTACAGACCCGGGCTGCCACGGCCAGCCCTCGTGCTGGCACTAACACACACGTACCCCGTGCAGACACCCGCCTGGCCATGTTCCCTGTGATGTCTGCTCTATGCACACTCTGCAGTTGACAACGCTGCAGGCGGGCCCACAGAAAACACCCTTTTGCAGGCAGAAACCCCCAAATTTGGCACAAAGGTGTGTGCATACTGCCCTATCTGGCACAGCGGGTACATCCCCAGGCGAACGCAGCCACCCTCAGCGCCACAGCTCCAAAGCGCGTTGGAGGCGCTGCACTTTCACATCCATCCGAGGAGGATCGTAACGCGCTGTAACAACACGCCGCGAAGCCAAGGGCCCAGACTTCGGGATTTTATTGGACTGTTAACTTGGACAACGAAATTCTTCAGGGAGGATATTTCTCGAGACAGACAGTTTCGTCAAGCGGTTTTTTCCATCTGACCCTGGGCCCCGAAAGTAATGACAGCCTGAACACAGAGACGCTGTTTGCTGATTGGTACCACGATCCCGCAAAGGGGAACCATGAGCCTGGCGAATTCTCCTGTTTAATTAGGTGAGAAAAGCCAACGGAGCCGCGTGGCTCTCGCAGGGGAACCGTAGCCGGGCTGTTCCACGGACAACTCCTTCCCACCCTGCAGCAGTGCTGCAGACCTCGCCCTGTACAATCGCCCTTAGAAAGCCTGGCCGTGCTCACAGAAGTCTGCCTTGCCCTGGCACAGATGGAAAATTGTGGAGAGCGTGTGCCTGGAAATCCTGGAGGCCCCGAGAGCCAACCAGAGTCTGGCTCCATCCAGTCCTCGATAGATTTCTCTACTCAGGGGTCTCAGCCATCAAAATCACTCCCGGGCTGCTTTTACTCTGCATTTCAATGCCTCTTTTCTGTCTGAGAACTAGAAAGTGCTCTGTGTGCTGGTTAATTTAGTCCTGCAGTGCTGTGATGCAGCTGGGAGGATTGTGGTCAAGTACGAGACTAAGATGCTGAGTTATTCATTATTTTAGGGTTCCCAAAGATCTGAAATCTTGTTTAAATGATAAAATTAAGGTGCCATGGGCTGTGTTTCCCAGACGAAGTGGCACAGTGCCGTGCACCATCACCTCCAGAGAAGCTGGCATTACCTGTGGTAACAGGAGAAAACATTTTCCCTGGTGTTTATTATAGAGAATTCCTGGTTAAAGCGACCTGCACATGGCCTTTCTGGGGAATTCCCCTGTGCCCTCGTGTTTGCCTCACCAAACCTGAGGTACATGAGGGTCCGCTCAGCCAGTAGCAGGAGTCCTGGACAGAGAGCTCCTCATCTCCAACCAAAGCACAAGCTGGGGGGATACAAGGCAAACCAAAGGGATTTTTCCAAGGCTGCTTTTGCCAAGCCACTGGCACAGCCAGAAAGGGGTCTGGCTCCTTGAGCCATAGCCCCAGAACCACTGTGGGTTCATGCAGCACCAACGTAACACCCTTCTAGCCAGAATGCTCGTTAGCTGTGGCTTTGCAAGGAGAGAGAGTGGGGAAAGGAGGAGAGAAAACAAGTCACTGCCACCAGATGGTCTAAGCTCATGCAAGGATTGACTATCAGCAAGACATCTGCTGATGGGCGCTGGCATTTATCTTCAGCTCAGCTCCTCAAATCTTGTAAAGTTTCAGGTCCTAAACTGCACAGGTCTTCATGAAAACTCATCCATGCTCTCTACCAAGTGGCCTCTTGACAGGCAGTTATACTGACAACAATAAAATACAGGCAAGGTGTCACGATTTTTTCTTAAAAATAAGCTATTTATTCTTAAGATCAGCCACCCCCAGCTCCCCACACAGCAATACATGGTTGCGGGAGTTAACCTTCCACATGTTTCAGTTGTTTCGGTTCAAGTTTTAAGTGGCTTCCGCTGCACCAGTGGGGAGAAAGAGCAAGCCAGCAACAAAATGTGAGCAACCTCATAAATCTGTAGAAACTGGAACCTGGGAGGATTTTACATGGCTGAATGCAAAACAATGCAGTGCGTGCAGTAATTGAAACATCGCAATGCAATTAGACAAGCAGGATATTCGGTAGGAGCTTCAAAGTTATGTCTGAGAGCGTCTCCACGGCACGTAACAGTGGCATGCTGCAATGTGTAGTTTTGGTGTAATCCAGCTAACCTGAGGATAGGAGTAAAGCCAGCTGCATCGCTCTGGCATCTGCCTGAGGCTGCTTACCTTGCTATCACAGCTGAACAGCTGCTGCTGCTGGAGCAAATACGGTTATTACCGCTACCATTAACAGCAGCAGTGGCCTAATTCTTATGCAAACATACATTATGCTTCATAAGCCAATACTGCCCCAAGAATATATAGTATAAGACCTGATGGATAAAGCAGGGGGAAGCAAGTTTCTGCAGCAGAAGCAGCTCTAGAAGGGTCCCTTTCAAGCTGAAATTAGTTTGTAAAGAACCGTGAAAGCTCAGAGCTGGCTGCTGAGACCATGGGAGAGGAGATGTGTTGTGATTGCAATCAGGTTGCACTGGCCATGACATGTGTTCAGGCCAGGTGGCTGAAAAAGAATACAAAAATGAACAAAAACCCATCAGCACATACACACCACATACAAAGGTTTCAGCACTGCTGCTGGAGCTTGCAGTTTTCCAAGGACCTGCCATAGCGGTGTCTGGTCACCAAAGCAAATACTTGCAAAATTTTCCAGAAATCATCTCTGAACCACACCATAGGCTTCCTAGCAGGAGATGCAATGCTTCTTCCTATCTTTGACTGTTTGGACATGTTTTTGATGCGATTTGGTGAATGAGAGCACCCATCCAGTCAGCAGAGCAAGAGGGTAGACTGAAGCCTCCGTCAGATTCCTGACCCGATGGTGTGAGCACTCCCTGCTGCTACCAGCATCTGCCTTGGAGCCAAGCTAAGAGCCACCAGAGAAATATTTGAAGAACTAATGATAAAAAACAAACTGGAAACTGTTCATGCTGCATGCCCAAGGAAAACGGATACGTGGCCGAGCAGCCTCCGAAACGTGGTGCTCTGCCATCTGGGAGAGGACGGTGATGGGGAGGCGCGAGCACATCTGTAGCTGCGGCCCCAGCTAGGACCACCCCAGGGGATGTGGGAGCAGTTGCTTTTGGCTCTCATTTTTCCGTGCAGGAAATCGCAGACAGAAATATGATGCATCCACCATACGGCGAGTCCGGTGCGTCCCGGACAAATGAGCTGCTCCCCGCGGCCGGGTGTGCGGGGCGGAGCGCGGCCCCGGTAGCCCCTTTCCCCTCTCCCACCTCCATAAAGCCGCGCCACGATCAAACCACGGCACTTCACCGACACAATGAACTCAAACATTCCTCTTCCGGAGAGGATGTGGTCAGTCACCACACACATCTTCTGGGGCCCGACCACATATCCAAACAGTCTGGTCACACATCACATGTAATCTTAACAGCAAACTTTCTGACATGCAGTTCAGACCTACCCCTGTCCTTGTGGGATATTTCCCTTATATCTCCATGATAATAAAGAGTGAGACTTGTTCAAAATATTAGTATCTGGGGAGAGAGAAAAAACGCTTCAGCAGACTATGACTCACACAAGAATTCCCTGAACCTGAGACGTGGGTAAGTCGTTAGGAAGAATGAACTCATCCCGGCTTGGAGGTGAGGAGTCGGGATCTCTTCCCAAGCTGAAGTTCCCAAAAACCTTCTCCAATGAGGCCCTTGCCAGGAAGCACGTGCTGGCACCACGCGGCAGATCCCAGCCCACAAGATGCTCTCAGCTGCCGTGGTGGAGCAGGGACCCTCCGTAAGGTGCAGCCGGTTGAGCACAACTCATAGCAAGGGATCAGACCTAATGCCACTGCCTCCAGCTCCAAAGGACAGTGTCAGCATGGACATGGCATGGGGACACCCAGAGGTGACAGTTCCCCTCTCACCAGTGGCACCAGAGCTCCAAATGTCTCATCTGTCCTCTCTCTCACACTGGTCTGAATGGTCCTGCAAATTCTGCAGCACCCACAGCATGTGCCAGCATCATCTCTGCTTAAAAATGGCTGAGTTTTGTGTGCAGACTGTGAGGCTGTATAGAAAGGTTGTTTAGCAGAAAATTATGTTTATGATTAAACCTAACTTCTCTCGCTTTTCATTTCACCAAAATCTCAAGAAGTTTATTTATATATATATATATATATATATATATATATAAAGTCTGTTGATTTTTTTGACTGAAAACTTTTATAGGCAGGGGAAAAAAGTACTTTTTTAAATCTGAAGATGAAAATTCCATTATTCCTGATTTTTCAGGAAATATATCAGGATATGGATTTCAGGGTGAAACTCTGAGGTTGGGTGAAACATGTTTTCCCACCAGCTGTAGAGTGTATATCAACACATCTGTATAATCAACCTCCAGTTTCCCTGTTTAATATCTCCTCGTGTCTATTGAAATCCAGTCAGTTTGGTATATAGTCTCCATCTTCCAGCAGTTAGCACAGAATATCAGTAATTTATCAGCATTTCCACCTATGCTTGGAGTTGCAGATATCTGCAGTAACTCTTTAGTAATGACTTTCTTATGGCTTCTGTTGCAGATATAAAAGTTTATAATGTCGAAATGATTGTTTTTATCAGTCGAAGTATTTTCCAATCTGTCCCATTTCCTCCACCCACATATTTTGTTTTGTGTGAGGAAAATTAAATAAACAGGATTCATTTTTCCAATGAAAACAAAATTAGTTTGCAAGCCAAAAGGAACTCAGCTTGAATGCAATTGGGATTTGAGCAATTTAAAACCATTTCTCTGCATGTGTTAATGAAGAAATTAAAAGTTTAGAGGGAACAAAAACACCGTGAATGACGCACTGGAAACAGTCTAACTCAGCTCTGCAGGATAACACATATCATTTGGACATGGCCCTAGTTTTAGATAACATTGCAGCAGCATAAAAGGCATGTGGCAACCAAGGTTTTGGAAACCAAAGTACAAACCAGGCACGTTCGTGGCTCCAGCTGCTTGGGAGCCTGGGAGCAGCACTTGCTTCTCTTCGGCCTCATGAGCCACAGAGGTGAAGCAGCGGCTCCTGAGCCCCAGACACTCTTTGCTGCTGCTCACACGTGGGCAGAGTCCACGCTTCGCCTTTGTCTGATACCAGAGATGCCGAGCGATGTGTGGGGCTGCAGGGCACTGGCATCTCCAGCTCTTCACTGAGTTTCAGACAAGTCCATGGGATGGTGCATCCCAGGGCACCACCTGCTGGACCCACGGCCCCTTCTGCAGCACCCAGAGATGAAGAAGAGAGATAAATGTCCAGCTCTGCAAGCCATGCTCTCGCCTGTCTGGTCACTCCTTAATTTCTCCTGGGCTCTCCGGGCCCCTCATTAACGCTGACCCCAGAGGCTAGCAGCCCCTGCCCTGCTCCCTGCAGGGCTGGCCTGCAGCCCGTCCTCTGCACGTGCACCAGTCGCATTCATCCGGTTGTGCTCACATCCCTGCCTGAAATCTAGAAGTGGCTCATGCCCAAGAAAAGGTCACTTCCCCACCAACTGGGGAAGCCAAGTGCTCTGCCTCCCCAGCACTCCCACAGCACCGGCCAAGTGCAAACGGTGATGGAAGATTTTTGTAATAAACACAGCCAAAAGCCCAGCAAGCTGCAACCTGCCCTGCGAGGATCCCAAGACACCCAGCGTGGCACGGCAAGTCCCCAAGGAGGGCACACAGCTCGGAAAGGAGGGCTTCTGCCTGAGCTCCTGGCTGTCCTGGGCAGTCCCAGGGTACATCCCTATGGGGAGGTCAGTGACCATGGCTGGAGGAGGACACTGTGGTTTCCACGAAGGAGAAAAATCCTCAGAAACATCACCCAGGGTCCAGGTGAACGCAGAGGGCTCGGTTGGGGCCACAGGAGGGAGGGCGACAGCGACAGGTTGCCTCCACGCTGCTGCTGGCACAGGCTCCCGGCCGCCTGTTGCTGTCTCTGAACAGATGTGGGCAGTTTCGCAGATGATGAAGTATTGAATATGTTTCTCCTTCAGGGATTATTACTACTAAATAAATCTGCAGGTTTATATGTTTAGCAGCTGACGGAGATTCTTTTTCCCTCCCCTTCTTCCATTATATTATTCCTTGCAGCAAGAGCCAAAACAAGGCTTTTAAGCCAGGGAGAGGACAGAGAATGATCAGGATATGATTTGGGAAATTTTAGAAACAGTGCTAGAGTAAATGGGGGCAAAATATCCTCCCCAAAACGTAGCTCATTTATACATTTAAGCTTGTTTCATGGTGTATCTTGGACTGGACTCCATGAGCATCAGTTTAACCACCAGCTCATAAATTCGTCTGGTATCTTCAGAATTTGTGGCCTGGGAAAAGATCTCTCCCTCTCTCCTGGTGGTATTGGATTTATTTTTTTTCCTTCCTTTCTTTCTGAGCTGACTTTGAGCAATGTGGGGCTTGGATTTACAGTGGTTTAAGTTCCACCAAAAATACTCCCTGACCAGCCCCAAAATGAAAGACGGAGAGCGTGTGATGAAGGAGCCCAACCTGTTTGCAGGGTGTTCCAGCTCCGAGTTGGTAACAGCAGGTTGAACTTGGGGCACGAGCTGAGTCATGCACTCTCGGTGTTTTCCTGTCCACTTTTTTGTTAAAGCCTCTCAACCTCCAAAACCAGCCTTAAGAAAGACTTGGTGCTCTTCCCATGGCTTCCAGAGACACCCTCCCAGCACTCTTGCAGGACTTTGCTTCCTAATTCCTCCTCCCATTTGCTAATTTCTCCTTGTCTCACAAACATTCAATTCAGAATGCCAAAAGGCCCCAGCTGGGGAGGAATAAGGGAAGTGCAAGAAACCCTTGCCCATATGCCAAAGCTGATGGCAGCCGTCTCTGCACCCAAAGAGCCTCAGGGCTGTTCTACCACAGCCCCCATGAGGCTGGGGGGTGGGCTCAGAAGTGCCCCTGGCCTGACACTAGGCCACTGTGATCATCATCCTAACCCCATGTGCACTGCGAATGAGGGAAGAGGTTATGGACTCAGCTCACCCAGAGCTTCAGGAAGCCGAGGAAGCAGCTCCCGCTTGGGTGGAGCAGGCAGGCGTGTCATGTTGTTTAAAACTCTCTGTGAGTCTGACCACAAATTTGAAAGCTGAGACTTCTGCAAGGGAAAGCGCAGAGGAGGGCACCAAGCCCAGGGGAGGGCAGCTTGGTGCTGGTTTGGAGAGTGACAAATGCCACGAGCCAAGCTGACAACACACCCACTGTACCACGGGCTGCAGCTGGCTGTGTGCTGCTCACCTCAGCTCCTTGGGACAGGGAGGTGGCTGCAGTGGTTCCCCTCCTGCCCCAGGGACACGAGGACCTGGGATGCTCCTCTCCAACCCAGCACCGGCTGCACACATGGCCCCGTGCCCGGGCAGAGCAGCAGGTGCTGCATGAGGCCGTGCCACGGGGCGTTCAGCAGAGCCGTAAGGAAGAAGGGGCTGCTTGGAATAAGCCCCATACAAATCCCCACTCAGCTCGCAGGTTTTCAGAAAACATTCCTCGCTGCCTTTTCCGCCTCGCAGGCATGAGCTAATTAAACCCCGCAACAAGCGCGGTGTCAGATAAAAGTAACAGGATCCACATGGCGATGGGGAAGCTGCAGGCTGTGTTTCTGATTGCTGGCTCCTCGCTGTGCTCAGGCCATGGGTTTTGTCTCCGAAGGTCTCATCTTGGTGCTCTCCATACGGCGAGCACATGCGCGGCGCTCGCCCAGCCCAGCCCATCTCGGCCGTGAGACCCCGGATCAGGCAAGGATGGAGCAGAATTGGGCTCTCAGGTTACCAGCACAAAGCCAATGCAAGTAGTACCAAGCAACTTACATCGCAAGCCTGAGGTTAATGCATTTCACAACAGCACAAGAAAATCTTTTAACAGATTGCTCTTTATTTTATGGTAAAATCGGAGGGGAAGGTTCTGTGTAATCCCACGGTCAGGGGGAGAAACCTGCTCTTGGATGAGCTCCCCTCATCTCCTCGCAGAGCGGAGGACGAGAGAAGTATTGCTTGTAGTGTGTTTTTGACAAATATATATTTGTATTTTTTTTTTTATTTTTACGTCCCAGTTTGCGTGAATGAACATGATATTACACTGGTTTAAGAGAACTTTGGCAGCTTTTTATTGCTGTTTTACAGCACAGTTGTTCTTAGAAACAAAAGGTTTGAATTAATGGTGTTTTAATGTACAGGATATGACAGAAATGAAATGCAGAAACAGTTGGTTTGCACACTGGGATCCAAGTCAAAATAAAATTTGGCCGTAAGCCTGCAGCACTCCTCTGGGACACCCAAAAGGGGTGTGAACATTAACTCATACAGCAATAACCCTGGCGATCATGAGCCTGCTTCAGACTCCCACTAATGCAATAATTGAATAAAAACCATCTTCAATGTCGTATTAAAAAGCAACCTTGAACAGTGGATAACGACCCAAGAGCAGAACAAACCGCATGTCCTGAGTCATTCAAGGTTCTGGTTTGCTGCAGTTTTCCTGTTAGAGGTGAACCCCTGACAGAGTCCAAGCTTCAGCTTGTATCTGTTAAGACTTAGCAAACTACTCAAAAGGAGCATTGCAGATTTTCCTTTTGTATTTCTCCAAGTCAGTATATAGCCTCCAAGTACCCAAACCAGAAGGCAGGGATGATTATCATCAAAATATCTCTGACATTTCCTTCAGGACTTTTGAAATACTCAAGACCTCTTTCTATCTCTGTTGGCTTCTTCCCCTGCTGCCTACCACCACGTGCCTTAACTCCTCCATCTCTCCAGCCTCCAACTCGCTTCTGATGTTTCATGCGAGGAGGATGCATTGTGTAGTTGACGACTGCTTCATTGTGGTGCCAGCTTGCTCCACAGACTTGACTATTTTTCTTTTTTTTCCTTTTTTTTTTTTTTTTTTTTGGTAATTGGGAACAGGCAGAAGTTTGGGTATTAAAAAAAAAAAAAAAAAAAAAAAAAAAAAAAAAGAGCGTTCCACGTAATTTAGAGAAGTTAACAAAGCGTGAAACTAAATAAAAAACACCATCCGGTGCTGATCTCAACGTTTATACATGCGTGAGTGCTTATAGCCATATAGAATATATTTGAACTAGATCCCTGCTTTCAGAACAAGCTTGTTGCTGTTTCTGTTGCTCTGACACTGCACAGTAATTTGAAGACTTTTTGACCAGATCTTTTTTTTTCTGAGCTATGGTATCTGCTCAAATGCCTCAGGTTTCCTGCGTTCTCCGGTTGTTTTGGATACTCTGCCACTTTATTGGCATGTCTCTGAACTGTCACAGCAGAATCTCAGAAATGCAGGCCTCTGGCACTTTCTAGAGATCATATTAACCAAAGTGGCCACCATGGATGGGCTCTCTTTGCTTTCTGCTCTTTCTGAAGATTGGAGAGAACAATAAGGAGGAAGAACTAGTAGGGAAGGAGAGTCAAGGAGACAAAATTCCTGCATTCACTGGGGCTGCTGCTGTGTGGGGATGCAGCAGCTCACCAGAGGTGCTGTCAGGCTGTGGGGCTGGGAGCTGGGAGGCCTGGATCAAAAAGCCTTAATTTGACATTGCCACTGAATGAAGGACTACCAGAGGGAGAGGAATCAGTACGTTCCTCCCACAGATTTTCCTGTGGCCAAGTCTACAAGCACATTCATGTCCTGGACATCCCCTTTCTTACATGGGCTGTGCTGTCAATGCCACTCGCATTCACTTTTTGTCTCCTGGAGTCTCAGGCATCCCCCCAGTTGATCTTGGTCCCAAAGTTTGGGGCGGTTTAGTCAGGTTATGCCTTAAGCATTGACACTGGCAGCTGGCTCGTGTCTGTCAGTGGGAGGCTCAGCATAACATGGTAAAAATTGATTCCTTCTACATTTCTTCTGTTCCTACCCCGAGCCCAGATTAGACACATGCTCAGCCCCTCTCTAGCAGAGTTGATTTCCTGGTTGTGATTAGGGATGGTTTACATATATTTCCTAAAGTTGTTTTCCTTTTATTACTATCATTTAAATAGAATTCTGTGTATCATTGCTTTTCCGAGACATCTGCACTTCAAAAGACCCTTGCCAGCTTCAGTCCTGAAAGGGGATGTGGAAACCCCGGCAGCCAGGAGGACTTGCACTGGCCAAGGCTCTGGCCCAAACGCCCTTCTGCAAAGTCTCAATCTTGCTGTCATCCAGCCACTTCAAACTCAAGCTGCGAGAGGCACTGCAGGAATTAGAGCATGTTTAGCAGAGCACTTAGTGGAAAGTGCGATGCTAAATCACTGCCTGCGAAGTAGCCACCAGGATGAGTAATAACGAGGTGTTAGCCTGTCACTTCTCCTCTCCCTCCGTGGCAGGGGTGGCTGGGCCAAGCTGGGCAGAGGGGAAGGAGCTGCTGGGGTCCTCCAAGGAGAAATTCAGCAGCTGCTGGGCAAGGTCTGCTGCAGACGCCTCGCCTCTCCATCCCAGCACAGCCAGCCAACGCTTTCTGCAGCAGTCTAACTCCTTACCCATCCCTATGCCCATGAGGAGGGAGAGAGACAGTGAAAGGGAAACTGGCCATCCTTATGAGCTTGTTTTTCCCTCCTGAAATTAAGTCATACTGCTGAGTAAAGAGTTGCATTCACTTCTTCCATTAGTCCCCTGCCATGGTACACGGGTGAGCGAAGAGCTGAGCAGCTCCGTGTTCGGGATTTGTCTGCCCTGCATTGCATCAGGGCAATCAGCACATCTCCACCTCCTTCAGTGCCAGTCTGTTCCGTGAGGAAGGCAGAGCAGGGATGGCAGACACATTAGGCCACACCTTAATGGACAACTTGGTCATTTCTAATTAAAGGACCTAAAAACACGGGCTATGTGAACTGGAAGTCTGGACTCCCAGCAAATGCCCAGTCCTGCTTTAATCCTCTTCGTAAGGCACCAGAGGCTCCTCCTCCTCTCCTCCATCCATTGTGGGAGAGCGAATTTGTTCTTCTGCATTAAGGGAGTCCTATGAAGAATTTTTCTATTAAGAGTTTCCTATGAATGGAACTTCCCCTCCTCTCTTCAGGGCACTGCCTTCAGTCGTCCATTTAGAATGTATTGTCCCAAGCATGAAACAAGGTTTTTAGGAGGCATTAGTCCCACACAGCAATGGAGTGGCCATCAAGGGCAGGGCCTGAGGAACACTCAGTCTTCTGTGAGAACAGAGTGGATCCAGCATCAAAATTTCTCCCAGCAAGGTGGAGCTGGGAGTGATGGTGCAGGCTGCACCCACACCTCATGGGAACACGTTTCCCTCAGCCCTCAGCTCAGCTGGAAATCACGGAGCAGTTGGATTCTGAGATTTACCTCCTTTACGAAAAAAATAGTTAAAATATTTCAACATTGTGTCCCATTGTGAAAGTCCCACTTATGCAGCCAAAACAAAATGTTCTGACCTTATTCACACAAAATTGCGTCATAAGCTTTGATTCCTCCTTCACTCTTCTTGCAACTGTAAACTGCGCTCAGTCCTTTTCTTTTGGCAGCATCCCTCTGGTTTTATGAGGTCTGTGGGGGGTTATTAATGTAGTTCCCAACTCCCTGACAGTCTAACACAAGAAGTGCTTTTTTTTCTTATTATTTTATTTTTTTATTTTTTTTCCAGCTGAAAACATCCCTCAGATCCCAGCTGCCCCACAGAAACAAGTGTTGTTCAGACAGTGCACACCTAAGTGCTGCCCCATTGGACTCCGTGTGTTGTATTGGAGGGATGCTGCTAGTGCCAGGACGTTGCCTTTACTTTCAGCCATTTCTCATCAGCAGGGAAATTTCTAATCGTATCTCCTTGTTTCGAGTTCTCATCATCTCCTGCTTTACCCTCCCCTCTGTTCTCGGTTCTGTTTGATATATACCTGCTCTGTGCTACACACAACTCATTATTCTGCTGTCAGAAATGAGCTTAAGCTCCAGCAGCTGTGATGCCTGAGAGTGAAAGACTTTGTTTTCTTATGTGGCTAAAGGAGATTAAAGATGTAGGCGTGACACCTAAACTAGCACAGGTAGAAAGGAGGGGCATGGCTGCAACCCCTACTCCCCCCAAAATATTTACGGAGTCAGAGCCACACAGCCCTTTAGGGCCTGTGGTTTGAATCACTTTTGGTGTATGTGTCTATGTCCATCGTGGTCCCAAGGATAGTTGTAGTAGCCTACCCACCTTCCCTTACCAGATCTGGCCAAGTTTCTGCCTTGCCTCGGGTGAGGCAGAGCAAGGTGATGCCAAGGGAAGAGCAAGAGGGCATGCCAGTAACACAGATGCAGTGATAATGGGCAACGAAGGGGACGTGTGCCAACACGTTAGGAACAGGCTTTTGTGCAGAAGCACTGGGATGTACTGCAGCTCAGCGAGGTCTCATTATCCACAGCCACATCTGTTCCTCTCCTCACTTTTACAGCCGTTGGCTGTCAGGTGAGCGGATTCAAACTGGATTTGTTACCTGCCCCTTGCCCACCGACTTCTGTCTTTCCGACCTCTTTCCTAGGATGATAAAGAGCTCACCAAAGCAGAGCCAGAACAGAACAAACCCCCACGCTCCTGTCCCCAGCCACCAGCGGTGTCCCTTGGTGGTGTGCCCTGGTAGAGCAGCAGCGTTGGTCCCTCCTCATTGACCCCATGCACAGGAGGGAGGAGGCGATCAGCGCACAGATGCTACAGAGCAGTCAGGTCCCCAAACTGCGTTCTGAGCTCGTGCACAAGGAAGGGCTTTGCCCACACACATTTCTTTGAGGTGTCCATTAAACGGCAGTGAGGATCCCTTTGGAAAGCCAGGCAGAACCAAGATATTAAGGCCCAGCCTACGTTTCCCTGGAGCCGGAGGAATCCTCCCACGAGTGTGCCCCCTTCCACCAGGCAGAGTGGGAGCCGAGAGCCCGAGGGCTTCATCGCCATGGCAATGGGCGGGGGAACGACTTCCTGGTGCCTGTGCACAGCATCCCGAAATAACAGCTGAGGGGGAGAAAAAAAAAAAAAGTCACATTTTTCAAAACGTGAAATCCTACAGGCCTTGTCTAGCAAGGACGGACGCTGCCCCGACCAGGAGAGGGCTCGGTGGAGAAGGCAGCCTTGTGTTTGCTGTAGCAAAGCAACAGTAGCTAATGCGAAAGACCGTTCCAAGGCTGTTTTTTATTACTTGAGGTCCCTTTGAATTAGAGTTTTAACAAGCATTACTGACTCAACCGGTAAACATGGTAACTGTTGCTAACAGCGTGCAACAATTAAGCAAATTAATCTCAACACAGCCACATGCTGTCGCGCTCGCGGGCCTGTTAGTCTGGCTTCCCCTGTGAAACGAGAAGGGCTTTTTGCCCCCCTCCTTGATTTAAGTGATGCTGTTTTTTCCAACCAAAGTGTGAGCTCAACAATTCTGCGAGTGGTTGGCTGAGACACCTCCGCGGCCCGATGTGCCATAGGAAAAAACCCTGCATGGCCAGACGAGGACAGAACGACTGTGATTCAGGGGCAGCCCTTGTCCTTCACGGTGGTCCCATCAGATGACCGCAGGCAGCACAAGGTGGGAAGGTGGTGCTGGTCACCTTCCAGGATGCTGCTGTGCTGCCAGGAGATATGTGTGTGTCTTGGGAAGGTTTTAAATGCTGCCAAAGGGCTGGTCAGGCTTCTGGCATAGAAAACTATGTGGGCGCTGGGGTTAGGACCAGAGTGAGTGCAGGACCCACTGCTATCAGCAAATCCAATGCTCCCTGAAAACCTCAGACGGGACCCAAGTCCTGGCAGGCAGCAGTTTTGCCTGAGCTCTGCAATTAAGGCTTTTCATGGCTCTGAGTTTAGGTTGCTGTAAATTGAAGTACCCAAAAGCTGGAGTCATTCCTGGAGATGGAAAACACAGAACCAAGTGACTGCCTGGTGTCAGTACCATAGCTTCACCTTTTTGCACAAGAGCATGGACCCTCCAGGTTCACCACAACCTCATCACCTTTCTTGCAATCAGCATCCAGAATGAAAATGTCATTTTATTTAAATCCTAAATGAGACCAAATGAAGCAGGTGAATGTACAGCTGCCAGAGTTCATCCAAAGCCCAGAAAACACTCCTGAAAACACCAATGTACCACTAACTTCTGGTTTCCAACCAAAGAGATGCCATGAGCAAAAAAAATAAAAAATAAAAAATAAAAAATAAAGTGAAGGAGGGCACAGGTGGCTATGAGAAGATCCTTGGGGGTGATGATGGTGTTACCTGCACCCAGCTGTACCATCCCTGCCCTTTAACCACACTCCAACCAAAGCATCCTGTTACTGCAGAAACAGAGCAGTCCAGGAGATCAGCCTGCTGCCCCTCTCCTGGACACTGTATTTCTAAAGTTTCTGATGTCTACCAAAGCTATCAGGTGAGTGAGATTTTACTGCATGAATATCTGTTATTTTCTCTTCCCAACAGAGAAGCCCAAGGTGGCTTGTGGAATGAAATTAGAGAGAGCTCGGTCAGCCTTCCTGAGAAAGCAGAAGGCAGTGAAATCCAACCCAGCTTAGCAGACTCAATATAGACTTTAAATGATGCTTCATTTTCATTACTTATAGAAAAACAAAAACCCAAGACATTAAGAGCCAAGACGTTTACTAGGAAATTCTTGGCATTTCTTCTTGGAACGTTTCATGATCATTCTGGGACATGGGTTTTCAGGAAAACACAGGGAGGAAGGATACATTATACAGGGAATGTTGCAATGCCACACAGCTTTAGAACCAAGATTATTTACAAAATATAATTACAAGAACAAACAACAGAGATGACATAAAGAGCTGCTGCAGGGCAAAGATTGGGAAACTGAGGCATGATGAGGCTGTTCATCACGTAGATGAACAAAAGGGTGAGGGTGAGCTGCCTCTGCCCACCCCACATGGTTCCTCCACCACCAATGGGTGCGGGTTGGAGGCTGCAGAAAAGCAGGACCCAGACCCCAGCAGGGAAGGCAGAGCATCCCGAGGCAAAGCAGGGGTGGCGGTGACAGTGTGACAGAGCTAGGGGCTTCAGAGAAAGTGCCTAAAGATGAGTCAGGCCACCGATCCAATGGGACTTCGGTCTGAGTAAAGGCTGAGAAAAGGCTTCGCTGTTTGGCCCATGACAATAGAAAACCATCCAGATGAAAATCTGCGGTCAGAAGCTCTCTAGCTTGGAGGTCTGCACTGGAGCAAGTGAGCTTTTCAGCAATGCAACATGAACCTCAAGCAGATCAGCAAGGAAATCACCCTGTGACAGTAGCTAAAAATACGCTGGAGCAGAAAACATTTCAAGGCAGGCCAGGGCCGGCTGGAGCACCCTCTCCCTAGCAGACCTTTCCAATCACTCTAGCGTGCTTCCTTTTTCCTTTTTTTTTTTTTTTTTTTTTTAACTGAATTGGATGGGACATGACTTCCTATTGCGACCAAAATTGCTTCCGTAGGATTGTGGGGGAGAAACCAGAAAATAAATACGTTAATTTTTCCTCTGAGGCCAGAGAAAAATAAGAAAAGAGAGGCTGGATATGCAGATGGATAAATGATTAACCAGGCGCTGTCCTTTATCTGTCTGGAAGTCCTCTGGAAAATAAAGGTTAAGAAAAGAGTACAGAAGCAACCGGCCATAGACCTCATTAATCTGTCTCTTTTTGTTGGCACCAGCCAGGTAGTCGGACCCCCAGGGGCTCTCAGCATCCACTTTCGACATATTTCTGCGATAACCACTGCAGTTGTTCATGTCCAGCAATGACTAAGTGGTGGATTTTGCACTGTTACCTCACCTTACCCCCAGTGTTTTCAGATCACAGGACAACACAATAATCAGCTTGGCAAAGGAGCTTGGCCAGGCAATGCTCTTAATATGATTTCCAGAAAGAAAGACTCCTCGAGTTTTTGTGAGCAAGAGCCCAGGTTTCTCTGGAGTTAAATAGCAAGGGAGAGCCAAAAAGAGAGGAAGGCATCTGAAAACACAGCCCTCCTTAATGAGGGAGTCTTGACCAGCATAGTTGTTCTTTGTCCAAGAATTTTCATTGTTTTACTCCATTAGAAAAAAAAAAAAAGAAAAAAAAAAAAAAAAAAAGCAGCCTACATTCCCAATGTGCCATACATGCAAAGCCATCACGGGGAGGTTCTCAAGGCAACTAACATCATCTTCATCATCCTCACCTGCTCAGCCAGCGCTGGGCAACTGAGCCCTGCAGCTGTACTTTGCACTTCCCCAGCAGCCCCCGTGCCAAGCAGCGCAAGCATCTTAGGAGGATTAATGCCACCGGGGCACGCTCCTGGGGCTGCAGAAATGGGGCAGCATGAGGCGAGGTGACAGGTCCTGGTGCTGGAGTCTCTGCAGCAAGGGCTGCTGCCACGCAGCACCGCCACCCCCTGCGGCTGGGGAAACTGAGGCACAGGCAGCAAAATGGGTGGGCTGTCCCGCTTCACGATGCTCTGCTGAGCCAGCACGCTCATTGAGTCCCACAGAGCCTCCAGCAAGCTCGACCCAGGAAAATAAGCAAACAGGTGGGAATAAACACAAACCTAAACAAATCCACTTTTCCTTTCCACGGGGAGCCGCTGGCGTTCTGGGAGCAGCTGGAGGAGAGAGGGTTAAAGTGATCTATCCAGCTGGAGATCACAGGAGACCCCCCTTTGTCAATCTGGAGTGCTTGCCAGATATTGGGTTGAATAATTAAACAGCTACTTAACCCTCGGACAGCGTGGCTCCCGCTCCCCCCCCGCTCCTGACAGCCCCTACTTAGGTAGCTATGGCAACGCGTTGGGCGCCAGCCTGTTGACTGAAGAATATGGAAATCACAAGGATTTAATTTTGCTGTGGCACAAAAAGTTGTTTGATCTGAGGGTTGTGGCTTTTCTGCAGCTTTCAGCAAAGAATAATTTCTATATTCATATCTCCCATTCAGATGTCAGTTAGCAGCTCAAAAAAATAAAAACGTTAAAAAAAAAAAAAAAGGCAAACAATTCTCAAAAAAATCATCTCGGTTTTCTGGTCTGGATTAACACTTGAGACGCTGATAGATGTGAGCTACCTTTGCTTCATCTTGACGTCAGGAGGGCTGGACGTGAACCTTCCCCTGGTGCCCCTGAGGGATGCTCGTGATGCTCCCTGCTGGGGAGCAGCAAGAGGATGGGGCAGGGACACTGAGAAAGAGCCAAGGAGAGCAGCAAAAACCTCAGGGGATGGAAGGGAGCTCCAGGGGCACCCAGGAGGGCTGGAGTAGAGGAGTGGGCTGGTGGGGTCAGGGAGTCCAGGCAATGAACCTTGGACTGGAGAGCATCTGGCTCTGCAAAGCAAGGAGGTAAAGAAGCAAAGTGGGGGCATCCCTGCTCCAGCAGGCTTATCGCAAGGAGCCTGATACCAGGCTTTTTGCAGGACTGTTTTTTAGGGGCTGCTTGGGTTATAGCCACATGAGGAAGACCCAGAAAGAGGAGAACGTACCTGGGCCAAACAGGAGTCCTGATAACAAGTGCCTTGATAGCAGTGGAGTTACTGAAGGACGAAAGGCAGCAATACGGCAGCAGCAGCAGTTTGCTAAGAGGCCAGTAGCACACAGCCAAAGGGACGGACTCAGACAGTCTTTGTAATTTTTGTTTTGTGCATCTTGCATGTTTGAGGAGCGGAGGATGAAGCAGACAGAAGAAGCTTGAATGCAGCATGCCGAAATTTGAAATGCATGGCATCAAAACCAGGCATGTGCACCAACGTGTGCCCGCTGGCAGCCTACCGAGGCCAACAAACCTCTGTCATCAATAGTGACAGGAGCTGGCCCTGGTGTGTGCATACAGCTACTGCTGACTCACGAGAAAGGAACTGGACATCTGTGGTCCTCAGAGGGCGGGATGGGCTCAGCAGGATGCTGGTACCACCTCCACGAGCCAAGCTTTGCCCACGGGGAGCCTGCTCCTCTGCCAGGACCGCTCGGTGCTGGAGGGCAGAGCTGAGCCTTGCAGGAAGCTGCTGCTCTTAGTGGGACAGCAGCACATGGACGGCCCCTTCGGACATAGGATCTGGTGTGGTGGGGCCTGAAAGTGCTGCAGGCTTGCAGAAAAATCAGTCCTGGCACCGCAGCTTCTCACCAGTGGGACCAGTGGGCAGCAGCTGACTCTGCGAGCTGCCAAGGGAGCAAGAGGATATAGTTAATGGGAGAGCTAAAGCTCATTTTTCTCATCCCCGGTAAATCCACTCTTCAGTTAAAAGCTGTAACAGCTTGAACCAAAGAGCACAGGCTCTGCAGCTGCTGGCTGTGACAACTCGTGACCTCTGTGGATTGGCAAAGATGGAAGGCTCTTGTAACACACACCCCAGGAGGTTGCTCTGGCTCCTACGTGGGCTGAGTTCTCCACGTCTAGCCTTATGTTGGAGCTGAATTTTAAATGCTTAGTGTAAGAGATCCCTGGGGCATGCGGGGCTCCTCCGAGGTACTGCTGCAATGCAAGAAAATCACATGGCTTTTAAAAATACACTGCTGAAATGACAGCTTTCGGCTGGAAGGAGGATGGTTTGAAGGAGCACCCAAGTGTCTGTCCACCTCTGGTGCTCCCTTCAGCTGCCCAGGCCCTAAATAAGTTGGCTGGACATCTCACAAGCACAATTTTTTTAGGAAAATTCAGACCTGGTTTGCCTGTTGGAAGCAAATGAGAGAAGAACAAGAACCCTCTTAGAAATAGCACTGCAAGTGCTTTGGACTGGTACAAACCCAGGTAAGAAGAGCTCTGCAGAGGGTCTTGGTGGATGTGTCAGGTAGGACGTGAGTGCTGGTCAGATGCAGGCAGGGTGAACTGACGGCAGAAGTTTCTGGACAAACAGTCATTTTTAATGTCTGCATCAGCCATTTCATTCCCAGGGTGATGGAAGATCCTTAAGGCTCCCAGAGTCAGTTCTGGTCCATTGAACACATAAATTATCCTACATTTCAAATTGTCTGAATAAAGTATGCACAAATAGCCAGCTGGCCAGAGGACACTAATCCCATGCTGTAAAAGGTTTTCCCTTCTCAGCCATCTGCCTTTTTTGCTGTCCATAACTATCTGTCAGCTAAGAGCAGAATGGGTCAGGCTTGGTCATCGTCCATCCTGGAGACGAGAGCTGCAGGACAGAACCTCCCTGGCACCCGCACAAAAAACTTTCCCCTTTCTAGGAAGGCAGCGAGCCCGGCCCGTGGTGAATGTCCTTCTCATTTCCCCGTGTAACAGCTGGTGAGAGCACCTCCTTGGCACACGGCGATGCCTGAAATGTGTCAGCTGCAAAAAAAAAAAAAATAAATAAAAGGCACTTCAGCAATTAAACACGAGCCAGACAGTTACCTGACCTTGAAATATCTGCAACGGTAGGGATCAGAAACCTTGGAACAAAGTCATGCAATCTTGAAAGCATTGACCAGGCGATTTGCTGATGGCCTCTAATTTGCTGGAACAGCTCCCAGCCAGTCCAGCCCAAAGCCCAGCTCCCCACGCGGGGCTGCGATAAGAGGGGGGCTGAGTGGCCCCGGAGGTAACTCCTCGAGCCCAACCTCCCCACCAGAGTCCCAACAAAACTGTGAGCAGAGGATGATAAATGTGCCCCGTTGTGGGCTTGTTACATATGCAGTTGCCAGCCAAAGTGACTCAAATGTAGAACTACAATTTAGTGAAAATGCCAGCATTTCAAAGTGTTTGTATTTTTATTTTTCTAATTTCATTATGAGAAAAAAAGGTCAAAGTAGGGACAACTGAACAAATGGTATCAAAATGTCTACGTAGATATGTTTAGAAGCATTGCTACAGAAATCCTAATATTTACAAATAAAAATCCCAATTCAAAAGTTTTATTTAGTATCAAGAATTGGGGAACATAGGAAAAATCACAATTTTAATTTGTAATTAATTGCTGTTTCAGTGAATTCTCCTTCTCAGAACATTGTTTCAACCAGTATATTTCAAGTGTTATAAAGAAGCAGCAACCAAAACCAACTTTTGTTGACCTTTTGATACCCAGAGCAGTTTAACTTCCTTAATGTAAGCAGATCAGGCTTTTCCTTAAAACAGTATTCAAGAACATTTTCTAAGAGAAATAAAATAAAATACTATTTCAGCAGAATTTTTCTACTGTGCTGACATATTTGTAAATACTGGCCTGTCCATGTCAGATGAATTTTGCCTTTCCAGTCTGTAAGTTTATTGTCCATTAATAATTACCAGTATCCATTTCATTCTGTAGGAATGAGGGGATTTAGGCGCTAATGTGTCAGTGTAAGCAGCACTTTGCTCTTTTCTTGAACTGGAGAAATTTTTTTCTGTCTGTCCATGCCATCCTAGCAAGGCGGGGTGGATAGATTAGAGTTTGGCAAAAAAATCTGGCCAGCCAGGAGCTGCTGCATGAGCCTACTGGGTGCATTTCCTCCATGGCACTGGAGCTCCTCGCCTGAAAGCAGCCCCACACCAAGCTCAGGAAGCCTGAGAGCCCACAGAGGAGCTCCTGTCTTCCATGCTTTGTGCACATGCTTTGAGGCACCCTTTGCTTTTCTTCTCTTCAAACTAAGCCACCTCGTTTTAAGACTTTTCACATCTTCAGCCCTTTCTGCTGCTCATTGCTGGCCCCTTCCAAAATCCTTTATTTTAAGAGACACAGCAAGTGAAATTCAATGCAGTATTTAAGCACAGTTCATGCTGTGGAATGACATTAAAATACCTTTGGTCGTGTTTTCTTTAAGGGTCGCTTGATTGTCAGGCTATCAGGTGGCAATATTGGTCTTAGCACGAGGAAACAGCCAGACCCATGCAGCTGAGCGGGGATTATCGGGCAGGACCGCGGTGAGCATCGGGTGGGTTGCAAAGGCTGTGATTAGCCTTTGTTCCCAGGGCGGAAAAACTGCTTGGGAAATGGGCTCTGATTTTGAGCTGAGATTCCTGGAAGAAGGGATTGTCCCAGTGCCAAGACTCGTATCGATAGGGTAAATAAAGAAATGATACCAAAGCAGCCCCCGTGCTCCGTAAGAGAAAGGAGCTGCGAAGCCCCCGGTCTCTGCTGTGGCTCAACGGGGTGAAGCAGAGTGACAGCGCGAGATGAGATACCAGAGGAAAGGACCACCCAAATGAAAGCTCGCCTTTTAGTAGTCATCTAGCAGATACAGCTGTGAAATCTACATCCCTTTTAATAAGGTTTAACAGGTTTCGAACACCAAAAAAAAAAGTCTTGGCGGCTTTGTAAGACTCTGCCTCATTACCTGCTATGGTCAGCATTTCGTATGGAGACATTTCTTAGCTCCTGGAGCGCACAGAGCAGCATTTTCTCTGGGTGACCAAAGCCGCTGTGACCCCAATCACATGCAGAACTCCCTGCAGAAATGCATTGCCTTGCGTTGCAAGGGGCTTCATTTCACAGGTCATCAGAGAGCTCCTTCCAGCTGTGAAACAGCTTCCTTTCGAGCTGCACCCTGGCACGAGAGCTGCAACCAGCCAGTGCTGCTTTCCTTGCAAAAAGACGACGAGCAGAAGGATTTGCTGTGCTCTGCTCTGTGGCAATAGCTCCCCAAGGCAAACTTTGCTGGCTAATCCTTGGAGCCTGTCAAAACCTCGCCGGAGCCAAGCCGTGCCGTGGTACAAGCCTCAGCCAGTCCCCAAAGGGTCTGTTGCTGCACAGGGAACAAGAGATCCTGTGACACAGATTAAATCGGGAGATCTGTGGGTTTTCATTCAACTCTAGCCTGAATTGTCCTTTTTACTATTTTTTTCCTAAGAGTACAGGGAAGGGAAACCCTGCCAGCTTTTTGAGAGGCTCCAAGCCCGGCTGTAATTAGCTGATAAGTTTCTTTATCTCAAGTGAAATGGCAGAAGTCTTTGGCTGCAGGTCCAGGAAGGGTCGCAGGGCATCCATTCCCCACGTCCCCCATTCATCGCTGTCACAAAAACCTCCCAGAGCCTTGACGCGCTCAGAAAAACATGGTCATGTGCAAGGCCATCGCTGATGGTCAAGGTTCCTGCAATAGCAGGGAATTTGATGGGGAAAATTCCCAGTGACCCTGTTCAATAGCCCATCTGCGTGCTCCAGAGGAACCCAATAGTCCTCACCCTTCTGACCTGAGAGAAGTGATTAATGCACCCTAAATCTGACCATTCATTTAACACAGAGCATGGAATGATCTATCCACCAGGCATCCAGGAGATTTTAATACCACTAGGAGCATAAATGCTTTGCTCAACATCCTGTTTCTATCTGAGGCCAATTTCCACTGTTTCAGAGGAAATAAAATTAAAAAAGAAGAATCTCAAAACCAGAAGCTAAATCATGCTAAAAGGGTCAGAAATAAATCCTTCCTTGCCCCTGCGGATGAGCAGTAGAATCCCTGAAGAATGGGATTAATATGATATAAAAGCAGTGCAAACAAATTTGAACAAGCAGCTATTAAGCATCCTTTCAGGTCTCCTCTCCATCTTCAGGATACGTCAGACAAGAGGATTTTATTAATCAGAAAATAATCTTTTTTTCTTTCATTTTTTTTTTCAAACTAAACTCTCTTCTGATTTGCATAACATTGATTAGGACAAAGAAAACAGAGTGAAATTGGCCTTTCCATGCAGAAATCCAGCCAGAGCTATGAATCTCACTCTTGTTACATCCCACCATGCAAGCAGGTATATTCTGACCCCAGCCCAGCTGTGCACAAATATTTCAGTTCCCTCTTGCAGGTTAGATATGCAATGAGCATCACCTAAACAGGGTCCTGTCCCTCCATAACAGACCAGCTCAGAATTTCTCTCGCACCTCCCAAAATAAGTATTTTATGAAATTAAAGATATGCTCTTGGGATACAAACTAAAGGCAATTACCTTCAAATCTCAAAAATCCTGATTTTTTGTAACCTGGCATGCCTCCCACACCAACTCGTACAAAAACCCAGGGAAGCTCGGGCACCAGTTCCTGCCACCTCCCCTCAGGAAATGAGGATGGTTTGAGCCTTCATCCCTTCTCTTTCCATGAGACCACTGCCATGGCTTTATCTGTTACTGGCTTTATCCATCACTCAGGACCTGCAAATGCAGAGCTCAGATAGGTAAGAAATAAAGGGATAAATATTGCTGTGTCCCCCCAGCCACCCAGGGCATGTTTTCAGAGTCCATGGGGCTGGTGCTCAGTGGGTCCTGCCTTGAGGTGTGATGGAGACTGACAGTATCATGTGTATTCTGTATCCATATACAGACCCATCCCTGTACATATATATATATATATATAAAAATACATATATATATATATGCATGTGAGTGTGTGCATATCCACGCATAGACATTTATAGGAAGTAACCAGCAATTACAAGAGAAAAGCCACAAGTTAATGTATGTAATCATGTCAAATCCCCAAAGCAATAAAGGGGAAACCGCCTCTGCTCGAGGTTTCTGCGTCGCAGAGCCAAGCAGCTCTCCATGCAGCCTCCAGCCTCCCCAGGAGGCCACCGTTCCCATGGCACAGCCTCCGCCAGCCTCCAGCCTCCCAGTCCCACTCCTCCTGGTGCTACTGGGCACACCCCAGACCAGCCAGCCCCGACCCTCTTCCACTGCTCGCTGGGCTCCCGTCTCCTTCCCAAACGGCTCCAGGAGGACGCTGTGGCCAAAATATTTCCCTCCCACCCCTCCCTAAGCTCCTACCTCAGCCCCTGAAGAGCAGGGTAATAATATATATATATTTCTTTTTTTTTTTTTTTTAATGGGACATGAGCTACTTTCGGAAGCTGTAAGGCTGGAGCCTGAGGTTAGCAAGAGAGAGGAGAAAAAAACACACCTAATTATAAGTGTGCAAAAAAGAGTTCGCCTGTAGGAAATGGGAAGATTACATGCTGAAGGAATTGGCAAATAGCTGCAAGACGTGCAGTCTGAAGCGAATTATGCCTCAGCAGAGCGACTCCCCACTTGTGACTATTTCCATTTACAATCCTTATTGTCTTCCTTCCTGACAATCGTTCGGGGGACTCCACATCAGCCCTTGCTGGAGGAACAGCGGGGAAATTCCTGGCTGCAGAGCAGGGCGAGGGGGATGAGGGGACGGATGGCAGGCTCAGTCCTTCTCCTCCAGGTTAGGCAGAGCAAAAGGGGCCATTGGATGCTGGAGCAGAAGGGAGCCCACGGCCACGGCTGCCTCCACACCACACAGGCTGGGCACAGGGTCTGCAGGAACCCTGGGTGCAGCAAAACCCAACCTTCCAGGAGCACCACGAGGCTGACAGCCCCACACCAAACACCTGGAGGTCAGGTTACATTTGGAGGTAATTGAAGAGGACCCCCACTAATTACGACTTGCTTTATCAGGGCAACAGAACCTCTTTGCCTGAACACATCTCAATTTGCTCTAGGACCAAGAGGCAAAATAGTTGCAATTAGACGTGGCTAATATTTTTATGCTCTCACAAATAAGAGCTTCTCTGCACCATCAGTCTATAAAACTTGTCTCAGAGCTACGCTGGAAAGAAAAGCTGCTCTTTCAGCTGAGAGCCTTTCCTGTTCACTTTACTGATTAATTTCTTCTTGTTTTCCTGGTCATTTCTCTGTCTTTGAGTAGAAAGGAAATAATTCAGCCAGCAGACATTGCAATGATGAGCAATGAAGGAAATGGCTAAACAGCTGGGTTTGTGTATGGTATTTTTATGACCTCTGTCTTACTGGTATTCTCTCTCCATCAAATACTCATTATTGAATTCTGATGCCTTCCCTTCCATATGAAACTGCGATTATTAGCTCTGCCTGTGCATAAACCACAAATATGGCATGCTTCAGCGAGCAAGCAGTCAGAAAGCTCTGAAATTCTAATGCAAAATGTATGTAGTGATCCGAGCCCTCCCAAATACCAGTTCATATTTAAATATGAACTTTCGCCTTAACAATAGGTTCAACAGCAGCTGTGTAAGAGTAAAAGCACTGCAGAAAGCCCAGTTCTGAGCAGAAACAAGTGGCTGATTTCATTCAGCCAGATCTGGAGGTGGGAGTCCATCTCCCCATAGCCAGGTAGTGCCCAAGTTCCTCCAGCTGGCAGTGGCCAGGGCAATCTGAGCCAGCAAGGGCCACAGCCTAATTTAACTCATCCCATAGATTTACCCCATCTGTTATAGAAGAAAATCCTTGACCTTGGGCACTGCCGATGCAGAACTGCAGCTTTCCAGCTCATTGGGGTGTTTTGGCCTTAGCCAAATGCTCCACTGCTCTTTTTAGCAGCGGCATGACAAATCCCAGCCCTAGATGGCTGACCCTGAACATTGCGTTTCTGGCTTACACATCAGGCACAAGTCAGGCGTTTAGACTAAGGTGCTGCAGCCCCAGAGCTGTTTCTGCCCTGGAGCAGAACACATCTGCTCTGCTGTGAGCTATGATTTAACCAAAGGTTGGCTCTGGGGGCAGGAAACCACACGCCAGAAGCCACTGATGACAACTCCAACACTCCCAGTGACAGCAAGGACAGACCCATCTGCTGGATGGAGGGCTCTGCTGCCAGCCTCACACAACAAACCATGTGCTGTTGTCACTGAAGGATGGAGAACAAGGTCGGGAGGACCCAAAGATATCATCCCATCTGTCCTCCTACCCGGTCCAGAGCAGCAGCTCCCAGGCAGCCCCTGGCAGCTGTGGGTCCTGCCGGGTCTCAGTGAGCTTCCACAACAACTCCACTTCTGGGCAACCTCTCCCAGAGCTTAACTCCTTCCCGTTAGGGTGTTCTTTCTGACTTGACTCACTTATTGCAGTTTAACCCATCACTTCGGGACCTCTCCCCAGCGGGTGTGGATGGAAGGGCTGTTCCCCTCTGCAGCATCTCTTGTACACTGGAAGACTTGGTAACATAAAGGAGTGAGCTCTTTTGGGCTTTAAAAGGGGAATAACTTAATAATAACCATTATCATTGGCTTGGGATTCATCCTTTCCTTAGCACTCACCCCCTTCAAGTGTCACCCAGGGATATTTTCAAATGCTAAGAAGCTGCTGAGCAGGCAGAGCCAGACCTCGGGGCACTCACTCCTCCTCACCCGCACAGCAAACGCTCCACGTGCTGCAGTCCTCAGTTTGCAGGTCCCCTCTGCATTTATTTGTCGCTTTATTTTTAGAGCTACAGAACATAAGCCCTGCAGAGGTGTTATTCTTTGCAAAGAAGCTGGTTTCTGCTCGGTGGCAGCGTCCTCTGCGTGTCCCACTCGGGTCACGGGCCGTGGGCTCGCATACCAGCGAGGACAAGGAGGGTTTGTGCAGCCAGCAGCTCTGCTCCTGCCCACGAGCCAGCACAGCAAAGTCAAGTGTTGTGGGCTCCTGCGAGCACAGAGCCGGAGATGTTGAGACATTTGGCCTCATTCTTTGCAAGCCAAATGTGCCTTGATAAATCAGAGCCAACTTCGCGTTGGGGACGTGCGGGGACCATAGAGTTTGTGTTTGTTTAATTAATGTATCTGGTTTTGCTCCACTTTGGCTCTTTGTTTTTACTTATCAGAATACGAAATAAGACCAGAGCTTCCCCAGGACCCCAGAAGAAATAAGGAGTGTGTATTTTCCAGGAGAGGGAATATCTGCAGACCATCAGCCTATCTGCAGGCTGAACAAACCTCTACAGCCCGGAGGGCAGGCAGGATAAGGTCAGAGACTCGTAGGAAAGGGAGAAGACCTTTCATAAATAATAGTCCTGCCCCTGCCATGGTTCTGGTCTTTTCTGACCCATGCAGACCCTAAAGGCTCCTGCTGCCTGCAGCCTACCTTAAGGCCAGTTTTTGTTGGGGGCTGAATTTATTCCTGTACATGTTTCCATGTACTGGGGTGGGTCAGAAGGAGCAAAGCGGATGGGGTGTCCCTAATGCGTGTAGAATAGCAGCCTATGCCTTGCTTGTCCCCTTCCTAGCCTGTTCTACACCTCACTGTGCCATGAGACACGGGCACCCATGAAGGCAGGACTACAAATACCTCACAGATGGCAAATTTCAGAGGTCTGACCCTGCATGCAAAGAGAGGACAACTTTTGGTTACACTTTCAAAACCAGCTGCAGCATTTGTCTGCACCAGCTTTCAACTTGCTCCATCTGGGCCCTTTCTGCAGAGCTTGTGAAGCTCCTTGTAACTTTGCTGGAGTTGGGAAGACCCTTGGAAATCCCTCTGAGGGATGCACAGGTCCCCTAAGGACAAAGATCACAGCCAGACCTGCTTGGGGAGGAGAATATTTCCCCATACCATGTTTCCTAGCAAGGCAGGGACAGCCACCATCCACACCTTGGAGCTTTATAAAAGCCAGTGCCTTCACCGGGGCTGGTGAGCAGGAGATGTGGAAATCCCCATCTCCCTCCCTCTCCTCTGCCACCTCCCTTTGCACACCCTGGGCATTGCACCATTAACACTGGAGGAACGAGGAGATGTTCCTGTCCCAGGGAAGGATTCACCTCCAGAAAACAGAAGGATTTGCCCCCTCCAGGACAGGCAGCAGAGGCTGGGGAGCAGAGGGCACTGTCAAAACTGCTGCAAGGCTGCATCCGTCCCTGCACTCCCATCTGCGGTGGCTCCCAGCTCTGCCGGGCTCCGGCTGTGCTTGTCACCCATCTCTTTGTCAATGCAAGTTTTGGCGAGGCAGCTTCTCCCTTGACAGCTCTGAAAGAAAGGCGGGGGTGTCAATGGGAAGTTTTCAAAGACTTCCTTGATGTCTTTAGGTTTCTACCAGTCAAAACCCAACCCCAAACCAACACTACAAAACAAACCGCCCCCCCAAATTAACAGCTTTATCAATCTCAGAGCAGAATTGTGCCAGAACAAGGACGGAGAGCACTTGCCAAATTATTTGTTGTCATTAAAATAAATTAGGTATCAAGTTATAAAACAATAGTGTGGTGACAGAAAGCTGGAAAGCAAGAGCAGCCCTAATCAGAGGCAAACATGCTGCGTGTTCTGGAGCTGAGAGCACGGCACTGTGAAAGGATCCTCATCCGGTGCGGGCGATGCGGATCTGCAATCCATCTGCAGCCCCGACGGCTGGGAAATTAACTCACAGGGACTAATTACCCCAGAAATGGGAAGAGAAAAAAAAAAAAGCCTCACGCTGTTTTCTCAGCACATCTCAAAGCACTGTGAGCAGAGTCGTGATTTCAGTGCTCATCCCCGCATGCCTGAGCCCTCCTTCCGAGCGGTGCGAGCTGCTGTGGACCATCAGGAGGTGGCCAGGCTGATGGTGAGGATGATGAAGTATCGCTGCCATCTGCCTCGCAAACATTTATCAGTGTGAGACTGCAACTGTTTGAGGGCTGGGCTGCACAGCACGATGTGCCGAGGATATCCAAAGGGAGCGGTGAGGAGGAGGATGCGCAGTGAGCCCTGAAGCCTCGTGCACCTTCCAGCCCCGAGATGGGGACCACAAACCTCTCTGGACAGACAACTTCCCCTGTGGGTCAGGAGGTCTGGGGGGGCCCAGGCGGCCCCGCAGTGCTCCCTGGCACCATCCCGTCCCCCGGCCCCGCGGCCGGGCAGCTGGCGCACGGCGTGTTGTGCAGACGGATTAGCAGTGGCGCGCATACAGCTGTGCTGATCCGACACACACAGGGGCTGCATTCGCGCCGGGCCGGCCTGGCAGATTCCCTGGGAAGGGCTGGTGGAAAGGACACCCACAGTTGCTGCCCGAGTGCTCGTCTCTCTCCACCGGCACTAATTCCCGCAGTAATCCCCCTCCACAACAGGCGCAGTGTTGGGGACCGGGTGGCCCCTTGCCTCCCCGGCTGACCCCACAGCTCGGACCCACGCCAGCGCGCGCTGCCCCGCTCCACAACTGGATGATGTCCCCGGGGAGGGGGTGACGGGCGACGGGGGCTGCCGGGGCAGGTGGCCCCACCAGCTGCCACTTCTCCATTTCCCATTGATTCGGCAACAGCCCTCGGTTATGGCAGGAAAGCGGGAGAGGCAGAGCAGGCAGAGGACGGGGGAGGTGGTTTCGTCAGTGATGTGCAGCTTGTGTGCCACCCTGCCTGTCGCAGGGGATGCTTTGGTGTCTTTTTCTGCAGAGCCCGGTCGAAATCCTGCAGAGGATGCAGAAAGACAGTGGCGTGTCCCTTGCATTTCCCTGGCAGGATCTGTTAGCTCAGACCTGGGCTCCAGGAGCCAGCCAGTGTCTGAGCATCTTCCTGCAGCCCTGAAGTCTGTCTGTGTCCCATCTCATGGACACCACTCTGCCTATTTTATTTTGAGGTGCCTTTGCAGGAAACACAGCAACAATTTTTGCCCAGCTTTCTTATTAGAAGTATCCCCAGACCTGCCAACAGCCTTTGTGCCTCGCCCTTAGTGCCCACAGGCATTTATCACACGATACATCACTCTCCACAAATGTGCAGCTGAGGGCTACCTTCAAAAGAACGGCCAAAATATCATCCCCGATCCAGGTTCAATATTAGCTGAGGAGGTAGGGACTGGGCCAGCCACAAAACCTGCAGGAAAGCAAAATCTTGCCTTCCAGCATCCCCAAACAGCTGCTGCTCTGTTGAACGAAGAAGTTCCAAACCAGGCAGGGAGTTGGAGCGCTGCCAGCTTCGGCCACCAAAACACCTTTAAAGGGTCTGATCTGCAGAGGCAGAAACTTCCTGGAAAATGCAGATTTTTGGTGAAGAAGGAACAAACCAGAGACACACGGTTCTCCTGAGCATGGGGGGATCTCTGTGCTGCTGAAACAGCTCTTCTCTAGGCTGAGTTTTTTCTTTCAAAAACATACACATTCTTACATGGCAAGTAGACTAGAAACGAGGGCAGTGAATTCTAATATACACACTTTGAAAGAGTAACTGTCAGATAATGGCAAATTCCCCTCTAATTTATCAGCTGCATCCCTTTTATATGGAGACCAAAAGCTTGTAAGGGTCCCCCCTACCAGGCAATATCTCTGGAGGGTGTCAAACCAGATCAGACTTTACAGTGCAAATGAGGCCTCAGAATGGATGGATACCTCAGTAAATTTTTCAATTTCTTTTTATTATCAAGAACATATCAGTCTTAATTTATAGCTATTTTCATTTATTTTTTTTCCCCAGCAAAATATTAATGTTGGATTGTAGCTTTCCCCTCCAAAATCTCTTCTGCATCTTTTCTGCAAATTTCCCACATCCTCTGAAAACAAGAACAAGGAAATGAAAATGGCTCAATCTGGCCAGACAAGTTTCACCGCCCGAGCTAAGTAAACTTAAAAACTGGTTAAACAATATCCTTTTGGCTAAGCTGGGTTTCTGTAGATCCCAGCACAGGCTCCACACACTCCCTGTTCAATGCACTGTCCTTACTCCAGCCGGAACTCTGCTTGCACCCTGCGGTACCTGCAACGCCCGATTTTCAACCTGCTTTCCTTCCTTTGTGACACTGTAATACAATCTCGTTGAAGTCTTCTCTTTAAATTAGTTTTTCATACTAGAGCAAACAAGAATGAGAATAGAGGGAAAGTCATTAGACAGGATATAACAATAGCTCTGGTTGGTAATTAATTAATAAATAGAAATGGAAAGTACCTTGATTAAGGAAAAAAAAAAAAATAATCAGTTCTCGGGAATTGAATTTCCTTTGAAGTCTGTTAGTGAGTCACCTGCTGACCGCTTGGGTTTACTTCATCAGGGACTGGAGGGCAAGCCTTGGTGAGACACCACGAGTACAAAGCACTTGCAGTGACCTGTTGGTGAGATTCTTCAGGGAGGCTGCTGCTGCACTGATGTAATTTGGGAAGGGTTGAAGGACCCGTGCACCAGCCAAATTATCTGTCCTGCTGTGCAACCAACAGCTTTAGATACTGGACCTCCTGTGATGGCATCTCCCCACCTTTAGCACCGGATGGCAGCTTCCCACCAGCTTCCATAGCTGCAGACAGGGGACATGGGGGTGACGGGGGACAGGGGGTGATGCTCCTGCACAGGCACCGAGCTCCAGTTCAGCCCCCAGCTGGGAGATGTCTCTGCTTCCCTGCCCTCCTTTGAAAGGAACAAGGGTTAGGAACATCCAAGCCACTTAGCACCTTCAAGTAATGATCTAGAGTCATGGTTGGGGGAAAAGGTGGGAAAATGCTGTCTGGCTGCAGAGAAAATCTCAGCATTTGGGAGCTTTTTGAAGAGTTTTGTGTGTTAGCTGTTTTTTTTTGTTTTCTTTTTTTCCTCTCCTTTCCTCAATGAATTTCTGTGGAATGCTCACTGGAGACAGGAATGTTGGTTTCCCTGCTGCCCTTCCCAAGAGTGCAATGACATTTGGATAAATTACACATTCAGTACTTTTTTTAGATCTTTTTCTAGCTGGGTTTTACTTGGAGTTGGCCAGCAGTTATGGGCTAAAAGCAAGATACAACCCCTCTTCTGCAGGGGTTACTCAATTATAGCAATCAGTACACCAAGGATTCAAAACATTAAATGTTGACTAACTGGAAAACAGTAAAAAGGGTAAAGAATGTTTGCTTCTTCTTTGCCCTTGTGAGTCTTATGGGGTTTATAGTGACCAGAGCAAGCGCCCTGGAGAGGTATGATTTCTAATTTTATACAAAATCACATCACAGAGGATTTCTCTATCGATGTGCTTCAACCCTGAGCAGAAGTGCTCAGCTTTTATGACCCATGCCCTTTAGGAACCTCACTGTCAAGAGTTTCAGGTCTTTTGTCTGCTGTTTCTCCCTCTGTGCAGCCTCTCTTATGTTGTCTGTCTAGGCAGAGAGGGGCAGACACTTCAGAGATGTGTGTGCTACCCATACCACCACCCCAAGCTCAGCCTCGGGAAGACAAGATGAAGCAATGGAAGGCATCCTTTGTGATGCCTTATTGCAGCACAGCTGAAAAATTGTCCAGTGCATGGCTTCTTTCTTGATGCTAGGTCTTGTTTTGGTGTATTTGGACTATTCACATCTATTCGTGATTATTTCTCATTCAGGTCACCTGAACTACTGTAAGACAAGGTTTCAGTGGATCAGTCCGGACCCAGCTTTGCATTAGTGATCAATGCTAGCTCTGGAGCCTGGCACAAGCTGGCCCCAAGACCAGAAATGGGAGTTTGGGGTTTGGATGTGGGTTCAGTTCTTGTGCCTGCAGATGGAGAGCCACTGCCCTCTGCTTTGGGGTCACAGGAAGAGGTGGTGAGACGGAGCTGCTCTTCCCTGCATGCAGGAGCACTCATCCAGGCTCCCCTCCAGGAGCACATGGGAACAAGAGAGATCAATGCACCTGCCCACTTGGATCTGCTTAAGCCCAACGCTTGTTTTCCCATCCAAATCTCACTGGAAACTGTAAAATCACCAGGTTCTGCAGAATGGGGTAGGAAAGCACTGAGCGAGGAGGGGGGGGGTTGTCATCTCTGGTGCCTCCTACTTCCAAGGGAGTTTGCTTTAAACTCTTTCCAGCATAATCCCCCAAACTATGTGATCTTTGTCCCAGAGGAGCTATGCTGTTTCTATGGAGTCCCAAAGATACTATCCATTTTCCCTTTGATTTAATTTCAGTAGTTCCAAGAGTAAAATAGCGAAGAAAGAATACAAATACTTGTTAGAAAAACGCCTCGGAGGTTGCACAAGTGGGGAGAAAGGTGCACCTAACAATAGGTCTTGACTTTGCAATTCTCTACGCTTCCCACCCCACCGGGCTCATGTCAAAGGCTGAAGATTAGCACCCGCCGCGCGCTCTGCTCGCATACAAGGCCTCCCCCAACTCGTGGCAATAAAAGCTCAGCCTCAAATCAAAAGCTAAGCTTGCTGAGACTTCAAAATAGCTCGCAGCCTGGGCGCTCAGCCCAAAGGCAGCTCAGCCTTGTGTACAGGTGTGAGAGCCTGTGCCTATTGCCAGGATAAACCTCACGGAGCCTGCGTCGGGTTCAAGCCCTGGGACCTTTCTGCTCCTGCCTTCAACTCTCCCAGAGATGGCCACAGGTACCTGGCTCTCTGCTGACACTCGAGGAGCTTCCAGCTGAGGATCTAGAAGCAATCTGCAAGCTCTGAAGTTTATTATCTCAGCCCTTCCACTGGACAGGAAATAATTTACTGCATTTTACGTGCAGGGAAACCGAAGCAGGGAGGCTCTGAAGGGAGCTGTGGGACTTCGTGAGGAAAAGAGGGTTAAGTTTTTTACTGGCAATTTTGAAAAAGCTAAGGAAAAAATCATTTGTGGCTGGATCAAAACCAGGCATTTTTTTTTAATCTTTTGGCAAATCACTAACTGAAAGAAAAAGTAGAATGGGTCATATAAAATGTTACATTTCAATCAAATTGAAACCATTCCCTTCATTGATTTCTTGAAAATGTCTTGGAACCATTTATGCAATTAAAGGAAAGCTTGAAACAAGAAATGAAATGGTACATTTCGAAAAATGTCAAAACAAGACCTTTGAGTGCTTTTGCAGAATTATCTCTTTGCTTTTTCTAAAGCTAATCATTGGGCAAAATGATCAGAAATTCATTACACATTTCACAGTGATGGAATTTACATTTTCCATCAAAAAAAGAAAAAAAAAACAAAACACAAAAACCAACAGAGCTTCAGGAAAAAAAAAAAAAATCCCTCCTGATGCAGCCAGTCCAACGGGAATGCTGGAGCAGACCCTGGGCCCCAGAAGTCCCCGTATCATTGACATCTCCTCAGATCCTCCCAGTGGGCTGCCCTTGGATTTCATCCTCCTCTTCCTCATTTTGTCAGTCTCTAAAAGCAAAAACATAAAAGTTTCCCCATTTTTAAAGCGTTTTTCACAACGATGAAAAGTATAATGCAATGCTAAATATTTTTGGTGTAATAATCTTCTGTTTACTAAATAATCACTCACAGAGTAATGGAGAGATAACAGATATTACAGAACATGAAAAAAATAAAAATAAATCTCTCCCATGGCAGGACCCTGCTCTCCATGGGTGCCCTTTTCCTGCTCCAGCTCAGTCCCCTGTCGAGTGCTGGGGACTGAAATCCTACAGGGATGATGGCCTGATCTTGCAACCCTGACATGAAGGAAATTAGTCTCATTAACTTTAATAGAACCCTCAACAGGAGCAAACTGCCCTTACACAATCAAGTCTTCCTCACACAGAAGGAAATGCACACCATCCTTCTGCTTATTGCTTCTCCCAGTTTCACCACTTCATCCTCTGCAAACCCATGGTTTGTTTAAGGGCTCAATTATATTTTAATTACCAATATTCTTCTGTACCAACAGTTCTGTCGTTTCAAGGCCATACTAAAGAATGGATCTCTCGTTTGTTTGCTGCATTTAAATCTGCAAAATCATTTTCTAGGTTCCATGGATGATTGAATTTTGCACTACTGGGACAGGAGAAAAACCAAATCTGAGATACCAGAGGGTTGTTTTGTTGTTGTTGTTGTTTTTTCTTTTTTCTTTTTTTTCTTTTTTCACCTGACTGCAAAACCAGCAGCACGAAACAAGACCACGGGGTGGCAATTAAAGTAATTACCAAAAAATTAGATCCCTCCCCCTTTTTCCCTCACATAATGGCAGGTCATTAAAGTTAATAGTTGGGATCGCATTTGTACATGTCAGCAAAAAGTCATTGCAGCATCTTTCATCTCCGCTACTGCATGCAGCTTTCCTGCCATTCCTTCAGTCTCCGAGGGAGCAGCATGGTATGTCAGCTTCTGGGTTTGGGTTTTCTTCATTTTGCACCTGCTGCTGGGACTCGTCAGCAAAGGCTTTGTGGTGCTAAAACTGGTCTGTTGGGATAGGAAAGCTTTCAAGTCCTCTGAAGATTTCTAGGTCAGGGAGGAATTTTTGTTAGATGTAGCCCCAGAGACGATGCCATCTGGAGCCAGAGGTGGGTATTTGGTGGAGCAAGGGGAAAACCTGAGCTGCCTTTGATGGTGGCATCTCCACCCCGAGGGGGCAGGTTCCATCCCCATGCCGCAGCTGCCATGTGTCGAGCTAGGAGTGCCTCTGCATGGGGATGGATTCAGTCCAGAGCATCTCAACACCTTGACTTCCCACCAGAACAGCACACCTATCCTTGAAAAGGTCCTGTGGGGTTTCACAAAAATGAGAGACCTGCTGTTCACCTACCAATGCATGGCTTTTGGATAATGGATCCAAGCACAGCCCATGGGTACAGCACCTACTGCCTTATATTAATGTAGATAAAGGTCTGTTCTGGGCACAGACAGGTATCTTCACCATAAAAACCGTGTGTATTGCAGTTGGGCTTGTTGAAACAGTCTTTCTCCTGCTCTTCTCTCCAAGGACAAAGTTTGCCTGTCTTCTCAGCTGGCATTTGTGCCTCTTCAGAGCAGGGAGGAAGATAGAGGCAAGAGGGAATGATAATAAGTAACAAAGAAAAACTAATACATGCAGTGAACATGCAGAAAGATTACCAATTTTATAGCATCAAATGATACTAATAAATACGTGGCTCGGGGGAACCTGGCATCACAAGGGAAGTTCCAGGCTCCAAGCCACCAGCTGCTCCATCCGCTCTGGTATCAGAGCACGACCCGAACAAACAGGATCTCTATTTTACATCTGATCCCGGAGAGATGGATAGTGTCTGTGTTTGCTGAACTCTTCAGCGGGCCTCTCCCGACGGCTGAGCATGCCAGAGGCTGTTGAATGATGCGGGCTTGATGTGATCCTAGGAGAAAATTTCATTTCCCCATTTTTACGCTGGAAGGTCTCTGAACTATCCCAGCTGTTCGGGAGCAGTGAGGGTCTTTGGGAATGATGCACCTCAGCCACGCTGCTTTTCCTCCCCACAGATCAAAACTAGCAGTGACAGGACAGTGTGAGGCGTTCCTGAAGGAGAAGGGAAGAGGATCCTGCTACGGTGCTTTTGGGGAGAAATGTGCTGAGATGTGTGCTGGGGGCTGGAGCTGCTGTCCCCCTCCCACCTCCCTTGTGCCAAGGCTGTGCTTCCCAACGTTTCTCACTTCCCAGCATGGATTTGGGGAGCCTCTTTGCAGGTATGGACCCTTTCCTTCACCAGGGAAACAGTCTCATGGTTTCACCAGCATCCTTGTCTTCACCTGGCTTCGCCCCCTGTTCCAAGCCCCAGAAAGGATGATGGTTTGGAGCCCAACCTGACTGGTTGGGGGTAGTCATCACAGAGGGTCACTGAACCCCCCCCAGGCTGCTGAAAAGCTTCGCTTGCACCCACCCAGAGAGGGGCAGGGGACCAAATCTCGATTTGTCTTTTATCTCCTCTTCACACCTTGCCGAACGGAGCATGTCTTTCACGGCCAGGACTGCTGTGGAGCTTCCAGCCTTCTGCAAGTCTGTCTTGTGGCTTCCAGTGGCCCTAAAAATTGCAATTAATATGTGCTGGAAATTCCCTAGCCTTGCCCATGCTCTCCCTGTGCAAGTCGCAGTACCTCCCATATCATTAGTCCTCCTTCGGCAAACTGCTATTGTGCATTTGATACTTTTATCTTTTAACAGTTTTCCTTTACATTTTTCATCTGCTAAATTGCATTTTTGTGGGCTTCTCTCTCTCTCTTTATTTTAGTTTATGTTATTTCTTTCCCCGGTGTAACCGTACTCTTAGGAAGATTTTAATTACCTTCCTTTAAAGCCAAATGACAAGTAGAGCATGTCATCTGTAGCTAAAGTATCACTTGAAAATGCAAAAGCCCCGGCTTTATCAGGCTTAAAAGCTTTCCTGGAATATGTTCAAAAACTGCTGACTGGGCAAGATTAAACATCGCAATGTTAAGTAAAAGATCTCTGCATGTGGTATTCCTTTATTCCCCCGGGCGATCGAGTTAAACGGCAATGCAGCCTTCAGGCCTTCTTCTAAAATATTATTAGTTTTTTTTTTTCTTCTCCTTTGTGCGATAGGGAGAGGGGTGGGCGCTTTGGGGGTGAGAATCTCAAAACAACCGTACCCAAAAGCAGAGGGGAGCCACAGCCACGCCACCGTCAGAGGAGATCGGGTGTTTCTGGAGCCAAGCAGGGACGACAGAGGGCACCTGAGGAGCATCCCCATGCCACCTGTGCCTGGTGCTCGCCATTCCCAGAGCTCACCACCCCAAGCAATCCCCTCTTGTGAGCCGGGGTGGCCCCACGGTGCAGCAAGGCTCTGATGGGAAGCTGGGGGCCTGGAGGCTTTGGGGCACGGGGGGGCTCTGGATTTATGGTACCAGGTTTTTCCCTCCCTGATGGGGGAGTGAGATGATCCCTCTCTGCTGGCCAAGTGCTTGGAAAGGAGAACTCTGGGATGTGGAGGGAAAACACTTAGGGCTTAAAAGGCACGTTGGACTTCCAGGTCTGTCCAGATTGTCTCTGAAGAAATCCTCCGAGAGCTTGGATTACTCATTTTTAATACGAACAGGAACCACCTGCCTGCAATCACACACATAAACTGTTGGTTACATCTCAATGGAAGAGCAGCTCGAATGCTTTTTACTGTAATGCTTAACCCACTGTGCGTTTTGGAGCTTTTTCTTCTTTTAATTGAAAACACACTTTTCAGCTGTGCGACGTGCTCGCCTTTATCTCCCCCCCCCCCCCGTCTCCCCAAGACGCAGGAACAAATCCAGACCCTTGCAGAGGGCTCTCCTTGGTTTGAGGTCGGGGGGTTTGGGGTGATGAAGGGCATGGCAGGGCTCAGTGTGCCATCACCACACCAGGGTTGAGCTCACCCACAGCTCTGCTGCCCCACAGCCTACGGCCTCTCGGCACAACCACCGACCTCCTTCTCCCCTTTTCCTCCTTCGAGACCCAGACAGGGGTCTTGAAGACGGACTCCCAGAAAGATTTCTATTTTTCTTTCTGCAGATTCATTGAACCCTATTAACTCTCCCCACTAAACACAACTAGGACTTCTACATTTTTACTCTAATTTCTGGACAAACAGGCCACACAATGCTTGTCTCCCATATTTTAACCAGCTGGGAAAATAGAGCTCTCATTTTCGTGCCAAGCATCCAACATTGGGGTGTTTTGTTGTTGTTCCCTTTTTTTTTGTTGTTTTTGTTTTCCCAACCAGGAAAATGCAACAGTTTTTCATCCTTGACCCGTGTGTGTGTAGCTGCGGTGTTTTAGCAGCTAGAATCACCTTTTGTCCTGTGGGGTTTCCATAGGGACTGAGCATTCCCTTCAATAAAGGGCTCCGAGTGAATGTAGCCTTCTCAGGGATATCACACAACCAGGCCTGCAAAAGCCTTTTATTAGGACATTCACCTCTGATGGGATAATTTTACCTATCAGATCACATAATCTCTTCCCCTGATGCTGAGCCAGGAAATGAAAAAAGACCAGTGGGGAGATTTTTGACTCCTGAGCCAGGTTCTGCTGTGATGACAGCCTCGATTACTTGGTCACAGTCTTCTCAAAAGACGAGTACATCGAGCAAAGCCTGAAATTACAATGCTCAACCAGACAATAGGTGGGGCAAGAAAGAGAGCAGCGACCAGACACTTTTAGATCAAATTATCAGCAGATCATGCCATTTAGTCTATTCATAAATACCTTAGCGGGTTAGTTAGCTCGCGGAGTTCACCAGGCTGGAAATTAAGGTATCTTCTGTTGCTCAATTTTTGTCCGCTGTAGTAATGTTTGGTGCAAACACAGGTGATTGAAAAAACACAGAGGTTAAGAGGATTTCGGAAAAGAGGATGCAGATTAGCACACAAGTAAGCTGAAACGTAAGCCTTCCTCTGCTCTGACTTGTTACCGCATATCCTCTTTCGCTGGGTCTAGGAGCAGTAACATAATCACAGCAAAGCGAAGGGCTGCACAGACCGCTGGAAGGTAATTAAAAAATACCTGGTTGCAAGAATAAACTATTGCCAGCCAGAGGAATGGAGCCGGGGTTTCTGCTACACACTTTGGGTACAAATCATCGTCCCCATGAAAACAGAGCTACTGCCATGGGGAGGAGCAGATCCCAGCTGCCCCACAGCAGGATCTGTTTTGCTGCTGTCCCTTCTGAGCAGCCAGAGACCTTCAGCAGGCAGAAGCTGGCAGTGGGGCTGCAGCCCTGCTTCGCTATCTTCCCCCCCCCCCTCGCAGCTTTCAGCAAAATTCAGTCTGAACCTCTGCACTGAAATTTAAGCCGCCTCTTCTCCATCGTGCATGTGGAGAATTGATCGTTCCCTCTCTCTTTTGCAGCAGTTTTTGAAGATTGCTCTCATCTGCTTTTCCAGTTTTCTCTTCCTGAGGCCAAACCATTATCCCTGCACCCTTTCTTTCATCAGTGATTCAGCTGGTGGCCTGCCATAATCTTCAGACTCTTTTGTGAAGGACCACCACCTGTCCAGTTGCTCTGCATCCTTGCCCTTTACCCACAGGTTATTTTTGCAGTACCTCGCACTTGTTCACCTGCAAATCTAGTAAATGTACACTGAGCTAGGGCATCCTGGTGCTTAATCAGAAGATTGAATAGCATCACACCTTGGGCAGGTTCCTTGAGCCCACAGGATCCAGTTTTCTTCTATAGGTGAGGCACAACTGACTTCTTCCCCCAGGTTCCCTGTTTCACACCCACTCTAACATAGAGGGTGGCTTTGCCATGCCAGATAGCAAAGTCTTGTACACCCACGAACAACTGAAATTAAGTCCAATGTAAGTAATCTGCTTCATGCTGGCACTTCTGTCACTGCACCTGAACAATTCGCCTTTTGAAAGATAAAGCATTTCCCTTCCAGAATGTCATTGTTTTGCTGAAAATCAGTGGCTCATACTGAAATGTCACCATTGTTCTTCCAAAATAACTCCTATGCTTGTATAGCATATCAGCTGAAACCTCTGAGCTGCTTGTCAAAACACCGGCTGTGTTCCCTCCAGCCCCTCCAAAAGAGCTGGGTCCTGTGCTTCCATTTTTCACCATAAACACAAATTGGCAATGGTATTTTTAGCAATGTTGTGGCATTCGCATTCTGGTTTCGGGGTTTGTTTGAGTCTGAAGGCGCAGCAGTTGGGAAAAGGTCCCATTAGATGTAAGCAAATGTGCCAGGACGGGGTGGCCAGCCCTCCTTGATATAAGGTTCAGTGCAAAACCTCCAGCGTGGCAAGAGCCACGAGCTGCACATCACGTAGAGCAAAACCCCCAGGCGGGAAGAGCTCGGGCAGCAGAAGGACTAAAGGCTGGGGGAGCAGAAAGAGGAACTATAAAGAACACATCCCCGATGGAAGCCAGCTCATTGACCCCGGGTGAGGTCTGGGTCACCCCCTGAGCTCAGAGGTGTTGCTGCGAACTGACAGGAGTGCCAAGCGGTCAGAGTTGTTGGTTTATAGCTTGTGCGTGGTGGAGGAAAGCCCTCTCCCTCACGGAAAAGCTCCTTTTATAGGAATCTGAGAGGTGGAAGACAGAGACTGTCTTTGTGCTTACTTATTGATGATAATTTCTGGGAATTCCACCTTTCCCTTGCCCTTCAGTGTTTGCCCTACAAGTTCACTATTCATTTATTATGGGGAAGCAAGGCAAGGCAGAGGCATGCAAGTCACCTCCTAGGGTATTTTCTAACCAGAGCAGGAAGTTGCAGCTGGGTTGGTAACAAAGTCATCTTCCCTTTGATTTCCCCCCTGAGTCATTCCCTGCAGCCTCAGCTTGCTGCCGCAGTGCTGATCTGCCGTTTCACCTCCACTGCGAGTCTTCCTCCAGGATATTCCTACATGAAAGAGAAGGAAAACCCACACGGGACATTATTCTCTCAAAGCCAGACAGGGCCATTATGATCATCAAGTCTGACTTCACACGTAATACAGGACATACCTTTCTACACGGAGCTCATAGCTCCTCTGTGAGCCGTAGCAGATCTTTGCAAAAAACTCCTGGGGTTAAAGTCTTCAAGAGATGGAGAATCTACAGCACACCTCCGTAATTCTCTGCTTGCTCCTACTGGTGTCTGTAGCTCGCAATTCCTGGAGAGGGCGAGGATGAAAGGCAGGCACGGATCCTCGCTCCTGCACATCAGGAACGTTTAAATCAGCTGAAGGGTACTGAAGACAGTCTCTGTTCCTGGAAAGATGAGATCAGGCTCATTGAAAAACTGCATATCATTGATCACATGAAACCGGCATTTTGAGCTGTTTGCAAATGAATCATAGAAACCCTCAAAAAAAAAAAAAAAAAAAAAAAAAAAACACTCCTGAACTTCACTATTTGAGACAAGTTTGTAGTGGAAGCAGTGATTTGGAAGGACCAGAATGAAGGAGGGGGGATGTCTATTTGCCATGCTGTTTGGAAAGTGCCACAGCATCTCTCAGCACCACTGTGGTGAACCAGCCCACCTGAACACCCCAGACCCTTAACGCAGCCACAGACCCTCTCTTTCCCTTGTTTCCATCCCCAGAAATTGCCGTCCAGCAGCTCGGGCTGGGGGCAGCATCCCGGTGCAGTGCTGCAGGACGCGTGCACCCACACACCCCCATGAGACCGCATCCCCCTGCAGGGGCCATCACCAAACCTTGGCTTATCGCCTCCTTCCTCTGCAACATCTCAAAGCCGGGCTGGGGATGAGCAACGGGTGCTGAAAGGGTTCGTGGGGGCTGTTTGCTGGTTCCTGGCGGAGGCTGGAACATCTGCACCAGTGACCCAGTAACCAGAGCGGCCACTCTCCCCCACCTCGCCAGCTGGGCCGTGTTATGATCCTGACCGCAAATAAAGACAGCAAGGAAGCAGAGCACGGGCTGTCAGTCCGGCAGATAACCCGGCTGCCATTCCCAGGCAGATTCCCCCGGTATCAGGCCCAAGGGGCAGGTGCCCCCTCTCCCTGGGGGGTCAGAGTTCAGGCTCATTAGCGCAGGCTGAGGGAGAGCTAATCAGGGCGGAAGGGCTGATGTCAGAGCCCCCCTCACCCTGCCCGGTCCCACCAGGGAGGAGTTGCCCTGGGCTCCCACACAGCAGCCTGGCCATTAATTAGTTCCTTGATGAACCAAGTCTCCTTTCAAGTGAAGCAGTCTTTGCAGAAGCTGAAGGATGAGGTAAAAACATGGTGTTCATTCCGGCCAGTGGCAATAACCATGCTTACTTCAGCAGGGTTGTGATTTTAGCCTGGGGAGAAGCCAAACAGCAAAACACTTCCCACCATCCACACAGAGCTGTGTTGTCATCATATAAATGCTGTGGGCTGCTAAGGATGGACCAAGGGCCCCTCCGCTGGAAAAGGTTTCACTGCTTTGAAAATCATTACCGAATGCTGGCATGGTCAAGCAGTCCAGCCCGTAATGGCTTAATCCAAAAAGGGCTGCTAAAATGCACCATTCCAGCTCCGTCCAGCTGGGTCCTTGTGCTGCATTCGTCGCGGTGGTATTGGATGGCAGAGCAAGGCAGGGACACGGAGGGAGGGGGCAGAGCCCAGGCTCCCAGACATCTGCCACACAGACCATACACAGCCAGTTGGGAGCAGCCAAAATCCCAAATCCGTTGCAGTGACAACACTTGGGGAGCCTTGACCCTGCTGTTCCAACATGCTCACTCCTCAGCCCATGCATCTGTTGCAGCCGGGTGGCATGCCCAGTGAGCCTGCAAACACCTCTGCAGTCCTGGGGAACGTGCCCATGCTGGGTCTGTGCACCCTTTCCACCTGTGGCTGGTGAAACACCAAGCAGGCACCTGGGCTGGAGCAGCCCCGAGCCCTCAGAGCATAACCTGGCTGATAAATACGTGCAGAGGGGAAGGGCTGCCCCTGGCCGGCTGCACATGTCCAACTGCGCCCGCACATTCCAGGCTGAATTCAATTTTCTGCTCCTCACCCAGGGCCCTGGAGAGCAGCAGCTGCCTCAGACTGCACCTAAGATGCATATAAATAGAGGCATAATACCTTATTATAAAGGAATGCATGCCTAAGTAGGAGATACAGTTACCTTCTGAGGAGGAAGGGGGAGGAGGCGAAGCGCTGCGCAGAGGAAGGAAAAGCGGGCTGACAGAGATCTAGATTGACTTACAGTAACGAGATGCTGTCGAGATTAAAAATCACATTGACCCCCTCCCTTGCGCCATAGCAAAAGCAGGGGCCAGGCCCTGGCACCCTCCACTGCACGGTGCTGGGGAAGGACTTGGGTCTGCTTCTGAGATGCTGGGGAGTGAAAACAAGACCCTGACCCATCCTCAGGTGCACGGCACAACCACACACAGGCATCCTCTGCAGGATGGCGAGTTCTGGACACTGCTGCCTCCACTCTGCAGTAATTGAGGGAGTAATCTTGGAGTCAAGGATTTAATTTAGGGGCTGGAAATTGCTTTGGGCACAGACCAGCACTTGGGCCATCCGGTGTTTTCCTGGGTACCCCTCCTCGGCAGTGCATCCCACAGCACGTAGTCACCAAATCCCTGCTGTGCACATGGCTTGTGGAGGCCACCAGGCTGAGGACACGTGCCAAGTGGGGACTCTGACCCAGGGTGCCCCACAGCCCTCTGTCTGTGCAATTTTGGGACAATCTTGCCTCTCACTTGCAGCCAGCAATTCCAGGCAGACTTCAGGGCTCTGCCTCCAGACCTGGCAGAAATCCTATGGACATAAACCATCGCCAGCGGGCACCACCCAGACAAGCAGAGTCGAGCCAGAGCCACCCAGCCCTGTGCCCCTTCCAACCCAGAAGATTTTGGGGACCCCTTGGTTCTTCCTCGAGGGCTGGGCTGCTACCACCCCGCTGCTGGCTCAGCCCACGTCGTGCCCCGGCACACCGCACGCATGGCTGAACCAAATGGGACCTGCACGCAGCTCAGCTTGCCAGCGCTCCGGCTTTGATCTTCCCAGCCCGGGATGTGATGTAACACCTGCAGAATTATACAGTAATGAGTGAAAATAAAGTTTCTGGCAAATAAAAGGCACCAAAAACAGGGCCTGGGAACCCGTCCGACAGCCCCGGCTCAGCACAGTGCCCTGCGCGGCTCAGGTTTGGGGAGCTGGTTGGCAGAGGGATTTTTAAGGGGTTTTGTTTGTTTTTCCAGGCCAGACCTGTTGCATTGACTTTGCACTTGTGCTCGCCCAAGCACCAGGCCCCCTCAGGGGGGCGAGGAGGAGGACGGGGCAGCCCCCACGGCTGTGCCCCCTGCTCGCGGCCCTGGCTGGACCCTGGGCACGGCCTCGCTCCTCTGGCCAACGTCTGAGGTTTCCTAGCAATGTTATGTGCTACCTCAGACCAAAGAAAACACATTAGGAGAGCATCCACTTTAGAACAAGGACACAAACCGGTGCCAGAAACCATGGAAACCCCAGAGAAAACAACTGAAATCCGTGTTTATTCGCGGCTCCCGGTAGCTGCAGAAGTCCCGTTCCCACATGAAAGCGGCCATCGGCGGCCACCGAGCGGCCTGGCAGCCCGTCCGACTGCGGCCTGCCCCCGGCCTGCTGCTCCCCACAGCCGGGGGGATGTAAAGCTCCGTGTTCGTTAGTTAATGCTGGCAGAGTGCTCGGTGGATGAAGCTAGAAAGCCTCATACAAAGGTTAAGCGTCCGTCTTCTAGAGAGATTACTCTGCAAATTCAGGTGTCGGCAGCTTTGGGTTACATGAAGCTGACCCAAAGGAATGACCCGGCTGTGAGGGAAGAGTAGGATCTGGTTCAGTTTGATCCGTAGGATTTACCCTGGGATAAAACAGTGATTGGAAACTCACCCCAGACCTTTACCAACTGTGTCAGGGAAGTAAAACAAATTTCCAGCTTGAACCCTGCCAGAGCAGTGGGCCCTTATTCCCTTGTACCAACTCTGGATTAAACCAGGCCCTCCAGCCCAAATATTTCTATATCCCTGGCAGGGGATCAAGATATCTGTAAGCAGAGACATGCAAATTTCCACGACTGAAGACGTGGCCCCAGCTGACGGAAGCAAAGGTTCTGAATCTGGTGTGTCTTTGGGCTTTGGGAGAAGGCTTTCAGGGCAAGGAGCTGGTTTTCACGTTAAGAATCCTTCCATTTCTGATGATTTGTGACAAGCATAATCCCATACTAATTAGATTTCGGTGCATGTGTTGAAAGCACTGTGCACATTTAGATCGGTTGGGGTTTATGGAGGCTCTTGCTTGTTCTGCACAATTGTTTCAAAATTAATCTTTGGAAGCCTGTAAGCTCAGACCAGATAGGGCAGCCAGAAATCCAACCAAAAAAAATCACTTTTTGTTTTCTAATTCTCCTGATCTAGTTGGGTAGTAGGCAGGTTACAATTTCTGACATTACGCTACCGCTCAAAAATGTCCCAAGCTGTCTGCTTTCATTGCATCAATGATATCAGCTGTGTTGACCTGCTCTTAGAGAGTTTTAATTCTGTTTGCTCTTGGCTAAACTCCATTCCTAATCCTATTTTCACCCATTTCTATCCAATTTAATACAGCTTCTGTAAGTCAAAATTAATTACTCCGTGTGCTCTCCCAGCCTTGCGGTCTAAAGGAATAATAGAGAAATCCTTCCTCATCGTTAACGGCACCTCAAGGCTGCTCTTATCCCAGGGAGCTGTAAGAGGGAGTGGGAGTTGCTTAAGAAAACCATAACACTTTGCTCCTTTTTGCAATTAGTATTTCATCATCACCGCTATCACCTCGGTCAGTCTCCGCATACCCATTTGTGCATTTTTAGATGTGATACCTGAAGAAGAACGCTGATCTCCTGGGGCAAAGAAACAAATCAGCACCTCCAGGTCACCTTCTCCCTTTTCCTTCACCTACTCAGAAATATTTCATTTGCCTTTCATTTCCAGTATTAATTACTCCTTCCGTCCAACCTTTGCCAATGGGGTTCCCAAGGGGAGGAAGGATGGTTGTCTGGTCACACGCGTCTCACGTTTCGTTAGCCAGGCCTCCTGGTTTATGACTTACCCACCTAGACATTGGGTTTGTTCTTTAGAGCAATGCCACAAATTTCAATTAACTGAGATTCCTAAAGTATCCAGAAGATGTAAAGAAGAATTCCTACTAAACCCTAGAATAATTATTTTATCCCTGGTCTACAGGCACCTAGGCATCCTACATCCAGGAGGGATATTTGTTCCTAGGTTTTGTTTGTAATTGTTTTACATCCTTCTCTTCCTTCTACCTCTAAATATAGATACAGCAACCACTCACTACGCAACTGAGAGGCACAAGAGCTACCTGGCTGCTTATGCCTGAATGACAAATCTGCCAAACCACCCCAGCACCAGGCACCTTATATAAGAGCAATCTGTCAATTAATATAATGTAATAAAGAGACTATATATGTGAATGTCTTTTCTCCTTCATACAAACCACAGGAAGGTTTTTTCATTACCCACACGGGAGATTGGAGTAAGCACAGCGCCTGTCACTGCAATTACAACAGGTGGGTAAAGTGAAGCCATGTTAACCAGCTCACAGTGCTATGACACAGCATTAGCCTTACATGAGATTTTTGTCCATCTCTTGGCTGGGATGGGGGTAGAAGTGATATTTTGGGACATTGCTGGGACTCCAGGAAGGCACCACTTGGGGACATCGGGGGCTCCATGTGCCTCCAGAGGAGAAAGCTTTGCTCATGAGCTCTCTAGTCCAGAATGGGAAAATCAATGGACATTAAAGTAATAAGCCTATGAAAAAGAAATGAAATGTTTGTGTCTCTGTAACTGTGCACACCCAGCAACCAGTCTGGCCCAAGCTGTTCCCAGTGTTGCTGCATTTCAGAGCTAATTGCCCTCGTTGGAAAGAGGACAGCACAAAGCTCTAGAAGGAAACTTCAAGTGCAGTGTGGCCAGCTTCTCTGCCAAGATGCAGAGGGGAAATTTCCTCCCTAGTATTCAGTAAATTGTGTGCAGAGGGTAGTCAGAGTCCTCCAGTAAAAATCAAATGGCTTTTCCTGGGAAGCAGAACGAACCACAAGTATCAACTCAGTGACATCAGTGAGAGTGATACAGGGTTAAAAATATCTAGCCAATAAAAAGTTTGTTTTTTCTATGTCAGACAATAAAATAAACCCATGATATAATAAAGCAAAGAGTTTGCTTTCATACACTATTAAACCATTCATGCTGGCCCATGCTCTGTACTAAAGGGTAAAATCCAGTTATAGGCAAAGTTACTGTTAATGTAAAACTCTGCCTCATTACATAGACCTAAGAGCGGATGCAGTTTTGCCATGTTCAGTTCTAAAAGATGTCACTGCAATGCTCTTATGTCCCCGAAGCATGGTTCACTTGGCATCTGGGGAAATATTTACTTGACTTCTTTCTTATTCTTTTTTAATGTATGTGCTAAACCTTCACTAGAGGATTTTGTGTGCTTCAAAATATGTTTTCCTCATGTTTTGGAAAACAGCAAAATAACATTACGGATAATAGGTAACCACCAGAAATTCAGTCTGAATATCTTTGCAACAGCAAGACAATAATTACGTGATGTTTATGAGCAATACACAACTTCAGTTTGATCTCAGAATAAATCCTGTGGTCATAGTTTTGCTTTTACTTCTACAAAGTTCTTACTCCAACTTGCAATTAAACTCTTGCAAAAAAAAAAAAAAGTTAAAGTTAGGAGTAAGGTATTAAAGAAGAGAGGTTGTCACATCAAGAAATGATTTTCCTATGCAACCTCTAAATGTTCTGTAGCTAGTTCTAACAGACACTCAGCTTGGGTAACTACAGTGTCCCAAGTATCAAGAAAAACATGTTTACAGGATAGAAATAATCATTTTTCCTATAACATTATGCTAATTCAGGTAAACAATTTGAAAATGAAAGCTTTTTAAAAATTAACTTCACTTCCATCACTTCATTGCCATTATTCATGCTGCGTTGTCTTCCTTTTAGCCTCAGTAAATTGTTCCTCTTTCAATTTTTCAGTAATTAGCACGTTGGTACGTGTTGGGCAGGAGGTTGTTTTAGGATTTGATTACCACAAAGCAGCACAGCAGAGACATGTGGAACAGTATTGTGAGGCATTGCGTCTTTCCCAAGTGCCTGGTTCGTCTGCTCTTAATAGCATTACCCCTGTAGCTTAAACAGAAGTTCATGCTGCAGAGCTGACGTATTTTGCGTAGGACCAGCCAAAAAATTATGTTCCTTCATAATGAAGAATGTCAAGGTTTTGTAAGTCCTTTTAATCCCCACCAAGGCTTTTGGAAACTATTTGTGGGGGAAAAAAAAAACAACAAACACAAACACAAAGAGAAAGACCCTGCCTGACCCACCCACGCCACAGAGCCAGTAGCTCGCTTGGTGGTAAAGCATCTCCCAGGGGAAGTAAAGGCCAAAACTGCTTGTTATATTTCATCTGCTAACAGAGCTGTGCTGCAAAACGAAGATATGCAAGTGCTAAAACACACCGAGCACAAAGGTGCTCTTTCATTCCTGGGAGCCATCATCTTCAAGTAATTAACTGGGGATTAGAAATGATGCCCAAACAAATGAGATACGGAAGGGCAAGAAATTATATTCCTTTCTTGAACCTTGCATTATATGGAGCGCTGCCAGTGCAAACAGCAAAGAGAACAGAGCGTTATGTCTTACCAATAATGAAAAAATAAGATTGCCGATTAGAGCGGGATGGTTGTTTTCAAAACAAAGCAACTCGGGGGCGGACAGTGCTCTGCCTGAGCCTCCAGCACGGTCATCTTCCGCTGCCCCACTTCCTGAGGGCTCGCCGCTCCTCTGTCCCCCGTAGAAAGCCAGTGGGACTTGCCACAGCTTCTGCAGCTGTAAATCAAAGGCTGTGTCAACAGCACGTCAGCAGCATGAAGGAGTACTGCTGCTCCTCATGTGGAGTTTTCTTCTAACAATCTCTTCCTTTCATTTGCCTTTTTACGGCTGATGCGTAGCTCAGGAAGCAAGCGCAGGAGCAGTGCATTCGGTGGTAGTAAAACTGCATTGTCTGCACCTCTGGGGGAGTTTTATCCCTGAGAAGCACTCACTCATCAAGGCACTGGAACTGCTGGAGCACCACAGCCAGGGGTTGCCCACAGCAGGGTCTCCAGAGGAGAGGTCGCTGGTGCTGCCCTCCTGGTGCACGGCTGGCCCTGTGCTCTCTATGTTGCTGCAAGCACAGCCCGGAGCGCCCTGCACACACCTGAGCTCCCCAGGCAATGTGTGAGTCCACAGCAAAATCCCAACGCAGCTCTCAGGGAGCCTCATGGCTCCCCCAAAACCTCCACAAGGTGCACAGGCCCCAGCAGCTCGTGTGTCCATGCTGCCCCTGCTGCTGGTGCCCTGATAAATGCTGGGTTTGCTCTGGTCAGAGCAGCAAGAACCCTGCTACTGAGGGACCCCAACCCACATCTGGGCCAAAGCTGTGCAAATTCTCTGCTTCTGGCACCTCTGCAAACCCACCCCTGCCTTGTCTGGTAAAGGCAGCAGCTGTCCTGCAGTGTGCTGGTGGCACAGGGAACAAGCCCACCTCGTTGTCAGCCCTATGGAGGAGAAAAAGAGGCGAGCTCTACAACCTGAGAGCAGTAATTGAGCGTGTGTGTTAAGTAACTTTACAACCATGCTTCACTAGGAAGCCAATAAAAGGACAAAACACAATCAACGTGCTTTAATTAAGAATCTAACATTTAAATGAGGTGCCTCATCTGCTTGTGTTAAGCGTGTTTGATTTAATTTGTTATAGTACACTTATTAAATAAATCAGCTTTATTGAATTTGCTGTGCCGGTGGCATGCTGAACAGAAGTGAATAGGAGAGAAGCCGGGTCTGGAATTTTCTTTTTAAGTCAACGAAGGCTCTGTCTGCTTGCATTGGCATTCAGGAAAATTAATTCCAGTTAATTAAAGACGTGAATTTAGAGCAGATCAGTTCAGCCACCCTAACACTCCGAGCAGACCTTTTCATTCAGAATTCGAGCGCCGTTGATTCAGCTCGGCTTGATTCACTTGGAGTGTGATGCAATAAATTGAATTAAGGCCATTTAAAATCTGAATGAACAACGGCACCAGCCTTTCTCAGGGGCTAATTTGCCCCCTGGGTCGCACCTGAGCATCTCCACATAGCACTGAGGTTCCCAGGAGCGAGCGGGTCGGGCTGCCCTGTGCCCTGCTCCTGGCCCCATGGGAAGTGCCAGCAGCCAGAAGAGTGAAGCCCTGGAGGGGGGAACAGCCCTGGTGCCACCACCCAGCCACTCCCTGCCATCTCCAGTCCAGACTGGCATGGAAATGCCATATTTAAGCTCTTTGAGACAGGAGATCCAGTATAGAGCTATTAATACATACCAGCTGGGGAGAAATCCTCCTGCAGTCGGCAGCCTCTGGCAGGAGCACAGATCGTGGAGCCTGGCAGTCCCTGGGGGCCGGGAGTCCCAGCCCATCCCCACCCACCCGCTGCTTCACCTGCAGCAGGGGCAATCACCCACCTTTTTCAGGGAGCCCCCAGCCCCAGTCCCTGCAGGCGTGGGGTCAGCGACGTCCCCCCAGCACTCGCACGCTCCAGCGCACCCAGGTGCGGGACGCTTCAAAAAACACCACGGCGAGCCCCAGCCTTTTCCTGGCTCGCCTCCATCCCTGCGTACACTCAAGTAATACCTACTCATTTCACGGGGCGGGCAGGGGAGTTTCAAAGTCGCTTGTGAAGCCCTGGGCTGAAGGAGTGGGGCCGAGGCGTCGAGCTTGCTCCGTGGCACGTCGGCGGGGAGCGTCAATGAGCCCTTGTGCCGCCCGCCGCCGCGCGGTGCCGCCTGCCGTCCCTTCGGCTCTGCCTGCACTTCTCCTCCGAGGGAAATGAAATTCCTGCCTCGGAATTGGTGCCACCGTGCCAGAACTCCAGTGACCTCTGTAACCACACAAGATTTAGTGGTTACTTTATTTCAGCTGTAATGAGGCTTTGTAAACCGCTAAAAGCCAAATGTTTTCTTCTCCTTTAACTCTTGGTGGATCGCGCGAAATAAATAACAGAGCAGACGTGCTGTCTGTGCATGAATTGAGAACTGGCTTGCAATTACCTGGTGTCTGAAGTGGGTGAGGCGGTGGGACAGAGAGCAGGTGGGTGCTGAGTGAGAAGCTGTTTGCAGACAGCAGCCCTCAGCCCCCCCAGCAGCAAAGCCGGGGCTGCCCAGGGCACAGGGACAGCTCTGGCTGCACCGGGGAGAGCTCGGTGCTGAGACCAGAAGGCAGATTTCCCCTGAGTCTCATGCAGGCATATGGAAGTGGTCTTGTCACCTCTGGCAGTTTCACTTGAGGCTGTCCAGAGAAGCACGTGCTCATCCTTCACTTGTTCACTACAAGCTTCATCTGCAGAAAGGCTCATTCCCATAAAAAGTGGTCTGGCTGCAGTCTGTCCCACTTGTCCCCACGAAAAACACCTGCCCTGAGTGCAGAAAGCTGACATTAGCTGATAAATACAGCTGAAGTAGTTAGTGGGCATGTTTTTAGGGATGAAATGCTCTTTCTTTAAATGCATTCCTTATTCCAGAGCCTGCTTTGCTGCACCATAAAAAGGTAATGATCAAAATACACTGATGTGCCTGTGCTCTATAATGAACTGCTTCACCCTCTGCTGCTAATGGAAAAACTTGCCCAATTTTTGTGCTTTGCATCATGTTGGGATGTTTGCCACTCCTCTAGCTGCAAGGGCAGCCAGTGTGGTGCAGCCGTCATGCCAGGATTCAGGAGGAGAAGCAGGGGTGCCCCCAGCACACAGACAATGCCACCGCCGTGCCACCACCACTCTGCCATCACTGGGAACTACAGGGCCATGCAGGATTCAGCCGGTGTGACCCAATTAATTTGGAACAACTGGAAACATCTTTCTCCAGGTTTAATTTGCTGCATGAGTGAATATCGACTGTGTGATGATTTAATGTGGGAGAGGGGCAGGGCCCCAGGCAGGACCATGGCACTGAATTACCGAAAAGAGGGCTCGTGCTCCCTACCTGGGCTGTCCCCCGGTGCTGGGAGCGATGTGGCACCTGGTGCCCACCCCTGCTGCCAGTCCCTGTAGAGCTGTGTGCCCTGAGCCAGCAGGGACCTCGTGCCTGCTGTTAGCTGATAGAGGCTGCTCATCGTGTGGAACTATTAATTTATCAGAAAACACTGCCTTCTGCCCACAATTCCTCCTCACAAGATGAACTCAGCTGCACAATCTATCCCTGTGGTTGAGACAAACCCTTTGAGGTGGAGGTAAGAGGAGTCTGCAGAGGTGAACTGAAAGTCAGGATTGCTGGTTTCAACTCCCAGCTTGGCCCTGAGTAAATAATAACAAGGGAGTAATGAGCTTTAATCAGGTGAGTGATCCGCTTGTGCTCGGGGAAGATCAAGAATTTCCATCAAATTCACCTTGTGGGTATTTTGCACCCAACCCTCTGCCCGACCAACGCCATGCAGCAAACTGTGGCTGGAACAAGGGGATGGGTTCAAAGGGCTGGGGGGTTCAGCAGAATTTTTTCAAGTGCACCTTCTCTTTGTTCATTTTCTGGTGAACTAATCTAGCTTGATATTCTAGTTTTTGTTGCAGCCGTGACCTTTTCTATTCTAATTCACATATACAAGTCTAACCATTTTGGCATCTGTTAAGCTATTTGCTGTAACAATAATCTTGCATCAGTAAGTTCCACAAGTTTATAACCTATTGTACTGCAACAGTTTTATTTAAACAGATAAAGTCAGATTCTCACCTGCAGTAAGTTGGAGTGAAGTCAATTTATGCCATCAAAAGAGCTGGCCCAAATTTTTAATTTCATCAAACGCCTCTTTGATCTTCTATTAGAGGAAAGGGAAAATAAAAGCACTTTATAACTGGAGGGGGTTATGCCACGTGTTTTATCTTCTTTTGCCTCTTAAACTTTCAGAGTTCAACTGTGCTGTCCCTTTCAACCATTCCTGGTTAGAGAGCCCCACTGGTGACCCTGGTTTGCAGTGACCCTCGGTACACGTCCAGTGGATCACCTCTCTGGCTTGAGCCTACAGGACAGATTTCCTGCCGGGTTATCCACTGAAAGAAGAGAAGACACCTACACGTTGCAAATATGTTTTAGAGAAGGCAGTAATTAACTCCACACCTGCAAGGTGACTTGTGGCTCTCAGCGGGGTCTGGTGCAAGACAAGGTTCTGCACCAGGTGGCCCTGCTCTTATCTGATCTCACTGCTCATGGGTTAAGGAAGGACCTTGTCCTGTCATTTGCTCTTGCTACCAGGAAGAAACATCTTCTCCGCATCCAACACCAAACAAAGGCTTTACTGTATGACGTTCTGCCATGTTCTCCTTCTCACCTTCCTCTTTAGTCCCTCCCTTGACCTCCCCATGATCCCTTAGATAAACCAGTTTCATCCCATGGAGCAGCCCTGCTGCAGCCAAATAACCTTCCTTTCCATTCCGTGTTGCCAATGTCATTTCTCTCTGGCATGGTACTTCAGCTGAACAGCACCCTGGGAAGGTTTCTCAAAAGGCATCTTTATGCCTCCATTGCTGTGTGGGCCAAGGAACACCATATGAGAAGACATTTTTCCAGTTAGACTCCTGCTTTTTATTTTTTTTTATTTTTTTTTCTTTCTTTTTTTTTGTACATGAGATCAGTCTGAGCTACCGAAATGGCCCAAAAGCTTGAACTAGGTCAATGTGCAATGATTGCATCGTTGGATTGCTGATACCCATCCCACCAAGGACAAGGCCATGCTGCCGTGACAGACCTCTGAGCATCATCTAAAGCTGCTCATTTTCTGTCTCCACCAGGCAAAACCAGATCTGAAACCCCAGGCTGTGATGGAAGCACAGCTTACCTCGGAGCTGCAGGAATCCCCACGCTGAGCTCTGAGTGAGGAATTTAATCGAGTCGGGTCTCCCTTGTCTTCAGGAGTGACTCAGGCCAGCTGCTTGAGAGGAAAGTGCAAACAGCCAGCCGTGGGCCTCTGTGCCCAAAAGGGAAGTTTTGTCCTTACCCCTGTTAATTAGAGCTCTGCAGAGCACTGAAGCATGAGGACTTAAAACCTTTCCCCAGTATTGCTTCTGGGTTTCTCCTAAGCCTCTCTGGGTCATGCTGCTGGTGTTACAACCCTGCTCCTGCTATGTTCCCCCCAGCTCTGGCTCACCTGCCGTGCCACAAGGCATCAGCAAGCCCAGCCAGCAGTTGTGCAGTAAGCTCCTGGAAACTCTGAAAGGTTAGAACATCCTTATAAACAGAAGGGCTACAAAAGTGGTATTTCCAGTCCTTCACCAGCATGGCCTCTCCCTGGGAGCCTTTGAGTCATGTTTTTCATAGCCAGGCAAAACTAAAATAAAAATAAAATAGAAAACCACAGAGCTTTTAACTTGGACTCTGTGCTGGGATCTGCTCAATGTTAGGAATAAGGCACTGGGTACTCTCCTGCTTTTACAGAGCCTACCCATGGGCATGCCTCTAGAGGGGTCTGGTAATGGGGACAGGATGTAGGTCTCAAGAAGCGCTGATTTTGGTATCTGACCCTAATGCTGATTGAAGCCTTGCAGTGCAGAAGCAGGGAGTGGAGGCCCATGGACCCAGTGCCTCGCACCCACTGGTCCCAGTTGAGTCCAGCAGGGCCCAGTGGAGGGGCGCGTACTGCCCGCTGAGCCTCATAGATGGCCTCAGGGCAAAGAGGGAGCAAAGACAAAATCCCAGAGCACACAGGGGCAGTGGCCTTCCACACCCTGCTTGTGGGGCAGAAGGGGAACCCTGCACTCACATTTACAGATGTTGGCCAAGAGCACCTTGAGCTCTGCCTGCCGGCCTGGTGCTGGCCCCTATCTACACTCCTTCCAGCTAACGCTGAGCTGAAGCTGCACCTCCAGAGACAAAAGAGGTGAAGCTGAGCTTAGTTAATTCATTTAAACTGACTTCAACATGAGCCTGACTTCTCCTTTGTCTAGACAAAAGCAAGAATGGGCTCGCTCACGGTGCATAAGGCCATTGCCAGGCATACACTTGGAGCCACAGAGGCTGTGACAAGAGCACGCGGGCCATGACCACGCTAACGAAGCTGTGACCCACAGGAAGACCCTGCCAGCCCGGAGCTGGGAGTTACTCCCTGCACAGGCAGGAAAACCCATTGCAACCATACCTGAAGCAAGCCTGCACACGGGAAGAAGGTGTCTGCCACTGGGCTGTGCAGCAGCGATCGCGACAGAAGTCCCTGGCTTGTGAAGTTGTCAAACTGTAAAGTTAATGAGGTAGAAATGAGAGTTCGGTGCAGGCGTCTGAATGTTGGAATGACTCCCCAACGGGCTCCCCCTCCTCTTATTGCAGCCTGCGTAAATGAAGTGACTAAGGGTCTCCTTGGACGCTGGCCAACTTGCCACTGCTGCTGCAAGGAGTGTGCAGTCTTGTTTTGTAGATTAATAAATACGAAGTTGCCGGTGAAGGAAGAACATGTGGTTTCTAAGAACTAGACAAGCAGGAAAAGCAGACAGACATTACCGTGCTCCTTGTCCCGGTATAAAAAAAAAAAAAAAAAAAAAAAAAAACACACAAAACAAACGCCACACAAGCCATGCTTGCAAACACCCCTCCACCAGGCATGGGAAAGCAGTGCTGGGGTGAGACAAAGCAGCGGTGTTTCTAGGAGGCTGGGGGATGCTGGGGGAGGCAAAGGCTCAGGTGCTAGGTGGAAAAAGATGCAGATTTTTGTGCTTTGCCACTGAAAGAGGAACTTAAGCTGGATGCATTTGGTTGGAGTTGAGGCCTGCATTGCCTGTGTGGAGGGACAGGTTGATGGCCACGGAGCTGAAATGCCAGCAGGAGAAATGAGCTGGCAAAGGAAGACTTTCAGCTGAGGATACGAACAAGTTCAAAAGGTTCTGAAAGTAGGAGCCAGCACTGGAGCAGGAGTGACCCACGTGGGTTCAAATGAGAGTCTGGGCCCCTTTGCTGCTTCTTTCCCACACCAGAGGAGCTGGTCCATATGTGGACATCGAGAAGAGCAATCCCAGCAAGCCCAAACCATTTCCGACGTGCTGCTCGGCGTGTAGAGCGGGCCAGGCTCTCGCTGCACACATCTGTGCGCTCTGCATTATCTGCACCATCAAGCTCTCTATACTTCAGGCTCGAATCCACTCCCAGTGCATGCCATTTTGATAAAAAAGCAGCTGTTTAGATCCGGTATCATATCCAGTGTGCAGACAAACACATGTAATGGCAGCCCAGGGGTACTCTGCTCTCTGCTGATGACACACACAGCAACAGGGAAATTGTGAAGATCAATTTTACACCTAATTTAACATGAGTTAACATGTCTCTGTGAGTTTCCTAATGCAACACAGTCCCACTGCGTGTCACTTACAGCTGTTTCCTTTATTTTGTGACTTCCAAAATTGCCGACTTGTGAGTTTAGGAAATTGCCAAGCTGTGACTTTGGATTTTGCCGACTCGCGCCTTCCAAGATGCGCTGGAAAGGCTCCAGGGAAGCTCTGCGGCGGCTCTGGAAAAGCTTTAACGTGTCTCATTGGGAGTGGGGGTGTCTGAGATGGCTCTAGGGCATGTCCGGAGACGCATTTGAATTCCTCTAGGACAAAGACCACGCTCTGGTGTGGATTTGGAAATCTCCTAGGAGCTCTGGGAAGGACTATTCAGGAGGTCCAGGACTGCCGCAGGAGACTTGGTGCTATTGGAATGGTGCTGTGGGGCTCGGGGGAAGCTCTGAAGAGCTCTGTGGTACTCTGGAAAGCTCCAGAGGCTTGGTTTGCCCCAAAATTAGCTCTGGAAAGGCCTGAGATGGTTCCTGCAAAGGTCACAGGGAGCTCTGTGAAGGCTCTGGAAATGCTGTGGGCTCTGCAGGTCTCCAGAGATCTACAGAAGCCACAGCGCCACTCTGCAAAAGCCACAGTCACAAATCGACAGCTTCACAGGGTTGCCACTTGGCAGCATCGGGAGGCTGTGACTGCAAAATTCACATTTGTGACTCAGCGGATCACAAAGGCTGTGATTTATCGTGTTTCACTGCATTTTGCAAGTGTTTCACATTTGTGGGTTACAAATCTGAGGAGCTGTCAGCTGAAGGGCAATTTTCAGGCATACTTCCGTCCCATTACTGCTCCTCCATCACCTCTCCTGCTTCCTTCACTCTCAGAGAGAAGAACCAGAGTTCAAAGACCGTTCTCGAGCCTTCCCACATACCTGCACACCTTCTTCCTCCTCATTTTTTTTCTTTGCAGAATCGCTGTTTTTCCATACACAGAGTACAATATTTTCCAAGTTACTTCTTCATGTTTAATCACTACTAGAAAGCCAGCCCTTTCCTGCCTCCCCTTCTTCCCCCACGACAGATTTTGTTTTCTTACAGGTTTCACACTAGCGTTTGACTGCACACATTTTCCTCTGCCTTGCCTTGTCTGCTTTCATTTCTCCGTCCCTGCGGTATCCCTTCACCTTCCCAGGCAGGAGCCATCTGCACCACACCCTGACATTTGCCTTCTGTACACAAGCACAGTCACTTATTTCAGTTTCTCCTCGATGGCCACAGTCTCCCCCCCTCTCCCCTCTCTCACCCAGCGGTGCTGGCACTGCTCCTCCTTTCCCTTCTAGTTTTCAGCACTGTTGCACGCCGCAGGAGATATTATTTTGTTGCCTTGTGAGAGGTAGAGAGAGATGGTCCTGCTTCTGGGAACAGATTGAGAGGACAGCATAGTGCAGAAGAAAAGCAATAGGATGCGTTGTATTTCATTTTCCCACTCTGGCAGCTATTAAGCATACCCATGTAAATGTGTGTGCCAGGTGGGGGGGACAGCAGTGGTGGGTAGGATGCTGGCAGCATAAGGGATGCAGAAGCTTTCTTCCATGTGCCTGTCTTCCAAGTCTCACTGTGGTTTTACCTCCTGTTTTGCCACTAAAGCATTGCTTACATTTTGCAGTAATCTCTAAAGAACAGGGCTTCAAGAGAGGGACTGCAGAAGGAATCAGCTTGCAAAGTCAGCATGCCAACCCTGTTTTATATAATTCCAACATTTCCCAGGAATTCTCATTTAAGACATTTTCACCAAAGCACAGTCATTCAAAAATTGCATGGCGTTTCATTTCCAAAGCACAAATCATATGAGGGATGCCAATTCACATGAGTCAAGACAAGCAGATCAAAGTTGGTGGGATGGACATCTCCTTACAAGTGCTTTGCCCTGGCTGTCCCCCCCATGGGGACACCTTTCCCTGGGTCTCTGCTGACCATCCCCAGCCCTGGTTGCATTCATCAGAGCTGCTTGCTGCCTGCTCCTGCAGCAGAGAAGGAGCTGAAGCTCCTGAGCCCTCACCCAGCCACACGGTGCTGTTAATGGGGTGAGATGCTTGCAGCAAGCCCTGCCTGCCCCACCACGTGCTGGAGACATCTCCTTTTCCCACCTCCCCATTTCCCATGCCCAAATCCTCATTTACCCAAAAGTATGAAGTAGGCTCAGTCTGCATCTCCATCTGCCTCTCCCATGCCTGTGTTTTCCCCCTTTTCCTACGAGGGCCTTTTCATCTGGGCTGAGCCACCAGGAAAAACACGAGCTGCCTCCCAGCTCCTTGGCTCCACGGCATGGTCGCTGGGATTATGTTGCAGATGTTGCCTGGGCTAAATGTGTAAGGATACTACATGGTGGTGTCACAGCTGGACATCCCATTAATAAGAATAATATTTGGTTTGAGCCATTTTAATTGAAACCACGGCTGTAGCAGCATGTATTTTTTTCTTAATCGTAGGCAAACGTGTTCCTCTCGGCCCTCCCCGCCTCCTGTGCGATAGTTATTGCTCTAAGACATCTGGTTTCACAGTTCAACAAGCACAGGCGTATTTCCACCATGTAGTTCCTCGCTTGTTGACAGGGCAGAATTTTTTAATATGGGGTTACTATCATCCAGACTTCCTCCACCTCCTCATTTATGTGACGGATACCTCTAAACAGTCCCTCAGCTCCTCCATCTTCAATCTGCTGGCCCAGTTTTATTAGCTCGCATACATGACACCTCGATGTCTGATTTCCCTCTCCCCTCCCCTCCCAGATGAAATCCAAACCCCAAACGTGAAACGGGACTGATGCTTTTTTTTTGCTTTTGCCTTTTTTTTTTTTTTTTCCTTTTGCCTTTTGTTTAGGGCTGTTCTGTAGAAACAAGGCCAGCAGCGTGGAGGCCATTAATATGGTTTGGGGGTGGGTGTAAGGGCAGGATGAGCCCCCTGCTCGGTCTGGATCAGGGCTGTAGGACAACCAGGAGCACAGCAGCTCCACAATCTCAACTTTCTTTCTCCATTGCCTCAGATTTTGCAGCCATTACATTTTGCAAAGTGCTTTGGTACCCCTGTGAAGTCAAAAGGTGCAACCAGCCACCAGGGCTCGCCTGCTGTGGCCAGGCTGACCCGTGCCAGGGCTCTGCATTGCTGCTAGCCAAGAGGGAAGTGGCACAGCTCTTGCAGCCCTGCTCTGCCCTCCACATCCATCCCTCTGGGCAGATATTTCCAGCTGCAAACCAACCCCTCCGGGTAGTGGAAAGCATCACCCCATTGCAGAGATGGAAGGTGGGGAGGTGACTGGCACAGGGCACTGGAGGTGCCAGGAGGTACCAGCAGCAAGGTCTCCCTGCGGAGATGGAGTGAGTTTATCTAAAGCATTGAGCAGATGAGAAAAGGGCATTGAAGTTGCACTAGACTGGAGGAATCCCAGTGGCAAAGCCCAGAGCTGAACTAAGCCACTCCAGCAGGACTTTGTGCACCACCTAGGAAAGGTTTGAGCCTGGCCCAAAGAGGTGCACGCTCACTGCAACAATTGCACCTGCTTGCCCGAGGTGTGAACTGGCCTTTTTTTTTTTTCTTTTTCATTTTTTTTCTTTTTCCTCTCTAGGCTTTATTGTGCAAAAGGGGAAAAATAGAAGCAAAAATTATTAGGTAAGGTAAAAACAAATTTTACCTTTCATTCTTGGTTTATTGGTTACTGGAAAATGAGTTTTACAAACTATCTCTTGCAAAGGACTTGTTTTCAGCTAGTTTATATAGTAGCTTTTGTTCACATAAAAATTTAGAAAGCTACTTTCCTCTTCTCCTTTCCCCCCCCTCCAATACATAAGGGAGGTATTACAGTGTGAAATATATCTACCGCTAGCAGGGCTGTGTTGTGAAGCTAAAATGAACACAGTAAATTCTGAGAAGGAATTTGTTTAACCTATAACCTTAAAGTAATAAGTGGAGTGCTAAATGTTTTGGCTCACACTGATATATTTTTATAACACTTGGCAAGGCAGCTAGGAGTCTGAAAGAAAAACTCGAGCACTGGAGAAACAGCTCCCTGCCTCTCCGAGCCTCGGCCAGGCGCGGAGCCCTGTCCTCTGCGCAGGCACCGGGGGCACGCGTGGGGCCGCGTGCGCACACGTGTGGGGCCACGGCAGCCGCCTGAAATGGGATGGTGAAGCCACTGCAGCTCAACCCAGTTCACCCCCAGCCTGCTTTGGGCTGTATTAGCCGCATTTGGGTTTTTGTGGCTTGATTAAAATCCCTCCGGAGGGTTTTGGGGAGAGCACTGGGAGGCAGAGGTGGATATGGTGTGGGTCCCACGCTGCTCGGACCCCCGGAGCTGGCCAGGGGCATCCTCAGGGCCCCGCTGCTCCCCATTTCCCCATCTGCCACTGGGAACAGCAGTTACCCTCCTCCCTCCAGCACGCACACACGTTTTCCCGAAGATTTAAGGGGGATGCAATGTGCAGGCCTGGTTTTCCTTCATTAACACCCGACTGACATGGATTTCAATAACATCACCCCCTGCTCGTGCCACCATCAGGGCTGCGCGCGGGGGTGCCGAGCATCGCTGGGTCTCACCACGAGCCCCCTCCGGCTCCACAGCAGCCACGGGGCAGAGGGCAGCAGCCTGACCTCAGCTCCCCAAAGCCGCAGGGAGCTGCGGAGCAGGAGTTTGCACGGCCGAGGTGCAGACCAGGATTCGGCCCATCGCCTGGCGGGGGGCCAGGGTACAGTCTAGCCTGAAGCCCGCCTGTGTACTTTGGTTGCAAACCCACGCGCCGCAGGTTAAAGCAAATCCTTCTTTCTTTCCAGACAACGTCACTCCTGTTGCACCTCGGCCCGAGGTGGTGTTTTTCCTGGGGGGAGACCAAGGGCGCAGCGCTGGAGCCGGGTAAGGTGCTGCTGGGCTGCCCCGCTCGGGCAGAGCTGGCCGGGAGCCGAGGGGCACATAGGGGCTCCAGGGCCCCGCTGCTGGGGGGTGCAGAGGTGGGGAAGGAGGGGATTCAGCCCCAGGAACCAGCCCGAGGATTGCCAGCAGGCCAGGGTACCAGCAAAGTGGTAGTGTCACCATGTAGATATGGGAAAATAGATTTTGGTGCCTCTGGTCCATGCGGGACACGGCCCTGAGAAGCAGAAAGCGGTGATATTCTGTGCTTAAAGATGGGGAAACCGAGGCACGGAGATATTAAGTGACCTTTCTGCAGGACACACAAGAGCCTGTGGTGGACCAGTGGGTGCCACATGTCAGGACAAGGTGACAGACCCTCTGTCAGCCCCCTGAAGCTCACGGGATTCACAAGGGGACATCTCTGAACCAGGGTATTCCTCCTCCCGCTAGCAGCCCCCCCGACAAGCACTGTGCCTACAGAACCAGCCCGCACCCTACCCCAGGGAGTGGGGACAGCAGCAGGAATGTTTCGTGCCCCTCATTCTCCTTTTTTTTTTTTTTTTTAATTTGGCATTATTAATCTCGGGGGGGACATAAATAACCTCGCTCGCCCCTTCCCCGCCTCCACCTCCCAGATCATTTACTATGGATTAATATTTGCTAGCTCGTTTGCACAGTAGCCTGTAGATTTTCAGCCTCCTCGCTGGAATGATGTTGACTTGCAGAGAAATTACAGGGGCTTTGCCCTGGTACAAAGCAAACAGTGTGTGCTGTAATCAGACTCAACACCTCAGCAAATAATGAAAAGAGATATTATGTGGCTATAATTTCCATGCGGGATTAGGTGTTTGTCTTGTAAAGCATTCAGGTGCCGCCGGGTGTATAAATGAGTGTGTAATTATGGTCATCAGGTTAAACAGAGGGAGCAGGAATCCGACCCGGGCTCGGGCGTGCACAGATGGGCCTGGCGGTAGCTGTTAATTTGCAGCTATGAATGGCTCTTACAGGTCCTGAATATTTGAGTGACTCTGCTTCTATTTATGGTTCCCGAAAGCAGAGCCCGACCCAAGGCTCGCAGAGGTCCACGGGAGCCTTTGCCCCGTCTCGGCACTGAGCCCCCTTCAGAACGGCTTTTGCTCATATCTGATTTTTGGCATAAATCAGATGTGTTCGATGGAGGAGAAGCACCTGGGCAGGGAGAGCGTGGGGACACCGCTGTCCCAGGGACACTTCCCCAGCAGCTCCTCGCTCTCAAGGGGTTTGGGCAGCGGGCAGGAGGGCGTGATGGGATGGCAGCACACGCGAAATTTCTTCCTGAATTGGTGCCTTGTTCCCTAAAGCTGGAGTGGGACCAACCTATTTTCCCCAGGCCAGCTGGGAGCTGACAGCTACCACTGCAAGCTTGGGGAAAGGCACCAAAGGACGACCGAGGGGTCTGAGCGCAGGGGGCAGAAATATCTCCCCCAGAGAAAATGCAGGGTGGGAACAGGCTCTTGCCAACAAACCCCAGCAGGGTCCAGCATGAGGTGACCAAAGCCCAGAAATTGAACCCATGCAAAGCTCAGACTGCTCTGGGCAAGAAGAATTGTTAGCTGCTGCTGAAGACTCCATGGAAAAGGGATGGACTCAGCCCCTCCGGATGGATGTGGGGATGCGCCCCAGACAAATACTTATACTTGGGTCCAGTACGGAGACAACCTGAGATATCTCATGGCCAAAAAGATCCAACCTTATCCCACACTCGGCTCTACAAACCTGATGAATTTTCCCCTGCATGGATTAAGCCTACCCACTCAGTCCCAAGCCAGGATGCCAGCTCCTGAGCCTTCCCCATGCACCCATGCAGAGGACCAGAGCCGTGGGGATGAGGCTGACACCCAGGAGGCTCCTGGGCAGCCTGGCAGGGAGAGGAACAGCTTGGCAAAAGATGGGGCATCGTGGGGCCGCAGCCACCGGAGCAGGGTGGAGGAGGCCGGAGGAGGAGGAGGCAGGAGGAGGAGGCTGGGCTGGTGCCCAGCAGAGGACGCGGCGCCTGCCCAGGCTCTGGCTCAGCTGCTGGAGCCAAGGGGACGATTTGCAGCCCTGGCAGCTGCCTGGAGCCATCCCGGCTGCCCAGCCTGCAGGCACACCGGGGGGGAAAGCAGGAGAATGACAACCCCGCAGCACCCTCAGGGCCACATTTTTCCCCAGAATCCCACCCCATCACGGGGCTGCCCCTGTGCAGAGCCCCCTGCACACAGCGGGTCAGTGTCCTTAAGCAGATGGGTGCGCAGCCCCCCCGGCACTCGAGGGAAGCAGCCCGGCCAAAATGTCTACGCCGCGCTCACGCCTTCCCCGAAACGGAGTCGCGGCTTATTATAGCAAATGTTATTGCAGCGGCGAAGGAGGCTGCATCCAGGAGCAGGCAATATCCTGCCTGAAATGTTCAGGGACCTCTGCCATGTGCGCATTCTTCCACGGTGTAATTAGGGTGGCAGGCGCTGGCGACAAGCGCGCAGTCTGCTCGGGACGGGGTTGGGTTTTTTTATTTTTTCTCTCTCTCTTTGCAGGAGATTCACCTCACATTGGGAACACACTGGTTTATTGAACACAAAATGTTCCAGAGGAAATCATTAAAGTGGGGTGGAGTGACAGAGCGCTCCGTTAATGTCACCTAAGAGAAAAAGGGCTTCCAGAAAGGAAGAATTCAGGAAAGCCCTGACGGCCCCACATGCTCTCGGTGAGAAACGGGGACGTGAAGCCGATGCTCTCCCGGGGAAAGTCTGCAGCAAGCTGATGGCTCCTGGGACCGGCACGAATAAAATATGGGTGAGCCCAGCAGGAGCTCATGCACCAGCCCTGCAGCACCTTGGGGGCACCCAGGAGCCTGGGAGGGCCATGTCCCCACTGGGGACACTGGTGGAGGGGAGGATGCTACCCCCAATCTTCTGAAGGCCACAAAATTATTTTCAAATTAAGAGTTTTAACAATCTCTTATCAATGGTGCAAGGCTTCTGCTTGCTGCAGAGACCACGCGTGCCTCCTGCTTGGAGATGTGTGCGTTCAGGGAGGTTTTAAAGGAAAGGACATCACAGCAGGAGCCACGGAGAGTGATGAGGCTGGGCTCTGAGCAGCCCCTGGTCACTGCATGGGTTTTATCTCTGCCCACACAAAGTCCCTGCGGCTTCGTGGGGTGGGTTCAGCCCTCTTCCAGCAGAGACATGAGCAGCATCTCAGAATAAACTGGGATTCACACCCCGAGATGGGGATGAACCTAGGAGCAGAGGTCTGCAGGTGTCAGCTTGCACCGTAGCCATCAGGGGCAGCGAGCTCCAGGGTGCTTGGGCAGAGGATGCTGTAGGTATGTGGCTGGCAGAGTCAGGACACTTGGTGCCCTGAAACAGTCCAGAACATGTAATAATTTACTATTTAAGTCCACTTCAGCAAGGGAAATGCAGCCCTTTAACCCAGACTAAGTAACCATAAAGCCCATCTCCTTCAATTGCAGAAGAATTAAATGGGGAAAAATTAACTACTGAGTAGGCCTGTGTTTGCTGAGGGTGTCTGGAAATAACTTCATTCATTCCACGCTAGGTGGGTATAGGGGGGAAATGCGTTACCCTGAGCGCTGCCTTTGGGTTTCACCTTAAAGCACACATTTAATATTTAGCTTGTTGTTTTCCTGTCTCCTCTCTGGGGTGACCTAGTCCCCAGGGAGAAACTTCCACAGCTATTTCGGAGCCCGAGGATGTGATTCATTTCGAGCAACCTATGCAAACACTGCACTAAGTGTCTGCCACCCCAGGAAGTGGAGGAAAGCTGTCACTCTTTAAGCTCCGTGGTGGGTGCCTAAATTCACAGCGAGTTTCTCCCACCAGCCTCATGGGTGGGTGCCACGGTGCCACTGCTGGCTGCTGCCCACCCCATCCATCCCCAGCCTAAAATGTCTGTCCCAGGAAAAAAAGGACTGTGCCTTGGGTAGAGAAGGCACAGCCACCCCCAGGTGGCCCTGAAGCAGCCAGGCACAGCGCCTCGTCCTTTCAGCCAGCTCCGTGCCCCAGCCCCAGTGCCCAGGGGAAAGCTGGGGGGGCTCAGTGGGCTGCAGGGAGAGGGAAGAGCCTGCTCACCAGTGAGGATTCGGGTGGTTTCACAGCAGCAGTGTGTAATTCAGAGAGAAAATTTAGCCGGCTAGCTGCAGCAGATGCAGCTGCATTCGCACAGGGAGGAACAGGATTTTAAAAATTTGGAAAGACAAAGCCTGAAGGCCCTCATCCTCTAAACTACATCCAGCAAACCTCTGTGGGCCCGATAGCTGACATTTATACCCACCAAGGGAGCTGTAAAACAATTCCCTCCCGCCTTGGTGCAGTTCCAAGCAGCCTCTACATGGAGCGAATGATGCAAATCCGTGCCCCTCTTTTTTGCATCTCCTCTGCATGCCTCCTCTTGCACCGTGCCTCGCTGCCCCTGCTGCAGCCCTCGGGATGGGGTCAGGGCAAGCGGGCAGTGCTGCCCAGCTGGGATCGGGATGATGGGGCTGGGGCTGGGAAAGGGGGTGGGAAAGGGGGTGGTGATGTGGGCAGGGATGGGGCATTGGTGCCGTCTCACTCAAGGAAGGATCCAGCTTCAGAGCCAGCAACGTCAGCTGGTATTTTCCTTCCTCGTCTCCTCTGTAGGAACTGACACGATTCAGCTCTGTTCATCTTTAAGAAATAAATGAAAGTTGCAGGGGGATTTCAGGAGGTCACTGAGTCTGGCTGTGGTGGGAAGGGAGGCGGAGATGGTTTCATCTCACCCTTGCTTGTGGCCGGGTGCTGTCTCTAGCATCCCTGGGAGAAAAGAAAAAGCAGATGCTCAGAGCAGAAAAAAGCCCCTTTGCTCTCAGAGCAGTCAGCTGGTGAGGAGTGACTGCAAGGGGCATCCACAAAACCACCTGCTCCCCTGCTGTTATCCTGGGCAGGGGCCTGGGCAGCTCGGGGTTGCACAGCTGAGGGCTGGGGGCTGCGGGCAGCACCGAGGGGAGGAAGGGATCAGCCCTGGTGTGAGAGCCCCAAGCCCACACTCGGCAATCAGCAGGCATGAGCACATCACCCCCAGGACGCTGCCCCCACCGGGGTGATGACATAAATAAGAGTAATAAAACCCCGCTCTCACCGCAATAGCGAAGCCGGAGCGTGGAAGAAAGAAAAAAAAAAATTATGCAAAGGAGGTTTATCGGCTGATCAGAATAACAAGTGAACTCGATCTGGAAGGGGACAGCCTTCCTGGGTAATGAGGATTATTTACACATCATTTCCCTTGCAAATCAGCCGCATGCTCCCGGTGCCAGCGGCACAGGGGGACGGATGCTCAGCACCCGGCTGTGCCCCTCCGAGGGGTCGAGGCGGTGCAGGGGGCTGCAGCATTTCGGCAGCTCCGTGTAGCAGGGTGTGAGGCTTCACCGGGTGCCTCGCAGGCATCGCTCTGCTCTCCGTGGCCGTGCTGCGTGGCTCCAGCAAAGCAGTTAACGTCATCCGCAGCCGCTGCCGAAGGGGGAGTTGCAAGCCGCAGAAGCGAGTTTACATTTTGGCAATTAACAGCGTTCATAGCTATTTTGCTCGTCATTAGCGGGCAGAGCATCTGTCCCGTATCACGGAGCAGCACTTGCCAGTGACCCTGAAATCCTGCGCGGCGAGGCCAGCGTCTCAGCAGGCTGGATGTCCCGCTTCCTCGGCTCCGAGGGATCGCCCGTTATTGAGTGCAGCTTCCAAGCAGCGCTCAGAGAGCTGTCTCTCGGAGCTATTTGGGTCTTACCCAGGCTTTCTGGGCCAGGACTATTCCCATATGCATGATCTATGTGTTCCAAAATATTAGCGTATTGGAAAGGTCCTAACTCAATTTCGCTCCGCGTTTTCCAGACATTTATTAAAACAGTGAGCTGTGAAATTCTGCTGCGGATTCCCCCCAGCTCAATTTGTGTCTGGGATGGAAGAGCGTGGAGAAGACCGATCCAGTGCGAACCAGCACAGGGGAAACCCTCGCTGGGTGCTAACAGGAGCCTCTCACAGGGATCCCAGCGCGACATGTGAAACAAAAGCTGCTTCTTCTCGAGTATTCAGTGCAAGGAAACACCACAAATAACCAGGGCCTCTCTGTTAGAAGGATGTTTGTGGGACTCTCTGGAGCATCACCTCACTTTTCTTGGAGTATTCCTGTGCCATGGCACAGCCCTGGGTGAAGACAGAGTTTGCTCTTGCCTGCAATTGTCCCTGATCTGGGGATTCTGCAGTCTTCTGCTGTCCCGTGGAAGGAGCAGAGTCCTGGAGGAGGAAGATGTACCACAGATGTGCCCGGGCTGCCAGAAACAGAAGGGATGGGACGTCAGGGCTGGCCCATCCCAGAGCTGTGTTAACTCCCAGCACAAGCTCTTCCAGCCTCCTGGGAGCAGGGTTTCAAAGTGTCACCCGTGGGTGTGATCCGCCACCAGGGCTCCGGACCACCAACGACGGTGGAAGATCTCTGAGCAAAGGCTCGTGGTGGGCAAGCATCATTTTGTGGCTTCAGAAAGGATCCTACCCTCCCAAATCCTGCTCCTGGTGAAGGACCAGCAGTGGGACCATGCAGGACCTCCCTCTATTCCCACTCAGCTCTGCTGGGGGATTTTTGGCAGGACATTAGGCTGGGGCTCTGTGGGAGGAGGGCTCAGCTCCAGCCACACGTGGCCGGGGTGGGCACGTGGAGCTCCACACGCCACCAGCACAGAGGAGCCACCACGGCCCCGCTGAAGATGTAGAGAAACATGAAAAAGGGGGAACAGAATTATAAAGGCCCTGTGAATATTCTGGGTAGTAGCCCGAGTCTGGCAGGCTCAGCGTGCTGAAACCCACCACACCCACGGCCAACAATGCACATTCATCTCGGCGTTCTGGGGGGCAGAGGGCGGCTGCTCGCACGCCGGCGCTGGGACTTTGTTCCAGAGCATCGTGCTGTGGGACGGGGACGTCCCAGCACAGACATCGTCCCATTGTCCCTCTGCCCCAGCGCTCCCACAGTCCAGAGCCGGTCTCCGAAGAGCAGACGGAGGAGGTGTTTGGGGGTTGTGTTTCCAGCCCCGAGGCCATCTGCGCTACGTGGACTTGCCAAGCTCAGCGCCGCTCACCCCAAAAACCTACAGAAGGATTTGCACCATTGTTAAAAATTTAGAGGCTGGCTTATTGCAGGATGTTGCAGTTCAATTTCGGTGATGGGTTCTCCAGGAGTTGCTGTAATAAAGAGCTCATTGCTTCGTGGGCTTTGGGTACCAAAGGGCCAGGACAGCAGCCACTCAGCCAGGCTCCACTCTCATCACGCTTGTGCAAACCCGAAGTAACATTCCTGGTGTCAGCAAAGATGCTGCATGTTTGGAGGCTTACGAATGGAAATAGGATTTGCCCTAAGATTTCTCCCAACAATCTTTTCTCATGCAAATACGGCCATTTTGCACACAGCCTGAATACCAGATCAGCACACGTTTTACCGCTCGGGCAGTCTCACGCTTCCAAGCACACAACCTGCAGCCCCATTCCTGGCCGTGCCGCACATGGGCACGGGGCTTTCCCTGCCCGGGACCCCGCGGTGCCATCCACTGGAGGTGGCTTTGCTCACTGCAAAAGCAGATTGCAGTTGTTGCTCTATTTGCAACATCAGCCCATCAGATGGGACGGCCAAGGGCTGCTCCCGTGGGAGCATTCAGCCACGAAGCTGGGAGGAGCAGAAGAAATCAGGATGTGACGAGGAACCTGGGATGCCCACGGGGAGCTTTGCTCCGTCTCCTGGCTGTGGATGAAGGTGCTCGAGCATCACAGCACGAGGAGGGGACAGGAGGAATCCCCCGGCTTAGGTAACAGCCATGGGGCAGAAACGCTGGAGGAGAAAGGCATATGAAGAGGAGAAAGGCATATTTCTGCTCCGCCAGCCGTAACCAGGGCGCGCAGCCCTCATTCCCCAGTCCCTTCAGGTGCTGCGAGGGACCCGAGCCGGGGGAATTCACTTTTGTCTGGCTCCCGTCGCACTGATCCCGCTGCAGCTGGGAGGGGATTTCCCGTCAGCTCCAACCCAGCTGCTTAAAAAACTCTTCCACTAAGTGAGCTAATATTTCATGAATAAATTGAAGTGGTCAAGTCCCATTTTGTGCAGAAAGCACGGTTCCCTGCCGATTAGCCTCCTTGGTACTTTCGGGGATATAAATAACTTCACAGGCTCGTTCTCTGCGCCTTTCAAAATAAAAGCAACATTCAGTTATTTGATTTTTTTTTTTAATTTTATGCAAATGATCTTCTGTTCTGTGTTATTATGTAAACGAGCCAACTGAAATGGTAATGAGGGAACCCAGAAGTATGCATATATTAACTGCCGCTATGGAGCTTTACACCTCCAGAAATGGCACTGAATTGCATTTCTGAGGGAGGGACAGGTGTCCGGAGGGTGAAGATTTTATCCCGGGACTTGGTCACTTCTGAAATCCCTGTATATGAATACTTCCTCCCCAGGAGAGCAGTCAGGCCTTCCATTCGGGGAGCGAGTCAGCATTTCAGCCAGAAATGGCTTATTTTCAGCGTGAGAAACGTGGTGCCTGCAGGGGCCGTCAGCTTGGCAGCAGCACTTTGTGTCCCCCCCGCCACAAGTCCAGCTCAGCCCAAGCCCACTGAGGCCAGGCAGCAGCAGCAACCCACAACGAGGACAAAGCTGAAGGAGTTTTTCTCTCCGTGTGCTCCGTTGCAGAAGAAACTCTGGGGAAATCATCCTAAGGTGCACTGCACCGGGGCCTGGAGGAAAGGAGCATTTCTGGGCTTGCTGGAGCCCATGGTGGGATATGCAGGTAGGATGGTAAGTCCTAAGAATAACTTCTTGTGTGCTTGAAGTAGAAGCAAAGCCCCTTTCCAGAGGCAATGCAGGATCTAGTGAATCCCAGGGCAAAAATCACCAGTGTGAGAGGAATTAAAACATTTCTGCTTCCTAAAGAGCATCCTGGAGTCTGCCTGCTGCATAGGACATGCCCCAAGCAAGAAGAAAAAAGGATAAAATAAAATAAAATAAAATAAAATAAAATAAAATAAAATAAAATAAAATAAAATAAAATAAAATAAAATAAAATAAAATAAAATAAAATAAAATAAAATAAAATAAAATAAAATAAGAGAGAATACCAGGACAAGTAACATCTTCATTTTCTGCACTCTTCAAGAACATTCAAGGGTTTCAACCAAGATGAAAGCATCAGTTTTTACACCTTTCTAAAACACCCTGAGATAGCTGAAGCTGAGACCACGAGGGAGCAGGATCCTCAAATCCCTCCTAATCCCCGTGTTTAGCAGGGATGTTTGAAGTGATTAGAGGCGCAGCGAGCACCGTTCCCAAGAAGGTACAGCAGATGTTGGACACGGAGGTGCACTAAGCTCTCGGCTGTAGCTGGACTGCAGAAATTTTGGCCCAAATCCATCCCAACATGTCTGACCGTTGTGATTATTTGGCTCCAGACACAGCGGACTGGACCTGTAATATCACAGCACGGATCCACTTCTCGCATTTTGTGAAATTGCCACTGCATCGGGAGCTGGAGTGAAATCCAGGGGCCTCCTGAAGGCAGCGGGAGCCTTGTCCTTGATTCCAAGGCACGGGGGAGCTCCACATCTGCAGCGTCTGCTTCGTAATTAAACATGAACCATCAAATAATGGATAATTTATCATAGGGAAAACTGCACCAAATGCATAGGTCTGATCCAAAAGCCCATGAAAGGCTGCCACTGAGCCGACTGGGTTTTGGAACAAGCCCATGGTGTAATAAAAAATAAATCCCTGTAATTAGGCAAAAGGGAAAATCCGAAAGATGCCATTTGAGCCATTTAGGGCTCCAAATCTGCACCCTGGGGTTAGGGCTGGGTGGCTCTGGGACCTCAGGTCAGGGCCTCGTGAAACAGCAATTCCCCAGGGACCTGGGGTGCCCTGAGCCCGGGCGGGATGCGGAGACGTGGCTCTGTCTGGGATGCTGCTGCATCTGCCCTGGCCTCTGCCCGTGTTTCCCAGGGAAAGCTGCTCTGCTCTGCTCCCCCACGCCAGCCCGTCCTCCCCACAGGCACTCCTACAACCGTCTTGCTCGGGCTGCTGCACCAGCCAAGATGTAGATGTCATTTTGGGCAACGCCGCAGCCTTCTCCGCTTTGTCTGTTTTCTCTGGAGTGTATTTTCCCAGAGATCCAGAAATTTATCACTTGGAAAGCACGGCACAAACAGCGGGATTTATTGCTCAGAACCAGGAAACCCTGACTTTTAAAGCATGTTTAAAGTCCATTTTTCACGCTGGGATGAGACAAACATCCCCGACATCAGCGCCAGGAGCGCATTGGGCCCCAGTGTGGAGTCGGAACGAAATCGTGCCCAAAGAGGATATTTGGGGTTTGGAGCTGCATCGTGCTCCGTGCCTTTATCAGACTTGTTCCCCCCCCATTTGGGGGCCTTCTGGCCTCGGCAGTGAGACACAGGTGATGGGGAAAGGTGTGAGAAGGGGAAAGGAGGCTGATTATTCCTCTCATCACCCGGTGGGCCTGGGACACAACAGGAGGGTGTCCAAGGAGGTGATTGAACAGAAAGATGAAATTAGATAAAATAACCTCTTTTTTTTTTTTTTTTTTTTTTTTTTTTTTTTTTTTTTTGTCTCCACAGAGCCAATAGGCAGGGGCCAAGAGCAGAGCTGGGCTCAGAGGAGCGTTAAGACAAATCTGGGGAAAATACACAACCTCGGGGCACAGCATCCAGGCAGCACAAGTGTCTCAGCCTCTGTGACTGCCGGAGGCAGGCAGAGAGCAGGGAAGGGCTGTTTTGTACAGGCTGTGCTTGTTTCTGTGGTCTGGGGGGGGCGTTTGCACTGCAGGGCAAACCTACATGTGCCTTCGGAGGATGCTCTTTTAGCCAGACCTTTGCTCTCCTCCCATGCAGGCATTTCTATCTTCCTTCCTTCTCCCAAGCAGATCTGTACATCTATGTAGTTCTTTGCTGACCGTTTAGTGGTTTGGGTTTTTTTTGTTGTTTTCTTTTTCCTTGGGGGGGTCAAAAGATTTTCTCTACATTTCCAGAAATAGAGCACAAACATCGACTACTCGGATGTTTTGTTAAGTTATTTTCATTAAAAAAAATAAACTTGCTTCCATATGGGAATTTTGTTAAGTGTTTTAGGTACATTTTTAAGTTCTCTGTATCCCATAACCAGATGTGGAGTTCAGCCAACTGTTCCAGGGCCTGAACACGCAGATCTTAAGGGATGGTCAAAATCTGGCTCCGAAGCTCTCACCTGACTTCATTCTGATAGACGTCGCTCCAAGCTCCTCCTCCGCAGATCTGATTTCTCCCAAATGTTGAAAATATCTGGATCCCTGCCTGAAACTTGTCCTCGTGGGTCCAGCCTTACCCCGGCTCCATCTGGTGACCAGGAGAGGCTCCCGAAGCTGGCAGACCTCCTGCGGGGCAGGTGGGCCCAGGGCAGTGAGAGCTTCAAGGGGTCAGGAGCAGGCGCTGGGGGCCTGGAGAGCTCGGGACATTGCTACCCACCTAGGGAGGGGCTCATTAAATCCTCCTCGTTAGGAAAGGGCGGCGTTTGCAGGAAGAGCGAGTGGGCGGCTCGTGGCTCAGCTCCGCAGGACTGAGATGCTATGACCGCAGTGAGATTCAGCTTTGGTGGCAGAGCTGGGGCACAGCACAGCGTGGCACACCGTGGCACGACACAGCACGGCATGGCACAGTGCTCAAATCCTGTGGCTGCAGCTCAGGCAGCATCGTCGCTTCCCGGCCGACCTGTCCCCAGCTTCCCCGGCTGCCTCTTTCCCAGCCACAGCACAGACAGAGGAGCATTACCAGGGTTGTTTTCCTCCTTTCACAGCATTAAGAAGTCTCCAAAGGAACCTCACAATTTCCAGTGAAACCAGCTACCTGCCCACCTCTTTTTTTTTTATTATTATTATTTTAGTTCAGTTTTGTTTGATGTGCGTGCCTTTACTTTCCTGCATGAAGAGTGCTGCTAACTACCTCTTAAAATATTACAGAAGGGATGTATTCTACTGAGAATAGCATTTTTGGTAATAACCTCATTTTCCTTTTCACTTATTCTTACCTAAAAAGTTTCAGATTGCAGCTCATCCATCTCCCTGACACCCAAATCCCCTCTCACGTTTCCAAATACATATATTGTTAACCCATTATTAGCCCAGAGTACCCAGGAAACTAAAAAAAAATAATAATAAAAAAAAAAAAGAAAGAAAAAAGATAAAGAAAAGAAAAAAAAAAGAAAAGAGAGAGAAGTGTGAGAAAGGGCCGGGAAGGCACAGGATGCTCGGGGACGTACAGTCACAAAGGCCAAGCTGGTGGCCCCATGCTGCCTGTGTGAGCCGGGACCAGTCCTCCCAGTTCATCCCCGTCTAGCCCAGGTCCCCCAGAAGTCAGTGGGAGGTTTCCTGCAGGCTGCAGGAGTGCAGGACAAGGTGCTTCAAAGGTTTTTGCTCCTCTGTCTCTGGGAATGAGCGGGTTTTTCCGTGCCAGCAGCGCTCCCCGAGCCCGTGGCAGGCACCTGCTGCTGGTGAGCAGCCACGGGGTGGGCACGCATTTGGTTATCAAAACAGCACCGAGGTGGGACAGATCCTGAGGACAGAAATATCCGTGTCGGAAACAGAGTTATCCTCTGCGAGCTTCTGAGCAGCATTAAAAATGTAATTTTCAGCGTGTACAAATGTCCAGTTTGTGTCAGGGTGGGGGCTTTCTATTTTCATCGGGCTGCAAGGAATCACTTGCAGAAAAAGAAATTCCTTATCTTTGGTAAAGTTTCTTTTTTTCCCCTGAAACTTTCAGCCAGCTGTGCACAGACCTGACAGTAAACTGCTATTCCTATTTGCTAACTCTTTAAAAAAAAAAACAACACTGCATTCCTCATCAAAATCACACCTACCCAACATGCCTGGAAACTTTTTTTTTTATGCTTTCCCTCCCTTCTGTGTGTGTGGCTTTTATTATAACTCGCAGGCAACTGCTTAACATCAACAACAACAAGGAAACTTTGGCAGAAGCCGGCTCAAAGGATCCGTGTGCGGGATGTTCAATGGCCTTCCTAGCTACCAATGCTTCCAGTTGGCTGCTTTTCCTGCGGCCGCATCCTCCCGCTGCCGCGCCGTGGAAGTGCCCAGCGCTCGCTCGGGGCTGCTCCAGCTGCACGAGGCTTCCCCGAGCGGCCGCTCGGGGGGAACGGGGAAGCGGGAGAGAAGTTTATTCCTTCTTCTCCTTCCTATAAAGGAAGCTGCTTCTCTCAAGTCTAAATATTTACTGCCGTTTCTGGACACACACACGCGCGCGCGCGCCCAAAAATCGATAAAACTCTCCGTGGAGCGAGATTCCCATTCCCAATTATTTTGCTTCTGCTAAGTTTAAAAAATAAAAAATAAAAAAAAAAAAATCCCAACTTTGTTTGTGCATTCTTATTGCAAACACAATGCCAACAATGGCTAAATAGACAGCATAATAAATAGCACCACAATGCCGACATAAAGGCCTTTCTGGTACTGCATACAAAATATAAACTGTGCCATGCCATTATTATTCCGGAGCCCTTGCTGAAACAGTGCAGTTGAAATTCCACCCCCAATGTGCACCTAATCAGCCATTCAGAGCCCCTTAATGACTTGTCAGTTCTTTGCCCTGCCATTTTCTGTCCAATTAATTCTTTTATTGTGCACCGGATAAAGGAAGACAAAGGCCTTCCATGCAATAATGAATCATTAAAATTCAGCAGCTCCTCTCTTGTGCTCTTGGCTCCTCACCAGCAATTCAGGCTGTTTCGCATTCGTTATGTGTGTGGTGGTTAAAATTCACTCTACCTCAAACAAGACCTTTCAAAATGCTTAACCCTTTCCTGGGTGAAGACCTCCATCGCCACGCTGTGAATTCAGACCAAAAAAAAAAAAAAAAGAGAGAGAGAGATAGGAGGGGGAAGAGCGAGGGGAGGAGAAAGGCAGGCAGAGGTATTTTGGGTAAACGTTTTAATATCACGTCTCCGGCAGTCACAATATTGCCTGCACACACATCCACAAACAAATACGGGGAGTGGGAGCCGCTGCCAGGGCGGCTGGGGAGGAGCGGAGCTGGCGGTGCTTGCGCAGGGGCGAGCCCCCTGCCCGGGCAGCGCTCCCCGACCTGTGCCGGAGCCTCGGCGGTGGCCGCTGCGCATTTGCATCGCTTTCCCTAAACCAACACGGCCCCGGGAACGGGTGGCGAGAGGCAGGAGGGACACACTCTTATTTTGGATTAGGAGCGGCTTGGTTTTCATTCCTAATTGGTTTAAGATAAACTGAAAGAAGCCGGCTTTTGGGCCTGAATAAGTGTGTCCAACTGGCTTTTTTTTTGCGCAGGCTTCTCTAAATCAGGTCAAAACCAACACTCCAGCTAAGCCAGTGACACAGCGTGTCTGGCTGAGCCCCGCGGCCATATGGGAGCCTCTCAATAGGGGTCACCCGCAGCGCCCCGCGGCTCTTTCAAGCCGGCGCCGGGAGGGCAGAGCCCCGCTTGCAGCCACCCCGACCGTGCTTCTGCAAGCACCAAACCCTTTCTGGGCCAGCTGGTGGCCACGGACACCCTGCCAGGCTCTCCCGTGGCAAGATCTGGCCACCCCTGGGCAGCAGCAGAAGATGGGGGTTCATTGGTTCCCAGACCTGTTAAAACTGCTTTTTTCAACATGAACTGCATGGTGTTATTGAAAGACATCACCTCCCGTTTTGCTCCTCGTGCAGCACAGCTCTGAAAGAAAATAAACTCGCTTTCCACCCAGCACACAGAAACAGCTCGGGCCGCAGCCCCGCTAACACAATCTGCGCTCACCCTTCACTGCCAGCACAGCACGAAGCTCCTCGGCCCCATGGTGGGAGCTGGGGGCCCGAGTGCCCACCCCGAGCCCTGCCTGGAGCAGGCACCTGGCAGTGAGAGAGGCTCTGGCACTCATGCAAAGCCGCTCCTGCACCTGGCCGCGGCAGGGATTGCCCCACGGCCCCCGCTGCCCTGGCACAGGATGGGGCTGCGGGGCGGCAGGAGGACGAGGCAATCTGTCATCAGCGCCATTTGTTGTGGTTTGGGCTCCAGGGGATTGTTTTCGGCTCCTGCTGACTCATTTGGGGAATGGCTTCGCCTCTCCAAACATCATCCTCTGCCACTTGGTGCCGTCCCTAATTCCTGCCCGTAAGGAGCACGGGGTGACCTCGGGCTGACAGCACCCGGCTCGGCTGGCAGCTGCGGGGTGGTGCGTGGCAGATCCCAACTGCCTGCAGCTCCCCAGCTCACACAGGCCCCTAAACATCCTCCCACTCCCTTCACTAGAATGCCACATGATAAATCCCCAAAAAACTTCGTGGAGCCTCTGCAGGGTCTCTGAGGAAGAGCAGGAGGTGCTCGGGTGAGGTCTGATCTCTCTCAGGAGCTGGGTTCCTCTGTGAATCACTCACGGTGTGGTTGGGAGTGCCAGGGAAAAGTCCCCAGCCCCAGGAATGAGAGTTTGGAGCCCGCCTGCTACTGAATTCATGCTTACACTTTTGCCTGCAGAATTAAAAAGGCCTACATCAGTCAGACCCAAAGTCATGCTCTCAAAGGCTGAAAACAGGGCGATGTCGGAGACTTTTTCATACCCTCACGGTCATCTTCAGCTCGCCCAGCCCTGCCTTGCAGCTCCTGTGGTGGCTGAGCTGCTGCCACTGCTCTCAAAATGTCTTTGGCTTTATATGGGAGGTGGTGTATCTTTTTATTTTATTTTATTTTATTTTATTTTATTTTATTTTATTTTATTTTATTTTATTTTATTTTATTTTATTTTATTTTATTTTATTTTATTTTATTTTATTATTTTATTTTATTTTATTTTATTTTATTTTATTTTATTTTATTTTATTTTATTTTATTTTACTCTATTTTATTTTACTCTATTTTATTTTACTCTATTTTATTTTACTCTATTTTATTTTACTCTATTTTATTTTACTCTATTTTATTCTGCTCCCAGACGTCAGGCAATGCGTAGTCAGAGCTGCCGGCATCCAGCCTTGCCTATAGGATGAACACAGCAGAGGGAGGAAGCAGCTACAACTCTTCTCATCTCTGCGAGGTCGGGGAAGCAACATGAGACCAACCAGATCCATGCACTCAGGCCATGACAGCCACAGCCAGGCTGGGCACACCTTCACCATGCCCAACAGGAGCAACCTGCCTGTGCCCCCTCCCCAAAACCTCCAGGGGAAGAGGATGGGATCTGCCAGGGATCCCATGGATTGTGATACTGCATGGGAAGGGACACAGATGCCAATGAATACACGGGTGCTCACACCGGTGTGGACACAACCACATTTATTAGCAATTTCCTCATCAGAAAAAGGCAGGGATTCTCTACCCGTCTGGTGTCTTGGGGCAGCCAGAGAGGGAAGAAGCAGAGAGCAGTAAAACGCAACTGGTTAAAAACCAACACCCGTTGCCCACACAGAGGAGAGGCTGCAGACACACACCCAGTGCAGTAAATTAGAAAAGGGCAAAAGAAAAGCCTGGGAGCCACCCTCCCCGGGTGTCCTCCTGCAGGGCGGCGCGGGGGCTCCTGTGGGCAGGGGGCACGAGGGACCCACGCAGAGGGCTGGTAAAACCAAGCACTGCCACAGAAATGCCTTTGGAGATTTTTTTTGCCATAAAGTGAATATCCAACTGTAAAAAACGTGTAACAAAAGTTGATATCACTCCAGGAAAAATTATAACAAGGAGGATGGGAAGGGACTTTTTCTTCTTTCCACCATGTAGAAGGAATGTGGATATGGGCTATAAAATGAATTTCCTCTTTCTTACTAAACAGTGCCTTCTGAGCAGTTCAGATAAATAGCAACATTCATTCTTCTCTGCACCAAAATAAAAAAGAGGAACTTTTATCGCTTGTGTATTCCTGTAATTATCTTGAGAAGCCTTTTTTGTTGACAGCCAGAGGTCAAAAGCCGGTCTTGCTTTCACCTGATCTCATAGACTTCTGCAGAGACATTCCAGATTCACGCCAACACAAGAGCCATCGGAGCCGGGCTGGGGACACACAATGCTGCCATTCACGTCGGGAAGACGCCCGGCTCATGGAAAATCACTTCTCGTTCTGCAGGCTGTATCCACACGCAAAATGGAAGAAAGGAACAATGCACGAAAATGCATTTGTACAAACAGCACGAATTTCAACTCAAAACGCTCTTCTCTGCACATAAACTGTGCCACAGATCGGAGTTTAGGAAAACGAAACGGGAGACTCATACTTTGAGTGTAAATCGAGGTGTGGGGAAAGAACTTCTGGTGCCCTTCGAAATTTCCAGCACACTCTGAAGCCCGAGCGACTGGCTTAACTCGGAGCAACGAGTTTTCTCTGCCTACCACCTCCTTGAACATCCATTCGGTCGCTGAATTTTACTCGACGAATTTGCAGTGGGTATCACCCACTCCGCGGGCCGACAGAACAAAGCTGAATGCCACTATTCAGCTCCGGCTGTCCCGGGGGGGAGCAGCTCGCGGGGGCTCCCGAGGGCTCTCCAAGGCTCACGTTACTGCCCTTACCTGCTGAGCGCTGCGGATCCACAACGTTTCATTTCCGCAGGCGTTGCTAGAAGCTAGCTTGATTTTCCAAAGCTCGGAGAGAGTGAGTGAGAACAAAAGGCCAGTAAGCGTGGACAAAAGCGACTGGATTTAAAATCTGCATATTTTTGACACGCGTTTCCTCGGCGCTGTCACCAGGCTCGGCTGGGGACCCTGAGGCCACCCAGGGCTCGCACAGCACCCGCACCCAGCAGGAGGGGAGCGCGTCCCGCAGCGCTCGGCCCTGCCAAGGATGTGCTCTCGCTGCTGGGCAGAGCTGTCCCCAGGCATCCCCCGCTGCGAGGACACCACTGCTGGCACGATGCACTGCTGCAGCAAGAGAGGGGACAGCTCGGAAAGGCTTGTGGCTATGTGCAGGTCTGCCTGCAGAGCCCAGCGCTTTGCGGTGCCCTCTGGAAGCTGGTCAGGAGGAGCTGATCGTGTCCCCACGATTAATTCCTTCTGCACGGTGAGAGAACGTACCTGCAGGGACAGAGCAGGCTCCCAGGTCACGGACCCAAGCCACAGAAACCCCTCTGCCGTGAGCCAGATCCTCAGCTGGAGTTGCTTTTGGTGCGACTTTTAATTTCATTAATTTGAGTGTTTTGCAACACCATCCCACACAGATACTTGACTCTGTTTTAAATACTAATCCAGGCATCAGTGAAGTCATTGAAAGCTTTGGCATTAAACATCAAGAAGAAAGTAAAGATAAGCACTTATATTCCATCTCACTTTTTTTTTTCCCCTAAGCATGTCACTTTGGAGAGGAAGTCCTACATCTACATGCACAACAGGCAAAGCCAAAACGCATCAATTTTTCTAGCATGAGCTAGAATAAGTCTTGAAACTTGCATTGTAACTGGAGGGAGGGGAAAGAAGAAAAGAGTCTCCTCTGCAAGTTACTCTGCAGCTTTGGCTTATAGTGTAATAAAGTCATTTTGCCAGAAGTTTTGTAAATGAGCACAGAGAAAATGGTGTCCAGTTACAGACACTCTGGCAAGATAGGTCTTGGCAGAGGCTGCAAACAGATTTGCTTTGGGACTCTGTTGTTCAGACTTTGTTAATGTTCTTGAGCTTCATTAATTGTCATCACATTTATTTTCTCCGTGTTAAAACATTTTCCACAGGGCTGCACTGCAACCAAGCCCTGAGTGCGTTTCTCAGGCAGGGGCGGCTGGATTTCCCTAATCCCAGCCCTTTCCTCCCAATTAGGGCGCAGCCTGAAAATCTCACACGGGTTTGTCTCAACTGGTGAAACCAAACTGCAGCTTAGTTTATATAACCAAGAAAAAAAAAGTCACGAATGTAACTATTTTAATGACTGTATTTAAAAAAACCACTACATGCAACATATAATTTTGTTGCTATCATAATTAAGAGGTATTTACACGGGCTCACCAACCAGAAAACAGAATCTGTTACTGTAAAATTCCTACGTGCTGTACAGAACAAAATGAACCCAGCTAAAACCATGCAGTCTGACCTTGCAAAGCCTTACTCATGTGAGCAGTCTCACTGAAATCCTATGAAATCCTCAGGATTACTTGCATAGAAATATACTCCTTGAGGAAGTAAAAAAAATAAATTAAAGTCTCCTAGCAAGGCACCATTTAAATACAAGGAAAGGGAGCAAAGGGAGCAAGAATAAAAAAAAATAGAACAGAAATCCTTGGTCAACATATTTTATTCTGAGTAGCCTGTCTCTTTCAAAAGTGTTCTCCAAGTCACTTTTCGGCACAGAAATAGGCTGAAGTAGAAAGAAAACGTAACACAGACTTGATAAAAAGCAATTTTTAATTTTATCAAATTGATCTGTACAAAAGTTAGCATTGCTTAGTCAGAAGCTAGTGAAGAGAACAGATAAGTAACAGCCAAAGTCTTTCAAACTTTATACAGAAAAATAGATTGCATAAAAATGAATTTTCTGTATTTTCCCCCGCCCCCACGACCCCAAAAGGAAATATGCAAAAAATATTTTTAGAAAAAGAGTAGGAAATGTAGAAAAGGTAAAAAGATGATAACCTCTGAAATGTGTTTTTAGATTTACAAAGTTTTTAAAGGCACAAGTTACCATAAAATAGATGGTTATTATATGCTCAGCATACAATGGAAGAAGTAGAAATATATCAATGAAATATTAGTCTAAAACTAAGTACCTAAATTTTTTTTTTTAGTGGAGAAGATTTTAGTTTCACAGCTTGATGGATGATATCTGGTCCCTAGAAGCCAAAAATCAAAGCAGAAGTTGATAATTCCTCATTAAATTACATCTTCCTATAAAGTAGTCCTGGTTCTGAAAGTGTACAAAGATCCTGCAATGCCTTAAATCCAATTTGAACGCCTGAAAGCAGGTAGCCAGAAAAATATCTTGCTCTCTGCTCCTTTTGCAATTGTTTTAGCCTCCGAATTTAATTAGTAACTTTTGCAGCAAGCCCTTAGCGTTGCACTTCCCTCCCTCCTTATTTTACATTCCCATTTGAGTTTCCTGTTCATGACCAGGTCTGCATGAGGCAGATTCGTTCAGTCCCTCTCTCAAGCACGACTGCTGCAGCGGTTCAAAACAAAAAAACCCAAAAACCAAAGAAAATCTATAGACTCATAACACCATTTTATTGTATCATCTCCACTATTTTTATGCTCCCTCCCCGCCCCATCTTTAAAATCTTTTAAAATTCTACTTTTTGCACAAATTACTTCATTAATTAAAAGACAAAATAATACAGAACATAAATACATATTTAACAGATTTAAAAAAAAAACACTTTAAGCTTCCAAAAACAAAACAAAATGTTAATTACAGCCAAACCTTGCTTAGAAGAACTCTTGACTAAAAAACAAATACTTCAGACATTTAATTGGTTGGTCCCACCAGACTCGTTTGTTCCCACAAGATTGTTACATGGAATCGCCGGGTTTTCGGTTTTCATATGCGTTGGTCCGAGTGAGTTCTTGCCCTCAAGGTTGGTCCGTTTCTCACATTGCAATAGACCCTTAAAGTCTTGAACATCTTTCCTTTCCCCCCCCCGCCCCCCGCTCCATTTTTGCACTTGTCAGCTTCCACGACGAGAAAGTTCAGTTCAGTCCTCACAGAGGAGTCAAATGGTTCTGTCCTTCATTTATTCAAAAGGAATCACTGGTCCTTTACTTTTATTTTTTTTTCCTTATTTATTTAAAGAAAAATAGAGCTCTGTCCTTTCGGAGAGTTTTGAAGCAAGGGGACATCCAGTCGCAACGAGCAGAGTTCCCAGTGGCTCAGGAGGCACTTCGGAAACTTATCGCGGCACTCCACGTTCTTCGTCTTCATTCCTTCATTAGTGCATACGTTGGGGAAGCCCTCGGGGGCTCCACGCATCCTTTAAGGCCTCGTCAGGGTTGTATAGACCGGCTGGTCCCAGTTAGCAGTGGGGCTGTGGGCCGGCGGGATGGACAAGCCGTTGAGGATGGGCGTCGCGTAGGGGCGCCGCGAGGAGTGGAAATAGGGATACTGGTAGATGCTGGAGGGGTAGCCGGGGTAGGGGTTGTAGTAGTTGGAGCTCTGGAGGTCCGTGTAGTCACACTGGGAGCTGGAGAAGGAGGCGGCAGCCGTGGCGGTGGAGGCGGTGGTGGCACAAGCCTGGGCGCTGTAGGAGCCGTAGTCAGAGTGCGCGGGGGAGCCGTGGGACTGGTCGCTGTAGTGGCTGGGGCTCAGCTGCTCCGTTTTGATGTGCGGCCTTTGCTGGCCTGAGTCAGCAGACGACGGCGATGCCGAGGCCGGGCTTTTGTGAGTCCACACCTGGTTGGCCCCGCCGGTGCCCGTGGCCGAGTGGGAGTAGGATGCGCCGTAGGAGCCGGCAGCAGCGTTGGGGCCATGGTCGGCCGGCATGGCAGCGTGGCCATTGAGCGGCAGGTACTGGTCAAACTCGTGCACGTCGAAGGTCTCCATGTTGTTGATGACCTCGCTGCTCAGCTCCGAGATGTCCACGTTGCTGAAGTCAATGTTCTGGCGGCCGCTCTCCACGAGGCGGCGGCCCTCGTGCTTCAGCTCCTGCTTGCTGCCGTGGTGGAGGTCAGTTTTGGGGGTGGTGGGTGGGGTGGGTGGCCCGTGGGTCTGGCCTGAAGACAAAGGGACAGCAAGGCTTTAAGGAGAGCAGCCACAAAATACCCAGTGCCTCCATAAGGCACAAAAAACACTCATTCTTTCCCCATCCCAATAGGGAGAGGAAGAAATTTAGATGTATAGCCCCATGTTAGAAGTGGCTGACATCCCCCTGTGACCATATCCTCAGGTGGGATAAACTGCCTGCAAAGCTTGCAGCAAGGAGATTTTGGGCAGCAGCACCCCATGGAGGTCTTTCCCTGAGGCACAACAGGACAGCCCCACTGCACAAACTGCCCCTTGCCTGGGAGTGGAACCCAGGGGGACTCAGAGGGACCCCTGCAAGTGGGCAGCCTGAAGGCAGCCCTGCTTTCCTGGAGCAGAGCAGCTGTCCCTGCGGGCCAGGAAGGGGCCAGATCCCCAGCCAGGCTGGGCGAGAGCGCAGACGCGTCTGAAGCTGCAGGACGTTCGCAATCCTCCTGGAATCTGTTAACACGCACCCGGTGCCAATTCACAGCGCTGCTGAGAAGCAGGGAGATTTGGGGGGACGCTGCATCTATGGGGCTCACTCCCCAAGCACCCTTCACATGCTAAATGCATTATTAACCCTCTCACCCTGCAATTAATTTCCGTCCTGGTCCTGCAAAACTGGAGTCCTTTAGCACTTTGGGGCTTTCCTATTGCACAGTGGACTACACGAGCACTTAGTAACTAAAACTGTGGCCACATTCACAACCCGGTGTAAAACCACAGCTCTCAGGGCTTCAGATGCGCCCAGTCCCACCAATATTCCCGCATGAGCTTGGGGGCAGATGAGCCTGTGCCTGCTGGCAGGTTCAGGTCTCAAACCAACGCTCCCAGGACCTACAGGATTTTTGCCCACAGCGCCCTTTACCTGCGTGATCGCCGTGGTGGTGGGAGTCAGCCATGCCCCCCAGCCCGCTGTCCGCTTTGTAGATCTGCGTGCCCGCGTGGTGGCTGAGCTCAGCTCCGGAGTCGGAGTCGCTTTGCCCAGCTTTTACGCTTTTCCTCCTCCGTGGCTGGTATTTATAATCCGGGTGATCCTTTTTGTGCTGGACCCTGAGCCGCTCAGCTTCTTCCACGAACGGACGTTTCTCATTTTCACTTAACAAACTGGTTGGGGGTTGATTTTTTTTTGGTAAGGAAGAGAAAAAAAAGTCAAAATTAACATCATCCTTAGAAGTTTTTAAACTGTTTTCATACTCATATCCCTGCTTCCCATGCACCGACCAAAAAGTTTACTGCAAAACAAATTTGCAGTAGCAAAAAACTAAATCATACTGCAAATGGGTATTAAATTATCAATTATAGTATTTAAGTATGAAAAAAGCATCCATTACAGATAGATATTGTTAACCAGGCAAAGCAAAATCCCCCTGCCCATTTTAAATGCCACTTTTTATCCTTTAGCCAAATATTATTCCCATGTTTGTCCTACAAATGCTACCCCCTCGCCACAACCAACAGCGCTGCCCATTTCCAGCTTTGTTTAGTCCTTACAAAGAAACCACGAAGGCAATAGCAATAGGATTATTTCTTTTTAAACTCTTCCCCACCCCGATCTCTCTTTGCAAACTCGCGGGGAAGGCTCAGCCCGCAGTGGGAGCATCTCTGGCCCAAGCGGGTGGGAGAGATGCGGGTTTGGTGCAGTCAGAGCCGCTGTAACACGCGGTAAAGCGCAGCTCATCGCGAGCCCTGGAAAGCTGAGCGCCCAGCAAAAAGTTTGCATCAGTGGGTAGCGCTACAGATAACAAGGGAAATGAGAGAGCAGATTAAAATTACCGCTAAAGATGGGCTTGCTTAGTTTTACAGCTTGTTAAGCAGCAAGCAAGTAAAACCAGACAAAAAAAAATAGGAAAAAACATCGTAAGAGATGCACTAAGAAAAAAAATCGGAGTTTCTCGGGGACAGGGATGCTGGAAGCAAGGGCAGGAGGGGGCCGGGGCTGCACATCCCGGCTGGGGCAGGGGAAGTCCGAGGGTGCCGCAGCAGGGGCAGGACCCGCAGCGGGCTCGGCGCAGCGCCCGGCCCCGCAGCGGGGTTTTTCGGCGGCCGGCAGGCTGCGGGGGGATTCCTGCGCTGCGCTCCGGAACGGCTCGAGAATCCCCCGCGGGGCAGGCAGGCAGGCAGGCAGACGCGAAGGAAAGGAAAAAATAGAAAAAAAAAAAAACGGAAGAAGGGGAAAAAAAAATAAGGAAGAAAAAGAAGCAAAAGCGAGGGGAGGTCGGCGGCCGCGCACCCTGCGGGACCCGCTGAGCGCTGCGGGGCGGCTCGGGACTCACCGCCAGAGCTTGCCCAGGGTCTTGCTGAGCTCGGCGTTGTGCAGATGCGGGTACTGGTCGGCCAGCTTCCTGCGGGCGGCCTGCGCCCACACCATGAAGGCGTTCATGGGCCGCTTGACGTGCGGCTTGGCCTTGAGCGATCCGTTGCCCCGCACGGGCATGGGCACCAGGCTCCAGTCGTAGCCCTTCAGCACCTGCGAGACGGCGTCGCGGATGCAGGCGGGGAAGCGCTCGTCCACCTCGGCCGCGTCCACCTTGGCTCCCAGCGGGGCGGCGCCGGGGGGGCGCGGGGCGGGCTGGGGGGCGCAGCCCAAACCCTCGGAGCCGGCGGGGGACAGCGGCGAGTCCGAGTCCGAGTCCACGTGGGACATGGAGCTGGTGGTGCCCGCGGGGCTGCACGGAGCCTCCAGCGCTTTGTCGTGCTCCTCGGTCATGTTGAGCATTGGTGGCCGCGGGAGGGGCGGGCGGGCCGGCCGGGGATGGGGGGCGAGCAACAGGGTGGGAAGGGAAAAGGGAAGGGAAAGGGAGGGGGGGGGGGGGCGCGGGGCTGAGCCGCCCCGAGGGCGACCGAGTGCCCGGGCGGAGCGGCGGGGCCGCGCACCCCTCCGCGGGCTGCCGAAGGTTTAAAAAAAATAAAATAAAATAAAGTGGAAAAAAAAAAAAAAACAAATCGAGAAGTGGAAAAACGCAGGAAAAAACCGCTGAAAGTCTGAGATTTCGGCAGGAAAAAAATAAGAATATTTGGGAAAAAAAATAATTAAGGAAATTGGAAGTCTCGCTGCAGTCCCGGCGCCCCGCTCCGCGCCCCGCGCCCGCCGCCGCGCTCCACGTCCAGTGCGAAGCGGGGCCCCTGGCAACAAGTGACTTTAAGGAGAGGGCGAGAGGCTCCTCCCCCGGCGCCGCTTCCCATTGGCGGAGAGGGCGGAGCTCATTTACATAAGGGGCGTGGCCTTGCAGCTTTCCCGCCCTCCCGCCGCCCGGGCCCGGTGCCGCCGCTGCCCCGGGGCGCTGCGGGGGCTCCGCGCTGCGGGGGGACGGGGACGGGGACGGGGACGGGTTGCGAGCCCCCAGAGCCCCCCGACGGTCCCTGGTCGGCCCTGCTCGCCCCGCTGCACCCCCTCCCGGAGCCAGCCCGGCTTTTGCAGGGTTTGTTGGGAGCGTTTGGTTCTCGTTACCCGCCGATCCTGCCTCTGCTCGGAGAGGAGCGGCTCCCAAACCCCGGGTTTAGCTGCTGCTTCCCCGGGAAAAGCAAGATTTCAGCGTGAAGGACAAGATTTACAGGAAAAAAAGTGGATATCGGGCAAATGCTTCGAGTGTTTCAGCGTTTAAAAGTAATGGGAATGGGGGGGGAGCATGTTGTTTAATTGCTGCAGTGTATAATCAACATAAAACATATAAACTTGAAATAAAGTCTGTGCTTTGAGTTTCAATGTAACGCCGGCTGTGTCTGTGTGTGCCAGGACGTGCGTGTCGCTCCTAGGGGAAAACGCGTGCGCTCCGATAAAGCGCAAAGCAGGATTTTGTATTTTTTTAAAATTTCCCATTTCCTTATTAGTAGAATCTTTTAAAGATTTCAGCTTTCGGTTTCCATAGACACAAAGCGAATTACCTTTGGGCAAAGATTTTTTTAAAAATATGATTTTATAAAGTGTCACTGAAAAACAAAAAGCCATTAAGCCCCAAGCCATGCTACATCTGTTGGCCTCGTGAGCGAGGAATAACCGAAGGTCTCTTCCAGGGCCCAGGCCAAAGCTTAATGAGGTTGTGGAAGGGTTTCTGTGTCCCGGGGCTTCAGACCGGTGGTTCAGCAGAGCTGCCGGACACTTGGCAGAGCTTTTCTCAGTTGACAAATAAATAGCGTGCATTTCTGTAATGCCTGTCACTGCGGGATCTCAGAGCTCATAGCGCTAAGATTACCCCACTGCGTTTCTATGAGTCAGGTAAATTGTATTTCATTCATTTCAGAGGCAGCTGAGTCAAAGCAACGATTGCTGCTCTCAGTGCCTCTTCCAAAGGCAGCCTCTCTTGTGAGTGTCTTCCTTGGGAGATTCGAGCCTTGCTGCATGGCCAGGGCTGTGGGACAAGCTTGTGGAGGTGGGGATGAGAAATGGGGCTCAGATCCTCTCCTCCCTGCCTTCAGTTATATGACACGTTCCTGTAGCAGAAGCCCCCAAGGACGGCCGGGACTGGCGACGTTGGTTTTTCCCCCCGTGCGTGCTGCTGCCTCGCACAGCTCCCCGGCTCTGCCCCAGGCAGGGAAGTGCATTTCCCAGCCCACACGCTTAAATTCCACTTTGTCAAAAGCAGGGAGGAGGAGGAGGAGGAGGAGAACTCTCAGGAGCTGCTTCCTCTTACTCCGGAGGTGGGCAGGGGGAAGAGGTAGTGCCTGGAAAATGGGCAGGGCACGTCCCCTGCCTCACGTCTGCTTTGGGGGTCTTGCAGAAACCATCTCATGTCCCAGCAGGAGGAGGGAGCTGCATTGCCCTACCTCAGGCCCCCCTCCGAGCCACAATGAGTGGGTTCAAGTGGCATCATTTGTCTCACAGGGGCTCAGGCTGAAATTTTGGGCAACAACAGGCCCATGGAGTTTGCACAGGGATGGGCAAATGATGGAGCTGTGGGACAGGTCCTGTGGTGACATCCATGATCCAGAGCTGGCCTAATGCTTCTCTGTCTTGCCCCAAAAAGCGGTGGTAGGGCAAAGATGCAGCAGAGCTACCGAGTGAAGCAAGGAAACTATCTGCTGGCTGGGAAGGGCACAGACATCAGAAGAGAAAGAAGGGCACAGCAGGGACAGAAGTGACAGGTACAGCCAGGCTGCAGCTTCAGTTCCGCAGAAAGTGCGAGCGTATTTTTATCTTAGTGATTTTGTTTGCCGGGCTCCTGCTCTGTCCTGGTTCACGCCCTTTGGTCTTAACCAGAAGGGGTTATTTCCTCACCATCCCATTATACCATGCCTCAGCGGCCAAAGAAGAAACAGACCGCACAGCCTGCTCTGGGGAGCTCGTGCTCCCTGCTCGGGGGAAGCGATAGGATGAGCCGCTTCTCAAATTTCCATACATCTTGTCACTGGCGGTCATAATTTACATCTCGATGCTCTCTGGACAGAGAGTAATGTAAGTGATTCTTCCAACCAGCAGCTTATCAGTCTCGCAACAGCTGGGAGTGACAGCATTTGGTGCTGGTGTCTCCTGCCCTGTTTTTAAGGTGATTTGGGTTATTTTCTGACTCCCGGCTCAGCTCCAGCACAGCCAGCAGCACCTCTCTCAGGAGCGATCTCTGCAGCTCTGCGGGGATGGCTGTGCTGTGAATCCCACTGTGATTTTCTCTGACGTGCCAGGGAAAAGTTCCCAGCCCCAGGAATGAGAGTTTGCAGACAGAAGGAGCGGTCCCCAGTCCCAACCTCGGGACCTCCAGGACAAGGGTGCAGGTTGGGGAGAGAAGCACCAACATCCACACTGCCCAACGGAGGCTTAAACAGAGCACCTGAACGGGGTAGGCTTAGGGATTTGGAGTGGAACAGGGAGATAAAGAAGCTGCCTGTTCTTGGCAGAGCGGGCACATCAGGCACCTATACATGTAGGCAACGTTGCTTCGTTTTTTCTGAAGTCTGACACTGTCTCCAATAATGTTCCTGGCCAGCTTGCACCAGCATTGCTTGGGATCAGGCACTAAATACCACGTCTGTGTGTTTGGCTCCATCTCTTTGTCACTTGTCCCCTGGTATCCCTCGGAATCACCGTGGGCCAGGAGCACCCTGACCTCCCACCCCGGTTCCTCTCCTCTATACCTACTCTTTCTGCAAGAGCACTCATGTGCCTTGGCTTCAGACAGTCAGTGCCACACTAAAACAAGGGAGAGGACATTTTGTCATCTGTGTAAAGCAGGGAAATTGTTTTCAGAGCGTGTGGGAACTGTTGCACTCGTTGGGAAATGCTCTGCAATGTGCACTCCCTCCCTGGCTGGGGAGGCCCAGCCAAAAGGTGGGCTCTATCGTTCCATCTGACCAAGTGGCAAAGTTATCATTTTTCAAAAATTGGCTACCTTTGAACTGCGAGCAGGTTATACATGGGAATTTCAAAGAGCAAATAGAAAGGGCTTTACAGGGAGAAGAAAAAACAATCCCTAATCAGATAAGAGTAACCTATGCATCGTGTTAAAATAAGACTCTGACATCTGCAGGATTAATGCTCTGCCCAGAGGACACAGCAGTTCCGTGGCAGTTCAGAGATTTCTGTGAAACGAGGTTCAGTCCTTCTCAGGAAAGCTACTGATTTCTAACAGGAAAAAATAAATAAATAAAATAAATAAAAAAATAAAAGACCTGCAGTCTTTTAACTTGAAATTTTAACTTTCATTTAATTTTAATTAAAATAGCATCTGAAGAGCAGAAAAGCTTTGCTCTGAAGAAGAGCCGTAGCACTGTGTGCTTGTGAAGACTCCAGCACACAACCAGTGCCTGCTTGTACAACTCTAAGCCTGGATTTATATTGCTCAGCTGCTTGCAGATCCGTTTTGTTCCAAAATTTGTCATCCATTCGCATGAGATGAGCCCTGTTGCTCTGGATAATTTGGGAATCTAAGGAGTCAGATCCATTTGGAGGGGTAGAAGGGACAGAACCTGTTTGTAAATTTTAATGAGCGCTGCGGGTATTTGCTCCTCAGCATTTCCATAGCTCCCACCACTGTGCTGAGCTGTGCTCTCAAAATTCTTGGTGTCACCTGCACAGCAGGAGTGAAAAATGACCGTGTGCTCCCATCTGAGTTACTGCGTTCCAGTCACTGTGTGCTCCCACCACGGCAAGAACAAGTTTTTATTGTGCAGCCTCATCCAGAGCCCATTATTAGAGACATTTCTGTGGATTGCGAGGAGCTGGGACTCGAGGCTCGCATCCCAGTGACTGGAAGCAAGCTTGCACCCCTTGCACAGCTGCTGCAGTCTGCTGAGAATAGGGTGAAAAGAGAGAGGCTTAAATATTAGTTTAATATTAGTTTTTACTGCGTTAATGGGGTGCTGAGCTCATGTGTCCCTCCTTTTTCTGGACAGGAAAGGTTTGGCAGCTGCAGGACAAAGTTAATGCAGGAACACGTCCCCCAGCAGCTCTTTCCCAACCCACGAGCGTTTACCTGGCGCTGATACAAAAACCTCTGCACACCTGCACTGGGCAGGACTCCCCTGACCTCTCTCCTGCTTAAAATGCAAGTGGAGAGGAGTGCATGGGATTCCTATGTCCTGTCCTAGGTTTCAGCATGGCAGAGACATTAGTGAAAAAGGAACTTATTGTTAGAAAGCTTTAATTTCAAAGGCAATGAGTGCTTCACGAAAATCTTTACATGTTACGTTTGGCATAGAGGGGAATTTCTGCTAAAATAAAATAGCTCGTACTAACAAATGCTTTTATGATTATTAATTTTTAATATCCCAGGGGAAAACGTTAACGAGTGGCTTGTTCTGAGTTTTCGTCGTGCAGCTCTCGCAGCCTGCCGTTGCACACTGGTGCTGGCAGCCACGGACCCGGCGGTGAACGCAATCACAAACCCGAAAGGGACAGCCTTCTCTTTCGGTCTCAGAAAACTTGTATGTGTAAAGACCAAAACCAGCAGAAAGGAAAAGATATGTCAAGGTGTAATTCCCGTTCAAACATTCTAAGATACCAGTAACATGGCAAAATTTGGTTTTGAGTGATCACCGACACTTTACGATAACAATCACAGTTTAAAAGCCAGGTGATGCACTAGCAAGAGATCTGTTCCTTCTTCTTGCAGACTAGATGTCATTTTTTTCAAAATAATCGAGAACCGCAGTTTTATCACTTAGGATTACCACGATTATTAATTGTTTGTCCTAGAGTACCGCTTAGGAATCCCACTTCTGAATCAACACCCCCTTGTTACAGACGCTGTACAAATACAGTAGGAAAAAAAGTAATTCTTCCTCCAAAAATCCTTTTCAGTCCTAATCCTGCTAACCCTGGAGTTAAAGATCGGATTTCCACAGGGAAGGATCAGAGATTTTAATGGAAAAAATATTACCGCTGGAAAAATCTTGACTAGTGGAAGGAAGCTCCCAAATTCTTTGTGAGATCCCCATCTCCCATTTAGCAGACACAGCTGAATGCTCAGTGGGATTGTGTGTAAGAGTATTATATGTAAGTGAATGTATGTTTTCTTTAGAGGAGTCCCCAAATGTTAATGCTGCTTTACAAAATAGTTATTTCTGCACACATTCGCTTTCTCTGTTTTATTTAAACCCAATTCCTGGCAGCCAGAGGGGGGAAAGACTAGACCTGAATGAACACAGAGTAATTTAGGGTGCCAGGGACAGCAGGGTTGAGGTGCTGGTGGGGACAGCTGCTGGGTGCTGTGACAGTAAATGCTTGTTTCTCTGTCACTTTTGCAGCTGTTTGGAACACAGCAAAATAGGGTCGGGCGGGGGGACGTGGCGGCTCGCATTTTGTTGAATGAAGATCAGCATCAATGATGCCTCTGCGCCTGCCTGCGGGCCTGACATTTATGAATCGCTTTCCCTTTGAGACGAGGGCTCAGAGCCTCGCTCTTAAATATCTCGTTTGTGTTACTTGCTTGGTTTTTACGTTGTTTTCTTTTATGATACCTCTGTTTGGAAAGAGGGAATGCAAGCAAAAATCACATCGTGAAAATAAAAGCTAGTAAAAAAAGTGAGCAGAAAACCAAACACAGATGACAATCCACACAAAGCTGCGTACCAGCGCGAAGTGCAGAACGGAGAGGAGGTAATTTAATGTTGTAATCCACCATTTTATTGCGCGCTTTCCTTTATAGCTTGATCCATCTTCCAGTAGAGCTAAAGGGAAGGCTTCTATTGCCTTTTATGAGAGTTGGATCAGCCCGTTAGAGTAACAACATTTTTATGCAATTTAATATACTTAAACTTTGCAGCTCGTATCGATGCAAGGCGCCGTTGACACACGACGTCCCCCGAGCGTGGGTCAGTTTCGTTTGCTGCTCCTTGCCGCTACTGTCCCAACCTGCGCATCTGGCAGACCTCAGGGCGATCTTTTGCAATGGAAACCAACCGCGTTCAGCATCCCCTTCCCAGCTCCAATTATTCCCTTTTTCCTAAATCTTTAGTCTAAGCCCTCCACTTTTCCTCAGTAATTTCCTCAATTATCCAGTTTGTTTTACAGACATTGCCATTTAACGTGGAATTTGCTGTAAAAGTTTCATAAAGACCTCACAAAGGAAACCATTAGCTTACATCTATTTAAATTTATCTAGCCAAACCTTGTGGCTAATCCAAAGGGAGAGCGAAACTGCAGTGTACCCGCGGCCTTTAACAAATAGCTTATTTTTCTTTGCCTATACAATGCACTATTATGTCGTGTGTGTGGTGTGTGTGTGTTTTTTTTTTTTGTAATGAGAACAATGCAAGCAGCAGTGATGGGAAACTGGAAAAACAAAAGAGGCATTTATAAGGGACTGGTTTACAGTCTGAAAAGCATTGAATAATGTTACACCTGATAACAGATACTTTCTCAGAGACCAGCGCGCAGTTTAGCAGTGTGGTATTTACTCAGGCGGGATGCACCTCTAAAACCATTGATCACGACTGCCGAGGCCACTTTATTAAAATGTTTTTGGTTAAAGAAAAACACACAGAGCTCAGCACAGAGCCAAGTGTTTGGCGGCTATAAACTATACAAAGTAGAAATCACGGCAGCATCCGAAACAGCCGATGCGGCAAAGCGGGAGGGATTTTTGGTGAAATTGTGCACGGGGCCGGGTGCTGGGTGTTATGGGGACAGTGGGTGAGCTGCAAATTGGGGCTGGGGACCCGGGCTGGTGTGCGGCCCCAGTGTGTGACACTGAGCCGGGTGTCACCAGCACGCCTGGCACCGGCTTCTGCCAGCCCTACAGACCACGATGGAGAAATGGAGAAAGGGGTTTTAGAGCCACAGACTCATTAAGGTTGGAGGAGACCCCCAGGATCATCTGCTCCAACCACCACCCTACCACCACCGCCACCCACTAAACCGTGCCCTTAAGCACCATGTCCGAGCCAGCCCCTTCCCCTTTGCTCCTTTTCTGAAAAAACCGTGGCCACTTTTACTCCTTTTTCGACACTTCCTTCCTCATTCCCAGCTCTCAGAGCACACAAACCCCATTTTTATCCCCATTTCCCTCTCTCCCCCCCCAACCCCTCCCCACCCACCACCCCCGACGGGGCTGCGGGGCCGTGTGCGCGGGGGCACCTCCACCCCCGAGGACCCCCGGGGGACCCCCGGGGACCCTCGAAGAGCCTCGAAGGGACCCCCCTAGGACCCTTTAGTGCCCCCCCGGACCCCTTTATGCCCCCGGGGGCGGGCCGGCCGCACGCATGCTCTCTGCAGGCCGCGACATGGCGGCGCCCAGCGCGGCGCTGAGGCAGCGGCGGGCGGCACCGGGTGGCGGCGGCGGCGGCCCCGAGGCCCCGGGGAGGGCGGCAGCGGGGGCAGCAGCGGGGGCAGCAGCGGGCGGCGGGGCCGTGCCGCCGGTATCGCCGGGCACCTTCTGGCTCACCCGCATCGTGCTGCTGCGTGCCGTCGCCCTGCTGTACCGTGAGTGTCCCGGGGCAGTGCTGCTTGCCGTGGCTCCCGGGAGAGAGGAGAAAAAAAAAAAAAGGGGGAGCTGGATGCGAAATGGGGGCTGCAGGGCTCGTACACGGAGCCCTCGGCCCCCGGGGTGTGTGTGTGGCCGCAGGTCCTCGTGGTGCAGGGGTCGTCGCCCCGGCTCAGCCCAAAGCTGCCTCGGTTTGGGGTGGTGGGGTTTGGGGTGCCTGGGGGGGCAGAAAGGGGGTGTGGGGAGAGGCCTCTGCTTTAAAAAGCAGGGACAGAGTTAGGGGGGGTGCAAGGAGAGAGCCTGCACCCAGCTTTGGGTCTGAATGTCCTTTATTAAGAGGTGTCGTGAGCTGATGCTGTGAGAGAAACTCATTTCGAGGGATGCTGGAGAGCTAAAGCAAAGGAGCTGCACGCAGGACCAGAGGATGAGAGCGTCCTTTGGTGCCATCGCTGCCCAGTTTAAGGTGGTGAAGCTGCTTTTCCTCCTCAGCCCTGCGCCTTTGGCTCTCCTTTTGGCAAGCAAGGCACGGAGCCGTGCTCCGAGCCCGCCGCTGAAAAAATATTCGCAGCGAAACCCAAACTGACATGTAACACGCTACATTACAAATTTTAAACTTGCCCCAGATTTGTCCACAAAATCGTTAGGATTTGTAGGCTGCCAGCCTGCTTGGATTATTTTGCATCAAAACCATGCAGAAGTTGTAGTTTTGTATGGTTTTGACACGTGCTCTGTTTCTAGTTTGGTTTTAGCTCTCGGTGAAATGCGGGGTTACGACTCTTTCAGTCAAAATGAAAGCGATTCTGATATTCCCCCGTGTGTAAATCCAGACTGCTGAGTTTCCCAGAGCTCAGTTTGCAGTTTCCTTATGAACAACTGATCAGCATCCTCCACGGCGTGTTCTGTGGAGGCTGCTGCTTTCTGATGGTGGATTTGGGGTGTAAATGTATCGTGTCCTGGAACAGATACTGCCCCGTAGGCCGGCGGTGTGTTGGTGAGAAGTGAGGAGCAAGCATTGTGTTCAGGGTGATGCGAGTTACAGCGTGGAAATTTAAAAAAAGGGCACACGAAAGCAAGAGGAGGAAGCTGGGGTGGAAGGCTGCTGACTGAATGCATGGTGACAGCAAACAGAGGGAGAAGAGGTGGATTTGCTCAGAGAGGAGATGAGTGGAAATGCCTGGAAGTGGCGGGAGGGAACCCCAAAATGCTTTTGCAGTCCAGAGTGTGAGAACCCGTTTGAGAGCTATCCTTGGAGGAAGGATTGCAGGTGCCAGCAGCAGAGGCTGGAAGGAACAGGGTAGGAGGCTGGCTCCGTCCTTTATGATGGAAGAGGTACGACAGGGGAAAAGTTTACCTGCTCGTTACGCAACTTGTGTGTGATTGCAGTCAGGTAACAGCGATTTCTTGTCTTGGCTGAGTAACAGCCAAGTGACCCAAGGCCAGAAACATGGGCTGGGTTTGGGACAGGTCAGATTGCAGCTCTGGCTGTCACCTCAGTGTTGTAGGGACGCCGGTGCTGATCCTGACGTGGGGGAGATGCCGCCCAGCCGGGACCTCGGTGGGGTAGAAACTGATTGATGTGTCTGAGGTGGGGAGACCACGATCCGGCAGATTCCTCTGTCAGAGGCATGCAAAACCATGACATGGCTGTCGGGGTGGGATGCTCTCCAGGGAAGGTGTGTTGCCTTTTGATCTCTTCCGTGAGCCTGGGTTTAGAAACAGCAGAAAACAATTTTAAGCCTCTGTGCCAAGCACCTCTTCCACTCTCTTTTCTGAAGATGGAACCATTTACTCTTGACAGATTATTTTTTTTTTTTCCCAGACGTGGCGATCCTGCACACACCGAGTCTCAGACTTGCTGAGGAAACGGTTGATGGCGTTGTGACAGTTTTGACATTCCTCGGTTGTGGGATGTTTTTCCCCTTCTTTCATTTCGCCCTTCTCGGTGTAACCCTTTCATTCCTGCCGTGTTAGGAAACAAAACCTCAGGGGGGGACCTTGTCAGGGAGAACAGACACCCCGATGGCTGCAGCTCCTGCTTACCGTGGAGCTGTGTGAACTGGGAGCTTACTACTGAGTGTAAAAGGTGGGATGGGAGAGCAAAGGACCCCGTGGATTAGTAGAGAGAAACGCCATTTGGGGTGACAGTGACGTGGAGATGACAGGCCTCCAAATCATGCATGGCAGTTCTGTCCCTCACCTCCTTCCCTGGTGCACAAATCTGCTCCTGAGGAGCTGCTTTGTTGCCTGCTGCAAGCCCAGGAGATGCTTTCCCTTTGGATCCTTCCCTCTGGTAGGAGGACAGGCAGGTGTGAAGTGTCCGTTGTGCCCTCCCTCCTCCCCTGCCCCCTTTGGTTTTTAACAACTCTCCACCTTTTATTTTTTTTCTTTGAAGGGGGTTTCCAGAAGCATCCAGGGCCTGGGAAGTCCCTGGCAGAGCGGCTGTTGTCTGAGAGGCAGGTTGGAGATGGGAAGGTGGAAGAGGATCTGGTGATTCGCGGAGGCCAGCGACCAAGCCCGGCGCTGCTTGCAGGAAGGGGAAGGAAGGGGAGAACGGGTGCGAGCTGGAGGTGCTCAGCGAGGTTTGCTGCGTGAGGGGAGGCCAGGAGGGTTCTCCAAGCTGAGGGCTAACACACGTAAAGTGCCTCTGTAAGTCCTGTGCCCAGCTGCCCAGACACCTCTCTGATCTGTGGAGGCGTCTTTGTAGGGTGCCGCGTGCCAGTTCTGACCTGGCAGACTTCCACAGCTAAGACCCGTCTTCACGGGCTAATTGCAATCTCTAATTCATGGGACAGGGAGCCCTGGAGAAATGCGGTTTTGACATTTGAAGTCTTCCCATCGTGGTCCTGTGCTGCGTGTTCTTTATGCCAGGGATTGACATTTTGTACGTACAGAAAGTCTTTGGGGTCTTGGTGGAGGCGCTGTTACAGGTAAATAGCTGGTCCCAAAGCTCTTGACAACAAACGTGTGTTATTTGCTCCCTTCAGCCTCCTTCTAAATCATTTTAAGTGCCCTTTTTTTGGATGATTACTATCATCAGATTCCAGATGTAGAAGTTGAAGTAATTAGATACCACCCTTACCAATTTCAGCCATGCTTTGTAGAATGCTTTGAAATAAAAGCTATTATGTAAATACAGTTTATCTTCCTTCTCCTCATGTATTGTTTAATAGTAGTATTTTCTTTCCCCAGAGCTAGGACTACAGGAGGTTCATGCTACTTCTTCCTCGCTCTGAAATCTAAAGCCTCCTCGGGGGAGTTCGACTTCCTGCAGGTTCCTGGCTCTCTCCTGGTGTCCTTCCTCCCCTCTCTGCCGTCTGCCCTGCTTTCCCTTGCTCTTCCCTCAGTTATTTGAAGAGGCTCCCAGTCGCTTTCAGATTGCCTAGCCAGGATGCTGGTACAGCTTCTGACACTCTCTCTGCCCTGGAAGGTTTTATTTCAGCGCGGTGCTTGTAAGCAAGTCCGCACAAAGGCAGGATGTTAGCGCTGATGGTTAGCGAGCTCCCTGCTCCCTTTTTAACTGCACGAGAGGGCCCAGTAAGCGTGGCAGAAGCAGTTTTGGTTCTGATCTAAGCACTTGCACCGTAGGAAGATGAATTAATAGCAAGCAGGGATAGTTCAAGGGAAGCAATAACAAGAACTGAGGAGCGAACCTGTCTCCCAGCGTGCTGCTTGCCTGGAGCTGCTCGGGGGAGAGAAATCCCACAGCATCCTTTGGCTGCAGGCTGGACGGCTGCTGGTGTGCTTCTGAACAGCCTGGGTGCTGTGGGGGAACTTGTGAGCCGTGTCAGAGCCCAGCCTGGTGTGTTTGCTTCCTGCTATTTCAAGCAAATAGACAATGGGGAGGTGTGCTCTTAAAAAGCCCCCAGGTACAACCACCCCGAAGTCTTTTGCACCACTGCTAATGGCAATAAAAAAAGTAAGAACGGACTTGGTGTGCTTACTGGTGGCTGTAGGATTGCAGGAGGAAAAAGGGTTGCTTGATTTCATTATTCCTCTTTGCTTAGTACTGCACGTCCTTGCATTTGCGTCGCGGATCTTTGCTGGGAAATTTATCCATTGAAAACTCTCACAGCAGCTAGGAGACCATGAACATTCTCCTCCTTTTTCTTGTCGGTAGTACAACCAGCATCCAGCATAGGGCTTTTTTTTCTTTATTTTTTTGAATGCCTCGCTGGGTCAAAGGTGCACTTGATATATGGCTCCAGGCAGACATTTTTTTTGTGTAAAACGTAGTTTGGTTTTCATGAAAAGCTCTGTGCTTTTGCTTCATTTCTTCTTGTGGTTTGGGTTTTAAGCAAAAGTTGAGACTTCTTTTAATGGTGGGGAGAGAAAGCCATATGACCGGAAAGTCTTGGATTTCACATCTTTAAATCTTTACAGAGCATGAAGAATGGGATTCTCTCATTCTCCTACCATGACAGCCTGAGCCTGGACCTGGGGAAAGGAACTGAGGTGACAGGGCAATGTGGATAGACCAAATCATTTCAGATGGGTGACTCCTGTGCTGCATGCTCCAGTTGTGTTTATTGGTAGCATGTGGCTTTGAACAAGGAACGCCTTCAGCTGGGGGAGAGAGGAGCCTGGGAGGGAAGGGAGAAGGTGGAGGGGGGGGGGGGAATTAATGGAAAAATACAGTAAAGCACCTTCCGAGGTGAGGATAAGTAGCGAAGGTCTATTAGCAGCTGGTGACAATTTACATGTATTACTTATGTAAAGATCAGCTCGCAGCAGGTAGAGGAGCGTGCTCCCATGTGAGCTGTCAAAGGCTCCGTCTGCCTCCTGAGTGGGAGGGAGCATGGGAGTCGCTGAAGCCGAGTTTTTTTTTTTTCCCCATCTGCAGAGGAGTGAATAGTCTGAAGAAAAGCAAAGCGCTCTGGGGAGAAAGGAGAGATTGGCATGGGTGAAGGCACACAAATCTGGGCAGCACTGGTAAAAAAAAATAAAGTCCAGGTAGCAAGCAGCCACAGGGTGGTGGGGAAGGTGACAGGGCTTTGTTCTGGGTCTGGAGAATGTGAGATGTGCCCAGTTGTGCTGGGGGCCTGCAGGGGACACCCCTGGATTGGGAACACATGCCCCCTTGCCTTGGCAACCTTGCCCCCATGCCCTGGTGGCAGCACAGCAAGCCCGCCAGGCAGTGCCCCAGGTGGAAGCACGCTCGCTGACCATGTTTTATTTACCTGCAGGGAGTGGGAAGATGGGGAGTGGAAAATCCCCAAAGAAAAGGCCAAAGGTGAGAGAGCCTTCAGAGTAGGGGTTAAGGAAGAGGAACAAAAGCACAAGCTTTGGGGGCAAAAGGGACTTTTTCTTCTGACTAAACCAAGATCAAAGTGAAGATCCCTGGAGGGATCCTTCCCTGGAGGAAGAGGTGTTCAGGGAGAAGAAGCACTGACAAGCTGATAGAGAACTTTTTTTTTTTTTTTTTTCATCCCTGCCGGGTCTGTGCATCTCCTGCATTGCTGAAATCCTTTGCAAAATCCATCTTTATCTTCCTGTCTTTCATGTTTCTGGACGGGTGACATGGGAACTGCTGCCTACAGGGTGAAACCTCTTGCAGGTTTAGCTGGTGCCACGGCAGGGTGGGTCTGGATGACCTGGTGGTGGGATTTGGGAAGCAAACGGGATGTGTCCTCCAGAGGTGCTCCCGAAGATGCTGGAAATGAGCAGGAGCATGGCACGAAGCAGCGGCTTGGCCTGGGAAGGTCCAGGAGAAGGAGCTGGGTCAGGGACGGACCCCAAAAACCATGCGAGCCATGAATGACACTCGCCATCCTTGTGCCCCAGTGGTTCGGGGTGATGGATCCAAGTGTAGGTGGGTCTTGGTGAGATCTGTTGCCGATGGGGTTTAGCCCTGAAATCCTTGCATGCAAAATACCAGCAGTGCAGCATCTTGAAAGCAATCGGTGTGAGGGAAACCGCTCTGGAGCCCAGGCTGTGCAGTCCCTGGATGTGCAGCTCATGCCAGCCCTATAATGCACTCGTTGCTGCTTTCAGACTCAAAAAGGCTGTGCAGTCTTTTGTACATACAATTTCTTCAATTGCTATAGTTTGCTTTTCCTAATTTGCCCTTTCCTTGTTTATCTTGCATACTGTACAGGGGTCTAATTTAGATTTTTTTAAGGAAAAAAAATTGCGTAGCCGTTGCAGTTATGGGTTGGGGCAGCAATTTCTGTAGCGTTTCGAGGTGAATTTGATTAGCACTTTTGGAAAACTGGGCAGCAGACTGCAGTGCTAATCAGGGGAAGTCAAGCTGTGGAGTTTTAAGGTATAGTTGGTCTTTTTTTTTTACCCAGAACTGAAGATACTGTCTGAGGCTCAGGAGCATTGTTTCTACTGGTTTTGTGTGTTAGGTTTTCTGATTATGCAGCTGTGCTGAACAGAGTATTGGTAGAAAAATACAAAACACAGAACATTTAAAATACAGAACATTAAAATCTAAGATACAGAACGTTCAATTTGCTGTACAAACCCGATTCCTTAGTGCTGCAGACAGTTTTTTCCTGCCCATAATTGAGTAAAATATTCAGTGAGTCTTTAGCAGTGTGTGAAGTCCTTCGTGGTGTATAAAAGATGGGCAGAAAGAGATGCAAACGCTGAAAGCCTCAACTTTGTGTTGATGCTGGGACTCAGGACCTGCTGACATTGGTGGGAACCCTCGCAGTGACCTCGGGTCTGTGGGATTGTAACTTTGTGGTGACTTCACAGTGAGACTGAAATACATGCTGTGTGCAGGGAGGTGCAGCAGGTGTTTAGGGGATTAGCTGCAGTCCGTGGGAGACTTTCCTGTGTGTCTAGGGGGAAACAGGACATTTGTTTTCATTCCCTGGGGCTGCAGACTTGTGATTGCTGGCCTGACTTGAAGGAAATGTGGGTCCAGGCCTGAATTTGGGGTGCTGTTTCACACGGGCTTTCTACCGGGGTTCCCAGTGAGAGACAGCGACCAGCCGAGCACCAGCATTTTTTGACTGCAGAATGACAGCGTTCAGATAAGGAAGAAAACAGAATTGATCATTAACGAAGGAGGGCTGGGGGGAGATAAATTAGCATTTTGTAAGACCTCTGCTACTGCTGCGTGTGACGTGGCTGGTGTTTGGATAATGCCTGCGACGTGGGTAAGTGAGCTGCTGGGAGCAAAACGTGTGGAGCCTAATCAGGAAATGTCGGCCTTCATTTTTTTTCCTGAGAAATGGAGATTACTGCAGTTGCAAACTGCAAATTGGTAACTAGAGGAGATGCCTAAAATATGAGATAATCCCTAGAAGCTGACCAACTTGCTCTGTAGAACATCAAATTCTAGGTCTATAATCTGTAATTAAATTGCTTATGTGCTGTTAAAAAAAGCATCTGGCTCTTCTAAGATTGTCCAGTGCAAGATAGATCCTGTACAAGACAGCCATAGCGACATGTAAAAAGTAGCAATTTAGAGAATGGGAAAATATTAAATCTTTGTATTTCCAACCTACCAATATGTGAGAGGATCCAGAGGGTCAACCCGTACCATAAGTCCTGGCCTTTGCTATTGCAGTGTTTAACCATTACACTGCCAGGCAAACAAAGGTGTGTTTTGGGCACCACTGGGATGCTGTGCATGAGTTTAAGCTGTCTCATTAACCACCTCGTGAAATATTAAGTGTATTTAAAATGAGGACAAATTCCAATACTTGATAAAGGCACAGGTAATGCTTCGTAAAGATGGAAATAGGCTGTCCCCTGAAGTCAAAGCATAACATTGCGGATAAAATCTATCTGCCATGGGCTGTACGTGCTGGGAATAGTGTATATTATGTCACCACCACCACTGTTTGTGACACTGCAAAGTATTTTGTGAAACTGAAATGCCAGGGGTCAGAAAGTACGGCTGTGGGCACCCTTCTGGCTGCTTAAATCGTGCTCCCCAGTATCTGTGTGTGTGGGTTTCTTGGTGTATCCTCTACAAACATGTTTTGTCGGAAGCAAATTCCAGCTGAACGTCTTGGAATTAATGCATTGCTTTCACTCTGCATCTGCAATGCAATTAAGCTGTTTTCCTCATCCGCATTAGGAGATTAACAGCATATGTGAGTAACGCGGGGTCATGCAGAGTCTGACGGAGCAGGGCTGAGCCTCCTGCTTGTGTGCGGGGTCAGGTCGCGTGCTCGCGGGGAGATTTTCCCAGAAGCGTGGTGTTGAGCTTGCCTGAAGCAAGAGGCACGTCCCTTACAGCAGCTGAGGAGAAATTTTATCTCAAAACAGATGCTGTGCCGTTTCCTGGTGTGAAGGCAGAGACAGAATTCCTCTGCCTTCAGCGTCGTGGTTAATAGGAGTGACTGTGTTGTAGTGGAGATGAGGACACGAACAAATTCCTGCACAACATGTGAATATTCTTCTGTAACTTTGGACTCAAAAGGTACATTTCTGGGTAATTCCTAATACAATTTTTTTCTCTCTGTTCTCCTAGTTGTGGCCTTCCTGGTGGCATACCACCAAAACAAGCAGCTGATAGGAGAAAAGGGGCTGCTCCCATGTAAACTCTACCTGCAGAGCGTCAAGAAATATTTCAAAGGGAAGATAAACCTGGATGCTCTGAGCTATGCCCCAACAATCATCTGGTTTCTGGACTGGTCGGACATGGACAGCATCTTGGACAACATCTCTCTGGTCGGCCTGGCAACTTCAGCCTTTGTGCTGGTGACTGGATGTGCGAACATGGTCCTCATGGCTGTCCTGTGGGCTCTCTACCTCTCCTTGGTCAACGTTGGACAGATCTGGTAGGTTAACAGTCTCTCTGCCTTGTTTTTAATCCATAATTTCTTCTTGTTCATTGTACATGTTGATTTTCTATTATGATTTGAGGTTGGTGATCTGGCAAGGAGCGATGTGGGCATGTGAGAGAAGGGAGAAGGGAAGGTCTGTGGTGTAGACTTTGGTTTTAAACAATAATAAAATTTGTCAGTGCCCCAACTGTATGATATGCTTCAGCTGGTCCTCATGCTAAGGCCCCAAAGACACACCCTAAAGGAATGGGCCCTTGGGAAACCCAGCTTTGTTAGCTCACCTCATCAGGTACCTGCACCTCTGCCTGCGTGGAGCTGGTGCAGTAAATGGGGAGCTGAAAGGCCACGCCACAAAGAGGTGCCCAAGGTGAGGATGTGGTACATGTCACCAGCGTGGTCTGGCTTCACAGCACGTGGTAGGGCACCCTCATTATAGATGGCATCAGTGAATTTAATTTGAAGGATTTGCATGTGGTGGAGCAGCCCTGCATCCAGTCCTGTCCCATTCATTCCTCTCCTACTCCAGATGGTATGTAAGTGGGTGAAGGATAACAGCTTGGGTTTTCTGAAAAGCTCTGTTCTCCGAGCTCTTAACTCAGTATGAACTTAAGACCGTGAAAAGAAGCCACAATTTGAAAAAAGTTGCTTTCTGCTGCCCGTTTCCAAGTTATTCCCAAATTGCTTGTCTCTTTTTCTAGATACGTTACTACAGGGTAAGAATTCAAGCATCATCCTGCTCCCCAGCGATACAGGGGTCTCTGCCCTTGTAGAAACAAAATCTGGATGTGTTGCTTGACTTCTGTTTGGGGGTGGGATGGGGTGGGAATAATGCTCCCCCCGCTGCCAAAGCACAGCGTGATTCTAGCTGGAGGGTGGGCCTCTGGTGGTGGGAGGCTGAAGGCTTGACCTGGCCCTTCAGGAGCAGGCTAACTAAGAAATTAGCATAACGAGCTTTGTTAGTGCTCCTAAGGCAATCCGGAGTGCTCAGCATACTGGTGTGGCATTTGCAGAGTTGTTAAGATTTCAATTTTAAAAAACAACCAAACAAAAAAAAAACAGACTGGAGTGTGTTCTGTCCCCTGCTGGGCAGGCTCGTCCTGCACTGCTCCTCTGCTCCCAGTTACCTGTCCTGGTAAAGGTGGGCTCAAGGTGGGGGTGTGGATGCTCTGCAGGTGCTGGGGGGTCCTGAGGTTTTGCCAACGTAGCTCTGAGTGGCTGTTCTGTCTCTCAGGTCTTTGAGGGAGAAGTGAAAGGACAAGGGGATAGAAGGGAGTCCCCTGGTGTGCTGAACCACCACCAGTGTCCAGCAGACCACATCCAAATGCCTCCTCCCAAGGGGGTTTTGAAGCTCAGGACCAGGCGCTGGGGCTGTTTGCAGCTCTGAAGGCAATGAGCTGGCCGGCAGGAATGCAAGCAGAGCCCAGAGCTTGCATTCTGTGGATGCTGTGGTTGAAAGGAATTGCCTCTTGATTTTTGAGATAAGGCTTTTTTTTTTTTCTTTTTTTTTTTTTTCTTTTTTCCTCCTTTGCTACTTCAGATTCAGAGTTTGCAAGTTCCACTGCCCCAAGCGGGTGGCTCTGGGTATGCAGCAACAACACCGAGGGAACGGGGCAGGCTCTTTTGAGGGAAGGGGTGAGAGAAAAGGTGGGTGGGGAGGAAAGGTGGTGCTGCCTCAGCTTCTTCTCAGTTGTGGCATCAAATGCTTTAAACAGGAAATTAGGTTCCTTCTCCTAGGGGTGGGAGAAAGGAATCAAAGCAACCCAGCAGTACAATTCAGTCATCTGTGGTTACGTTTTTCATTAGATCCTCTGAAATGGGTCACTGGGTGGTCAAAAACATATTATTATTGTGCATATACTGTGACATTCAATTCCCTGGAGAAGGGGATGCTGGGTGCAGTGCAAGGAAATGTGGGGAGAGAGAAGAGGGGGGTTGTAAATAATTTCTCATCATCCTCCAGAGATTTGTGGTGGCTTCTGGTACGGGCTGAAAGTACCTGAGATCTGGAGAACTGCTGATCGCAGGTGGCAGCGCTGGCCTTGGAACTGAGTTGGCTTTGAAAATTTCTGCACTGATTTTCAGATGGTGTTAAGTGGTCTTTTAATGTTGGCTCCCAAGTGTGGACAGTTGGAGAGGTTTTGGTGGGCTCTGACTCTTCTCCAAAGCATCTGTTGAAGACCTCGGTGACTTCTTATAGGGCAAAAGATAACATTATCAGGCTTTCCTGGTCAGGGTTTTGGGATGACTCAATGAAGGTGTCTGAGATAAGAAATTCCCCCAGCGGCCCTGTTATTTGTGGTTGTTGAGCACCTAAAGGTGCTCTGCAGGCGCTGAGTCCTGTGGACCAGCACTGCTGGGCACGGACCCCTGGGCTGATCCAGCAAACGCTCCTCAGCTGCTGAGGGGGAAACCAGTTCAAGGAAGATACAGGAGGACAAGGAAGAACAGAGTTCTCTTTAAGCCCGTGAGGAACAATTTATTCTTTTTATTGCCTTTTTCTTTTTTTTTTTCCATTTTAATTTTAAACACTTCTATTTGTTTTGGGCTGGAGTCTCCAGACCCCGAGTGCTGCTGAAGGAGCGAGTCTTTCAACTGCTGTCCAGCTGGCTTGGGCTCAGAGTCAGGGAAGCTTTGGAAGGGCAGCCCGTCCCCTGGGAGAGGCAGGACACATCGCCTGCCTCCCTGCTTCTGCCGGCCACCTCCTCTGAGCCACGGCAGCTGGGGAATGTGCTGCGTGCCCGGGGAGCTGAGCCCACCGTGACAATACCACAAGGGAAGAGATGAAGGTCCCTGAGCATCTGATAACACCTTCGCTTGGTTCTTAGAAGTGCACTCACATAAAAAAAAAATAGGATTTAAAATCTGGAACGAGAAGGGTACCTGACTGGATGGTGAAGGCAGGTAGCTAATGACTGTGGGAAATGAGGTTTGGGGGGCTATGAGGCCACTTGGGTCACATCCTCGGAGGAATCACAGAATTACAGAATCAGCAGAGAACAGCAGGGCCACGTACTAGAGGGTGGAGCTGCCCTTCAGGATGGTCCCTGGTACTCTGAGCACACAGTGGGTTGTAAAAGCTACTGTGTGTGCAGGGAAAAAAGCTGTGCCTGCAGCGGTTGGTGTGAGGTCTGATAGACTTCCCAGGATAAGGAGTGCTTTGGGAACCTCAGAAGCTGAGAAGTGGGGCCAGGATGCTGTCCTGGCCCTAAACCCTTGACTTTGCTTGTTTGCTGTGTGAATTGTATGAAATAAGGTGTGCTTCGGTTGTGCTCAAAACTAGCCTAGCTTTTAGAGATTAACTTTGGTACCTCTAAAATGTAGGGCTGAGCCCACCTTTGCCAAATTTTAAGTGGGCAGCTTCTGTAATTCTGGGTGTTTTGTTCCCCAAAAAGCTGTGATATTCAGGGTCTGCTCAGGCCAAATCTGTCTGTGTCACAGGGCATGCACGTAACGGTGCCGCTGGTATCACGAGCTCAGCAGGTCTGTCTTAAGATGCTGGAGTTTTCTTCCCTCTGCAATTCTGAACTTTTCCTTTTGAAGTAGGAGGAGGCTGTCAGGCATCCAGAAGCACTGCAAGAGCACAAAAGAATACTTAATGTCTGACCCATGGGCTGGGTGAAGTGCTTAATTGCTGTGCTGGTTTTCTTGCTGCTGTTGTAGACTGTTCTTCATTTCAGTAAAGTAACAAGAGTAAAAAGCGGTCCCAGTTTAACTGAAGCTTTTTAATGAAACTAGAGATGCCTAAAAAAAAATGTAATGGGAACCTCATACTTTAGTGTCCACGTTTTTTAGACTGTAAGTCCTGCTTGTCTCGGTCCAGTCACTAGAGGAATGCCCTGTAGGTCCAGGACGAGTGGCTTTGCCTTTCTCCCTGCTCCTTCCCTCCTGAGTATTAATGTGAAAGATTGTAATAGATTTGAACAAGAATGGGAAAAGCTGCCCCTTTGTTTAAAAGGAAAAATACTTGTTGCGGGTGACCTCGCGAAGCCTCCAGTTGTGGTTTTATTCCCCGTGGGTTGTGCCGGGGCACACGTCTGCAGGGATGGGCCATCAGCAGAACAGGTCCTTTGTCAGGCCGGGCTCTCTGGGAGAGGTGTTCTTGCAGAAGTTAAATCATTTTTTGTACCAGAATAGCTAATGCACTTCCAAAGTGAATTCGTAATTCTGGAATAAAATCACTTTTATCCCACAGTAAGGTGTCTCCAGAGAGCTATTACATTTTCTTATATAAACAAACTCTTAAACTACTCTGCCACTGATCTCCTGTTTCTTCTTCTGTTGTTTCCTCAGAGAACCACCCCCCTGCCACCCAACATTCAAATGTCATCTGAAAACCCTTTCCTTTCCCATGGTTATTGAATTTTTCATTTTACGAAACATCGTCCACTGCTAGAGAAGCATTCAGTGGTACGGCTTGTAAGACACTTGATACAAAAGCTAGAATTGTGGTTTTTAAATCCTATTGCCTTTTTCCCTTTCATGACTAAGATTCTGGTAGAGTTACAAGAGCTCAAGGGAATATGTTAAACAAGCCAATAAATAAAACGTTATAGCATGAGGTGGCTGCAGCGTTCTGTTCACTGTGTTCTTCCCTGGTGGAAAATGTTGGTGGAGCTACTGCTAACAGATATTTAGGATAAAACAAGACTATGCAGGCATGCTTTTCTGCAGGGAAAATGGATCTGAGCAGTGCTTCAGCACTGTACAACCCCAGAGGGTGCTGGCAAGTCCTGTTGGAGCTGTGCTCAGGTGCCCTTTGAAGGCTGCGTGCCAAGGTGGCTTCCAAGAAGTTGCAGATGCTTCAGCACTTTGCTAGAGAGGACATGCGTCTGTCTTCTGTCTTTCTGCCCCCAAATGCCTGCTTTTTTATGTTTAGCTGATTGAACATAATATTAATAGCTTTTAACTTCTAATATTAAGAGCTTAATAGAGGGGCAGGTATACTGCAGGTCATGAAAGCATGTCTCTGAGGTGTGTAATTTAATTGCCATTAAATTACCATCCTCAGAAGTTCATTTACAATAGAGAATGAAGAAAGCCTTGTATGTCATGGAGGTTTTGTGTTTTATAGGTCTCATTAAAAACCACTTGACCTATGCAGGACTTTAATCACAGTGTTCTGTCTGCTAGCAGATGAACTAGTGAACGGTTCGTGTTGAACTCCATTAAATGCTAGGGGGCTGATGAGATGCTCCAGGCTGTATTTTTCCCTCTCCAGGAGGGCTTTAGTAGCCATCAGATGTATCTCTTCCCTATTTTCTTTCCTTTTTTATGTCTATAGCTTTGGTGTATTTTATTTTTATTATTTTTTATTTTATTTTATTTAACGCATTTGGGTTTTTGTCTAGTGTCTTCCCATTCCGTCAAAGCTGGGAACAGAGATTTTCTAAGCTTGTAAATCAAGCAACGTGTGAACTGTGGGCTGGATTTGGCAACTTCATTCCCAAATTTGCTGGTTTGTGACCCTCCTATGATGAGGGCATAGCGCTTACAGGGATGGCCATTTTAAGACTGGAAGAGACCCAGCCTGACGTGCAAAATTCAGATGGAAGAATCACCCGCTGAGCCTCCAGCAAACCAGAGCCACCTCAAGTGTGAACGATGATATCTACACAGGCTTGGTGTGTTTGAGTTAATGCACACTTTATTCAGCAGCGTGGGTTGTTCGCTGAGGCTTTCGTGACTACCCCTGAGCAAGCAAACACTGAAAGATCGCGAGCTGTGCAAGCAGGGAGCAGGAACGTGGGTGTCCTGGGTTTCACTGGTGTGCTCGGTTCGCTTGGAAAGTTTGCTGAGACTTCTGTAGAGGCAGGAGTGGCTGTGCTGAGCTGTGCGTAACTGTATTTAATGATGTGATCTTGGCAGGGTCTTTATATTATTTATATTAGTCCATGTCCTGCCTGTCTGGAAGGAATACAAGGGTTGCACTAAAGGACTAGGGTTTAATTAATGTTAGCTTTTCCAATTTTAAGCTTTGAAACGCAAGCAAAACTTAATATCATGCCTGAATCCAGTGTACAATTTTGAGTATTGTAAAAAGTGTCTAGGTTTTTAAGTAAATCACGTTCACGATTACCACCTTGGTGAGTATGCTAAGCTGGAGTCACTTGAGCTTTGCAAATAACCCTTGCTGCAACCTGGCTTTATTTTTCTAGCTCTCCCAAGTATCCCAAGGACAACAACAACAAGGAAACTCAGACTATCTCACTCCTTTATCTGGTCTTTGCCTTGGCCATAAACCTCAGGAATGTCTTTGTTACTGTGTGGATCGCAGCCTTGCATCCCTTTATTCCAAGCTTCCCTCCCTCCTTCCCCAGAAAGAACAGATTATCTCTAGAAACGTAAACCAAGAGTTGCAGGATCTCGGGGGGTCATCCTTCCTGTCGAGGAAGCTGCTTTTTGGCACTTCCTCCTCCTGCAGAAGAGAGGCAGAGGATCAGTTTCAAAGAGCGCTGTGAGCAGACGCGAGGGGCTGATATGACACGTTAATGAACAGGGAGATTAATGCCATGTGACACCGCTGCCTGCACTACAACTGGGAACTAATGAGGCTAACGAGAACCATATTTTTGTTCGAGAGATTAAAATTTAATCACGGCTGATGTCAGAAATGAATCATTTCACGTTCTCCATCCCCCTGCCCCCAGCGTGTTTAAGGCTTCCCCTCCTGGCCTCGGGCTGGCTTTTTGGCTCGGCAGCCCCTGAGAGGGCCCAGCCCCTCGCTGCCCCCTTGGCATGGAGGCTGGGCCGTGTCTCTGCTCTTCTTCCTCAGTCCCTCAGAGCTGTGAGCACGGGTTTGGAGCATCAGGCTGCTGACGGCTGGCATTTGAAGGCTGCTTAATGGGGAAACGCAGGGCTGGGGCAGAGCAAGGAGCGTGGTCGGGTGTCCCGGGAGGCCTGAGCACATCCCTGCTGTGCCTTCTCCAGAAATCTTACATTAGTCTGAGTATGGGTTGAGATGACAGGCACAGATCCACCTGGTGAAGCAGCCAGGTCTGGTGGAGGCAGGAATTGAAGCTCTGCACGAGCTGCTGGTGGGAGCAGTGCTGCCAAACACCTCGCGGGCCAGCATGGGACTCGTTGGTGACATCCTAGGCCACATCGGTCCGGTTGTTGCCTGCTTCCATGGGTGTATTTAAGGAGAACTGACCCATGGCGAGTCCAGCTTGCCATCGAAATGCTCTGAAAAGTGAGAGAAGTGGTTCTGATCAGTTGGTGTGCCAGGGTGTCTTGAGCAACTGCGGCATGGGAGATTGCAGCATCTGCCGGGGATGTTAATTTCTGTAGCGGGTAGCGCCTCTGTGATTGGTTTCATCTAAATAATAGGGATGCCTGTAGGAATTTAAGTATCTCTGAAAAGAGGGAAGTTGAAGAGGAATTAATCTCTTAAATTGGTTGTATCTAGTGTTTTCACGTGCTATAGTTACTGGCTTTGCTTCGCTCAAAAATGACACCTTTGGAGGATTTTTTTTTAATTTCTATCTTCTGTAAGATAATCAAAGGCTTATTAAAATCACTAAATGACTATGAGGGAAGGAGCTGGTCTCTGTCCACACCAAAGCATCACACCAAGGGTCCCCTGGGACGTGCACGGGGCGCTGACCGGTGCTGCTGTGCGCATCCCCTGTGTCCCATTGCTTTCTGTGCCCCTCATGCCACTGCGTGTGCTCTGCGTTCACGGCCTTTGAGGCTGGCTGGTGGTTTTGTAATCTTGTTAGTTAATCCCAGTAATCGCTTCTGTCTAAGCATCGGGGCTGCTACCTGCTCACGGTACGAGGATAACACAGAAAAGCAGTGGTGTGTGTCTGCTGCTCTGCTTCGCAGGAAGCCTGACAAAATGATTTAACCTCGTAGGGCGCAGTGCTTTGATAGCAGAGTGAATGTTAGCACAAGGCAAGGAGGGATTTTCTTTCGCCTCCTCTCTGCTTCCCCTGCTCTGAACTTGATTTCACGAGAAGAGATGTTAAAACATCAGAAGCAATTAGGACGGGATATGGGGTAAAGCATCTGCACGGGGAGCTGTGTGTACTGTACGGACAGCGAATAACATCCCACTGGTTCCTTTGCATAAGCTGTCTCTAGCTTCCAATCACTTCTGCAAATCACAGCCGATGAGAAAATGAGAGCACAGAAATTATCAGAAGATTATGTGGTTAGTGGCATGGCTGCGCGGTGTCTGATGTACCACGGGGCTTTGCCAGAGACTGAGACAAATATTTTTTTAATTGCTTATTATCTGGCACATCCAGTTGCCAGCTGTATGCAGTATGGAGACTTGGGTATTGATTCCACAGCTGAAAGATTTAGGAAAAGAATGAATAATGTTTTTTCATGATCTCTTTTAACTGTAACTTGCCAAATAGCTTCATGCACCCAGTCTGGTCCAGCACACGTTCATGTTGCTTAACTCATCTAACTTCTCAAACAGCTGTGGTTGGAAAGAATGTTAATGCAGCGATTGGTGCAGCCGAAAAGCAATCAAGGCTTAGGGAAGGGTCCAAGCCCTGGTGGGATCTCTGTTTACTAACTTCCCTAAGGGTCTTAATCCAGAAAGTTATTCCTGAGAGCTGTGCTTGCGACCAGTGGGGCTGGCTCTTTTCTGGGTTGGGGTTACCCCATCACGGCAGTGATCTGGGGGCTGAGCCCTTACTGGAGACGTGTCCCAGATCTGCCTGGGCAAACTGCGGGGCTGTGCTGGGGAACAGGAGGACAGCGGCTGCAGGAACAGAGCTCTCTCCTGGGGGAAGGGTCTGTGGGGGAAAGTAGGTGGAAATTTGCATTAGGATAGCTCGTGTCTTCGTGAACTTAGCGTAGAAGAAGCTGCCGTGCTGTCACCAAATCCTGTAGCCATGCTGCAGACTGCATTTAACAGGGAACTGCGTTCAGTTTCTGAATGGTCGTCAGTGCGGGGCCAACCTTTGGAGAGAAATTAATGCAATTAAATGATTTTTTCTTCAAGAAATGGTATTACTGAAATGCAGTTTTCCTTGGGTTTTACCTGTCAGCATGCAGGCAGCTGGCACACAAAACCTTTCTGCTGCAGTGTCTGACCAAGCCGGGCTGCAGCCCTCCTGTGCCTCGTGTTCCAGGGCACGGACGTGTTCCAGCTGATGCTGCCCTCTTCATCTTCCATCAGGGCCCCTTGTGCTGGCTCTGCACGTGCTTTTGTTCACAAAAAGTGGCCGTGCAGGGGAGCACAGGGATTTTAGCAGGTCTGCGGGCGAAGCAGGACTAGGAGGCTGCGGGGCGCTTTGCTGTCCCCATGCTGCTTCCCTCTCCCTTTCGCACGTTTCCTGCCTTAAATTTGCAGCCTGCTTTAAGGAGCAGCTCAGAGCGGGCTTCTCGAGGCTGCCATTTCAGCGTCTGGTTTTGGCACTGGGAGGATTTAACCAAAGCAGACTTCACTCGAATTTGGCAAATTCTGCCGTCATGTACGCCAGGGCTCGTAATAACTGCAACGTCGGAAATGAGCGCAGACAGAAAACTTGGCGGGTGCCGGCCCTTAGTTGGGTAGCTCACATTTGGTCTTTAACTAAGCCTTGCTCCGTGCCTTGCAAGGGGAAAATAAAAGGGTGTATGGCCACTTGGAGGGCTCGCCGTGGGATGTGTGGGATGGGGAGTGGTTGCGTGAGCTCCCGGCGTTGCTGCAGGATGGCTTTGCCCTCCCTCATCCTCTGCTTCGCTCCAGCTCTGCTCAAGCACCTTTCCCAGCACCATGTGCAAACTGAGGCACAAAGCTCCTCTTCCAGCCGTTTTTTTAAACGTTATCCCTGTTCCTTCCATTTAAATGTGGATGTTGTAATTACAGAGCGCAGAATCCCAGTTTTTAGAGATCTGCGACCACAATAAAGCGAATCCAGAAACCAGCCGAGTGGTTTCATTTACTACCATTCTAGCTTATTTCCTCCCCCCGCAACCACTGTGCAATGCTGAAGGCTTGGCAGCAACTGAAACCAGCTGTCAGAAATGTTTCTTACCCCCGCACTTTTAAGTTAATGATGTTCTGAAATTAATGGTGCACTAGACTAATTCTGTCATCTCGTTTTGATGGGCTCGCAGCCTCTTGGTCTCTTGCGAGTGGTATTTGCCAACTGGCTCCTTTGTTTGGAGGCAGTGCGCTTAGGAAGTGGGTTCCCAAGTGCAAGGTACCGCGTGTGTGTGTATATGAAGATGTGTGTACGTGTATAAAAATAGAGATATTAAAAAGATGGTTTTAGTCCTGAAGTGTTTACGGCTTTAATTTGGTTGGCGTGCTGTGCTTCACCAAACGAGATTTCAGGCACGGAGGCTGGTAGCTTTTCGGGGTGTCACGCACACGACAGCAGCGGGTGAGGGTTCCTCTCTGTGCGTTTGGGAGGTGTCAGCCAGCAGTGTCTGCCCGTGGTGCTGTGCAGGAAGAGGCACAGCCCTGGAAGCAGCACAGAAAGCTGGAGGAGCTGGGCTGGCGAGGGAAGGGAGAGCTGGGAAAGGAGACAAGTCTTTGAGTGCCTGAAAGTAGCAGACAAGATGGAAATCAGGTCAGTTTTCTGTGCTTTTGTAGTTTCGCCCTTTTTTCTCGCCTAATGCGCTGCCTGGATTGACAGCAGGCAGCTCCTCCAGCTTTCCCTCTCACTAAAGCCTAAGAAAGAAGCTTCGAGCTCAGCCCATTGTGTGTGCGTTTGGTTTCCAGCTGTGGTCTGAGGTTGCTGGTACCTCCTAGAGAGCAGCCCACCACCTTCAATCCTCGCTGGGCATGCAGGGGGAGTTGTAACATCTCCATCCCTCCCCAGCAATGAGTACCCCCATCCATAATCTCTCCTTGGTTTGCAGAAGCTCTGCAGAGGTGCTGCTGTGGGAACATCTCTCCAGCAGACACCGGAGCCTGGTGGAGAATGGAAATCACATCTGCACTGCCCAAACCCTTTCCCCCATCCCGAGCTATGCAGCCCAGAGGATGAGAGGTTCATAATGGAGATGAAAGTTGACATCTGGGTTCACTTTCCGTAGAGGATGTTCTCCACGGAGAACAGTGAGAAGCTGTTAACACCCGCTGCAGATTGGGGATGCGGCGGTGAGTTATCCTGCCTGGGGAAATCGCTGCAGTTGGAAGAGTCTTGTGGGGTCGGGCACTGCCAGGCTGAGAGGCAGGGAGGACGGGTTTTTCATTGTTAGAAATACAGACGCATTTTCCTAGAAAGCACTGGTACGTGCAAAATTAAAAGTTCCTGTCTTTTAATACCATTCATTAGTAGGCTCCATGCAGAATGTTGTCACTATTTACAGTCCCTGTTCCAAGCAACTCTTACATTAACCAATTTGTGCAGCTGTGGGGTAGGTAAGTGGAGAAAGAATGTGAAGTTATCAGGTAAATGTGGCCAGCCTGCTTTTCCTCCGTGAGCAAACAGAAGCAATCATCCTGCGTGCTTTGCATGCTGAGCAAAGGGTGTAGTTACACAGAAAAAGGAGGGACTCCTTCCCCAGCAGGAGCTGTTACGCCCCAAGGAGCAGGGTGATGGCTTTGTTGCACGGCTCAGGTGGTTTTGGTTGAGTTGGGGCTCATGCAGAGTGGAGCCGTGCCTTCAAGCCAACGTGGCTTGGTGCTGGAGAATGCACTGGTTGGGACCAAAGTAGCTTACTGCAGTCTGGACCATGCAGTGCTACGAGTTTTTGCTTTCCAGGAATATATTGGACCTGTACTGGTGTTAATCGGCATGAGAATGGGATGAAAACAACTCAACCCCAATATTTGATGGTGTTTATGATTCCCAGCTGATGCTTACAGTCTCTCTGAGTGTGACATGAGATTTGCCTCTAATGACAAGTCATTGCTAATTACGATGTTTCTCCAACCGGAGAACAGGAATGACATCACACTTGTATTTGATTTAGAAAATATGAATGGAATGTGCTTTGAATTTGCAAGATTTCTGGGTTTTGACAATATGCAGATCAAAAGTCGCTCTATTGAAGTTTTCCAAGCCTCTCAAAATGAAATCCATGTTCTTTTGTCATCGTCTGTCAGTAATGTTTCAAACTCCAGGCAGGCAGGGAGTGACGAGATAAATATATATTTAATAAACACTTCTGTTTACTCTGTATAAGCAAGGAAGAGGACTTAGGAAATGGAAAAACAGCAATTAGGTTCCAAACTATGGTCTGAAGTCCAGGGGAATTAGGTACCTGCCTGCTTGTACCTATAAAAAATATCCCTGCGAGAAGCCCTGCTGCTTTTATGTATTTGGAGTTGGCCATTTTCTTTGGTTTCCTTGGCATTTGTATTGCAAGCTTCTTCAGAGAAATAAATTCACAAGTGTTTGCCTGTCATCACATGACAAGTTATGGAGCCTAGATTGATGTAATCAGCAACAGACACACGTCAGAAAACTATGTGGTTCAGAAGAATACAATATTTTATTAATTCCTCATTTTGTGCGTGTCTCTGTGTGTGTGTTTTAAATGAGCCTCAGGGGGTTCTTTACTTCTGCCAAGAAATAAGAATAATTCCTACAAGTTTGTGTTGAACTGCGCCACAACTGTGGTGGAGAACAGCGAAGTCAGGTTGCCCTTAATGACAGATATCTTCATGAAGAGCCCCTTTTATTAACAACCTTAGAACTTATTGTGCATCTTAAAGTTATTGCTCTCTACACATCAGTAGCCCTGTTTGAAATGGTTAAATATCAAGTAAAATATTTAGATCGATAGTTTGTGTTGTTGTTTTTTTTTTTTAATAACTATTTGAGGTACCTGTGTATGGTATAAGATTTGTGAATAGGATACTTTCGGTAAGAGAAAATTTTCTGAAAATAGAAAATATTTAGAGGACTTTTGGTTTTGGGTAGAGGTTGTTTTTCCTTTTTTGTTTCTTTTATTTTTTTGGGGGGGTGTAGGTCAGATAAAAAATATAAAACCCTGGACTGAAGCCCTAATGGGAGGAAACCTATTAGGGAATGTGCCCCAGCTTCAGCTAACGGCCCTGCGAGCACAAATCCTGTCCAGCTCCCGGTGCTGCGGGGCTGGCAGCAACATCCGCAGCCCCAACATCCCTGCCCTGTGCTCGCAGATGGGTGCTGCTGGAGCTGTGGCTTTGCGAGCAAAAGAAAACAGTGAAATAGGCTTCAGGAGACATCCCGTTTATCAGGATGCTAAGCAGCTAAGGCTGAAGGAAATTTCAATGAGGAAATTAATTTGAATAAAGAATTACATGATGCACCGGGGTGTGTTGATGTGAAGGTGGTACAGCAGGCATGTGCCGCTTTGAAGCACGGGGGTTTGCTAAGCAGAAGTGCACAGCACTCAACTGGCACATGACACGGTGCTAGACTTCTCTGTGCTTTAGAAAAAGGGGAAAAAAATGTTTATCAGCAGGAGGCAACTTCTTGCTTTTTGGGCGAGGAGCTGCTCCTTGTGAAGCCAGCTCAGCCCAGGTGTTACCAGTTGGGATTTGGGACAACACTGTCTCTTTTGGGAATGCTGCTTTAGCATCTTTACAAAAAGATAGGTGGCTGGTTGCTTGGAGTGCTGAATAACAGCTTAATTCTTCCCCAAAAGGGTTTAATTGGCTCTTGTCTTTCCAGTCAGCAGGGCAGTTTGAGAAGCAATTTGCCATTTAGTGCCTCTGGGTTGCACGTTGCGTGGCTCAGACATGTTTTCATACTCCCTGACAGATGTTTTGAAATTCAAAACCTGTGTGAAGTTTGAAATAAAAGTAATAATGAGGCGTAAGTCCCCATGTTTGAACAACTGAGTTTAATTTTTTTTGCTTTTTCTCCATTTTGTTTTGCAGGTATTCCTTTGGTAAGTGAATAAAAATGAGAAAAATTCTGCAGTAATAATTTATTGGTGCATTTGTGGGTATGTAGTTTTTACATTACTCTAGCTTTCTTTCTCCCTCTGTCAAATGTTTAAGTTACAATTGTCTTTATTCTCTGCCTTTCATTGTTTTTCTCTGCCTAAATGTCAGAAATGGAAGGAAAGGAAAACTGGAAGTAATTCTGTAAATTGAGACCGAGGGAGGTTTGGTGGAAGGGTTGTGTAGCCACCAGCAGCATCATTCAGAGGGTGATTAAAGATGAATGGTTAAATAAGCCCAAGGCTACCAAACGAAATGAGATCTGAAGGACATCTGCTGGGAGGGAATCTGCATCTCTGAAATTCTAATTCCCTTTCTGCTAATGATTCGTATGAACATCAAGAACCTCATGCTCATTTTATCCTTTTTCCTGCTTGTGCAAGATGTAGCTATTGCTTCCTTGGAGTTCTGGGAGATTGACTTGTGCTTTGCACAGGTTTGATTTTGTTTCAGCATTAAATATTCCAACCTACAGTCAGAGTCTAAATGGAAATTCAGAAATCTAAGTAGAAAAATTGTTCGTCTCTGTGGAAATATTAAGAAAACAGCTAGAGTACTTCCGACTTTTTTTGGGGAGGAACGATGGTATGGCATAATGTCCCAAAACAGCATCTTTTGCTATGCCTGTTCATGCTTTCCGCTTGGTGTTCGGTCCCTTGGATAGGTGAGGTGGAAAGGAAACCAGTCACAAATAAAAATTTTGGTCTATTATAAGGCACCAGAGTAAAGTCCATTTGTGTTGTGTGTATTACTGAGGCTTGCAAATCTGATAAGCAGGTCTGCCTCCCCTGCAGGGATTTGTATCCATCTCCCTGTGTAGGTTGGTCATTTTAATAAGTGGACTTAACATTTGGGTGTATGTGAGATCAGAAAGATGATGCTTTACCAAGTGGAGAAGCAGAGGAGTACGGAGAATTGTTCTCACTCCCATGTATTTTAGCTAATTGTTCCAAGCAGAATGAGGAGATTTTAACCAGCTGGATTTCACAATATGAATGTTCACTGTAGTGGAGTTAGTGAGGACACCCATCACAGTTTTAACCCAAATTATTCGTCTTCTGTGTGTTTTCCACTTTCGCCAATAGCTGTAGAAAAACTGCCTTTCCTAAGTGTTATTTTACATTTCGGTCCCTTTGTGTGCTGACTGGAGAGCCACCCTGTGAGGGCTCCTGAAGTCCTTTGTACGCAGTAGGGACTCTCCCTTTTTTTTTGGCTTAAGGACTATTTCTGAATAAGATGAATGAGATGTAAATCTTGAGCTACTTTTGTTAGAGTACAGGAAAACCACAATATTTTTGTTATAATATAGCTGAAACAACAACACTCGTCCATTGCTGTAGAAGTACATTAAATATTGCTGAGCTCTGGAAGCCTTATTCTTTGGTAGCATCTACTTCAAAGCGGGATTTTTTTTTTTTTTTTAATAAAAAAAAAATAATTCCTGGAGAGGTCTTTGTAAATGCTGACTGTTTCCTATTCCCCTCCAGGAAGTGTGCTTTTTTGATACATCTTAGGATGGATTTTGGTAGCCTCTATTAAAACTGCAGGCTGTCCCTATGAATTTTAAAGAACTCCAGAGCCTGGAAATAACAACAAGCTGTTAGGCCAAATGGGATCAACTGGTATTGCCACAGGTTTTGCTCTTTGCTCTCACTGCTGTCAGGTAACAGTTATTAAAAACACTCCTCACTTAGGGAACGAGCTGTGAAACAGCCCTGCTGCGGTGTTCACGGCGTGCAGCACCGGCCGTGTCGGACCGCTCGCCTTCGACAGGCGAAGAGGTGCCCTGCAATGCTGATCCTGCACGGGATCAGCATTTATTGTTATTCTAAATGTGGCTTTAGATGTAGCACGGCATGTTTTGGTGAGCACACGGCAGTTTTGCATCAGGTCCCTCCCCGCGGACAGGCACTGCTCAGGTGGGCCAGGTCCCTGCCATGCGTGACCTGACGGCTCCTTCTTGTCCCTGTTTTCTGCAACTCAGTGCTCTGGAGGTCGAGCATGGACTGTGCTCCAGTGGGACTGCTTGCTGGCCAGAGCACCCTGAACTGCTTCTGTCCTGCCAAGCTGAGCTGAAGCTGCCGGGAGTCTCAGGAGGCTGGAGGTGCTGCCTGCCCTACACAGAGCACGCCTTGGAGCTGCGTTGCTCCTGGGAAGGTGAGGTGGTATGGCAGATCCATCCTCAGCCTGAATCTCCTCCCTGAGCTTCGCTGTCCCCAGGGCTTTCCTTCCTGGCCCTCTTCGTTTGAGTGCCTTGACTCGTTTTGGCACCTTGAGGCTGGTTCAGCTCCAGAAACAGCAAATCTCGCTCTGTCTGAAGGTTGCAGCTGTGATGCTGGGGCTAGAAAGAACCAGCAAGGTCAAGTTGTTATCTTTCTTAAAATTAAGGACATCTTTTCTGCTGGCGTAGAATAAGACTAAAGCTACTTCAGCAGATCCGTGGTGTTGACAGCTTTGCTGTTTCTGACCCCCTCTGAGCCAGGGTGTGCTCCTCTAGAACAGTAGTTCCCGATGATGCTTCTGTCTGAGATGCCCCCAGGGACGTTGTTTTTCAGTGTGCGGGACTGATTTCATGTGGTGATTTATTATCTCTGCTTGAACAGAGGCTTTGAAAAAGATGATGCTCTCTTGCAGGCTTTCTTGCCCTCTTCCTTTTGTTCTGCCTTCCTCTTGCGTTAAGTAGCCCCAGATATTCAGAAGACAGCTTGACAGCACGATGTATGGCCTGAGACGCTACAGCAGTGCTGCTGGATGTGCGAGAGACAGCGGAGGGCTAAGCAGAGCTGCAGAAAGGCTGCAAAGGTTGTGCAGTTTGTAACGGAGAGCCGAGTCTCTCCGTGGAGCAGAAATCCAGGTGTGCTGTGGGAAAATGATGCAACCGTTCGGGGAGATTCTGACTCTACACTGCTGTCTCCGTGGTCATCGGATACCTCTCAGCAGCAATGTGAATTCCTAGCAAGGAATGTGCAGGAAAGACAGAAATGTGCCTGTTTACCTTCTGGCTATCAATGGGATCGTTAAACAGAAAGGATTGAGAAACAGCTGATCTTATTTGACTCTTGATGCACAAAAGTGTCCTGTTGGGAGCCAAAGCAAATGTTTCCTTGGGGATGGTTCCAGAGAGCCTTGCTTCTACGATCCTTGCAGGCCAACTGTATGGCTAGAATTGGAAGCATATTTTACAAATAAGAGTTTTTTTTTGTCCTCTGACAGTAAAATGTTGGTACTTTTGGTGTGGAGAGAAGGCAATCAGAGGTTCGCTGAACTTCAAATTAAACTCCCAGTTTTTACCATCATCTGCAAACAAGGAATAAGCAAATAATTTAGTTCGTACCTCTGCCAGCCCCCCAGTTTTGTTGCCTCTGTTATCTCAGAATTTAAGATGAAATGTGTTTTGATTAGGAGTGGAATAAAAAGTTGAGAGCAGAGCGTATGTAATTCTCCATTACTTGCTAAATCCTCACTCTTTACTTCAATGCAAATTGTTCCGAGGAGGATTCTTTTTTAAAAGGTCTTCAGGGATCTTGAATTTTAGATGTGCATTGACATGAAATGAAATGTTAGAGTGCACAGCTGGGGTTCTGGCTTTTGCAGTACAAGATGGAGATGTTTCTCCTTTGTGGGAACGTGTTCCCAAAGAAGGGGTGAAGTTTTCCTGTTACTTGCACTATGTTAGCGAGCAGCGCAGGGGGTGCAGAATAAAATGAGAGCGAGTTATAAAGACCAAGGCCAAACTTCAGGTCTGAAGCATGGTTTAAAGGCTTGCTGGGATGGGGACGGGTCTGGGCTGTACTGAGCCTGCACCCAAGCCATTCATTCCTGCAGACCCATCCACGGTGTCTGTTGGTGGGTTTGAGATCTCAGAGGTGTTAAGAGTGAGGGAATTCACCAGGAGAGGCTTTGTTTGCGTGCACTAGCACATGGCAGCACTCGTGGTTGGTACGTGGGAGAGGCACGGGCAGGAGGACATGGAGGACGCCTTGGTTCCCGTTACTCCTGGAGAACTTTGTTCTCCTTGCAGCACGAGGCTGGCGAGCCCCTGGGGATCTCTGCAGGGCTGGGCACCCACATGGCCCTCGGTGCTATTTATTCGTCCTGCCCCCCGGCTGCGATGGGAGGGACGGGGCTGGCTTAGCGACTGTTCCTGTTCCTGGCTGTTATTGTGATCTGCTGTTCCTATTTCTCGTGTAAGAGTGGGAAACTTTTCTCTCTGTCTTATTAAATCTATTTTTCAAGCTGTCACTTAACCAGGTCTAGTGACAGAGTCGGATGTTTATGTGGCCCTGGACACTTGAACTCTGGTGTTTTCAATCACAACAGCACCTTTTGCCAGCCGTTGTGAATTAAATACTCCTCGTGACCTTTTACCCTCGCCGCTCTTAAATTCATGCTTTAAAAACAGCTTAATGAGGGGTTTACTGGCCCAATTGGAAGTTTTTATTAAAACCTATTAGTGTGCTAGAGTAGCCTGCCTGAAGGAAACGATTAGCCCAAAGCAACTAAACTTGGAGCTGGCCCCTAGCCACACCAGGTTTTCACTAAACTGTTTCCAGACCCACGTTAACCCTAACACTGCAGCCTGCATGGTATTCATATCCTCTGCTTTAATTTATAGCTTGTCTGATTCTCTCCCCAGCCTTTCTCCATGTTCGCGAAAGCATTTTGGTTTAATGTAATTAGAGCTGCATTAAAGGGCAGCGTGCCTTCATCCAGGCCCCTCTCGTTTGCGAACCCTAATTAAGCAGAAGTGCCCCCCGCAGCCCTCCGCTGGCCGGGTGAGGTGTGTGCCCCTGCTTGGACATGGATGTGGTGTTCCTGGGACCCTGGCCCTTGGTCCCTTCCCACGAGGAGCATCTCAGCACCAAGCTGGAGGTGTTGGTGGAGCCCCGGGGTTAAAGCAGAGCTGGGTAAGGGGAGGACACGGCCTCGGGACAGCACTCGGAGCAGGAGGGTGGGAATCCTGGCTGGCTTCTGCCTCCAGCCACCCCTCGGATCCCAGTGTGTTTGCTCCAAGTCTGCATTCTGTTTTTAAGCCTGGGCCCGTGGTTCCTGCCAGGTTTAAATATATATTTTGCAATGCTGCTGAAGCCCTGTAGCCCTTATCTTAGTGTTCCTGTGCTAATGTGCCCGTGCAGCTGAGAGAAGCAGGTCAGAGCTCCAGCTTCAGCTGAAACAACTCCTCCAGAAGCTGCTCTGGAAGTCCCACAGCCCGAAGTGCCGAGCAGCCGTCACCTTCTTGCTGCTCCTCCAGCATCCCTGCCCCTGCCCTGCTCGTCCAGGCTAACGGCAACATCTCCCTCGAAAGCCACAAGATCTTTGGAGATGGGGCTTCCAGTTCTTTTTTAGATATTTTCCATACCGTATCTTGCCTGTTTGTGGATGTCAGCAGCTACTGAGCTGACAGCATGAAACTCTGCACAATTTGTGATCTGTATTTAACGTTTTGCTGCTGTGTCTGCTGAACTGGCTGTCCTTGTGTTCCTGGTACAGCCCCAGTGCCCAGGCAGTCACTGCTGTATATACTGAACGAAGCTTGACAAGCTTCCTATTTTTCCATCAGTTATTATTAAGCACAAAACAAAAAGCACGGTCCCTCTCCACACCACGCGCTTCCTGAGTGTCACCTCCTGTCTTTATTTTTACTGGCATATGGATGCACCAACCTTGGGAGGCACCTTTTAAAAAGAATGTTTAAGGAAAAATCTGCCATTAAAGTTATTACAGTAAAGTACTGCCTTTGATTGCGGCAATTATGCAAATGATTTTAAGGGATAAAATACTTCTTAACAAGGACTGATGTAAATGGTGGTGCTGGAACGAGTGCATAACTTCTTCAAACACAATCTTTCTGTGCAAGTAATTTTCTCTCAGCGGTTTGCCATGTTGCCTGGATGTCGACCTGTGTAACCAATGACTGGCCTGCGGATGTGATTTTATTTTCTCTTGATACAGGAATGTAAGTGGGTGGAATGGGAACGCTGGTCTTGCAGAAACTGGGAAGCCCTTTCCCTAAGCAAATTGTTTCTCCACAGCTCTTGTGGCTGACTTTTGTCCTAGCTTTAATAAAAAGGAAACAAACAGAAATGCTTTTTGCAGGCACAGATATTCCTCCAAAAAAAAAATGAGGTTGGATTGGGTGACTAGCAAGAGTGGGGCTCCTGTTGATTAAGGATTCTGCACTAATGCATTGCTGAGGTTAAGTTAAATGAAGCTTTCTCCAGTATTACTTTTAAAGCAGAGAAGTTGGATCCTTGTCTCCATGGTTTGGAAAAACATTGTCCATACTTTAAGATAGTAATCTGCTGCTGGTGTGGCTGAGACTTGCCTCCTACTTCAGTCTGATTGCAAAAAATGTGGATGGGCAGTCCGTGCCTTGGCTTTGGACTGGGCTGGGGATGTGCTCACCATGTAAGGGATTTGTTGCCGTTAGCCCTCCTGCAGCTGGCATATAACAACATAACCCCCCGAAACCTTTATAAATTCATTGGTGAGCAGCAGTGAACGTGCCAGCAGCATGGCAGCGTGCCCATGTACGATGTGGTGGCATCGCTTTGTAAGGTAGCTGAGCTGCCTCATCCCCTTGAAACCCCAGTATTAAAGGTGTGGTGGAAATGCAAAGTGTGTGTGTGTGTATCTTTGTTAGGGATGTGTCTGGTCTGCTTGAAAATCTGTTGTGGGGTGACAGCTGCAAGAATTAAAGATGTGGCAGCAAAAAGAGGCCTTGGAGGTCCAGTGACACAGATGTCAGGTATGGCTCTTGAGCTGCGGAAAACTGCGGGGCATTTTGTTCAGTCTGGGCTGCAGGAATAGACGCAGTCTGCATGGAGATGCAGCAAGCCTCTGTCCCTGCCAGCAGCAGCGACAGGGACCCCCCTGTTCAGGCAGTGCTGGGCTCACACGTAGCGCTTGGATGCTCTCACGCGGATCCAACACCAGTGCCCAGCTTGGCTGGAGCAGGTGTAGTAATTTGCAATTATAATCATGGCTTCTGCTTTTGCAAATCTGTGTGCAAATAGCAAGGGTATTGTATGCAAAGCTTTATAACCCCTGTGTTTTCTTCTAAAATACATTCTCCCTTTCAGGGGTGTAGGGGTGGTTCTCCCTTACTAAGGGATTTAATGTACTTACTGCAGTGGTATCAGTGTCTGCTTAAATTTTTGTCCTTCTAACAAGATTGACCAAAGGAAAGGCATAGGAGTGTCTTTATTTTAGATCTGGGCATCAGCAGAAAGAAAGGTGATGCAGTTTGACTCATTTTAATTGCCATAGGTACAAAAGAACGACTCTCTTCACAGATACACCTGAACAGCTCAGTACTGGCACTGCGTTCACTTGTGTGTGTTTTAAAGCCAGTAGTAGTTCTCCTTATCTCATAGTAGCATCTCTGTTATCTGTTCTCATGAGCTTACGGTGGATTTGTGTTAAGCCTTCCCATTAACCTGTGACTTTGTGCAATGCTCCCAGTCGCTGCTTCCAATGCAAAGACAAGAACGAGACTTGGATTAGTAAGTGTCAGGTCAGCTCCTAAAAAATATAGATGAAAAACATACTAAAAGTACCGATATACATAGCGAGGTACATCTGAACAAAAGCTAGCTCTGATCATGCTGAAATTTTGGAGGAGGATTTGACTTGCATCCAAACATTCCAGCATGGACTGATTGCTACTTGTTTGTGTAACAAGAAGGCATTTCCTTTGCTAAAGGATCCCGAGCTTGTTCCAAGCTCACTGTAGGCAAGGAAAACGCTGCCCAACACCGAAAGGCTCCCACCACTTGGGGCGAGGTTTCATTTGGTCCAAGCATGGGCAGTGCTCAGTGTGACACGGGGTAACCTGAACACAGTGCCACTTGTCTGGGGGCGTTTGGGGAGGTCAAATGTAATTACTCAGTTGGAGTGTGGCCGGGAGAGTTATGATTAATTCCCTCGCTCCCTCAGAAAAGCCTGTGGAAACTTCAATGACGTCAGCGATAAGATCCTCGTCGTTCAGCATCTATTAGCATGGTTGAGCAGAGCAGACCTCCACCTGCTCACCCCACTGCAGCAAGGGATCTACTCAGATCCAGGACCGACTGAGCAGTGAGCAGGGATGGGGCTGTGTGGGGTGCCATCTGCAGTGCTATCACCCGTGTCCTCCGGCACGGATGGGTTTTTGGAAGGTAACCAGGCAGGTGGGGCTGCTCTGACCTTGCTCAGACTGTGGGCTGGTGAGAGGTTGCAGCAGTTGTAGGGACTGCCGGGAGCTGCTGCTTCTCCCCCTTTCGGTTGCTCCAATTCAATCACACAAAATTATGAATTCTCCCTCTGCAAAAGTGGAGCAAAGTATTCTGGCAAGGCTAACCTCGTACAATAGCCACAAAAATTGTTCTTGTAAATACTTCACTATAAGATTATTTTTCCTTTTGCTCTGCTTTTAAGAAACAAAACCGACAACTTTTTGAAATAGGACTTGTTTTTTAAGAGCTTGTGTGATTGCAGAGGATGTCGGCTTTATTTTGTCCTTGCCTTACTATGAGTTACCAATATTTTTTCTGCTTCTGAGCAGTACCTTATAGTCTGTAGTGCTTGTCTATGTGTTACTGTGTTTGAAGGATCTTGAGGGTGCTGTTGCAAGCTGATCTGTTCCCTGCTGCCAAGCTGGGATAATGGCAGTCCTGTTTGCCCTGCAATATTTGCTGGTTGTCACAAATGTCCATGTCGAGCATAGTCCCTCTGCTTGGTTTTACCTGTTAGAAAGTAGTCAGGTCTGCTGTGAAGGTGCTGCAAGCCAGAAGGCCACCGTGCAGTGTTACACACCTGAAACGTGGGAGGGAGGGAGGTGGTGGTAAAGTTCCCCTGGTTTGTAGCGAGGACACATTGGGGAGAATCCAGCAAAAACAATGGTTTAGCTCAGTGACCCTGTTGGCTTCAGCAGGCTGACGCTTCTCAGCAAGGGGCTATTTAAATTTGTTGCAATATCGCCAGGCTTTTGATGGAAAGAGGACGAGAGATGGGCAGAGTTGTCTTCAAGATCAAAAGTTCAATATTGGCAGGGCAGAACGAGTTTTATTTTTATTTTTCTCTCTTTTTCTGAAGTTAAATAAACCTTGATGTGCAGAATAACCCCTGAATAATAATAGTAATAATAAACTGAAGGACATCCAAGGAACTGCTGGCGTTTTTATTTTTTCATTAATCGCACTGTCATTTCTAACGTGCACCTGATTTATGTGTGTCTGGTTAACCATTCAAATGCCCTTTCTCTGACCTGATACACACCACATGAAAGTTTTATGGCAGTAATTTATAGAGGATGATTACAGCTCCGAATGTAAAGGTTTGGAATAACGTTCTTCTTGGGGCTGGCGGGGCTTGGTCCCGGTTGGGTGTTCCCCAGGTATATGGCAGAATTGCAAATTAAAAGGTTGAGGTTTGGGGACTTTGGGTATCTCAGAGCAGCAGAAGAACGCTGTGTGTGGACCTGTGAGGAGGGTCAAGAAGAGGTGGGCCCTAAACCTCTCCAAGGCAGCCAACTCTGTTGGGTTACTCTTGATCCTTTATTCTGGATTTGATCTGGAGTTTGGAAGCTTGAGTGGAATTCTGTAGATTTTTGGATGTTTTCCATTAGGAGTGTTTGAGCAGAAATGCACTGTACTTGGGGTCAGATTAAGTGGCGTAGGTCTTTTGTCTTTTTCAATCGCCTGTAGGCTCTAAAAGGCTCTGTCTGGAGATTCATCAGCAAAGCTGCAACATCCCCTGAATGTCCCTGTGCAAAAGCCCAACTGCACAAACACAGATGTGGAGGGACTGTCGTTAACAGCATTGAAATGGAAATGGCATTTCAGAAGGAGGAAGAACACTTTAATATTCCTGCCTGTTTGTATCTGGTAATAACTTTTTTTTTTTTTTTTGGCCAAGCATTAAAACACAGCACTAATCCAGCGAGTTGACCAATAAAACAAAGGGCTGGTTTCAGGACACACATCCTAGTGTGCTCTGATCTGCTCCTTTTGTCTCCTTTTTCTTGCTGGGAGGAGGAGTGTGGGTTTTTTCTTTTAAGTCATCTTAAGGGTATTTGTTTGACTGCTCAATGGTACCGAGGGCTAGAGGCTATGCTATGTATTTATGCTGGCAGCGTCCCTTGTCGAAACCTGTGTGTTTCTTCACAAGTCTGTTTTGAAGTTTATTGCATTTTCTGTGTTCCCTCTACTCATAAAGACTGGTGGAAGTACTGGCGTTGGTTAATGGAATGGGAGACAGAGGTCAAGTTTGATCTTCCTCTTAAGTGCTGGACTCCTTCATCTCCCCGTGGCAGGGAACAAACTGTCACTCCTCACTGTCTTTGCAGAAATTGATGCAAAAGTAAGTGACCACATGAAAGGAGCTGTCGAAGGATTTCTTGTTAAAGTTCCTTTGTCCAAGAATGTTGTCTCCTTGAAATGGAAATGATTCACGGGAATGCGCTGGTTCGAACAGATTCCTGGATCAGAAAAATTGAATCAATATTTTTGAAACTGTTGAAACTGTGTGTCTTGTCCTTAAATTAAAAAAAAAAAAAAAAAAAAAAAAAGAAAAAAGAGTGACTTAGCATGCTGAATTGTGTTGGGTGGTATCCTAAAGCTACTGCGGCGGGGGCTTGGACTTCAGAGGTGCAGTTTTTTTTACTATCCCCAAAGCATTGTGTTAGACGCACATCCACTGTCATAAAATCACTGCAGCAACTGGTAGTTGAAATATCTTGTGCATTTTCCTCTTATTTGTGACATCTTTGCACAGAAGGAGAAGCTGAGGCATCTGCTTCCTGCTGAGCTGAGTGCATTTCAGCAGCGGGCTGAGAGGGGTGTCCTTGTTTTCTTAAATAGTGTCCCAGCACACGAGTATTCTGCGTTATTAATTGTTCTTTAAGGAGCATGCCACCTAGCCAAATACTTGTGGCCACCTCCTCGTTGCATCCGCCATGTTCTCTCAAACTTCTTTTTTTTAATTTGATTTATTTATTTTTAGTCTAGTGAAATAATTTTCTCATGGGCTTCTCTTCCGTTTCTAAACTGGGTGAAACCGCAGTGTGAAGCCATCCTCTTCCCAGTCGCGTATAGGAAGTGAGTGTGAGCCAAGGTACATATTTTATGTTAGTTGAAAGAGATAAGTGTCAGGATTTCAAAGTTAATTCCACCCGGCAACTTCCAGCGCTGAAATGTCTGCTGTGCCTTGGCTCTTGTGCCTCGCTTCAGAACAGTGGGAGCTGCTATTGCACCTCTTGTATTTTCGTATTCTTTTGTGGAGGGGGTGCCTGCGTGCGTGCCGAAACGGGCTGGCAGTGGGGTTGCATTGCCACCCGCTCAGCTGGCTCTACTAACCCCATCTTCCACCTCCTGGTTCCCGTTACATAAAATGGGGATAAGGATTTCCCCAAGGTGCTTCCAGGTCTTTATGTAAAGCTGCTACTGAAGAGCGAGTGATTGCTATTTGGTTAAGGCACGGTGCCTAAAATAACATTTTAGCAGTGGGATTTGGACTTCTATCCTGTGCTTTCAGGCTATTAGGTGATTAAACCACCATTAAAACCGGACTAAACAGCTCCGGGTTTTAGTGGAGCAGGTAGCTGAGGTGTGGAGGTTTGAGGTTATGTCTTGATTTACTATTTATTATGAATGTTTATCAGGGAGGAGATAGGGGGCAATTTTCTGTGCTTGCATGCAGCGGGGACCAGCTTGGGAGCATGGTGATGGAAAAGGGGTCCTGCAGTTCCCCAGAAATGTGGTAGGAGGGGTGAAAGGAGACAGCAAAAGTGTTCCCCCAAAAGGGGCAAGAGGGTGAAACATCAGCAAGCTGTGCAATAAAACAGCAACGAGCAGTCTGGGTGCAGGGTGGGGATGAGATGTCAGGCTGGCTCCTTCGGGAGGGGAAAAAGGAGCAAGGAGAAAGGTGAAGGATGAAGGCTGGAGACCGATGGAGAAACAGTTCCTGTCCTTGTTCCTGCTGGCTGAGGTAATCCTGTTATTTTCGAGCAGCAAGCTGGGGCGCGTGGCCGAGATCAGCTCCCCCGAGCGCCGGCTGTGCTCGGCCTCGCAGCTGCAGGAGGAGCGCGGGCAGCGGCTGGCGGCTGGGGCTCGGCGTTGTCACCAGGGCCAGCACTGCCGGGGTTTTTTGTGAGCTTCGGTAAACACCAGGGCCAAGCTCTGGGTGTAAATCTGGAATGGTTTCAGCGCAGTTGGATCTGCCCAGCTGTGCTGGATGCTGGGGTCACAGGGCTGCAGGAGGAGGCCGCGGGGAGGTGCCTCAGGGGACAGCGCGGAGCTTTCCGTTTTGCTGAGCTTTACATCGCCACTTCTCGTCCTCACTGTTTGACCAGCGAATACATTACATTCCCATTTGTATGGCTCACCTCTCAATATGACTTGTTGCGGCTCATGCAGCTTATTCATCCCCTAAAGCAGATATGGCTGCTGGCTGGTGGTGTGGGGAGGAGGTTTGGAAGTGCCCAGGCACAGGGCCCAGGGGAGGCCCTCACACGGCGCAGCGTTGCTCCACGTTGATTTCCACACTTGTGCATATCTGTGGGCACGTCGCAGAGCTCTTTGTCCTAAAAGGCTCTGGGATGTGCAGCTGTGTGGGTTGTTGGGCCCTCGGGGAGGCAGTTGGAGGGCTGTCAGTGTGAAGCCTGCGTCCGTACTGCGGAGCGGGTGAGGTTCAATCTGGAGTGTCATTTGGGCTCTAAAACGCTCCCCCTGATACGGGAGCGAAGCAAACCTCAGAGCAGAGATAAATCCACGTTCCTGGGAGTTTCTCATAGGCTGCTGGGCTTGTGATCTGTCCTGCAGCTGCCTGTGGGCTGCGATGTGGCACGGCTCGTATAAATCCTTGCTCGCATTTTGCAGTGCTGTCAGCCCTTCAGTGTGGCTCGGAAAGTGATTTTTTATTTTTTTTTTAAGAAAGTAGCTTGATGTGTATATTTCAATCTATGGGAATATGGAGTCCTCTGAGATCTGTGCAGTGAAAATGGTATATAGATAGTTAAGCAGGGGAATTTGGCCAAGACTTTCTGGCACACAGCTTGGACAGTTATAGTAATTTATTATAATATTTTCCCATCTGTTTGTTATTATTAAATATGAAGTACTGATGTTGCACAATCTTACCTTTTGGATTTATGTCCAGAAGAAATCAGTGTACATTTTTATTGAATACCTTTTAACTTTAACTTATGGCTACGAGCAGCGTTTTGAACTTCTCCTTTGTGAGTTGAAAGTAAAATGAAATTAAAAAACTCCTGACACATGCCACTCTTTAAGGGTCAGCACTTTCTGGTTTGAAAATTAGCCCATACACGGATATCTTTCTTGAGTGTTTTATTTCCCTTCTAAATCCTGGGTTGCCAGCAGCTTCTTTTCCTGTTTGAGCCGTACATGAAAGCGTGGGTTCTGCGCTCTTGTCTTTGGCTGTGCACACAAGCAGCCGAAATAGTCGGTGTGTTTCTGGGGCCCCGGGGCAGCACCGGGTATAAAACTGCTGGGAACTTCAAGGCTCGGGTGATGGCCTCATCGGTTGTGCTGCTGGGGGTGTTGGGCATCAGCACAGTTTTGTCATACCCTGCTTTGAGGGCAGCCCCCTGTAGTGGGCAACCCCCTGCACCTCCAGAAACCCCAGATAACAGTGAAAAATTCTCTGTGTCCTGCCAAGTCCATCCTGCAAGGCAGGGAGAAGCAGGGAAGAGGTGGCAGGAGGTGAGATCGCATGGGTTGCTTGTGGTGGGCTGGGTTGTGAAAGTAATTGGGCTGCGTTTCCGCTGACCTGTGCTCTTCTGATGGATGCGGCTCTGTTGCAGCCCATCTAGCAGACCACGCACATTTCCACTAATAACTTGTTACAGGCTGCGCCTCTACCCCAAGTGGTTCTTCCTAGCTTATTGAATCGCCTACAGCTGCAACTCGCTCAAGGTCTTTTTAGTGCTTACGTGCAACTTTCAGGGAAAGCCTTAATTTCCTGGGGTGATGGGCTGATATTTTGTACTCTAAGGGCTGAAACCCTGGTCCCTGCACGTGTTTGGGGAGCAAGGCTCACCCTTGGGGAGCCATCCCCTCTGCTCCTGGCCCCACTCCCCAGGATCACTTGTCCTGGGAAATGCGCGCGAGCTCTCCTGCTTGCAGAAACCTGTGAATTAAAACCCCAGCTCACAAGCAATATTATTTTTTTTTTTCACTTTAGAAATAACTCCCTTTATTGTGCTGAATACAAAATGTTTCACGTTCCATAGGTGTAAGTGCATATAAAAGAGCTTCCGTGCTCTTTATTTCCACGTTCCTAGATGTTTTTCAAAAAGTTTTATCTTTAATATCTGCACTTATCCTCTTGTGTAGTTATTTGGAGCAATGCATTGTGTCACGCTAAAAAGCTATTGATCTCTTTTAAATGGCTTTCTAGACCACTGCGCAATACTGCACTTATTAAAGGAGTAATTTTTTGTATAAAAGTTTTTTGTGTTTTTGTTTAAATGTTACCACATGCGGCATTGGCTATTTCATAGCGTAATTATTTTGACAAATAATACAGATGCTTTAGAACTGATTTTGGTTACCTTACTGTGTTTCAAATGATTTTTAAATAAAACTTTTTTTCCTCCCTTACATCCAGGGACTTATTGGCATGAGCATACCAAAGCCTCAGGTGTATGATAAATCACCAGAGTAAGCTTTGCTTGTGTTCAGGCTACCTTCACAGATGTTTCCACTTAGGAAGTTTCAGCCCTCAGCTTTACTGACAAGTTTCCCATTAATTATTGGAAGTTCACATCAAAGAGCGGATAATTACTTCTATTAATAAAGGGAATGCATTCTCTGAGCATCTATTTCAGGTGTTTGCTCAAAATTTCAGCATTTAAGCAGTTGCAGGATATTTTTCCCTGTTTTGCTGGAGCACTGGAAAGCATCCGACTGGTTGCTCCCCAAGCAATACCTGCTACTTGACTTTTCCAGGTCGGCCTTGCATTACTGAATGCTTACGAAGTACACGATCCCTTGCTGGATAACCCTTAGTTCTGGAGCACACGTATTTTCAGCCTGAATTAATAATGTTGTGGATTGAGGACAGAAAAGGCAGTGATTAATTCATATGTTTCATTTTAGGCACTGAAGTCATTTGGATTTCTTACAGCAGGGAGAGCTGAGCGGGTGTATGAGTCTTGTGGTATTGGGACATATGTGAATAGCTGTTTAATATCAGTTGTCACTATCTTGTGTGATTTTTTTTAATGTGGTTGATTTCAGTGGTTTATATAAAAATATGAAAAGCTTTTGCTTCAAATTAGAAGCAAAAATTCTAATTATATGCTACAGAATATCCTCAGGAGTGAATCTGATGTCACACTCATGGGAAATTCACCACCCAGGCTGCAGACAGCGCAATCACCGCTCATCGCTTCGCCGCGCCCGGGGGTGGCAAGGGGCAAAAGGAAAATCTTGCTGCACGCCGTGTTACGTTATCATTAAGCCTCAGACCCCTTCCAACTGGCAGCTTCTCAGCAGAACTTGATGGATGGTAATATTTGTGGGAAAACACGTTTTTCTCCCCTCCTTTCCTTTACCAGGAAGGCTTCGTGATGTGTGCAGCTGAGCCAGAGAAGGGCCAGCTCGGTCTCCAGTTGTCTGTGGGTAGATGCTTGCAGGAATGCCCACCACCATATCTTTCATCAGAAAGCCATGATGCATGAGCCATTGCAGGAGCAAGAGTGTTATTTAGCCAGGGTTCCCTGAACCAGGACCGTGATCAGATGTTGCATGAGCATCAGGACATCCTTGTCCAAAAACTGGCTGTGCAACCCCTTTGCTGAGCACTGCCGAACAAACGTGTTGGCTAAGCCACAGCTGTCAGTATGGGTGAGCTGCCTTCATGCAGCTACATCTTCAGTCTGTGGTCACACAGGGAGCAAAATTCCTAGTCTAAACACCTCCAAAAACTTAATTTGCAATAGATTGATTTTGTAGCAGAAGAGATGAGTAGTAAATGATTGTTGAGAGAAGTAGAGAAAGGGCTACTGATGTGAAAAATGCATTCCTAGGGGAAAAAGCCTTGCCAGCTGAACTGTTGGAAAATTTAAAATGAAAGATTGCATCCTGTGAGCATGGTGGTGGTTGGTTTTGGTTTGGTTTTGTTGTGTTTTTCTATGATCTTCTGGCTAGAGGAGAAGACAGAGGGGGCTGGTTTTAGGGTTGTCTTTTTGTTGATGGTTTTCATTGCTAACAATGGGATGTTGACGTGAATAAAAATAGAACTGTGAGGCTTAAATTATTAGATATTGCTTCATAACATTATTGTGTCTGGAGTTTCAGGAATCTTCTCTAGCACTCCTGCCCTGCAGATGTAGTGGCAACAGTTGTCCAGACACTGCAGCTGGAGGGGGTGGAATACCCTGGGACAGAAATAATTAGTGTGCTTAATTCCCTGCCAAGGGAAATTGGTTTGATGGATGGGACAGAAAACAAGGAATGAAGAGCCCTGCAGTTCTAAACCTGCTGGTGCTGCCACCAGCATTGCTGCTGCCAGTGCCTTGTGAGCAGGTCTGTGTGGTTTTGCTGCTGGTCCCAGCCTTGGCTGGCACATCCAAATGCTGCAGTAATCCAAACAGCTCACCTGCATGTCTGCAGGTTGTTTCATCTCTTGTGTCATGTGGGAAATCAAGGGCAAGGAATGGCAGTTGCTGTGCTCCTGGAAAATAGTTAAGAGTTTGCAGACGATTGCTTTTTTTCCTTTTGAACTCGGACGTGTAGGGTTTCCAGGTGCTCCCCTCTGCCCCTTGGTCATCTGCGTAAGGCTGTTTATGTAAATGGGGTGGAAGCAATAGCCCCTGCCTGGCACTTGCATGGAGAGCACCTGGTCACCAGCTCAGCTGGATTTCATGGGGAAGGTGATGACTTCCTGAGATATGCCACAGCTGAGGGGAGGTCGGTGAGGCTCTGAGATCTGGTGTAAGGAGACGTCTGTCTGGTCCGAGGCTGCTGCAGCAGCTTTGTGGGGCGATCGCAACCAGCTCCATCTGCAGGGAGACTGTGCCAAGGAGACCTGGGAATCACTGGTGTTAATGGAAACCTGGAAGGGGCGAGGTGAGTGGCATCTGAGGCTAATTTCCTTCTCCAGTTGAGAGAATTATAGTGCAAAGCCACCCACTGGGGTGATGGGAGAGGTGGTAAACTGGGGCAGTGGCATGGCCCGAAGCTGGTAGCGGAAGACCAGAGGCTTCCTGCAGAGCGTGTGGCACGTGTTTAGTCTTGCACAGTCATTTCTGAAGAGTGCAATTATGTAGTTACTTTGCCTTGGGTAAATATAGATTTCAGCTAGCACGAGTTTGAAGTGGATGTTGTAATTCTGGGAACATATATCTGTTTTAATTTCCTTTCTAAGATTTTCTTGATCGTTCCCTTGATACCTCTCCCATCAAATTATTCTCCTGACAGTTGAGCGTGACAGCTCAGGTCTCAAGTATATTTGCTCCTGTCCCAGATGAATTTGGGCTTGCAAGCTTGTTTGGAGGGGATGTGTAAGGAAAGGTTGGCAGAGCAGCCACTGCTCTGTAAGCAAAAGGGCAAAACTGCGTGTGCCCAGGAGTGCCTTTAGGCACAGAGCCTCTGCCACCCACCCTTGTAGGTGCTGAGGTGTGTTTGCTGCTGTGAAGCTGAGCTGCAGAGCCAAACACGAGTGCTCCTGAGCAGAGGTGTGCATGTGTGGCATGGGCAGTCCTGTGCTTCAGGTAGCGACTGATGAAGAGCAGTTCTTACACCGCAGACTCTGGATTGTGTCTTCAAGCCCTTTGGTTTGGCATTGCTGAGTATAAAGAAACTCTCCTAGCTAGGCAGGCAGGCAGTTATTATTTTTTAATCTTTGTACTCTGTTCTTCTGTCACTACTTGCAGTTTCTTCCTCACCTGAATGATTCCGGATTTAACAAAATAGTGTGCAAAAAGGGAAACAGGAGGGATATGGTGTTGTGTGCAAAGATTCAGGAAGGGTTTAGAAGTAACACTGAATTATGATTTCACTGGGCTGCTCTGTGGTGCTGTGTCCAGCCCTGTCCCTTCTGTAGAGGTGGCCGATGCTGGGCCCCCACAGCCCCCGTCACCCTCCCGGGCCCTCTGCAAGTCCTTCCCACAGCGCAACCCGTTTTCAGGCACAGGAAATAAAGGGCCTACAAACGCCGGTTTATCGTGCCCTTTGGGCGAAAGCGAGTTAAATATTTGGAATATATTAATGCTAAATAGCCTGTGTTGCTAGGTCTAATTTCCGCTGAAGGGAAGCACGTTCCTATTTACTTAAAACCGATGAAGCCGTCGCCGTGGCTGGGCCTGTGGCACCTGTGTGGCTGTCAGCAGGACCCCGTTGCCACAGTTACCCAGTGGGACCCCTGCCGTGACCAGGACAGGGTTGGGGACTTGCTGTCACCCTGCCACCCACCCCAGGGGTCGCGACATCCCCCCACCCTGTGCCCGGCCCCAGAGCCCCTATTTTGGGGTGCCTTGCGGCCTAGCGAGGCTTCGTTATTTTTGCAGAGCGGATTTCGCTGTTTCCTTTAGAACCATCATAAACAGTTAAAAACAGCGAAACCGCAGCTGTCAAAATAAATAACTGCGCTTTGTGTTGCTTTATCTTTTCGTTTTCTTACGGCGCTGAAAGTTGCTTATTCCTAAAAATGGAATCCACAGCGATTCTAGCAGCTGCTAGCTCCGATTAATGAGGGTGCCTGTCTCCAGTGCTCTTGCCAGCATCTGAGGTTTTCGAGTTTAACAATATCTCCCCGTGTTGCAAGGAAACACAGTGAATGGCATCTTAATAAGAGCAAGCCTTGATGAATGCCACATCTGGCTGTTAATCAACATCAACCTAGACTTAGCTGATAAAAATGGTAAATATAATGTCTAAAACTGTGTTTTAAGTGCATGTTATAATTGGATATTTACTCCTGTTATTTTGTGGGTAGCAAGCCGAGCTTCTTCATGCTGGTGTTTGACACCCGTGGAAGCGTCTCTGGGTGACTGCTGTTCATCCACACTTCGTAGCAGCAGTAAACTATTAAGGCAGGCTGAGGAAAGAGCTCAGAGAAATGACCCGAGATCTTAAGGCTCCTGCAATTATTTCTTTCCTTGCAGAGTATCCTGGTGAAGACTGATAGGCAATTTGATTGAAGCAGAGCACTCCTGTGAAAGGCAACGTTAGGGCAATGTTTAGGCTGCCTTAAGGAGAGGGGGGAAAAAAAAAAAGAAAAAGATAAAATTGTATGTTTTTTATATGTTACTTAATGATTTTAGCTGTTTCTGGGGGATAGGGTGGAGAGGTCATCATTTGAAATCTTGGCTTCAGGCCTGTAGCATTTTAATTTGCTTTTCTCTGAAGCTGGAAATGGCAGCTTTTGGGTAGAGGCTGCTGCGGGTGGTTCTGCAGCCCGCGCCTGCCTTCCCTTGCTCTGAAATCCATTAGCTGAGTGGCTTGAGAGGTGTCCTGAGGACACTTCTGGCTTTTTTCAAAGCAGGAAATGATGAGAAGAACACCAGCGTCTACAGTGGGTGGGTTTTATTTCTATGGTGAGCTGTCTTAGTATGTGGCAACAGGTTTGCCAGGTCAGTTGTGTTGGAGGTTTCACGTTCCTGCAGACAGACTGATCATCTGAACGGTCCCTTGCGGACCTGGAGTGAAAAATGTTGCTGTTGCTGGAAAGACTTGTTGAAGTATTTCTGATTTCTTCTGTTGTTTGTAATTTTAATGTCCTGTGTGTTAGCTTTGTTGTTCCAGCACTGAATTCATTGATTGCTAATCTAGTTCATCTCTTTCTTTGTATCAACAGTGCTCGAAGACTTGGCGAGTAGTTCAGGTCTCTGAAGTAGTTCAGGTCTCATTTTTGCTTGTTTGTGTATTTGCTCATCTCTTTGTACTGTACAGGGAGAGAACAACTTCCTAATGCAGTTGACTTTTTGGCATTTGTCCTGTAATTGCCAAAAAAACTGCTGCTTCCTCCTACGTATCCATCAGATCTCTTTAAAGTCAGATGGGTTTTGAAAGCAGCTTTTTGATTTCCTGAGGTCCGCGTTTGGTCTTCCTTCCTCCTGCTCCCCCTTTCTTCCTTTGTTCTTCGAGGTTAAAGCTGTGGGTGTTGAGGTCCCGTTAGTCATTTTGGCCCCTTCTGAGATCTTCATGTTGAAAAATGCCTGGATTAAACCATTCCTGAATTGCAGCAGGTTTACGTCACTGAGGCTACACTGGTTGAGTTACTTCAGGGTGATGTAGCTGAATGGAGAGCCCTGTTTACTTCTGCTGGGACTGAGGGGATGTCCTAAAGGACACAGCAATATCAGTTTTCTGATCTAATCCGAATCCCCCAATATAGCCTTCACTATGGACAGAGCAAATCCCCTTTTAGAATCAGAAAACTGATCAAAAAAATTAGAGGTACTGTAGTGATTATTGTCATGCTGTCTTGTATTAGTAGTATCCTCTGTCTTTTTTTATTTTTTTTTTTTTGTCTCAAGCACAGAAGATGCTGAAGGAATGTAACAAAGCCCCACATGTGGATTAAAGTAGTTTCTGGAATTAATCGCTGCCAAAGGAAATGGACCCTGCTCTCCTCCCCTTCCCGGTGGCTGCTGGCTCGAGCACCGCTGCTGTTGCGTTAGATGAGTGTGGTCGGCGGGATCAGGGCCATGCGAACACCGAGTTTGTCCCGGCTCCAGCCCCATGCCTGCAATCAGGGCTGGAGCTACCTCGGGCACTCGCTGCCCAAAGCATTTGGAGCACGAGCTCTGCAGGTGGTGGGTTTTGTGCAGCTGCGTGGGGATGAGTGGTGGTTGTGCCAAGTGGTGGGACCCTGACCCTGGCTGGCATCCCTGGCCTGTGCACTGGTGAAACCAAGGGGCAGTGCCCACTAACGAGTGTGCAGTGTTCTCCTTGCCTCTGAGTCTCCTTACTACCTGGACCTGGCTTTTCTTTCCTGCACCAGGGTTGCCTTTCACGTTCAGACTAAAAGCTGGCCATTACCTGCCCATGGTCTTCTTCGCTCCTGTGATTCCTCGGCTGGTTGGGGCATTGGATGGGTTGGGGTTAGTGGGTTGGGCAGTTTTTTATTTTCCCTACTTGGTATTTTCAAGGGAATATGTTTGAGAGGAATTTAGGGAGGCAGAGAAAACTTTAATCGGGAGGTTTAATTCAAGCTGGCAGGGAAGCTGCACAAGGGAGCTGCTCCTTGGTGAGTATTTCTCATCTCCTGCAAATGTTGGTGTCAAAGCACGTGCTCACATGAGGTTAAAATGTGAGCTTTTAAGGGCAATGGGAATCTCACATGATACCGCAGGAAAAGTTTGTCTAATACGCTCTTTATTTCATGACTTGCTTTATAAGTCTGCTAGCAAAAGAGGTTGCCAGGTGCCTTCATGGTATTGGTTTTAATTTGCTCTCGCTTGAAGTGTACAAGTGGGGGAACGATAGGTTTGAAATGGTGAGGAAAGCAGGCTGGTTGGGCTGTTAGGCTCCCATGTTGCAATGCTAACCATGTTAACAGCTGCTAATGGTTTCTTAAGCTGCCAAAGCAGCCTGAAGATAGATTTAACACCCAACAGACACCTGTTTTTAGCAATTTAGCTCCACAGGCACATGGCACAGTACTGCAGGGGTCCTGTCCATAAAGAACAGATAAAATGTGTTCAACAGGTTGCTTGTAAAGGTGGAAATTGCTGGCTTTCTACTTTGTATTACGACTTTCTTGTTGGAGAGTAAGGAGGAAAAGCACGGCAAGAAGGCACAGACTGGAAGAGATGAGCACTAGAGGGATTTCTTGGTGCTTCATACTCACTTCTGTCTTCCGGAGGCCTTTCTTAGCATCTTTCCATCAGTCTGAGGACCCTCATTTCCCATTCCATTTGTGCTGGTTGCTGCCGTTCCTGCCTCCTGCACTGCCACCAGACTGTGACTGTCACCACAGGGCAGGGGAGCATCCACGTCCTGCGGGGCTGCAGGAGGCAGGCCCAGCTCTGCACAAACCCACTCCAAGCTCAAAAAACAGGAGGATTTTGAGACACAAATTTTGCCCTTTTCCAGTCACACAGCAGGAATGTGTGTAGTAACTACTGAATCCTGAACAACCCCTGACTGTTCTGGTTTGGTAGGTGAGGGTTCAGCCTTTGCCTTTCTCGTCCTTTGGGTATGTTCTGCTTTTGCTTATTTTCTTTCAGGCCCAAACCTCCTGACTCTGTGCACTTGGCCGTGCCATCGCGTATTCTTTTCATGTGATCAGCGTGGGTTTACAGAAAAAAAACCACCAGAGAATGGTAACTGGCCTTTAGTTATATCATGGACTTCAAAGCGATCAGCACAGAAGGGATAATTGGAAAGAAAGTCCCTTTCAGGTTATAATTATTTGTCCCAGGAACCAGAGTTCCTTAGCGGTGATGCATATTTTCCCTTTTGTTTTCCCAGTGCCATGGGAACCTGGCAGTAGAAGGTCTCCGCTGGTATGCGCAGCGTCTACCTGAACCTCCGCACGGGGAAGTGTAGGAATCACGGTGCTGGATCCTGACCAGCGATCCATCGAGACTTGTTTCCAGCAGCACCAGAGCCAGCTGCTTCAAAGGAAAATAGAGCACTCTGCAGTAGGCAGGTTATCGTTTTCACAGGGAAAGCTTCCCTTGCAAGACTCCTGTCAGCCAGGGATTGTTCTTTGCCTTCAGGCTTTTTTGTTTCAAGCCTTTAAAGCTGCTCGCTTTCCTTCCACTGGGAATCGGTTGAACAAGAACCCTTGCAGAGCACTTTGCTGTGCCCTAATGCGACAGGTAGCACCACGTTAACTGGCTCGTATCATCTGGTCATGGTCGTGTCGCTTTGCTCATGGCCTTTCCTTCCATTCTGCTTCTGTTCTTTGGCTCCTTGTTTCACAGTCAGTCCCTTCTGTCACTTCCCATCTCACTTACAAAGTTCTCCCCATGGTTTGTGGACCATTGCAGGATGCCCAGCTTTTGTTCTCCTTCCATCTTTGTGGTCTGCCCAAATCACCCTGATCTTTGTCTAAGTTTACTGATGGCCATGCTTGTAGTAACCCATCGGGGGAAATGGGGTGAGTCCTGCGTGCAGGAGCTGGGTCCAGAGGAGCTGTCAAAGCTGCTGGTGGCGTGTTTTGGGGCCCGGCACCGAGCTCAGCTGTGCCTGCAGGAGCCTGCTGGGGAACACTGGAAAGCCACTGCCATCTCTTGGCTGTGCACCCGATGCTCCTTCTCAGTTCACCAAGATTTATGGCCCAGGTCTTGCTGCAGTTGGTCGTGTGAAGGTTTTGAGGGGTGTCTTGATGCTGAGAAGTCAAAAGAGTAGGCAGCAGCCACTGTGGTTACACCTCTGTGGAGATGAAGAGCATCTCGCTGGCAAGCAGCAACACTTGGATGTTCTCCTCACCTTGGTGGCCATGCCTGAGGGATGCTGGTGCCAGTGGGTTCAGATGAACGCAGAGGAAATTATTTTTGTTACTTTAAGATGGAGTAATTAAATACAGTATATATGGATCCCTCAAAAATGACAGCCGCCCACAGAGCTAAAAACAGGAAATCCATTAACTTCATTATTTAAAAAATAAAATAAAAATCTTCCCAACTGATTCCTCTGTCACTTAAAGTTCTGCATGGAAGGAGGGCTAATTTAACGCTGCATTAACTCACTGTTATCACCCTCCTGTTACCTAAGTAGTTTCTAATGACTACCCTGGAGAGCACTTGGAAGCTTTTAAAAGTTTTTATGCTAAATTTTTTTTTTCTGTGTGGTTTATACTTTAAGAACAAAAGTTATTGATAACATTTTTCCAAATCTTCCAACAACATGAAAAACTACTCTGTTGCCTGCAGAAAAACGCGAAGCATCTCTGGTCTATAATCTCTGGCAAACAAGGAATTTGAAATGTTAAGTGGTGAAATGTGCAAAAACGGATGGGGCAGAGTTTGTGGGACGCTGGAGCAGATTTGGGCTTGTGGGTGTTTGCAGTAGCAGCGTGTCCTGGGGGTAGGAGTGGGGCCATCCGCCCTTGCCCAGGACGAGATGCCAAAGGGGGCTCTGTCCTTAAGCCCTCTGAGCTTTGGCTTTCAGAGCTCTGAAAGGAGACCCCGTGGGGCAGGCAGCTTAGGAGACCCCTGCCTCTTTGTTCGGAGGCCTTTAAGTGAAAGGCAGCGCCGGATTGAGAAGCAATAAATCATTTTCTTCCCTCATTGTCTTTTCTTCAGAACTGTGGCGGGCTGATCTCTTCCTTTTTTAATCATCTCTCCTCCTTTCTGGGCCCAGGTTAAGATGTGCTTCTGAGGTCAGCATCTTTTGCACTTGGGATTGTTTTGGGGGGGGGGAGGAGGGTGACTTCAGAATGAAGCATACTCGTTGCTGCGCGGCATTTTCAAGTCTTAAAGTTATGACTTTCTGCTTAATATCACTTGGAAGGAGATCTTTGCTGTATGTCTCAGGTGTTTGGTTGCTGACAAGTCAGAGGAACCCGCTCTGGGCTCTCTCCCACCGTAGCAGAGGAGATGCAGAGCGCAGAAGCTGTGCGGAGCTGGAGTTTCACCATTTGGGACACATCCATGGCTCCAGCTGCATGTGGCCGTTCACACAGCCTGTACGAGGGATTTCGGAAAATTTTAAAGAAAAACACAGTGCTTTAGGTTAGCAAAGAGTTGGTCTTTCAGAGCTCTGAGATGCAAGCTGTGATTTTGGAAAATGCTTGTGAATAAATGTGTACGCAGCGCTGCTGCCCTGGGCTTAGCTTTTGGTGGTTGATCGGAAGACCTAAATTATTTCCAAGTTAAGCCTTGCGTGTCTGCTCTCGCCAGTAGAAGATATCCAGAACTGCCCTGTGACATTATTAGTGGGTTTTTCATGTTTATAGAATGACTTTGCAACTGCGGGGAGATCTGGTGTATCTATTAGGAACTGCCAGGAATCTTGTCCATAGGGAGCCCTGGGAAACCTTTTAAACTTGACACAAACTTGAACATTTCTTGCATGTTGCTTTATTGCAACTCAATTTTTCAGTGATATCTGGAAAGCTAGAGAGCAAAGGGGCTGAGTCTCTGCCGCCTGGATAGTTTTGTAGTCCTTCTGGAAAAGGAGGAATGACCGCAGAGAAAGGAAAAAAAATAAATAAAAAGGGAAGGACAGCTGCTGGCGCTGCCTCGCAGAGCACACGGTGCTTCTGGGCTGCACAACACGACTGATGGCAATGTGAACTGCTGTACAGCAAACCAATTTGCCCAATATCACTGCATTTTAAGGCTTCCCTTCTGTAGTCTAAGCTGTGTGCATTGAGCTGCTGCGTGCTCTGCCTGACATGGCACCGCAGCGAGCAGATCCTGCTCCCGGGGGTTCTGCCCCATCCTCCCCAGCCCCGTGTTGGTCCCGGGGGCTGGCTGGTGAGCCTGCTCTGCTCATCGCATTGCAGCAGGTGGTAGCTAAGACATGTGGATCTCCTGCATTTAAGCCAAACCCAGTTGGTACTGGTGATAATTTTCCCGTGGATTTTAGTCTGGACATTATTTCATGCTGGAGATAAAAATGGTGCTGTAGTTAGCTGACAAGCAGGGCATTTTAACTTAGCAGAGGACATACTGGTAAGGCACTCCAAAACGATGCAGCTCTGTAAAGTTAGGACCTTTGCTTTCCTTAGAGGAAGTTCTTGTTATGAGTGATGAAAGTTGTAATGATTTACAGTTCCTTTTCTTTTCCTTTTTTTTTTTTTTTTTTTTTTTTTTTTTTTTTTTTTTTAAGTAAGGAAAAAGGAGAAATGCTTATCTTCCCTGGGTGTGTGTTTTTTTTCATTTGTTCGTTTGATTTCTCTTTCACAATTGGAAGAGGGCTGGGTCTGACCTAGTTCCTTTAGGGCACTCATACTTATTAAAGCATTTGTCAGCCCGGTTCAGTGCATTTCCCAACCTGAGCTGTATTTCTGCCAGCGGGAGATCAGTAACAGGAGGCAGGGGAAGCTCGGGGAGGAGCAGCCGGGTGCCCAGGGAACGTGCTGGAGCTCAGCACCTGGGTGCTCAGCACCGTGCTCGTGCCTGGCCGTGAGTCTGGCTCCATCAGTGGGACTGCCCGTGCTGGTTGGGACGAGTGCTTGCAGGCTGAAGCCCTTAACCAGAATATCCTGAAGCCATCAACGTCTCCGATGCTATTTTCAACAGGTGTTTTAACGCTACAGCTTAAATTCTATCATACCGAATTTCAGGGAGGTAGGGAGGAGAGGCTCAGGAGCGGTTAATCTGATTCCAGTTCGAGTCGGTCCGTATTGGGTATCTTCCCTGCGCTGGCTGCCAGCGAGTGTGACACCCAATATTCATAGGGGGACAGCTGCGCTGTCCGCGCTGCGGCTCCTCTGTGTGCTGGCTGCAAGCTATAAAATGTGTGTACATCGTAGGAGCATTTGTCTGCGCCGTGCAGACGTGCCCTCTATAAATTTTGGGTGTTGATGTGTACAAGGAGAAGCAGTTTGCTGTTATTCCTTAACCCATATTATAGAAAGAAACAAAAATAAAATAAATTCTGAGCTGTGGATACTACAGCTAGGTATTGTTCTTTGGTTTTGATCAACTGCTTTTTTTTCTCAGATGAATAGATGAATTGAAAATAAGAACCTTTATTATCTTTGGGCCTTTCGTCTGGCCAGTTCTCTGGCCTCTGGCTCGTGGCTTTCTCCCCTGCTGGACGTGCAAACAGAAACCTGGCCGGGGGCGCGGGAAGCTGAAGGTGCAGCCCTGGGCTGGGTGGGGAGGGCTTCTCGTGGCTTTCCTCGGGAGCCGCGGGCAAGCTGCGATCCCTTGGATGTTTTTTTCATCACGTACTTGACGGTAAATAATAAAGATGAAAATTGGAAACTTAATGATATAATGCTACATAATCTATATTCCGTTAGAAATAATACCCTCTATAGGGAGCCATAATGGTGCTGCCTTGGACTTTTCTGGAGACTGTTCATACCAAATTGACTTTTTTTCTACATGTTAAGTACCAGTAATGTTTTCCACAGCACATCAGATGTTTCTGCCAAGGAGTATGCTCCCTGCTGAAGAACTTGGTGAGGCAGCACGGTGGAGGCTCTCACAGTTCCTCCTTCAAATGGTTTTTGACTCCAGAGATCAATTGATGTTGAGCTAAATTTCCTAGCTGAGAATTTGGATGAATGGTTTTATTTAATTTTGAAGAAAAACATTTGAAAACCCTAAAAAGAAAAATGGGAAAGCTTTTTTATTATTGCTTCCCTATCTTGCCTTCTTGCCTCCTGTTGTGCCCCCCCAGCACCTCTCCACTTCTCCCCGCGCTCCCTCCCCGGTGGAGACCTCAGAAAATGCCAAACTCTGGATTTTGCTGCATCAAGTTAGGAGCATGGAACAAACATTCACAACGCGTGTGAGGCAAGTGCAGCCACCATTGGCAGTTTATTTTTTTATTTTTTTATTTTTTTTCAAAAAAAAAAAAAAATTGGCTCCCTCTCCTGCTGCGCGGGAGATAACAATGGCGCATTGTGCCGTGCTGCAGCTGCTGAAATTTGACTAGATCCAACTGAAGAAAACAGGAGCAGGTGGGTCAACAACGTGACCCTTTCGTTCCCAGCAGTATCAGTGTGCGCCAGGGCCGGAGGGATGGGGGGCCGAGGTGAGCCCCGAGTTTCAGCCCAGGCGTAAGGATGAATTGCTTCAAGCTTGGAGGATGCGAGTTGCCTTGCTGAGATGAGCTCGATGCCTCTAAGGACCACGGGGTTTGCTGCCATTTGTAAAAACAGGTTTCACTCCAAAAATGCTAGGGAAGTGTCACTGTAGGTGGTAAATCAGCATCACTGCAGGCGAGAGGTTGCTGCTCCGTTACTGGCACTGGTTCTCAGTTCCCATTTTGTGCTGGTTTCTCTGTGGCTGTCATACAGGTGCTGTGAAAGCCTCCAGCACCGACTGCCTGCCCTCAGTTCCCAAAATCGGGGCATTATTTGGGTTACTTGACTTTTTCCCCCTTTAGGTCTTCACAGGTCACAGTAATAATTCCTTCGTGGCAGTGCTTTCGTTTTGCTAGAGCTGTCCCAAAGATGTCGGGGCTGGGATTTCCCGCAGCTTGGTGTGAGGTTCCCAGTATTTCGGTGGGGATGAAGGATGCGGCTGTGTCGGGCTCCTTTGCCTGGCCCAGTGCATCTCAACACTGACAAATTGTCAGAAAAAAGAGGGGGAAAACTCCATTTGGAAAGGAAACCTACATGATAACCAAGTCACAGCTTTTCCTGCGGTCTTCCCTGCTGAGGTGCGATGACTTGGGTGATTCCTCGGAGGAGCTGCAGCACCTCCAGGCTTTGTGAGCCTCAGAAGTGTCAGTGAAAGGTGGCAAAGTCCAGCCACGTGGTTATGGCCTCGAACCTTCCTAAGACTGCAAGGGGGCTGGGTTTGAAGCTTTAGGGAGCAGACGACAAGAACTATTTGTAAGTCAGCGGTAGAAGCTTGGGGTTTCTCTTGGTGGGTCTTGCAGTCTTGCTTTCTGGCATCAACTTACACCAGGGTGAGGGTGAGATGGGGCAGAGCTCCCCCTGCTTTCTGCTCTGTGCTCTGGCTACGGCTGTGGTGAGTAAGTTGTAGTAGAAAACGGGATGCTCCCAGCATTTTGGATAATCCTATCCACAAGTGCTTGTAGTGCTTGTGGAGTAGCATCAGACAGTACTTTATTTGCACATGATTATAGCTATAAGAATAACAACCTATAGTCACGGAGGAGTCCCTGCTAAAAACAGTTCACGTTTGTCTGATGTTTTTGTCTGAGCTGAAGGCTTAGCCCAGCCCGTAGTTTTAAGCTAAAACACAAACAGAAGTAGAAGACTGACTTTGGGGGAGAGAGACGGATCTCAGGGAGGTCGGGGCCAGCTTGGTTGTTGTATGAGCAGCTGGATGGATGAGGTGCAGAGTAAGAAGGGAAGGGAAATTTTAATATCCAGAGCCCATGGTAAAACTGGAGAGGCTGCAAAACCTTCCCCCGTTTTCATTTCTGGTGGCGAGGTGAGTCAAATGGGGAAGGGGAGAGCGGTGGCAGTGGGTAGGCGGCTGCTGTGGGCGAGGAGGAGATGGATGGAGGCTGCAGAGGGGCTTCCACGGCCAAGGGCAGGAGCTGTGACTGCGCGGGTGAGGCGTGCTAGCATGGAAAATTGATCTGCATGACCACATTACCAGCTGTGGTTGCTCAGTGCATCAGGAAGAGGGCCGTTAATAAATCAGAGGCTCTCCCTGCATGTCTGCATCTCAGACTTTTGTTTTTTAGCAGGAACTTGGTGTGATCTGATACGAGGGTCAGCAGCGGAGTGAAGGACAGCAGCACACAGCACCAAAGCCTCATCCATGCTAGCAAATCTGCCCATCGCCGTGCACGGCTGGAGCCGAACGAGATCTAGCTGCAAGCGGAGGAGGTTTAGACAGAGGCTTCTGAAACGCTGCCGTGACCGTAGTTTGTCCTTGGCTGCACTTGCAGCGAAAACCCTGTTTGGTGCCGGCTCAGCTGCACCCGCTGCCAGCCCCCGTTGTCAGCAGCGGGTAATTTAAGAGGCTTCCACCAACAGCTGGGGAGCCCTGTGTGCCGCGCTCCTCGCGCCGCGCTGAGCTGTCCCCTGGCTGGCACGTCACATCGTGCTGTTGGGCTCGCAGCCGGGTGGTGGTGCCAGGATCCCAACTTGTCGCTTTGGATCGAGGAGCACAGGTGCAGGCTGAACTGATGAGCCTTTGAGGCCAGCCGCATACCAGGGAGGCTTCGGCTTCGCTTCTGCCACGCACGTGCACACGCCTGGGTCTCGGCGTGCTGGGGTGACCCGTGCCACGCACGAGAAACGTGGCACAGGACTGCTTGATCCTGCAGTGCTCTTTCAGCAGACATCTTCCTGGGAGTTTGGATTAAAATTAAAATAGCGAAAATGTCCCTGTGCCCTGCATGGAGAGGGGCGATGCTGCTCTCCGAAGGGAGGCACGGCTGCAGATCCAGAGGCTGTTTGGGGCTGTGGAGGCTCCTGCCTTCCTACTCAGCCATCCAGCGTGCATAGCGTGTGTCTGCGGGGGGACACGGTCATTACCATATGAAAACGCTGATAACAGTGGGATTCTTGTGCAGGCAGAAACGCGTGAGATATACTACCACTTTGGTGCCAGTTAGACCCATAACTGCTATTTGTGGCTGGGTTTAGTAACAATTAACCTTTCACATTTTGTATTAGCCATTGCTTTCCTGGTGCAGCTGCTTTTATAACAATATACTTCGCTTCTCCTCCCAGAAGCGCTAATTTTGGCAGTTGGAGTATCTGTTCTAGAAAGCACAGGATGTATGGAGGAAGAGTGGAGATTTTTTAATAGCTGTTTTAAGTACAATATTTTTTTAAATGCATTTTGATTTAAAGAACCTTTTGCATTTTTTTTTTTAAAATGAAATTCCATTACAGCTATTTCATATTTTAAAGTGAATTTAGTGTAGTTTTCCTTGTGCGACAAAGTCACATCACACGTTTAAAAAACCATTGACTGCGTGTGCATTTCAGGTATCTCAAACTGGAGCTGGAACAAATTAATTCCTTTGATAAGTCATCTTTTCCAAGCTGGGGGAGACAGTTTTAGCGGACCAAACTGTTTCTTCCACTTTACAACTAGCAGAGTGTCTTGGAAAAAGCGTGGCTATGAACAACCCATGGGTGCTGTCTGGTTTATTGTATGCAGTTATGTAGGTAAGAATATCAGTGTCCTAAATGGCTCTCACAAGGTTGCTGCGTTTTCAGGAATTGCCCTCTTTTAGGCATTTAGCATTTTTTAACGTCTTCGGAGTGCAATTGTATTGCACAAAAATATTTGAAAATTCAAGTGTGCGATTGGAAGTGGGATTAAGTTGGTGTAATGAATTTGAATTTGGTTTTGGCATCAGTATGTTGTTACTTGATGTAGGGGAGGTTGAATTTCACCTGTCAAAACATAAATGCAATGTTCTGGCTCTTCCAGAGCAATCATTTCAATATTTATGCTGTCTGCCGTGCTGGAGAAATAAAATGCAAAATGCAGATTTGCATGACATGGGCTATAGCCTGTCTTCTCCAAAGTGTTGTCACAGGTATCGGGTTATTGTGTTGCTACACGCCTGTGCTTTGATCTCAGACACACTGGTATTAACTCCAAAGTCCTTTTGCCAAATCCAGTAGTGTGTGAAACTGGCTTGATGGATGATTTGGACTTTTTTCATTATGATTTTTCTTCGTGATTAAAGATCCAAAGCTTCTGGTTGCACATTAATGCTGATGATGAATACGACCTAATGCAACTTTAATCATCCTCTTTTGAAGACGAAGACTGCCCTTTTTGGCTCGTGGCATGAATCCAGGGCAGCCAGCGGGATGGTGCTGCACAGGCCAGCAGAGATGTCATTCATCAGTGTCTGGGGCGTAGCAGGTTTGAGGAAAACCTTCCACGTGCATTCATCAAACGCTGCCGGTTTTAGACAATGGTGTGTGACACGAGGAGATTTCGGAGCAGGTTTACTGCAAAGGCTTGGGGGCATGCTGGCTGCATTTCCACTTTCTGTATTTTTAGGGTAGAATAATTACAGGCTTCTGGTTGCGCTAGGGGTGGAGGCACTGATGAATAAACGAGGAGCCCATCAGTGAGAGGTGGGCTTCCTTCCCTGCAGCAGCGGTCACAGCCAGAACACCACTGGCTCTGATCACTCATGTTCCTGGGTCACTTTGCCAATTCCCAGGGCACTTAAGCTGCATTTTCTTTTGCTTCGTAATGGGACATGCACTTTCTCTTGGTTCTTGTTGAATGAAATAACCACATAAACAACACAAGTGTCGGCGCATGCTCTTGAAGGAAAAACAGCACAGCCCAAAGTGTAGGTGCACATCATCGGTGCTGTCAGACTGGAAAAACAAAGATAACGCGTGCCCAGAGAAGCTGTGGATGCCCCATCCCTGGGGGTGTTCAAGGCTGGGCTGGATGGGGCTTTGGGTCCTCTTCCAACCCAAACCATTCTGTGACTCTGTGAGAATACAGACTTGGGTATTAACTATGGAATTGGTGGGAAATGCATTTACTGATGTACAGCGATGTATTTTTCTGAAGTTGGTGGTGTTGCTTAAAGCGTCTGAATTCATATAGCAAAGTCAACATGTGATGTGTGAATTAAAACAGAATTGGCAGCCAAGTTGCCTCAAGTCAAATTTCAAAAGCATTGCGTTTTTTTTTCCTATTTGTGTATTTTAAATTTGTTAAAGGATAATTGATAGGACGCTTACAATAAATATTTTCATTTTTCTTTCTCACATGCCTGTACCACAGGATGGGAATCGCAGCTCTTGGAGACTGGCTTCCTGGCAATATTCCTCTGCCCACTCTGGACCCTCTCCCGCCTGCCCCCCTCCACGCCTCCCTCCGGCATCGTCATCTGGGGCTTTCGGTGGCTGATCTTCAGGATCATGCTTGGAGCGGTAAGTCGGCACAACACATCCCAGTCCTTTAGTTCAGGATTTATTTTTTTGGTTATAAGGGCAGAACCTGTAGCAGGAAATGCCTCATGCTCTGTTTCACTGAGTCTTTAAACTTCTTGTTTGTCTTTCTTAAAGCAAACACTAATATGGGAGTAAGAATACGTGTCGATGTGTTGGTGCTGTTCTTGCAATTGGCTCTTTAAAAGGAATTAAAGTGAAGTTTAAGACCTGGACATTGTGACTTTTTGATAAGTTGCCTGCAAATCCAGTGGGTAATTCCCAGGAACCAGGAGCTTTATGTTGAGTTATTTTTTCTTTGTGCGTGCTTTACTGAAATGTCATTCTCTGCTCCGTGATTTCAAAGAGAACAATTGGTGTGTTACCGTCCAAGTGCCAGTGGAAATTCCCAAGTAGGTTGTAAAAGGATCTGTCAGGAACTGACACATCTTTGTTAAAGTAAAGGTGTGGAAGGGGCATTATCCTGTGATCTGCATCTGCGTGTTGGACACTTCAAAATATCCCAGAATTTTCATCCAAGGATCACTGCTGTAGGTGGGACGTTCCTGTGTCTGTTTTCTCTAAAGCCCCTCTCTTACCCCAGCTCTTAAAGTGCTTCAATCTGTGGGCAAGCTCAGTAAGCTCTTAGTTATCCTCTAAATAACGAACAAACTTTGTATGTGTTAACCTCAGTGTCACCTGCTTTTCAGCTTCGTTAGCGGGCACTGTGCTATTGCAGCAGATATTCTTGGAAAAAGCATGCTGCGGGCTTGTTGCGTCAGAGAGGCACTGCCCAGCCTAGGACAGTTCAGCAGCATTTTTGTTGTTTGTTGTTTTTTTTTTTTGTATACGTCACACCACTGGTATTTCACAACTCACTCTTGGTTGCATTTGCTTCTTTGCCATAACTATCATGTAGGGTTGCTGATTTTTCTCTGCTTCCTAAAGCTGGAGGGATTGATTGCCGCAGTTCTTACTTTATACTTTATATTAAATAAAAAAAAAATATATTAATTGAATAGGTCTGTCCCTGCTGTGGGGCAGTAGAAATGGATTAAATGATTTATTGTAGAATCATACATGTAGAACAGCTAGGATTGGAAGGGACCTTAAGGATCAACTAGTTCCAACCCCCCTGCCATGGGCAGGGATGCCTTCTTAACCTTAAGTTATATGATCACCAAGTTTATATCCCGCTTTCCTATTACAATGGGATTCTGACTGCGCTTTGCTCTGCTCCTGTTAATTTGTTAGATATACTCTGAATTATGGGACAGGTTTGATGTAAAGGAAAATCACGCTCATGAAAGGTCTTTGTTATTGTTATCTCTGTGCTGCCCCTCAGCTTTATCCAGAGAGTAATAACTCTCCCGTTATTTTGGGAAGAGCCCTCTGCAAAAGAGATGCCACCCCTTGAGTCCTTTGTCTGTCTTGGTTGCTGATATGTAAGTAACAGGCATGGGAGAGTAAAACATGGAAAGGTCATTAAATGGGGATCTATGCAAGCAAGTGGAAATCGGTGATTGATGGCATCTTTAATGTTTTGGGGCCCAAACACGTGTACATTTCCTTCTCGGCCAGGGTAATGACGCTTGCAGGCACCGGGACGCAAGTTTAATGCGTGAAAGCGAAATATCCTCCTGCAGCACAGGTGCACCTGCTCTAAGGCAGGCTTTGATTTCTTCACTAATCTGGGCAGGAGCTGAACCATGCGCACAAATGGTGGCCAAAGGAAGGTTTCCCAGGGGAGGGATTGGCAGTGATTGTCTGGCACAGAAAGTTTGACTTTCCCTGCACAGTTCTCCAGGGGCTCTTGAGCTGGCTGGGGTAAGGTTTTCCTTGTAAAATGTCATCCTCCAAGCAGGCGACGTTCCCTCGAGGCAGCTTAATTTCTCTTGCATTGTGCCGGATGGTGGGTGAGCAATGCCATAAACAGTTTTGAAACTCACCTTAAATGTGCCAGCGTGTCTGTTTTTTTTGCAATGTGATGGCTCCCAGGAAAGACCTCAGGTTCCCATCCCAAAGCTCCTCTTTTTTCTGAAGTCAGCTCCTGTATCATGAACAGGACGAGGGTGTGGAGTTCGCTTTTCAGCCCTCCCTTCTTTTTTTCTTTTTTTTTTCTCCTCATTGTATCAGATTTGGGAACTCTTTCTCTGCAGAGCTCCAGCAACTGGAGACTGCATTAAAGCACTAGGGGTTTCTGTGGGAATAAATGCTGATGCGCCTATGTCCATTGCAGCCTCTGTAAGGGAACAGACAGATGATCAAGTCCAGCAGCTTCTAGGTACAAAAAAAACTCCCTGTAAGGAGGGAGGCGCTTCCAGCTCCACCACGGTGCCAGCCTTGCAGCGTCCTGGCTACCCCTCCCAGCACCCCGGGACACGTGCACTGCTATCCACCTCTAAAATACCAGACGTGCCGTTGTCTGTGTCCCAGAATAGCAACATCTTTGAGAAAAAGAGGAAGTGTTTCCTCACAAATCAAGAGCTGATGGGGTCTGAAATGAGTAACATGAGGCTTCGTGGTCAGAGCATCCCATTGCGTGGTGCACGTCCTGCATGGAACAGGAGCAGCCCCAAGCACCCTTCCCTGCGAAACTGTGCAGATCTCTGGAAAAGTATTTGTGGCCAGATCTTGCTTCGTCGTGCACGACTTCCCTGTGAGCAGGCTGGGCTTTGTTAGGAAAAAGGCAGCAAATGAGAAGTAAAATAATCCCTCCTGCGCTCCTGTGCAAGGCAAGGCGTGCATTCAGGCTCTGCTGCTGGGGTTTGATTGGCAGCAAGTGCTGGGCTGATCTCAAATATTGCTGACTTTTTAAAAGGCGTAATTATGTGATTCAATCTATATGTTTGATGTTCCTAATAACCCATTAGCGCAGGATGTAAAGACGGATGCTTCTTAGGAACATGCAGAGGCAAAAGAATAGTGGTCCCTTTGTGTGTTCGGAAATAAGTGATGCAAACAGATTGATGCCGCCGATGTGCCGCAGGAGTACTCTGCGACTTGCAACCTTCATCGCTTTGCTTGTGGCTCTGGCTCTGATGTCTTCAGGCCTGGGAGACGCAGAGCACCAGGAGTGATGAGATGGGCTGGGTAGGCAGAGGCGCGTGCTCAGCCTGTGAGCTGCTCTCAGCCTGCCGAGGGGAGCAGCCCGGGGTGTTGCCTGCTGGTAATTGGGTGTTTTGACACCTGCAGCTGCCTGGGGAGATGCTGTAGGCACGATGCTGCTCTCAAAGAGCCTCGGCCCTCTCAAGTACTTGTGTTTTTCATCAAGCTGAGGGTGTGCTCCCGCTGCTCCGTTCCCTGCAGAGCTCGGTGTGGCTGCGGATGGCACAGTGGTCTGCGTGCTGCTCTGGCTCCCCAGGCTGCTTGTGGCACCTGGGTCAGGCTCTTCCCCCAGCCCCTTGGGGCTCTGGGGTGCTGGCAGACGTTCAGCCTGACCGCAGGTTTTGAGCCCCAGTAACGGGACCTGTGTGAGGAGCAGCTGAGCTCCCCTGGCTCAGCGTCTCCCCTGCCCTCCCCGGCGTTTCAAAGCCAAGGCACGCTTGTGCTGTGTGGGTTTGTGCTTTTGGAGGGAGCTGCTGGTTTACCCGGGCTGTGGTCATCCACGGCACTAGGTGGGCCCTGGGCTTTGCCTCGAGATGAGTGCGCCTTGATTTGGTCCTTGTTTGTTTTCTGGCAGGCAGCAGTACTGCTCGTGAGCTGCCCTTTTACCTGCAGCTGTGATTTGCAGCTAGCGCTCTGTTCAGCAGATGTAATTCCCGTTCTCGTTTTGCAAGAGCTGTGAAAGCAGGTGAGCACTGTCGTTTGTACGTTCTGTGCCATCACCTGCAGCCGGCCAGAGCCACGCACCGGGGGAGCACAGATCCTGCACCGCTGAGCACCGGGAGGCTGGGGAGCAGCCCTGAGCCGGTGAATTGCCCACAGCACACCTCTGGAACTTCCTAGTAGCTCTTTGGATCCCGAAAGTCATTAGCTGTTGCATACGTAAGCCGTAAAACACAGTTTTTCTTCTTTAGTTTGAGTGTCAAAGGAAGGTTGCCGTGCGTACATGCTCAGAAATGTGAGAATTGGGTTTTCGTCAGCACCTGTGTGCGTAGCTATAGTAACGCTGATAAAAGCGGGTAACAGAGCACACGTGGAGAGGGGCAGCAGTGCCGGGACCGAGGTGGGGTTCGGGGGAGCCCTGGCAAGCATTGACGCCACGGGAGCCCCGGCACGATGCGGTGCGAGGCCGCGGCTGGGCTGTGCGGGAGCCGGGCTGCGGCTTGGCTTGCGCCGCGCTGGATCTTGGCTTGTAGAGGCTGACGCTTTTCACTGCAGACATGGCTTTGATGATTTCCTCACTGATTATTCCCCAGAGCGCTCCGCTTATTACACATCACTCCTCAAGCCTCATACCAGAGGGCTTTTTTTTGACAAGAGGTAGTTAAGCGAGGGGCTGTTCCCTCCGAGCAGCACATCTCGCTGTCAGCTCAGCCGACAGAAACAAGCTGCGCTCTGCGCCCAGCTCTCACCCCGAGCACAGCATCGCCTCTGCCAGCTGGAGCTGGAGGAGCGTGACGTTAACACGGGACAGGGCAGAAGCAGCTCTTGGGGCAAAGCAAGGAGCCGGTGCCCCAGGAAAGCTGCTCTGGGCATGGGGTGGGCAGCGCTGGGGCAGTGCCAGGCTGCGTGATGCGGGGGCTCGGGCAGGGAAAGGGCCCCCAGCGGGGCCGGGGATGCTGTGCTGGTGCCAGCGAGGCACTGGGGCCCCTTGGTGGTGCTGCCAAAAGCCCCGCAGCTGGTTCAAGCCCAGCTGTGTGCCAGGCCCTGTCCCTGCACCGTCACCTCTCTGGTGTAACGGGGGGAGCGTTAAACAACCACCAGCTCTTAGAGCAGAGGGGATGGGGGTGTTTTATATGGGGGTGTTTTATATGGGACTATGTGTGCTGCCTGCTGTGCTGCACATCGTTTGAGGCCGGGAGATGTTGGAAGCACATGGGAAAGCTTTTAAGGGGTGCGGGCTGGGGGCAGCCATGCGAGGCAGCCCCCGGGACCATGAGCTGCCGCTGTCACCCGGCGTCGCCGCCGGGCTGCGGCTGCGCAGCTGGAGCGAGAAGCAGCAGCGTGGAAATGTCATTATCCCTTTACGGCTGGTGCTCATCCTGGAAAACGTGAAGCTCGCAAAGTGCCTCCGGGGCAGGTCGGGCTGGCGGCCGGCGAGGGGCAGCAGCTGAGGCTGAGCTTCCTGGCGGCAGAAGGAGCCCGAGCGTTCACTGCTGGCCGGGGCACACGTCCGCATCGCTGCCGTGTTGGCAGTCCCTCTGGAAGTGCCTGGCGGTGACGCCAGGCTTTGGTTTGGGTGGATTTTCGTCCTTTCCAGCTAGAGCCAACTCCTGTGCCTCTTCCCTCCCAGCCTCCCTCGTTGTGGGACACGAACGTGGAGCCTGCAATTCCCTGTATTACGTACAGCCGAGCTTGTAACCGCTGCGCTCGCAGCACGGATCCCATCCAAGTGTGTGCTCTGAGCAAGTGTCAGTGTGAATATCTGTCAGAAACAGCAATCAAGGAGGTTAAATGCCTCGAGGTCCTCCCTCTCTTCTCTTCGCAAGCCTGCTGCGCCTGTCTGCTGGCACGGAGCTGCGCTCCAGGAGCAGCCGTCCCTGCTCACTGTCACCGAAGGGTCACGGCTGGGGCTGGGGTCTGCCTGCTCTGCTCGGGGGCCCTGGCAGCAGGAGCTCTGGGAGCAGAGCCAGGGCTGCTGATGCTGGGCACTCCCAGGCCTGGCCAGCGAGGGAGGGGGAAGGCATGTCCAGTGTGTTCCTGCAGGGGATGGAGAGCTGACAGGCACCTTCCCGTTACTCCCTGGGTTTGGGGTCATGGTGCAGCCCCACAGGTAGGAGATCTGCCTGGGGGGACTCATTAAAATTGGCACAAGGTTTTTTATTTTGGCTCTGGTGTGAGGGTGAATGAATGCAACACAGGGCTGCTGAGAAAGGCGAGGGGACTGCATCTGCCAGGCTGAGGGACAGGCTCCTCAGGGGCCACGTTGCCACCTCTCCTTGGGCACAATGCTGGAGCATCAGCTCCTCTCCACACGGGATGGCACCGGGCACATCAAACCATCTGCATGCGTGGCACCGGCTTCTGCTGTGCCTCTTCCCCGGGACCTTTCCCCCTGCTGACATCAGGCAGGACGTGGGCGCTCCGTGAGCAGCGAGGCTTTTGGGCACGTGTTGCGTGAGCTCATGCACGTGCAGCCCAGCCGTGTTGGACTGCTAACGGAGAGCCAGGCCTTTCCCTGAGGTTTCTAATAAGCGTTTTGTTTTGCATCAGGATCAGGCTGCAGTGCCCTGACGGTGATGAGCACGCAGCGCTGCTGAGATGCTTACGTTAGCAGAGTCAAAGGACTAATTAGGTGCCGTTTGCAGAGCGCGATGATGTGACGTCCTGTACAAATAATTGTCAGCACTGGGGATGTGGTGGGGATTCAAGAGCCAGGGGTGGAACTGCACATTGGGAAACTGGAAGCAAAGAGGGAATTAAGGTGGAGCTGTGTCTTGCGAAGGATCACAGACATATGGAACAAGTTACCAGGGAAGGTGGCTGGAGCAGAGAGTATAAGTGAGTCTGAGACATCTTGATTAGTTTCTGGAGGAAGGGATTGAAGAGTGTAGTGGAAAAGCAGGGAAACAGGATTTAAAGCACATTACCACTTTAATTTAAAAGTGCCCAAAGCAAGGAAATTCAGATTTAAAGCTGCCAATCCATCACTGGTGCGCCAGGTGTTGGAGCTGGGAGGGCGCGGTGGGGTCTGAGTGCAGATGGGTCGGTGCCGCTCAGCCCCCGGCCCCGGGCAGCACACGTGGGCAGCTGAAGGCAAAGCCTCGGGTTTGTGACCTGCCTGCCAAACCCTGGCCTCCACTCCCATCCCCTCATCTCCGTGGTTTCCATGGCCCAAGGCCTTGTCTTAATGCCCTTAGAACCCCTCCAGGATGCTCCCCGCTCACCAACCTCCTGGATGGCCAAAAGCGCCGCTGCGGCATCGCCAGGAGATGGCTGGAGACAGGGTGATGCAGGGAAGGAAGAGTTTATTTTCCCCTGCTGGCCTTGTATTTGGGAGCCCTCCATATGGAATTGTTGCCACCATGCCCCATTATACCGGATATGTCAGCATATAGGAAATTCTTAATTTAGGGAATTAATTCATGCCCCTTCTCTTCTTCGCTGCCGCCCGCTCTCTTTTCACACATCCTTCCCCCAGAGCCGCCCCCTCCAGAGTCTGATCAGCGTGCACCAAAATGGCTGGAAAGGAACCCAAATCTGGGTCCCCAGCCCCATGACTGCTGCAGGACGCGGGTGGTTGTGCAGACCTGGCCCCAAAACCTCAGCCTCCCACTGCCCTGCCACTGATGCCACAGCAGCGCTCGCCCTCTTACACCACTCGGGCTGCCTGGATGTGGAAGTCCCTGCCAGGCATAATCCATAGTATTCAAACGCCCGACATTAATTTTAAGCAAAGGTTTTATTTATTTTATTTTATTTTATTTTATTTTATTTTATTTTTTCAAATTTTGCTTTCTGACCAAAACTGCGGACTGTCGCCCTGAGTCAGAGCGTTGCCTCCCCGGGCTGCTCAAAGCCTCCCAAGGAGGAGTTGCTGCCACGGGTTGCAGAACAGAGCAGTCCCTGAGAGGTTTTTGGCAGGCAGAGGCTTACAAAATAATTTAAATCCTCTGGTTCTTCAAGTGTACACAAAAGATATGTTTTCCCTTGTGCCTTACAGAGGGGAAGAAAAAGATCATTTAAGGTAGCCGTCTTGGGGGAGAAATAGTGCAAAAAGATTTATAATAATTAGCAATAAATTCTTCCGCTCAATTCTCATCATTGTTTCCTGCTAAATGTTGCCGTCTCTCACACTGAGATGTGTTTTCACAGAGAAGGGATCAATTATTTCCAGATTTTGTGGATATCATTAGGTATTAATTCTTTATTTTTTATTACTTTTTTATTTTGCAATTAGAATAAATGTTTCTTTTAACCCACTGCAGCGAATTATTTTAGAAACTAAGTGGCTTATGTTGAACTCTTTTTTTTTTTTGCTTGGATTCTGCTAAGTGTCATAACGTGGGTGGCATTTTAAAGGTTACTGGAAAGGGTGGGGATGTGATTAGCTAATAAGGGAGATGAACTTTCTGGCAAAAATAATGAAGACTTTGAAGCAAACAGAATCTGGATGCCTGTAGTAAAATTGCATTAGATGTAATGAAATAAAAGTTGGAATTTAGGATATCTTTGTAAATAATAAAAAAGGAAAAAAAAAATCAAACGGATGTAGTTGTCATCTCAGTGACAAGCGTGCCCTGATCCTGGGCATTATGGCTCTGAAATTGAGAATAATTATTCTAATTTGTTTTATTACATTAGCGTGGGTAGGAGGGAAGAAAGGGAGCTTTCTTTTATGGCTTTCTCATTATTCATAGGAAGGGCCAGACTCCTGACTCGGGCGCTGGGGCTTCATGGGAATTTTTGGAAAATGATGTCTGCAATGTTCTGACCTTTGCCGTCCCAGCTGCAGCCTCCTCCTCTCTGCAGGGATCCCACACTTGACTCCTTGGCAACCTCCTTTGTGCCTCTGATCTCTCTCCATTTGTCTAGTAATAGCCCTTGGCAGGAAGACTTGTTGTTCCTTCAGTGGCTTTAAAAGGCATGGAGCCGTTAATGCCAAGTACTTTTCAAAATCCCTTTCACCCACTCCTTACAGCTCGTCTTCAAAGTCAATCAAACGCTGATGCAGCCATGGTAGTTTCTCAAAGGGTCTTTCTGGTAGCAGGGGGAAAAAGCAACAACAAATAAGACAAAACAAAAATCAACACCAGTGACTTCTCTTTCAGGAAGGCGCTTTTCGGTCCCCGAGCCCTGCAGTCGGGATGCTTTGCTCTCACCTTTCCTGGTGCCTCTGGTTGAGTTTTTGCACCACATCACCTTGCTCCCAGCATGGCAAACCCACCAGATGAGAGCATCCTTCTCTTTGCCTTGTTGGCTGTTTATTTGGTCACGTTCCCTCCATCCACATCCTGCCGTGACGGCGTGCAGGAGCTGAATTGTCACCTGGAGCTGCTGCTCTTCGAGTAGCTCCAAAACAAGCTGTTCTTACCTGTTCTTACCCCTGCCATCAGAGTGCTTCCAAAGAGCGTTTATCAATATGGTGATAGATGCTTTTATTTATATATATATATATTTATAAATATATATATATGAAGCTGTTTCTTTCTGTCGACATGCATGCAGAGGCAAGGCGTTGAGCTGCTCCGTGCCGCCAATCCAGGACAAAACGTGGAGCCCTGCACTGGTGTTGGGCCAGTACCAAGGAACCGGGCAAGTCCCAGCATCTTAAGTCCCAGCATCTTAGGCATGAACCTTGACGGGGCTGGCCGGGGCTCTGAATTGATGTTCAAGTTACAGAACAAAGCTGCTCAAGCGGCAGTGCCACCTGATGAGCAGAAGCTTGTCATTCTCTGGCTAAGGAAGAGGTATTTCTAGCCCGTTATTTCTCTTTGCAAGGAAGAAATTGGAGATTTGAATTACCGGCTGTGAATTTAATGAGAGGTTTGTATAACGAGAGGTAGAAGCTCTTTTTAAAGCCTTGGGTTTGCTGCTGTCAGAGTTGTAGAAGAGTTTCCAAGAAGCCTACTAGTACCTGTCGCATCCTCCCAGCCTGGCACTTCTACAAGAAAAGACTCCAACACCGTGCTGCACCCCGAGCAAAACGTCTCCTCCGTCCTGTGCTGGTGCTGCAGAGCTTGAGGGAGGTTTCGTGCTGAGGGCTGGGTGCTTCTGACCCTAATTGCTGCCAGCGTGGCTTGGGGACATTGCACCTGAGGACACGGGCTTGTAAGTTATAGGAATATTTAAAAGTATGCAGACTATTTCAATAGCCACAACGTGAGCCTTGAGGTGCAGAAAATGCATTGAATTAAAAAAAAAAAAAATGTTCTTGGAGTTTGGTATTTTCTCCTGATTTGAGGGCATATTGGAGAGAATAGGTCAAAAAGCACTGTCATGGAGCTCAGAGGGGGTTTCACGTGTGCTGCAGGACTGTTGTGGTGCTGTAGTGTCCCACCAGTAAAGGAGCCATGTGTTGGGTCCCCTGGATTTGAGTGCTTGAGGTACTTGGATCTATCACGAAGCAGAGCTGCCCAAAGAGCGACATTGTTGAAAAACCACCGATTGCTTTGGGAACATGCACCTTCAGGGCTGCCACCAGGCTTGGGGACAGCACGACGGGCTGGGGCCTGTGGGTGCAGCCACCCTCGTTCCTCCGTGGGTCTGCCCCTCGTTTGGGTCCCTCCAAGAGGGACTGGCTCCCGTGGGGCTTTCTGGTGCTTTCCCATCTCTGCGTGAGTTACGAACACGCAGACCTACAGGGGCATGCAGATCCGTGTTAGAAAGCAGCTTTTTTATTGTGTCTGGAAAAAGAATGAGTCTCCTTAACGTTTTTTTTGTTATCAATGTTAACTTCTGAATGCCACTTCCTTTTGCATGAATCTGGGGTCTAAATTGCGGCTGGTTTGTCTTCAAAATGCATTTGTGTTTGTTGGGCTTTCCGAAATGTTGAAACCACAATTTCTGTGGGGAGCGTAGGTTGGCAGGGAGCTGTGTGTGAGGTGCAAGGCACTGATTTGGATTTTCTCCGAGTATTTAATATCATGAGAAAAATTAAATCCTAGAATTAGGGTTGCCCTTCGTTGATTTTTTTTTCTTTTTCAGCCATCTTTCTTATTGTGAAGATGTAGAAAGAAGGTCTTTAGATTGACTCTAAATTTATAACTCTGGTGCCCTGTACCCCACCCTTCTCTCCAGCGTGGTTATCAATAGAGGATTTGCAGACATAGCTTGAGTCACCAGGCTTTTTCTCGCTTGCCGTGCTATTGGCCTGTCTGTACCATTTTTTTTCAGAATTAATTTTGGGCTGAAAAAGTCTCAAAGAGCGCTTTGTTCCTCCTTGACACTCACTCTGGGGAGGAAAAAAAAAAAAAAAAAGGAAAAGAAAAAAACCGTGGAAAATCTGACATCTGCATTGTAGAGAAAAATCAATAGATAGGGAGGAATATAATTATCCCCCACTCCTGAAAGAATTTTTAAGATATTTTTTGTAGCAGTGACTCATATCGGCTTAGAGCTTGAATGACATTTTAATTATTTAGGCTTTTTTTTTTTTTTCATTTTGAATCACCAAAGTACAGCAGCCTGAAAGGGGTACGGTTGGGCAGAGCGCGCGGCGTGAGATGGGGAGGAAGGAGCTCGCGTGTCGGAGTGCAGCCGCTTCTCTCCCTGTCGCCGGAGTCGGAGCAGGAGCACGGCGTGATTCAGAGGCGTGCAAAACAAGTTTCCACGCCTGCACGCTCATCGCTTCGCTCCGGAGTGACAGATGATGGATCAGCCTCGGGTCTATGAATCATGTTTTCTGGCACCGAGTAAATAAGGAAACGGTTTATCTTCTTTGGGAGATGTTTTCCTCCTCGTACAAAGGGTGATAACCAGAATGGTTTCCGGCGATGGCGCGCCAGCGGATGCTCTGGTGCTGCCACGTGGTCCTGGGCATTGCACGGTGGGGAGGGGGTCGGGGGCAGATGTGTGATGCTGGCTGGGATTGCAGACATCGTGGCAGGGCTGGGGAGAGAAGGGGCCACATCCCCATGGGGCTCCTTGCTTGGCTGCGCAGTGTGGAAGGGTCCCTGTGCTGCTGCACTGGTCGCTGCTCATTGCTGGTGACCACCTTCAGGGGGCTGTGAGACCCCAGCAGCATCTTAGAAGAGAAAATCCACTACAGAGAGTCTCGATCCTCCTTTTTCGTTCATCCTCTCTGCGAGTTCAGAAGGCAGTCACCAGCACGTCACCGTGCAAATTCGGCTTTCGGTGCAGTAACACCGAGCACAGGCATCCTCGGAAAGGCAGCAGTGGTTGCACGGCTCCCAGCCCTCCTCCGTTCTGCGCCACAATCCCGTGTTAAGTTTCGTGTGCCGCTCTGCCGCGGCCACAGGTTTGGGCACTTTGCCATGATTTAATCAAACTCGAAATGTACAAATCAAAAGCTGTTGGTAAACTTCCTCTCCATGGCTGAATTTCCCCTGGAATCCCTCTTGTTGGATACTCTTTCGGTGATGGGGAAAGAGAAGAGGCATGCGAGGTTACTCAATCAAGCGAGGCTGGAATTGATTCATTGGGAGTGAAGGGTTGATTTGGGTTTCCACCCCCAAAATCCCTTGGCCGCCAGTTGGCAAACTTTGCACATGTATTCAACAAACCTACTGGATTTGAAAGAGAATTTATTAGTCATAACTAGCTAGTTTACAGGAGGCGTGCAAGCTTTTACGAACTGGCCTTGTTAGGTGCCTTGCTGGTTGGCCTGAGTCCTGCAGCAGGCAGGCAAGAGGAAGGATGAATTTTGTCAGTGTGGGTTTTGCTGGGAATTTGCTGGGCAAGCCATTTTTTCTCTGGTTCTCTTCTGGATCTGCTCAAATGACCATGTGGTTGTCTTCCCTTTAAAACTCTAGGTAGCTATTGAATCTATTGGTGGTGCTTGAGCAAAAATAGGGACTTGGTCCATGTAGGCAATATCTTACCTATAGCTGATAAATAAAACAAAAGCACAGGGCCAGGTGTCATCAACTACATCGCAGACATCACCTGCAGTGCATCCAGGGAGCCTTCAGCTGAAATTGGGAATTGCCGTTTTCAAGAGACTGGGATCATGAGTGCAGAGCAGAGCAGGGCTGGTACGCGGAGGGTGCACGGGGGCTGAGAGCTGCTCCGGTGATTGAAAACAGGCATTTTATTGAATGCCATTAAAATAAATAATAAAAAAAAGAGTCCTAAATGTAATTTTCCTTCCGCTGTGAGAAATGCTGGTGGATGTAATGCCCCTTAATTGCGGGAGGCTGGGCGCCCCGGAGGTTGCCGCTGGGAGGCCGAGGCAGGTGCTGCGTCCCCGGCCGTGCCCCGGAGGGAGCGAGCTTAGCAGGGGAGCAGGTATTGAGCGCGTATTTCATTCGGGATGCTAATTCAATCCAGGGTTACCGTTTTATGGTTCTCATGCGGACAGCAGCGCGAGGAGATTTCTGAGGGTGCAGAATGGCCCGGAGACACAGCCAGCTGTAAATTAATATGACAAAGATCTCAGCTTTCCCCTTCCCCAGGCCAGGCGTTCCCATTACTCGACGGGGCTGGTGCGCGCTCCGGCTGCCTCCGGCCCAGCTGAAAGGATCAGACCTCGGGTTCTTTGTAGCCCCCATCCGATCAGTATGAATTTAATAATTCTGCTTAGAGCTGGATTCAAAGCGAGGCCACGGAGGTGAAAGGGCAATTGCTAGTTCACTTAGCCACCTGTTTCCTTCCCTTTAGCTTATATTTAATTTGTATTGCTGAATACCTTTCCCTTCTGATATGCGGGGCTTTGAAAGGCCTCTCAGCCACCCCCAGCGTGCGAATAGAGCCCTCGTTTCTGTTGGTGTTTGTTTTTTCCTGGGGTTGTGAGTGTACATCTGAGAGAAAGGGAGATTTAGCCAGAGGCCGGTACAGTCAGCCTTATCTGGCGCCGTGGTTTTGAGGACAGGCCTGGAGGAGCTGGCGCATTGTCAGGGTTTCTTCTCTTTGTTTAAAGAAATACAGTTAGAGACTACTTTTAAGTTAGCAGGCTATATGCAACCAAGGATTCAAGGCTGCTTAACTATCTAAATATCTCCATGTTCTTGAACTTTGAGGGTGTTGGGCAGATCGTACCCTCAAAAAATGCCCCCAGGAGCACTGGAGATGTCCTTTGTGAAAACATCTATGTCCTGCTCTTTCTAACAGTTGGTCTTTGCTTCCAGCACAGCCTTAATGCAGGGATACATCAGGCTTGTTCCTACATCTGTCCACCTAAATCTGGCTGATCCTTGGAGCTCAGTCTCAATCATATGCCTCAAACCAAATGCTTGGCTGCATCAGAGCCTGGAGATGGGCCACTTTCTGCCTCTCATTTTCTTTTGCTCAAGTGAAGCTACCAGGAGGTGGCTCGAGGTCCGAGGCCTGCCTGCAATGCGCTGGGAAGTGTTTGGGAATAGGATTTCAGGGCTGCGAGCCCTGCTCTCCCAAGTGCTGCCAAACCATTTCTTTCCGTTCCTTGTTTGCCGTTTCATTTGTCTGTATTGCTCACCTCTCAAACCCTGCTTAATGCTTGCCCCCAGAACACTCCTCACGAGATGTTTTCAGCCTAAGTCCAAATGAGATCGGGGTCTTCCAGTTCCGATGCGCCCAAATGTGGCTGTCCCGTGCATGTGCCCTCAGGCTCCTTTTCTGTCTGGCCCCTCGCACGTTCTCTCCACATCCTAAGAGAGGACAGTTCGGGTACGTCAGAGATGCACGAGCCTCTGCTTGTCTGAGAGCAGGGGATGGGGATTTTTCCCCGTGCTTTGATCTGTGTTATGGCAGCATAATCTGCTGCAGCTGTGGAGTCTAGGCCAGTTCAATATACGCGGAGAAATCTTGAAAATGGATTGGGAATTGTTAGCAGACTGAAAGAAATCCAGCGCCTGTGAAACGCCAGCAGATGTGAGGATCCCCATTTCCTCCCCCTTCGTCCTCCGGCTCCAGCGCTCGCTTGGACCCCAGGCCTCCTCCTAATCCACTTTTCTCCTGATGCTTCTCTGGATGCCGCTCGTCGAGGTTGGAGAAGTTAATCTGCCTGTTAGTACACAGGGCATAAACACATCTGCGTTCAGGCACTTTCAGCCCTCAGCGTCTGAAATTCATGTGTTCCCTGGAAACAGCTTGCACATAGCCTGCCCCAGCTACAGAAAGCCCAGCGAGGTTTCCCTCGGCCCCTGCTCGGAGCGGCCTCCTCCGACAGGGCCGGTGCCGTGCCGGGTGGAGGAAGGCCTCAGGGTGGAGGAAGGCCTCAAGGTGGAGGAAGGCCTCAGGGTGGAGGAAGGCCTCAGGGTGGAGGAAGACTGCCGGGGGGAGGAAGGCCGCAGGCTCTGGCAGGCCTCTGACAGGCTCCGTGTGGCACTGACCGTGTGTCAGTGCCACACCAGTTAGTGTACTGGGAGAAAAAAAGAGAAAAAAAATCAAAATCAACAATCAGCCCCACTCCCTGTAGACATTGCCTCACTTAGTGTTGCATGTTTATATAATCATTTGGCAGTTGCTGCTCATAAAGGATTACTCAGTTTGTACTCTGAACTCTTCGTGTGATTCGGAAGAGGCTTGGACCAAGGGATGTTTCCACCCGAGGATCAGCCAGTTGGGGCTCTTTGGGTCCTTTCGGTGACCTTGTGCTGTCCACCCCGTAGGCTCAAGTGCTCCCCGCTCCAACATCCCTTCTGCCAAGGAGGATGCAGAGCACGAGCTTCCTACCACCAAGTGTGTCTGTTAACCAGTCCCCTGTATTTTGATTTACGTGCTTAATTGATACTCGAATTTGAAGATAAAAAGCATCACGCTCCCTGTTTTAAAAGACTCATTTCCTTTTTTTTTTTTTTTGCATGTCACTCCATCTGCCTGTAGGCAGCGAGGGTCTCAGAAGCTGTGCGAAACTCCTGCAGGGGAAGCTGCACGTGTCTCATCTTCGCATGACTTGAAACTAAACCTAAAATTGTTTACGAGGATGCATGATTGCTGGGCTTTTCGCAAGATAGTATTTCTTAGACTAAGTTTGCATCTTCAAGAGAATATGAGCCAACTTCAAAAATGTCAGCAGAAGCCAAGCAATTAGGGGAGGGTGTGTAAAATCAGATTTAATCCGAGCATGAAGGAGGGTATGTCAGAGCTCGTTCTTGTGCATCCATACCTATGGACCCACTTTTGGTCTCCTTTCATGATCCTCAGGAGGGCTGAAGCTGCACCTGGAGTTTTTGCTCTATGTGTTCTAGTTGGTCCAGCTTCCTTTAAAAACAAGACCTTGGGCACTGGGGTGGTGTGGAAGCGGGACCTTAAAACAGTGGCAGTGGAAAGAAGACTTGAAACAGCCTTTAATTATGGGAGTGGGAGTTTTCTCTGCTGAAAAACAGATTTGATATTCAGAGCTTTAAGTGACTTTCCTGTTTGAAAGATTTATAGTAAACAAAATGTGATTAATTCCCTTCATGACTCACTGCAAGAGAGATTTCGATTTTTATTATAGAGTTTTTCTATCATATACTTGTTTTAATCATCTCTGCTAAATAGTAGAGCTTGGTAACTGCTTGGGCAAGGCAGAAGGGAAGGTCATCAAACAGTTGTCCTTTTTTAATCTTCCAGCATTCTTGCACAGAGCCTTTCTTTGCGTCCTTTCTGCCACTGACAGGGCTGTTGGCTGCGGCACATCCTGTGAGATGCTATCAACGTATCCTGTAATTTTAGAAAAGGTTCCAGGGGCAGAGCGAGCCGTGGATGGTTCAGGGGGAGCTGAAGCCGCCGCTGTTGACAGGGAGCACATCTTGTCCCTGCCATCCCAGGCCGGGCTCTGACAGCACCTGCCTGGTATTCCCATCCCGTAAGACTTCTGATACATCACTTTGTAGTCATCCTGCTCTTATCTGCCCCTTTTAGACTGGTTCTGCTTGGTTTTTTTTTGGTGTTGGTGCTGGAGGGGGCTGCCCCTTCCTCTCACTCCTAGCTCCATCTCCTTATCCTTTCTCACTGGTTACCTTGCTTTGCTCACACCTGCAGCATTTACCCCCATGAGGCTGTGTTTCTCTTGCTGAGGTGGGTCGATGCTGAGTGCTGCCAGGATGGTGCCCTCTGCCTGGCATTTCTGGGGCCGTGCTGTGCATGAACAGACCCGGAGGTGGGGCTGCTCTCGTCCCACCAGCTGGGACACCCCACGTGCCTCCTGGTCAGAATTGGCAGGATGATGTCTGTTGTCTGGATTTGTGGACTTTGACAGTGTTTAATAGTTTCTGCTTACTGTCCTCTGTCGTGAACATAGACATGAGAAATATTTCGTTTTTGGAAGTGGGGAAAAATGAAGAAAAAAAATAGGACAGCAGATGGTCAAAATCTGCTCAAACTTAGCGACGTGCCTGTAAGGGATGTAATTTAAAGCAGTAAGTGGCCCTACCGAAGGCTCTTGGGGTCACTGCCATTCACAAAGGCATACATGCCTAAACAGCATCTGCTGTAAGGCTCAGCCCAAGAAAGGCGCCAATTTCCTGCTAGTTTGTGTCAAATAAGCTTGGAACCGATTTTGTGGATCTCGTTTGTTTAAGAAGGTCTGTGCTGGGTTTAACTCGAGGTCCGGCTAATGTCCTATATGGTCTCTAAAGCAGCCGTGGGTGGAGGTGTGGGCAGGAAGATGAAGCACAAAGCATCTTCTGGCAGCAGATCCTGCTGACCAAGTGGTGCGGGGACTTCCCAGGGAGGAGATGTTTGGAGGTTACCCCGAGCCTCTCCTCTCTGAGGCTGCCGAAATCCTTCTGAACCCATCTACACTTTCGTAAATGATTTGAGGTGTGCAAAAGCACATCCTGGTTGCTTCTAAGCCAGCTACTTGACCCTTCCATCAGGTTGTCTCGCTGGACAAGGGTTTTGGGGGCATTTGTGGATATTTACTTATGAGCTTGGGGCAGTTGTATGGGGTCTTTAGGTCCCTGAAATGTGGGATTTTCTTGAGCCACAGGTCTGACAAACTGTTGGATGCTGCAGGTGAACAGTTTTAAGCAATGTGGATGGATCCAGCTAGGCCAGGCTGGACCATAGTGCCATTGACCTCTTCCTCTGAGCTGTCAGATTGTTAGCACTGAAAGATCAATGGTTTGATCTTGAAAACCTGCCCTTACTGCAATTTTAAAAAACAAAACAAAACAAAAAAACCTTCCGGATGCTCCCAGTGTAACAAGCATCGGGTCCATACAGAAACTCCACTTTCTGCTAAAGAAGGCAGGAACGCTGTAATTAGGGGCAATGTCAGAGGTAGGCAAATATCCCCTAATTGTATGCAGATGATAGAGCTGGTTCAGCCTTTTGACTAGCGAAGCCTTCCTCAATTTGGGATATTGTGATCCTAATCAGAGACCTTTAGCCATACATCAAAGCCGTCAGGCTGAACCTGCATACCTTCAGGCTGGCACGGCTTGATTGCAAGGCTTCCTGCTAACAGACTCATCTCTGGCCAGGTGTCCTTCCTGCTGTGGACGACTGATTCCTTTTTAGTCTTCATCACTGAGGCAAAGAAATTTAATCCCAATATTACTGCCAGCCCTGGAATGGGCCCACTGGTTTGGAAATTTCACTCTCTTGTTGCCCTGAAATATCAATGCACACAACCTCTGATACCTGCTTATTTCACTGCCAACCTCTAACCTAAGGTAGAGCAGACCTGTCATTAGTGCATTCATCTGTGTTTAGATCTGTCAGCTTCCTTCCCCTTCTCCTCTTTTGTTTCTCTAATTACTTTGATTGCATCTCTGCATCCAGCTCAGGGCTTCAGCGCTGCTGAGGCTGCATGCAATCTCAGCCCAGCCTGTGTCAGCCTTGCCTCTACTACAGGGAGCGAGGGAGAGAACAGGGCCTGGACTTTAAAATTGTGAATGCAGCTGTGTTTGGGTTTGCAGGCAACTTCTCCGTCTGTTATAGAGAAATGCCCCAGTGCCAGAGTTTGTTTTTCAGACCTTTTTGGTGGCTTCTTGATGCTCTGTGTCTCCCCACGTCGTACCCAGCAGTGCTGGGAGCCGATACTGGGAGCAGTGGGTTGTTCGTAGCTCCTCTGCAATGGTTCACGTGTGGGTGAGGGCATGGAGCCCTAGCAGAGCTGCCCCTCCTGTGGACGCCGTCAGGATCTGGGGCTTGTTCCAGGTCCTGTGGTTCAGTGTTACCCAGCTTTGCTCTTTGTCACTGGCGTTTGCATTGCTTTAATATTTGGAAGCCCTGTGCAACGAGCAAAGAGCTGCAGAGGTGGGTGCTGGAGGCTCATCTCTGTCCTAAAGGTTTCATGACTAAGCTGGCAAGTTACTGGAAATGCTAAAAAACAGGAATATTTGGGATCTTGGTCCTTACTCTTCTGCATGTTCCCCAGGCTTGAGGTCAGCTCTCATGGTTCTCCATCAGCTCTGTTGCTCATCTCACAGCCGTAGAGCCCATTTCATTCATTAGCCAGGTCCTGAGCCCCTTCTGCTCTCCAAGGGGGTCTGTGCAGGATCAGCTCTTTGGGTTGGGTTCAGGTAAGGAAGATTTCTGTGTCCCTGACGAGCTGCGCACCTTCCCTCCTGCTCTGCAGGCATCCCTTATCCCAGCACCTTCCAGCACTTTGTAAGCAACGTGTCATTTTCCACAAGGATTCTGTCACATTTTCAGTAAGCAGGCAGCAGCAGCAGTCTGTTACTCAGAGCCCTCTCCTGAGCTGTGTTTTGTAAGGGACAACAGCTGGGCCTGGGTACAGACCTGTGATGGATTTCCAGGGCAGTGCTTAGCCCCTGTGCTTCCCTGCTGGTACTGGACAACGCTGTCCTTATAGTTTAACCAGAGTTTTTGGCATCTTGAGATAGTACCTGAAATGTAAGATAAAATAAAACAAAATATTTCTGACACTGTTTTGTTTTGTTTTTTACAGGGGTTGATTAAAATTCGAGGAGATCGCTGCTGGAGAGAGTTAACTTGCATGGATTATCACTACGAGGTGAGCAATCTGCACATTAAAACTATTTTTTCTTGCCTGTTTTACTTTGGTAGAGTTTTTTTCTCTAACCTTTTCTCTTCTACCAGGCAGCTCTCCATGTTGTTCTTTCTTTATCGTTGCCTTCTGTCTTTGGCAACTCTGTCAATGTCCGTGTGCCAGCTCGGTGATGCTGTTTTTCCCAACCACAGTCCTAAAAGCCCAATTTCTCTCCTTCCCTCCCCTCACCGTCATAGTCTGAATCAGGGACAAACGTGAGCTCCACAGAAAACTCTGTAAAAACGGTAAAAGAGAGGAACAAAAAGGGCTTTTCTGTAGCATTGTGCTGTGTGCTTTCTGCTTACTTTTTGTTTTATTCCAAAATGCAGACATATGTAGACAGAAATAGAGCATCTCAGTGCTGTCCAAGATGCTGAGCCCTAATCGTTGGCAATTCAGAATTATACGGTTTTATCTTTTTGACATCTGTTTCAGTGATTACGTTACATTTTGATTATAAACTGTGGTTTGTATTCTGGCTCTGAGCGTTGTCTCATCTTTGATTACAGAGAGAGGGAGCTCAGCTTCCCTCTGCTTTTACCTATATTTTTGCATTTGCATTTTGTGTAAACAGAGTTAAAAAGGAAAAACTGCTGCGTACAGGGGTGCTCTGCTGAGCAAGTAGTCCTGGTTCCCTGTGAAAGAAACGATACTGCAAGTGATGCTCCTTTCTCTGGATTAACACCAGAGCCACAGAAAATGGCACGCCAAGTCACGGTACCTTGGGTCCATAACCCACACGCATCTGACGAGCAGGGGAGCGTTCGGCATCTGGACTGCCGAGTCTGAGCCCTGCTCTGGTGCTGTGTTTGCCGGGTGTTGCTCAGACCAGCGTAATTCTTTGTTGGGTTTGGCAGGGAGGCCCGAGCTGCCGGTCCCTGGAGATCTACACTTGGGGGGTGCTGTTCTCAGCGGACCTTCATCACGTCTGGAAAGCATTTTCCCCTTCCAGTTAAACCTTACGGATCCTGACTTCTCTGACCTGCAGAACATGTTCCGAGGTGTTGCCTATGAATTACTTTGTGCAGGGTAGGCACGCAGAGCAGCGGACATGGGGAGGCTCACACAGTGTCTCTCTCTTTCCACCATCGTATGGCAAGAACTGCATGTGAGTGGCAGGGACCATGTTACCGATCCTGTTACGGGATTAGGATTCCTCCTCCCAAAATAGGAAAAATCCTATCAGTTTCTATTCTGTTCTAACTAATTGCATGTTTCGAAATGGAATTTTGCAGGTCCAGAAAGGAGTTTCTGCCCTTTCAGGTTTAATGCTCCATTTTTTATTACCATTTACTTTTAATGGGTGTTTGGCCCCTTGAATGCAAGGGTTACCTTTTACGAACGCGGCTGCGTGGTCAGCACTCCTTGAACTATAGGTGTCCTGCCACATCCAGAGTAAAACTTTGCCTGCAAATACCCCTCAGTGCTGTTGGTCTTAATCCTGAACACAAAGGTGGCCGTGCTAAGCTGTCTGTCCTTTTTGCCTAGCAGTGAGAGTGCTGCTCTGCTCCACATGCTGCTGGGCACCTGGCAGTAGTCAAAGAAAAGCCAGCTCAAGCTGAGCTCCCCACATTCCCTGGGCGGCTCTGCTGGTGACCCCAGCCCACAACAGTCAGCCTGCGTAATCCCAAATATTTCAAATCAAAACCAGAATCAGTTCTGTAACCCAGAAGGCTAATTAAGACCATTCCTGTCCTATCCATAATGCAGGATCCCTAGCCTGTGAAAGTAATTGGGAACAGGGGCAGGGGGCAGATCACATTATCAATATCAATTATTTTAATCCACACAAAAGAAGCTGCAATAAAGGGAAAATGAAAGAGGCCAACATTTTTCTGCTGGCGATAACAGACAAAGGACTGCAATTCACCTATTGGTTTAGGTTTTTGTACTAGGTACGGGGTGGAAATGCTCTGGGGGACCCCAGTGCTCACTGAGGAGGAAGCCCCAACAATTTGGTCCTCCTTAAAGTCCTCAAATGCAGAGAATCCAGCTCTGGTTCTGGAGATGCGTCAGGGCACAGGTCCCCCAAACCCAACTAGCCAGAGGGAGGAAGAAAAGGGTGAAGCTGAAGGCACCTCGGTGAGGGAGGGAGGGAGCTGGGAATCTGCTCGTAATTAGCATGATAAAACTGGGTATTGGACCAACTCGTAAGTGGACCTGGGCCAAATGGAGTCTGCTGTGATGTATGTTGGCCACCCCAGCTCTCGTATTCCAGCCCTGAGCTGCAGTCCAAAATCTACATGGGCTTCTCTGCCAAGAGAATTAATGAAAACACATGGCCTCCATCTCTTGCATGTTGAGCGCACCCTGGACTATTTATTTGTAGTAGAACCAGCAGCCATGCTCGTGGAAAATAACATTTCCACTTTTGTCAGGAATCATGTATAAAATAGTAAAATGTTGTTATGGCTTGGGTAATTAAACGGAGCATATTTTTCCTCCCTTTTTCCTTTCTAACATGCAGGGCCTTAATCCCAGCCTTTATGGAGATCTGTTCCTCAACTGAAGACTCTCTGTTTAGAGGGCTTACGATCTGTGACGCTGTGTAATTTGGAGAGGGAAATGGCAGAACGCATGGTTTACATAGGAGAGGTATTTTCCTACCAGCCTAACACTCCTCCGATCCCCAAGGAGTACATGGGCTCCAGTAAGTGTGGGAGAGAAGAGCAGACACTGATGGAGCTGAGAAGTTCAGGCTTTACTCCTCCAGCCTGGCATGAGGGAAGCGCCTGGAGGCTGGGCTGAGGGCTGGGAGTGGGGACACACAGAGGATTCGTGGCACCTCTGGGTGCCAGCAGCCCCACACTACCCCCAGTTTGCTGAGAAACCGCTAACAGGGAGCTGGATCTCTTTCTGTTAGCTTCTTCGTTAGCAGCTCCGAGGCAGGCATGTAAATCCTCGCCCCGGCGTGCGCAGGGTGGCGGCTGTGTGACGGAGCTTCGTGCCTGGCAGGTGAGGTCCCAGGACCTGACGTGCCATAGGTTTGGTTCATCGTTCCTTGGCTTTGCAGTCCTTTTACTGCTGGCTGTGGTTGGGTGGCTTTTTGCCCTCTGTGAAAAGTCCCAGCTCCAAGGGAGGCTTTCGCTCAGTGGGACCTGCTCCTGATGCAGTTAATGCAGAGGGAAGCTGCTTCTGGGTTTGTCTGTTTGTCATCATTATTATTAAGCATTTATCTGCTGTGTACACAATGGTTTGCAAATATGCGCGCAGCGGTTTGCAGACTGGAGCTGGGTTTCTGCTCCCACTGGAGCTTGTGGCGCGGGTCCCACTGCGTTCGGTGGGGCTGGAGAGCACCAACCTGCTCCCCGGGGCCTCTTACTCCTTCCTCCTTTGCCAAGCTTTATCTGGCCCTCACCTTGCTGATTCTGGGTGTGCTGCTTATCTGGCACGAGCCCAGCGTCTTAACGTGCTCCAAATGGAGAAAACCCTCCGTGCAAGGCCTGGGTTTCAAACCTCCCCACCAAACCTGCAGCTCTCCGAGCCTCGCTCCTGCACTGCCGAGCACCTTGCAGCCATATGTCTTGGCACAGGACAGCCTGGAGTGGCACAGGCAGGAGATGAGCGTTTCTGACTCGCAGCCAGACCCGGTGGAGCCCATGTTTTTGGATGCTGGTGGTGGTCCTGGCAGCGAAGTGAAGCCGATAATCTTCGGGGTTTAGAAATGGGAAAGTCCTACATGGTCGCATCTACCGCGTCTCCCCACATCCAGCGCAGACGTACTCGCTGTGGGATGACATCCAGTGATGCATTTTATGATGGTTGCCAAAGTATTGTTGCTTTTTTAATTACAGACAGATATCTTGTAAAATTCAGCCACCAACTGGTAGGAACAGCTGCTGAAGCAGCTGCTCGGGCAGCAGCATGCAGGGAGCAGAGATCCCTGCTGGGCAGCCACCTCCTCCTCCTCCTCCTCCCCCTGCGTGGACTTTGGGTCGCAGCCCCCTTGGGATGTTCCAACACGTCCCTGGGGTCACCCACACCCCAACAGCGTGCCCTCAGCCAGGTCAGGCTGTGCAGAGCTGGGGGGAGCAGCAGCACATGCCAAGCATGGAACCTGTGGCTTTTCCACGTGCAACTGGAGCAACTTGGATTTACTTTTTTTAATTTAAAGATTTTTTTTTAAAGTGGTGTTTAAAAGGGAATGCCTTTTATCCAGGCACAAAAGCCATGCGAGGAAAACAAACTTACCACTGGGACAAAGATGAGGTAGAGGGATAAAGAAAAATAATTAAAATATGGAAAACAAAAAACAAAAACAAAACAAAGCAAAAAACCACCACCCCAACCACTAAATCGATAAAGTTTTTGCCAGTACTGGAAGCAGGAGCCAGGATTTTCTTCCCTATCTGCAGGTACTCAGGGAAGGGTGGTTGCCACCACGCAGAGAAGTCTGAAGGACTCTGCTTGATAACTGAGTCCCTTTTTAGTCCTTCTGAATTCGTCCCTGCTGCTGGAGGAAAGCTCTGTTCATTATGTAAGATACCGTGCAGCCACAAAGGTCACCTCTTCTGATTTGTACAAATTATTGCTAATTATTCTGTAACTGTTTTTCTTAAAGGGAGGCTGTCAATCAGGGCTCCAGCTTCTAGCTTACAACAGCTCTCCAGTTCCTCGAGGAGCTCTCTGGAGCACAATGTCTTTTGTACCTAATTACAGGCTTGCTGACTGATAACTGTGCTGATAAGGATGAGAAGGAAGCTTTAACTGCTCTTTAACTGCCTCGTGATTTCTTCTCTCCCTTCTACTCACTGTATTAGACCCTGTTAGACTTTTAACCTAGTTTTTTCCAAGCTATTGTGAAACCAAAAGTAAGTGCATCAACGAATTATCTTTGATAAATCAGAAAGTGATCTGCTTTGGTGATCTGTGGTGTCTCAGGATGGGCTTTTTTCCATCAGTTTGTACTGCTGGGACCATAAGCCTTCCTAACAGGGGAGCAGGTGGTCACATCTCTCGCTCCAAGCGTGCACTTTAAGGTTACAAATTAATGGGGGGAGAAGGTGTTGAATCGGACAGAAATTTTAAAAGAATTTTAAAGAAGTCTTAGCGCCACACAGAGCATTTTGGAGATCTCCTTTTTAATAACGTAGTGCCAAACCCAGGGCTCTTCGAAGGGCTCCAAAGTCCTCGTAGCTATTTTGGTCTCGTTGGAAAGAAACATGGCAGTTTTCCCAAGGATAGAGAATATTGCCCCAAAAGTCGGAACGATTTTGAGGTGATGGCTGATGCGGGGAGCCCGTGTGGTTTGCATTGGCAGGGGGAGCGTTGGTGAGGGCTGGTGCTGAGCCCACAGGTGTGGGTGAGAAGGGGCAGCAGTGCTGGCTGAAGGAGCTGCAGCAGCCTCCTGTGCTTGCAGGGCCAGGGGGGTGCAGCATGGCCCATCGGGCTGCCCTGTTACTCGGTCCTCTGTGGGGTCGTGTGGGGTTTTTAGGTCTGGTGCAGCCCTACAAATCAGTGCAAAAGGCGTTTGTCCTACAGCTGGCTCTTCCCGGGGTACCAGGTACGGCATTGCACAAGCAATGATAAAAGCCACTGAGGCTTTGCATCTGTTGCAGAGGACAGTAAAGTGTCCACTCGGGAGGAGGAAACAGAATTTCCTTGCTGTCTTCTGTTTCCCTCTCCCCATTGTCTCTGAAGAATTATTTTGTAATTCATTCACTAGAAATATCATGAGGAATATGGATCCAGTAATTTGCCTGATAGTATATATTCACTTTACAGCCAGGATGGTTTGATGTGACTCTGGGTTTTAGGCTAGAAGATTTCCGGGTGCGAAGTTAAATACAAGCTCTCTGTGCTCGACATTCGGGCAAACACAGGGAAGGAATCCTGGATACGTGTGCAGAAAACAGAGGCTGGGACTGCGAGCAGTTACTGGGGTTTCGCGTGATCACGCCGGCTGCCAGTTATGATTTCTCCATCTTTGATTAATTAGGATTTTGCCTTCTGAAGTACTTTTAACTGACAGCAAAGCACTGAAACACCCAACGAGCGCTGCCAGGCAGCCCTGCCTCAGCGTGGGGATGCTGTTGTGCAGTGCTCGTCTTTGGCTTGTGGACCTCTCCCGAAAGCTTCTTAGTGCTTTTTTTTTCCTCCTTTTTTTTTTTTTTTTTTTTCCATACGAAATGGACTTTATTGCATAATCTGCGTGCTACCAGACAAAGCTTGCTGCAGAATTGGTCCAAACTCGGAGGCTGCAGCCTCAGCCAGGGGTTTTCTGCAGGCGGTGGCAGGGGTAGGGCTTCTCCTGGGGCCGTGGAGCGCGTGGGGCCAGAGGGTTCTGGGGCTGCACACAGCCTGTCATTACACGGAACAGTAAAATCATGCTCTGGAAGATGTGTTACAGGGAAAATCTGAGTGAAATAGGTTGTGGTCTGTCTCTGTCCCCACCGGGCAACTTGTCCCGTGGAAGCCAAAGCAGCTGCTGAGCCCTCTGTAGGGAGAGTGACGTTGGGGAAGCGAGGTTCTGCCCAGGGCGGATTATAAATGCAGTTTGTTTTCATCTCCTGTTGTGAAAACAAGCTGTTCTTCGCGTTAAGGCGAGCGATACCAAAAGGAAGAGCACGTTTGTGAGCAGCTTTTTTTTTTTTTTTTTTTTTTCCATTTGGTCATAAGTTTTGAAAAATGACCTTTTCCGAGGCATAATTGAAAAACCAGTTGTCTCCGTTCACACGTATCGAAGGGCTGCCTAGTGTGGATTTGAAGCTGAGGATTAGGTGCTTTCTTCTGGGGTTTGGTGATTTGCATGATGTCAGTGGAAGAAGGGCTAATTCTTGACCTTGCCTGTGATCAATTAAGTAACAAGATCCATCATAAGGTAAGTGCATGAAGCAATAATATTGGCAGATGAATGTCAACACGACATCAAAAGCTTATTACGCTGTATCTGGATTTTGTATCAGGCTGCTGCATGAAGGTCTCTATCTGAGGCAGGTTTTCAGATGAATCCCAGGTGCTCTCTGTATAAAGAGATGTTTGAATGTAAATTGCTAGAAATGTTTGTTATTCCCAACGTAGGGCTGGGCCCTGGTGTTCTACTAACAGTTAAATATACAGATTGCTTAAAAAGAGAAGGATTGACGGGTGGATTTTGTGCTCAGCTTGGAAGCGTTTGGGCAGATAGGTATTGTTTGGTTTGCACAGGTCAGATTTGCTGGCAGAAGCTTACTGGAGCACAAGCAGAGATTTGGTGACTATAAATTAAAGCTGAGCGCTTCTCGGAAAGAGGCCTGATTTTCCAGGATTTGGGCACTGGCAGCGAGTTCTGCTGCAGATGATCAGCACTGCTGGAAGTGAGGTCTGAGCTCACTGAAGCTGTGAAGCAGTAAATTTTCAGAAGTGTAGCCTTCCTTTTGCAGTCGCAAATTGAGAAGACGTAATGATAAATACTGACATTTATGCCCAGTCATGTTGCTTTCTAAAAAAAAAAAAAACAGAAAGGAATACAGGCCTTCTGCAGTCCAAGGGTGTTCTAGAAGAGCTAAAGTAATTAGTAACACTGGCCCTTAAGCAGAACAAAAGCAGGTTTCTCCTACCTGCAGGGACATGATAAGTGATGTTTTATTCCAAATAGAGCAGGCAGGAAAGCTGCCTTCCAGAGCTATCCACTCAGCCAACATTTGGTACAGGAGTCTGGCTTGTGTTATCCCCAGCAGCAAACATGAAAGACGAATGGTAAGTGGATTCTCAACCACCTGAAAATCAGCATCAGTTCAGCTATTGTCTTCACAGGGACCAGGATCCCAGCAGTGAGTTTAGGAGAAGTGGAAAAGAGCGTCTGGTCGGTGAACTATCAAAATGAAAGGTAGAGCTGCGAATCAGCATCATCGAGCAGCCCGGCATCTTTGGCCCAGGCTCAGGAAACCACATACTGCTGATGTAAATTGGACTTAAGCAGGTGCTGAGAGAGAAACTTTGAAAATAGCTTTGAGAGGAAACTAATGGCAGGAATTTGAGGGATGGGCTAAGCACACAGAAAATGATCCCTGCCAGATTCCAGCTACCAGGGGCAGCAGAGTGCTTTTACCTTATCTTTTCGGTGCAGTTTAAAAACATCTTTTTTAGATGTTTCCTTCACCAAAAGTAGCAGCACTGAAACAATCAAAGATAAAGTCAGCAGCTTCCGAGATTTTCCGTTTGGTATAAGCAAAGCAGGTTAATGGCACCTGTCACTTGGGTCACCCACCACTCCCCACCGGTTGCCCCAGCTTTCAGGCAATTTCCAGCAATATTAAAACAAAATAGGATAAACTAGCACAAGTTTAGTAGAAATGCCCCCCAGGGAACTTTCTGTTGTGAGCCGTTTGAGGTTTTTGAAGCGTAGGAAGACATTATCCCTCTCCACTGCTGGGATCAGAAGCAGAACTGTCAGTCACACGCTGTAAATGCATTGGGAATATGCCAATACCGTTTTCAGCAGTAATACAATTCCTCTTCCTGGATTCTTTTCTGTTTTTCTTAAGGATTTGTTTTAAGCCTGGTGAAAGCTTCCTGTACAACTATTGGATTTCATCTCTTCGTTACACTCTCCCACTGTTTCAAACTCGTTTACAGACCACCCAGGACCCTCATCACTTGCCTTAAATATTTTCTTCGTTTTTTCTTCCTCCCCACCCTCCACCCGTTTGGTCTTTCTCAGTCCTAGTCAAATTCATCCATACGACCCCCTTCCCAGCCACTTGACCGGCTCTCCATGCCCTGACCCAAGGTGGGCAGCTTCTCCAGCAGACGAGCTTCCCTCTGCCTTCCAGGTCCATGGGGAACAAAGTACTGCTCGTGAAATGTTCAGGGCCCACGAGGTTTGTCAGCTTTGCAGATAACAGAGGCAGTGCTCAGATAATTATTTAAATTGTGGGTTTATGAGCTAGTTAATGGCGTGTTTTAAAAAATCTGTGAAGAGAAGAAAGATGACAAATTTCAGTGCTACTTGGAAGGCTGAATTCAGCAAGAGGAGAAGAGCAGGAGAAAATCTCAGAGCTTTCCAATCTTTCCCAGCAGTGTGTCCATTATCCCTCCTGCTTTACGGATGAGAACTGCTCAGTTGGCCTCTTCCACATTGTTCCAGCAACTCCTGCATTTCTATCAGAGCATCTCTGTCCTCTTGGCCGCACACCCCCAACCCCAGGCAGGGCTGGCTGCTTGGCCAGGACCCCCTGCCGTGGTGGGGCAGCTCCAGTGCCCAGCTTGGGAACTGCTCAGGGCATGTCCAGAGCCCTCACACACATGTACCTACCTCTGCAAACTCAGAAAGGTGAAAACTAGTCTCCATGGTGGTAATTATGCTGATTTTTTTTGCCGTTCTTCATGGCATGCATGGACATTAAATGCTGTCTTTTCTGGTCTCCTACATAGCAATGTGTCAGCAGCACCTCAGGAGTTGTTCTTCACATCCATTCCCACCTCCCCCAGCATTAGTGGGGCATTTACCATCTTTCAGTTCCCTTGCTTCAGACACCTTTGGGATGATGCAAACTGTTGGTGTCTGCCAAAATTTAGTGCTCTTCTTTTTCTCTAACAGTTGTTTTCTAACATCCAGAAGTCTAAGTGAGCTGCAATTTGAACACATGCATTTTCACATAATATCAGCTACAAAATGGAGTGTGCAGTGCTCCAATGTACAATTAAATTACCTAAAAAACAGCCTACATCCTTGCCATCTGCCTTTCCAGGGAAAGCAAAATAAGTACAGGCTTTCAATTGCAGATAGAATTTAAACAAATAGGGTGTTTGTTTACAAGCTGGTGCTTTCTTCTTTGGGGATCAGATTGCATTTTCATCAGATTATGCACACATGCTACTGTTTCATCTTTCTTTGACTACTGAATGTGTTAAATTGTTTAATGAATTTTCACATAATAGAGAAATCTGTCCTAATTTAATAAGTAGGATACCGAATTTGTGTCCTACAAAATAGCAGGCATGGAAAAAAGTCATGCCAAAGAAGCTACGTTCCTCCCAGTGGATGTGTTTGTGCATGTCTCCTCCTCTGGTCTCTTACTAGGATTTTCTTAACGGAGCAATAATTTTTATTACGGCAGTAATCGTAAGAAACTATTTCAGTTCTCAGGTTAATACTGTATTAATTATTGCATGCATCCAAAATTTTAAATTCAGTTTGAAGTCTTATTTCCACAGAAACAGTCAGTCCAGGAGTAAGACCGGCTAGCAGCAGAATTTCATAAACTAAACCAGCCATTCCTTTTGCTGGTAAAAGTTCAAATTATTTGCATATTTTCTGTTCCTTTTTAATTTATGCTGTTTCCATGTAATCCTCTGTGTTTTCAATCTTTCCCCATCAAACGTGTGTTTGATTTGAGTTGTAACACACAGGTAACGTCAGTAACGTAGGGGGCTGATTGCTTGATGCAATTCTTAGTCACAATTCCCTTCCTACCATAGATCTGGAAGAATTCCACATATTTGTCCAGTGCAATTTTTTTCTGTCTTGCAACTATTTCTCTGTTCTCAGCAAACTCCCATAACTCCTGGTGGCTGCAAGGAGCAGGACGCAGAGTTGGGCTGGTGCATGAATGAGTTAATACAACTCTCTGCTGTGGTGTTTTGCTCCAAAGTCGTGTGCGCCAAACTGACCTTTAATCTTGGAATATAAATCACTTTCCAGTCCTATTATTTGTAAAATCCTACAGGCTTGCAAATGCACAAAAGAAGCCTTTGTCTCTTATTAATTTAATTTATAGGTTAAAGTTTCAAATCAGTGGCAAGCAAAAACTGATTTACTATTCACTTCAGGAATTGCTGTTCTGGAAAGCATGGCATTTGCTAGGCTGCCTAAAAATTGTGATATATAATTAGGAGCTTCTGTAATTATATATAATGGAATATAACTTGCTTATCTTTTTTGGTACATATTATATGTAAAAGCTGGGAGGGTAACTCAATGTGAATTAGCTCTTTCAACCCTAAAAACTTGATAGATCACTAAAAACACTTTTTTGTCTCGTTCTATTAACATTGTGACAAGATCGATGTTTCCAAGCATTTAAAGTTGCTGCCCTTTTCTTTTACCTATGGAATATTCCCATCTTTTTTGTGCTGTGCCATTTGTGCTCCAGCAAAAAATGGTGAATTCTGTGATAAAGTATAGATAAAAGCCTAGATCTTTTTCCCACCAGTTTGAAACAAAATGAAACAAGCATTCCTATTTCTTAAATTGGTTTAAGCTATGGAATTCCGCTGTGAAGTCAGATGTGTGACTGCGGTTTCTCTTCCCAGAGGTAGTTCCCATCTGCAGTTCAGACCCATTTCCTCCACTTTGTGGGATTTCTAGTTAAGCAGTTTTGTGACCAGGCTGGAAGGGGGGCAAGTCAGTGAGAGCTTTCTCTTTCCTAGGCTGTCTCAAAATTACTTGAGACAAAGAAATAAACCTTTTTCATAACCGTGCTGTCATACCGCATTCCAGTGTAAAAGGTTTGACTGCACAAGGTGCTTAGTAAAAGCTTTTACCTCTTGACCAATTCATACAGAAGAGTACAGCTTGTGAATTGTTGCTCTCGCAAGCATTGTGGAAATATTTGTATTAAAAATGGCATTTATCTTACTCACATTCATGAATTCACTTATCTCTGTTTTCCAAGGATCATATTCTTCCCTCTCCCTTTCAGCCTGAACGTCTCGATGGCTAAGAGGGGTTTTATGGCTTTAGCATTAATCAAGGCGTTTGACAGAATTGAACTGGATCCTGTCCAATTAGACTGAGACAATATTGAATTTCGGACTGTCACGTTGGATCCATTTTAATGTAACACAGGATTGTTGGCCACTGCAACCAACAACCCCGGCTGGAGGTGAGCGTGTGCCCACCTCACCCCCGTGTGCCAGGCACCATACAGCTGCTGTGTGCTTGGCCATCCCTGCTCACACCGAGGAGAGCACAGGGAGATGTTAACCAGCAACTGCTGGGGCTCAGCAAAATCTGTTCTGCAAATAAAACTGTTAAAGAGCGCTTACTGAAATGCAGGATGCGAGCTGGCTTTAATACCCACTGGGCTGACTGCGTCGGTTGCCACAAAGATGATGTAGGTTTGTTGGTAGCTCAAGGGCCTTGCAACAGTCTTCATCTCGTTTGATAAAATTTCCTGTCATCTGTCTAAGGAGAAGAAATAGTATCCCACGCAGGAGGTGGCCCACGCTCTGTATGAAATGAGTTATGGTTGGTAAGTCCTTAAGGCAATCGTTGCAATTAACAGTTTGTGAGCAGCCCGCAATGGAAATCTGTTTGAATGTGTTACCCTTGGCCTCGAGGCAAATAAGTGAAATATTTTAATTCAAGAAGTTAATTGTGATTTTAGCAGCCTTTCAATATCAAATTTGGCAGATGCTGTGGAACCCTGTCCTGCTCTGCTCTAAGCCAAACGACTGGGAACACCAGCGCAGATGTGGAAACCAAACATGAGCAAGAACAGGCTGGAAATGTTTCTTTGCTTGTAAAGTCGTTCATTAACGATTTCTTTTTCAGTATTGCTGCCACACTTTAAGTTGGTGCAAATCACCATAAAGAATAGTTCCAGCAACTACGGAAAGAGCCCCGTGAGCAGACACCGTGGTCACATCCTGAGATCTCTAACCACGAGCTGCCAGCTCAGGGTCCCTTTTCCTTTTGTGCTTCTGTTGGTAAACAGAGCTGATGGACGTTTCACAGCCTTCCCTCCTTTTGAACATTGAACCTGAACTATCTGAGTGCACAGGAGATTGACAGGAGAGAGAAGGAGCCAAAGAAAACTGCAATAACCTCTCTTCTCTGCCAAAAGAAGTGAAAGGATAATGTAGCATGTAGTTATCAAAGGGTAGTTTTCTCAAAGCCGGTCAAACCTGACTTTCCTAATTAAACTTTGGTTTTATTATAGAGAGAGCAGCTCGCTTTTGTAACTTGTTGAGATTAAAGTTCATGTGAGGGTGCCTCTCTAAATTCCTGCTCCCTTGGCCTCGTGTGCTGACCCTGATTTTGGATGCTGCTTTTGGGAACCTTCTTCAAGCAGTTCTTATCAACACTGGCTCCACCAGAGGATGCTTGGGAAGGGCCTGTGGGGACTGTCCAAGTGACACGAAGAGTGCAGAAGCCTCTGTGCATTGTTTTAAAAGGGTAATCCTTTAATTCCTTAAGTCACTAGTCTAGGTTTTACCATGGTCTGTGAATTTGTCATCGCCAAGGGTTTTTTTGTGTAACCGGAAATTTATCTTCACTAAGCAGTTTTTGTGTTTGTTTTTTTTTTTACATTAATGCATTTCATTTCTGCAAAACGTTTGATCATTAGCATTCATCTGTGTATGTTTATGTGCAATTTTCATCAAGTTGCTCCTGCTGTACATTTTCCTAACCGCTACAGGATCTAACAGTGCTTTTTATAACTCCCTTTTGCAGTTATCTGTGCCAACTCTGTAGCAGTAAGCGCACGTGACCCGATTGTGCTACCAGCAGACAATCATTAGCTGATTACCTTGGGGGGATGTAAAGGCCAGCAGCAGTTAACAAACATACCCGTTCAGCTTCTTAAATATTGGAGATTTGTTTTCTATTGTTTTATTGCTTCTGTAAGTCTCAACAGCATGACTAATACCAGAAACATCACTTTCCTCGTTATTGTAATGAGAGTTTATCGAGTTGATAGCCGAGGGTGGAGTTCCCCGAAATGATCGAGTGAGGAGCTGCACGGATGTGAAAGTCATGTGTGTTGCGTTATGCCATCAAATGCACAACTTTCCCAGCTACAAAGGCCGTCGGAGATTTGTAGTTGATACGTTTTCTTGTTTGGGGGACGGATGTAGGTAAAAGAAAAAACTGCTGTGGGGACTGGAAGAGACAAATGATTTTTTTATTTACTTCTGAAGTAAAAGATTTCCTGAAGGTGTAGTTAAGCAGCTTGAGTGCTTCTGAGGATATCATCTGTGGCTTTGTCTTGTTCACTGTTTTCCTACCTGCAGCCTATATGAATTATTTGGTCTTACTCTTCTTTCCAGACAGACAAACCATGGGTATCTGCACAGGCAGGCAGGAGGAGACCCGGCACGGCTCGAGGTTAGAGCTGAGGCTCAGGAAGGGTATTTACCCGTGGGTTTTGCTCCCGCAAAATGAGATGAGTCCAGGTTTCATTTTATGCGATTTGTCTCCAGCAGATCTCAGAGGAATTTGCCAGGTTTGAAACCTTTTGGCCTGTCTCTCTCTGTGAGTACTTTCCCTGGGCAATGATACGGGCTTTTAGCAGGGTCCCCTCTGCATCAAGTGCAGTATGGGTTTAATTTGCTAGTTAAGATGTTACTGACTTCTCCTAGATTTCTAATGTTTCCTCTTCTAGGAAATTGTATATGTTACCTATACAGGAGCAGTTTTGGCTGTCTTTTTTTTTTTTTTTAGGAGAACACTCAGGAATTTCTTACTGTTTCTCTGGCACTTTAGTTCAATTGACACCGCACACTAAAGAAATAGTTCCCTTTAGGTTGGGATAGGTTACACTCTCTCCTCCGTGGAAGAACAAAGGACTGTCTGTTACAGCATGCACGTCTGTAAGTTAGGAGGTGATGCTGCAGACAGTGAGGATGCGATACAGGCTTTTGTGGGTGTATTTCACGTTTAGGGAGTTGACAGGCAATGAGAACGTTGCAATGAAACAGGACGCAACTCCTGAAATACTGGAAATGCTGAAAGAAGTAAGATGATTAAAGTTTGGGGTGTTTGCTGCAGTGTTGGTTTCTGTAGGGACCCCATGGCAGCCCTTTGTGGGACCAGAGCCCTCAGTCGTTGCTTGTTGAGAGGTGCTGGGGGCCAGATGGGTCGTTGACAGCCCTCGGCTGTGTCAGTGTCCCCAGAACATCTCTGTCCTACTCCGGAGCCTGAACGGCCTCCTCCACCTCTGGCTCCATGGAGCCTCTTGTTGAGCTTAACTCGCATCTTTGGGCCAAAATGGGGCCTTTTAGTACTGCTGAGGTAGTCACCAAAAGCGGATGAAGTTGCTTCATTTTATTTTTTTTTAATATCAATCACTTAAAACCTGTTCTCCACAAAGATCTGTTTGTCTTCCCCTCGGTTCTTCTTGGTGGCCCCCAGCACAGTGTGCCTTGTGCTGCTTTCTGCTGCATCCTCACCAGTGGGGCAACAGAGGCCAGCCTTGTGTTTTGGTGGCAAAGGAGCTCTGCCTTGAGATCTGTATAAATGCACGACATGAAAGCACTATATAACCCAACGTGATGCTTTTCGTGCAGGTTTGTAGCCTGCCTCCTCTTCAGAGCCTGTTGGAGATGCACCCCATGGCCATGGGACTCTGGCACATGCAGACCCCTGCACAGTAGCAAGCCCTGACCTCTCTTCCAGGACTTTTCACGCTGGGCAGAATGAACCCCTGAGGACCCTTAATAGGTGTTTTCATGTTTGGTTTAAGGAGGCTCCACAACATGCTGTTTTTATGGCTATTGCATTTGTGCGCACCAGAGCTGGGTTTAGGGTCCCTCAGGGATGAGAGGCCAAGTTACTCCCCCAGTCTTTTCTTGCAGAAGTTGTATTTAGAGGTAAAGCAGCTGTAAAATTGTATAATCTCTCCTCTGCCATCAGAAACTGCTGCTGGAGAATAGGATTGAAAGCCACAAAGAGATAGGCAGCAATCAGCAGCGATTTTCTCCCTGGAACAGGGGCTGATAGGATGAGCTGAAGTGTGTTTCTCCTGCTGTTAACATAACCACTGCCTTTGATCCCAAAGATATCTAGGGCAGACGTAGGCAGGCATGGCTGAAGGTGTGGAGATTTTAGCACCTGATACCGTGCGATGAGAGTTGACTTCTTAGATGTCATCCTGCCCCTCTCAGACAGTCCTGGGCCCTTACTCTGTGCCTTCTTGTTCCTGGGCAGGCATCATGTAGGCATGGATTTGCAGTGGTTTTTGGAGGGCTCTGCCTGAGTGTGGAGACCCAGACCCAGGCAGTCCTCCAGGAAGGTCATCCCCATGATGTAGGGAGGTCTGCCACAGGCTTAGGGAGGAGAAAGCACCAACCATGGGCCGTGGGCCTGGCTGTGGCACCAGAAGTTCCCACGTGTGTGATGGGTGCCGTGTCGCTACGTGCCAGAAGGGTGACGGCCGGGAGCCATCTGAATGTTTTTAGCCAAAGCACATTCTCGTTTTGTACATAAAAGCGTCTTGTGAGGAATTCCTTGCAGCATGCACGTGTTTGTCTCGGTCCTGAAGTGCCAGGCGCCTGCCATCCGGGTGGCCAGCGGGCCTCGGTCGGGTGTCAGCGGGTAGGAAGGAGCATCACACACTGTTAGGGGGTTACGGCTTCTGAGAGAGCCCGACTGTTTTAAGAAGGCTTGCTTCAGGATTCAGTTCTACCTGTTGAAAGAATTTATTATAAAAGATATTGAGAGCTTTGTCTTGTTTCGTTTACAGATTTCACGGGATAAATTGTATCCATGTTACGGGACTGCGAATGTGTGTCTATGACACCAGCTGTTTTCGATAAACTATAAAATGGCCTGTCTCAAGTAAATTAAACACAAATTTTACAAAACAATTATGCATCGGCCTTTTTATTCCCTTCCCTCAGAGTTTGAATTTAATTTTATTGCTTCAGATTTAGCAGAAATTTAATACTTTATCATCTTCTGAAGGGCGAACCATCTCTCCAAGGCCCAGCATTCCTTTGGCTGTACAGCGCAGATTTTTTGGTTCCAAGCACAGCATAGCTTATATTTTGCCAAACTTAAGTTACTTCTGTACCCAAGCTGCCCAAGTTTAGTGGATGCTTAAAACTTTTGAAGTTTGCTCAAGAATGTGCTTTACGTTTAGTTGCATGGCGGGAAAGATTCCCTCTTTTTAATTTTTCATTTAAAGCAGCCTTTGGTCAGAAAGCCAGACTCAACCAACATGTCATGAGGCACTAATCTTTCAAGATGTTGGGTTGGGCCTGCGGAGCTATCTGCTTATTCAACAAGGAGCCAAGCCTTATCTTTATTGAAAGAAAGTAATTCGGAGCCACCGATGCAGCACTTGCTCATGTGGTTATAGATGAGTGTCTAAGCTGCCCTGCCACGGGGCTGCGGGCCTCCAACTTTACTAATGATAGGAATTTCATTAGCGTCTTCTGTGGGGCTCTGGTGTAATAAATACTTCCATGTGCGAGAGCGTTGACGTTTTAAGATAGGAGCTCTATAGACGTTCACGCATGAAGGCATCCACCAGCTCGGGATTGTTTAATGTATGATTGAAACACAATATGGTCGGTGGTGCTGGAGAAGGAGAACCTGGCATGCAGGCAGGAGGGGAGGAGAGTTTAGAGGGAGCGTGGTGCTGACATGGAGCCCTCAGGTGTTGTGGTGTTGGTGGCTGGGGGATGCAGTGGGCCAGGGTTGTGGGGTGGCTGCTTCAGCTCTAGGCTGTCCTAGGAGAGACACCTAGTGCTTCCCCACAGGACTGGGGCATCCCAAACCCTTCCTTTGGGAGGAAGTAAAGACTTTGTTGTGCTAAGCTAAGGGCTCATGGTGAAGTTCGGTGCTTTTGTTCAAGGTTTCTTTGGAGACCACATGTTTCTTCTCTGCTTGGTGAGGATCTGGATCAAGTGCAGGATGTGAGGTGGAAGTCTCAAATAGGTGTACACGGCTATGCAGCAGCGGCCTGTGTTGCTGTCCCCTGTTTGGGAATGCAAGTGTCCCCCTCAGGGCCTTGAGCTGAGTTAGGTGAAGGCAGAGCCCCCTCTCCCCTTGACTTTTGGGTCCCAGCACGGTGCTGAGGACAGCTGATGGGATCGGCTGCCCTGGGCCTTCTCGGACAATCTCCAGAAATGCCAGAGTTAGCCCAGTGACTGGCCTACCAGCCATGCCGTGTACCTTATTAGCAATTATGGCCGATCGTGGTCTTCGTGGCGTGCTGCTCCGTGCAGTTACCCCCTCGATATTAATGCTATGGGGTAAAACTGCCGGCTTTAAATGCCGTTTTCCAGTCTGCTCCCTCAAAGAATGTCCTTTGTTCTTGTAAACTCAGATTGTGCAGTTTCTTGTGGAAGGACAGTGCCCAGGGCTAGTTCGTAGGAGGGCTGAGGTGGGTGGAAGAATGATCACATTATTCCGTGTAGACATGTGGTTAGCTGCACATGCAGAGGGGCTGCTTTTTACGGGCGCGGGTGTCTGTGAGAATGGCAGGGTTTCGTCTGATTTGCAGGGGGAGGAGTGGGGGGAGCAGTTCGGGTTTGCCCCAAAGGGCTTCACCCCAAAGGTTATCAAGATTTTGCAGCGTTTGCGTTCGGCGAGTTTGGCTCTCGCGTGAAGGTCCCCAACTCCCCATTGACACATTTGCAGGCAACTCTGAATTGCGCTGCTTTTTGTGAGCTCGTGCCAGACCTGTATTATTTTAATGTGGCTGTTAGTGTGTAAATCTGTCCATATTGTGGCATATAAACAACAGCGTTTTCCCTTTGCAGTTTTTAAAAAAACACAGCATTGTTTATTCCTCTGGTTTCTGTCCAGTGACACTGGGCATCTACCGCCTGAATTCGAAGGCTGAAAAAGCAAGTCCTGGTCTAAAAAAAAAAATAGGAGGTTGCCTGTTGCCTGATATTTGAAGTAATTCTGTTTTTTGTGCTTTGTCAGAGGATGATACAGTGAAGATCTGATCAGGGCCAGCAGTTGGTACGGGGAATCTCTGCAGTGAGGATGAGGCTTTCCTAACGGGACCCTCCTTGGCAGGTCCCCGAGGCGCACAGTGCTGGCAGGAAAGGCATTGTAAAGTCATTAAAGGTGTCACGGCTCTTATCTGCTTTTTGTTTATTAAAAAAAAAAAAAAAAAAGCTACAAATAAAGCAGTGTCACAAGATCCTACTTGTAATTGAGGGTCCTAAATTAATTAGCTATGGTGAATGTTCTGCATGGCTTTCTCTCTCCTCAGATGAAGGACCCCTTTGTGCATCCCAGCCGAAGGCAGCCCAGGCAGGATCTGCACATGAAATACCTGAGGGCATCACAAGGCCTTTTACTCCCTCTCTCATTTTCACACTTCTCTCTCCGTTTCCTTGCCTGTCCTTTCAAATTCTTTGCACGGGAGGATTTCCTAATATCTCTTTTCAGCATCACTTCCTCTTCCTCTCCTTCATGTTTCCCTTAATGTCTCTAAAATCAACTGTAGCTTTGTGTCCTTTGCTTCAGCGGTCACATTTCACTCACTACTTGTTAAAAATGAAGGACAGTGGCAAAGGAAAAAATACATAGCAAAAAAGAGGCTCCGGGGCATGGATTTTCAGACCCTTGCTGGCTGGTAGCTGCAGCTCATCCTTGGCCAGGGTGTGAGGCTGCACCTCTCCGCCGCTTTGTCTGCTGTCATGTTTTAAGTGATGTGTTCCTGTGCTCCTTTCTCCTTTACTGTGCCACTTAGTTTGGGGCTTACTGGTTTCTCTTTAGACTTGATATTTGTAGCCAACTCTGTCCTTTTGGGGGGATGATCGACACTGTTTTGCTCTTAGTATTTTGATGGAGCTACTGCTTTCAAGAGTTCTGTCAGCAGTAAGTTCTGTAGTCTTGGAGTTTTTTTATTTTTATTTTTATTATTTTAACCTTTTTCTACTCACAGTCACTTTGGATTTTTCCAGTGAAGGAACTGACTCCGACATAGCAAATTCAAGTCTGCAGATAATAGTTGTTAGCCTTGAAAATATATAATTTATAACTTTAAATGATGATTTATATCTGTTAATCAGCAATGGACTGAAGGTCCTTCTAGTTCTTATATTTAATTTGTGCTTCCCAGTGGTACAGGGCTTCGTCTTTTCCTCACCGTGTGTGCAGGAGCTTCCCCACCACCACCCGCTTGTGCATGGGGAGCGGGAGCTGGTGGCAGGTGAGGGATGTGCCCACCAGCCCCATGTAACCAGGATGGGAAGCGTGTCCGGGACAAACCACTAGCTGTTTCAGCAAGCTGTCACCCATGACTCAAAGACAAGAGTTAAGTGACCGGTGTCACAGCGGGGCTGTCCTGTCCTGTCCCTGCATCCCACCCCAACGCTGCCTCTGGGTGCTGTCGGCGTTGCTGGGCCAGGGGCACGTCCAGCCACTGGTAGGGGAAATGGAGGTGATCTTACGGAGGGCTAAACCCAGAGAAAACCCATTCTCACTCAGCCAACACAACCAGTGCAAGCTGGGAACCTGGCTGTAATCTGTTCCAGTTGCAAACTTGCAATCAGTCCTCACCCTACTACCCTTTTAATACTTTTGGGGCTGTTTAAGCTAAATCTGCTCAGCATGAGTATAATCTTATTTTACTGTTCAATGCAATGTTGTTCCAAGCGGGCCAGGCTAATTAAACTCCACAGCCGCTTGTGTACTGACACTTTTGATAGAGTAACTGGAGTAATTCATGTTTAAATCCACCAGGCAGCCGAGCCAGGGCTGACATTGGAGACATATTTCATAGAGCAGTAATGAGCCTAAATTTCAGGTATGCGTCCTCTTCCCCAGCCCTCAACAACATGGCTGCAACACACTGTTTACTCAAGGAAATTAAAGCCAGCAATGTGCATGCTGAGTTTTTTTATTTGTTTTTTCTGTTAAAAAAAAAAAAAAAAGAACTCACAACACCCTCCCTGACTGTTAAAGTTTGTGCATGATTGATTTTAGGGGGTGGATTAAAAGAGCAAATCTTTTCTACCGCATTCCAAATCATACATCAGAAATCATAGGGGAGACATTTCTACCCTGGGAGTTGGGCGTATGTTATCCCCGGTTTAATTGTGAGGCCTGGATGTGTGCAAACTGTTTCTTAACGTAATTGGATGAGGGTCACTGGCTGCCCTGAGATATATGGGCACACTAATCAGAGAATAATTTCGACCGAGGTTGAAGTTGCCAGTAAAAGTTGTAAAAGTTAATTTTATAGGAGTTTGTACAAAATATCAGCGAGCAGTTTTGTACTTATGGTTTATTTGCTTTGTCTAGTGACATTTTTATTATGTTTTATTATTATTATTTGTGCTTTAAATGCAATTTTGGGCAGAAGGAAGGAGAGGAGGGAGCAGTGACCTGGTTAGCAGTCAGAGCAGTGTGTGCAGATGGATTGACCAAAGTGGGGGTGATTCGTAAACTGGCACAAGCTGCCCTGGCCAGAACCAGGCCAGGAGAGTCAGAATTACATCAAGGTTCAGGGTAATTTATATATTTTTACCTTTATATTCTTCTATTTGCCTTCCAACAAGCAGCAGAACTCAGCCAGAGCGCATTAAATAAGAGGTTTTATATATGCCATCGCTTATTACTCTGCGGGGATCAAACCCTTTCAAAATGCTGTCCTGAGCCGAGCTCTTCAGTCACTGCATGCAGAGGAGGGGTGACATGGGGCACGTGGTGGGAATGCACACATTTTTGGGTGTTTGCAGCACACCAAATCCAGAGAGCAGCCTGTTGGTTTGGAATTTCATCAAACCCATCTTGGAAGATAATTTCTGTGTTACAATCACATTAGTCCTTCCTTGATCTGTACCTAATCATGTCAGCTTTTACAGCTCCCATTAATTAATAGGATTATTAATTAATATTAATAGATATGGCTGAAACCCAATGTCATCAGGTTCCCATTTATATTCTTATTTCAGGTGGAGTGCTTCATGCTTGGATTTTTGCCACGCGTGCCTTTTTTGTTCTATAAGCTTCAGCGAGGTCTGTTGTTGAGTGGTGCAGAGCCGTGCCTCTGATCTTAAAGAACTTGGTGGGGACCTAATTGCGTGGGCATGCAAATAGCCCTCCAATTAAAATTAAAAAAAAAAAAAAAAAACAATAAAAAATCAAGGTTTGTCCCATTGTGAAAGCAAGTGGTAGGTGAGCAAACAGTCAAGCAGCGATGGAAGTATGGAAGTTGCCCGTTGTGGAGCTCGCTGGAGGGATGTGCAGAGGGGTGGGCAGACCCAGCTGGAGCCCCCCAGGGCTCTATCTGCAGAGTCTTCCTGCCCGAGGCCAGCAGGCGCCCCGCCAGGAGCAGGCTCTGCTGGGTACCACACCAAAACACACGGTATAAAATGTTATAGCCCTTATAAATGAGTAATTGCTTTGGAAGGAGCCCCGTTAAAAGAGCGAGCGATGTCGGTGCAATGAAGTTACCCATTAAACTGGAGAAAACACCTAGAGAGCTGGGAGAGTCGCTGGCCAACGCTGACAAAGCTCGGCTGGATTACAGTTACGCTCTTGTCTGCGCTCTCTGTTTGAAAGCCTGTGCTCTGGCCTGAAATACGGCTCCCTGCTTTTTCAGCAGCATGACTTCAATGTACTTTCTCAAAATAATTTTCTGTGGTCCTGGAGAATCCCCTGAGCTTTGCAGTTTAAATAAAAGCCAGACCTCAAATGAAAGCTTTGTAACAGTCGAGCAACCCACGTTGACGGTTTCTGCAGCACGGCACGACCCTTTTTCCAAAAGCAAACAAGATGGTCATACTTCTCAATGAAAGATTTGGGGCTACTAAATGGCCTGAACTGCATTCTGATGCCTCTCTGCTTACCTTTCTATTTTCTGCTTCCAAAGTGAGAACTCGAATGTCTGGAGGTCCTGCTGGGGATTTTGGGCTCACGCTTGTTCAGTCCCCAGTAGAGATGTTAATGTTTGGTAATGAGGCGCGGTGTTACTGTCTCGTGAAATTTTCCTTAATGGGTATTGAGCAAGGGATCGGAATACAGGGTAGGAGAGAATCATTTGCAAATGCTCTGGCATCAAAGGGGCATCCTCGGTCTGAAATGGTGTTGCAGCTGCCCCGTGTTTGCTCCGATGCTACCAACACACCAGGTTGCTTCACAGCAGCTCCTGAGGTCGGTTCCAGTAACCTGGGGTCCTCCTGCAGCCGGGAGATGGCTTTGGGAGCCCCGATCCCTCCATGTAGGAGGTGAGATTCATGGCACCGGAGGGCAAGGCATGCTGCAGCAGGAGCTCCAGGTTGGGCTCCTTGAGGGTCCACTCCTCAGAAACCATCCTGTGTGGTTCATTTACTGTCTTTGAAACCTCTTGTAAATGCTCCGGGCTCCTAGCCTGCCCGCAGCCTGGTCAGCAGTTATATTTGTTCTTGGTCACAAGAGTTTTCCGCAGTCGTTTCACATTAGGCGAAAGCAGGACTTTTCGAACAGGGGGTTGTGTAATTGGAATTGTTTTTCAGAGCCTGGTGTGAGCACCGTTCTTATTCACCTTCCTGCTATTCATCTTAGCGTGTAATCTGATCCGCAGAATCTCTATTGTTTTCTGCCGGACTGAGTCTGGTAGCAGAAAAATGACTTAGGATGGACCTCGGGGGATTTCATCACTAATAATAAACCGCTGGAGGAATCAGCAAGTATTTGGCATTGGCCATTTGACATGAAATGGGCACTTTGCCATTTGACTTCAGAGTAGCTGCTTTGCTTTTCTTTTCTGGGGGCTCATCGCGTGTGCACGGAGGTTGTGCTGCTCAGCCTGTTCAGCTGCACCTCTTCAGCCATGTGCCAGGTGATTTTTTTTATTATTAACGTAGGACTGATAAAATCAAGCATAAACAGCATTTGAAAAGTGTTTGCCTTGTGAAACACTGCAGTCTTCCTCTATTGGCAGCAGAACGGGAGTTCAAATTTGTGTCTATTACAAGAAGCAAGAGAGGCTGTTCCTGTTGAAATGATGAGCTGTGTGTTTTGGAGGTCTATTCAGTATCTGCACGACAGGTAAAACGTTACAGCCATCTCGCCTGTTGGTTTTAACGTCCCAGGGACAGATGCATTTAATTATTTGTGCAAACTTTAAGTAATTGAACTTCTTTGTGTAAATAAAGGGAGAGTTGTGTTAGTAATTTTGGAAAGCAGGGTGGTCACTCAGCCCTTTCTAATGTCTATTAAAATGTTTGGTCACAGGGCTAGTCCCCTTTATAAAGAGAGTCCTAAAAGATATCTTCACGTTTTATGACCTGAAACAAGTAGTTTCCTTTTAGGACAAGTCTGACTACACTGGGAAATACACTCTTTTGCATCCTTGTGTTTATATACTCATGCACTGTGCTGTTCACAGCTGCCCCCATCAGTGCTACAGAAAAGGGACTGACTTTTGCAGTAACAACTGCTTGCCTTTGCACCCTTTCCCTTGCACCATTGAGAATCTGCTCCCCCTTTTTCCTGCTGTTCCCTGTCAGCTTTCCGTGCCAGAGGAGGGACCCAGGGTCTGTAACTTGCGATGCCCCGTGCGATTCCCATATTGCCAGGGATGAGCACAGGGGGCATTGCCTGGCGTCCCGGTGGCAGATTGTGGCTTTTCTTCCTAAAGCCAGAAGGATGCTTGTGTCTTCTCGTCACACAGAAAGCATCTTTTGTTCTGATTGTTTTCTCTGCTTGGCATTACGTACTGCTACATCACAGCTCCTGCTGGCGGCTTCTCCGTCCAGGTGTCGGTGGAAGCTCCAAGGGCATTTGGATTCCTGGATACACCATGCAGCTGATCTCTGCATCTGTAAGAGCTGCAGCCGTGTCTCTGAGGACCTGCTGCTTCACCAGGGTGGCTGCCAGGGTCTGCGGTGGACACAGGGACGGGGACATCCTCAGTCAGCATCTCCGCGTGCGGCTGCTCCTGCTCACAAAGACCACGAGCAGCATCAGCGCAGGCAGCTGGGAGACGTGGGAGGCAAAAAAAAAAAAAAAGTAAATGCCACTTGACTCTGTTTATGCCTACTGGTGGCATTGTTTAATGTGTGCTTCCTGGTTGGTAGAGTGACCCTCTTTAATTCGCTTCTGTAGGGAAGGATTCATTAACACTGATTAGGGAATTCTTGAACTCTTTCCCAGTGGTTTCCTTCATTACCGCAGACGTTCAAGTCCGAGAGCCAGCCTGCAAACAATATTAGCGCGGGGATGACAGATGGATGCTTTTTGCTGCCTGCTCTGTTCAAGTTTCGTTGCTGAAGTTTCATTAACCAGAGCAAAAATGCAGCAGAGGAGACAGGCAGGGTCTCCAGGTTGCTCCAGGTTGTTGGAGGCCGTGGGGCGAGCAGAGCCCAGCAGTGATCTCCCCGAGTTCACATCCTGGCCTCAGACCAAACCCGAAGCTCCTAAGAACCTACAGGGCCCGGGCGGGTGGGAAGCGACGTGGGGGTCACAGCAGGCTTTGGGCTGGGCCCCGGTTTCCAGTGTCACGCCAGCCCACCATGTGAAGGGTAAAATTAAGAGCTCGAGACCCTGCTTTAATTAAATTCAAAAGCACCCATAAATTCCACTCATTTTTCATTAGCGTGTAGGATCAGGAAATCATGCTTTTGGCTCTCAGACTTTAATAAGGAGACCAGCGTAGTCTGTCTCCTGTAACTTTTTGATGGCTAGGTCTATTAATGGGTGAGAAATTACTTAATTTGACTCCTCGGTTTTATCTGACATTAAGCAGTTTCACAGCTCTGGTTCCTGGATTCAGGAAAATGTGCTTAATTCTGATCATACATCTGTGTGATTTGTGATCTGTAACTTCCTTCTCTCACTCCAGCAGATAGTATCGCCGTGTGCCTTGTTGGTATTTAAGAGGGTGCCTGTCTCCAGTTCTTATTCATTTATTCTGGTTTTATGTTGTTTCTGTGCAGGTCTATTCTAAAGAGCTGGGTCCTTGCCCTGGGCAGTCCGCACGGAGGAAGCAGTTGGGTTGGGGTACACCGCTTTTATTTTACCTAGGAGGAGTTGGTTTGGGTTCTGACACATGTTACGGGTTAAAAAAGCAGAATTCAAGATCTTAATGAACGCAGCTAAGGTGCATAAATTCCATCTTCAGTGCTATGGAAAGAGCTCAGGGACACAGGAGGCGACATGGCTCTGTGGTGTGTGGTCTCCTGGTGCCCGGTTTATTTAATCCACTAGAGTGGGATGCAGAAATACGTCCTCAGCATTGATAGGAGTGGATTCAAGGACAGTTCCACTTGCTATCTAAAATGCCCCTATTGGGGTTGTTCTGGCTGTCTGGGGAGAGTGTGAGATATTCAGTGTTTTTAGCATTAGTCTAAAAGTCCATCTCTGATCTAAAGAAAAAAATAGTTTTAACAGAAGTGCCTCAGTGGAATTAAAATACATAAATAACTTGTCAAGGTGCCGGCCTGGGGTTTGACTGCGGTGTTTATCCAGCCACTGACAGACAGAGATGAGCCTTGAAAAGCCAAATGTGTGCGGGTCTAGGCTGCAGCCCCGCGGCTCTCCCCACCTCGGCTGCTGGGAGCCCCCAAATTGTGCCCAGCTCCACCAGGCGATGGAAGTGAGCCTGGGCTGAGAGGGAGGCGAGAGCCCTTGGACAAGGCTTTGCAGAGCGTCTGACAATGAAAAAAAAAAAAGTGGTTTTAATTATTATAAGTAGGCAAAATATTTGCATTATTAAAAACATCTGCATCCAGCTGGGATCGCTCTTATCAAGTAGAATGTTAATTGCTTTTGACTGAAGCCGCGGTATGTTTATTCAAACATGCCTTTCATTTTCATGATGCCGCTAATTAAGTCCTTTATTTTATTTAGACAATTATGTCCAAACAATTGCGGAGTTACAGTAGCTCTAATACAGCTATTATTTTCATACATGCCTGGAGATTATACGTGGCTTCAAAGAGAGCGAGGTGGGGCTGGAGTTCTGGACCGAGGGGTCTCAGAGCCCAGAATCCAGCACAAATTTGTCAGCTTCCAGTTCCTCTTTCTGTCTGCGATGTTTGCAGGTGGAGGTAAAAGGTTTTGCTTCATCTTGGATTTATTTAGTGGATTCTGCTTCCCAGAGCCATGTATTGATGCTGTGGGTGTTTCTCTGGTGAGGTGGGTCCATCTTTTCCTTGCAGAGAAATGCAGAAGCTGAGCCATGGGTAGGTCTGTGGAAGGGACAGGGATATCCATCGCATTTATTTGTAGGCAAACCATGAGTTACTCTCAGCTCACCCTCATCTCAATTTTATTTTCCTCCTGTTGCCAGTTCCCTCACATCCCTGGACAAAACCCAAGGCTGGGGTCTGTGTGGCTCTGAATCCCCTGTCACAAGCGGGTACCTGGCAGCTGGGATCAGGAGTTCACTGGGGAGAAAGAACTTTTTCACCCATCCCTCCGCTTGGAGCACGTGTTTTTGCTAGCATTTTTCCCAGCTGTTTCTCTTGTTACATTAGTGTAAACTAGCAATAACGCTACTAAATTCACCAGAGTTATGTGGGAATGACTTTCTGCAGTCCTTTGCTTGTGGTTTTGTTTCTATTTTTAGGAGTGCTGCTATGAAAACAGGATCCTTTCTCCTCTGGTCACCAGACACCCGCTTCCCCATCTTCTGATGCCGCTGTCTCTGTGCCTGGCACCCGCAGCTCGGCTGCTTTAACTGTTGCACCCTCATCTTGCTGTCTTGGCTTTCTCTGCTGCTGTTTTTCTGGCACTTCTTTACTATATCCCTCTAAAACTACAAAAAAATAAAACTTCCAACTAGTAAAACATGTATTTCCCCATATTCTTTTATTTATAAATCAATACATTTTCAAAGTAATAAATGATTTATAGCCCCACACTTGACTTTTTCCCTCCTCTGTTGGCTTTATTTGTAGCAGCTCTGAATTTATAGGTGTGTGTTGTTTCTCTCTTTCTACCTGTTTTATTTTTATTTTTCTGCCATCTGCCCAGTTCCCTTGTTAGGGACAAGCCTGTGGTTTTTCCCTGCGCTGCAGCCACCTCCTCACAGCTTCGGTGACATCTCTGGGGCTTTTCCCACAGGGATGGGGAGGAACTGCTGAGATTGTTTGCTGGAGCTGCCCCTTGGTCAGGGACACATCCCAGGCACGTTACAGTTCCCAGGCTATACTCATGCTGCTCTTCTTCCCTGCTTTGACTCAAATAATTGCTGTGAGATGAGAGCACGGAGCACCAGAGAGGCGAGATTTTCAGACTACTGTATCAGTTTAGTAACGGGGATCAGGAGTTGTTTTAACTACATTTCCTAAACATAGCCCAGGTGTGAAATCGCTAACTTTCCTTTCCTCCTTCCTCTTGCTTTCCTTCCTCTCCCCAGGCGCCGAGCTGTGGGTTTCTTTCTGTTTGCAGCTGAAAGCTGCATGAAGCCCCCCGGTACCTTCTCCACGCAGTATCTCCTGGTCCCTCTGCAGCAACCTGGCTATCAGCTGGTTGCTTCTCAGATGCAACTTTCAGGCCTGCAGCAGGAGGATGTTATATCTTGAGATTCCCGGTGTGGATAAATGCCTCGGAGCTTTGTTTTGGGGTTTGGGTGCAGTTACACGAAGTGCTGTCATATAGGGAACAGGAGGGTTGCGAAGGAAACGATGGGGCAGGTGGATGAGTGGGGAGATGGACAGGGATGCTCAAGCAGCAGCGCGTACAAGGGACTAATCCACGTGTTTATCTGAGCAGAAGACGAAGCATCCTGGTGCAAGGGAGGCTCTGGGAGCTGTGGACATCATGCCTACCACAACATTTGTCCCCCCCACGGTGAGCAGGGCTGCTTTTTGCAGGCCAGTCTGCACCTCCCCGATGGAAAGCCTGCTGTTATCAGGCAGGGCGCTGGGCTCGCTGCTTCCCCCGTTCCTCCCACGGGAGCTGCTCCTCCCCTGAGCTCCAGCACACGCACGCAAATAAATATAAATAATATTTTGTCAACAGCACAGGGTGGGGGGGGATGTTTGGAGACTTACGAAGTTGTTTGTAAGGAAAAGCAGCTGAAGACCTCCCTTGCCTTTTCCATCTTGTTTATACCTGCGAGACTAGTTATTAAATTAAAAATACACGTGCCCTTTAGGGTTAGGTCTGTTTTAAGCACGGAGCTTTATATTTTAAAGCTTCTGTGGTCCATGCCCTTGGAAATATGGGGTGCTCTGGCCAATTCCCTCATTTGCTTCCTGTCTGTGACCCCCAGTGCCTCCTGAGATCACCGAGGGGCTCAGGGTGCCAGCGCTGGGCTCGGAGGGCAGCAGGGATCCCACAAGCCACAGGAGCTGAGTACCCCAGGGACCACCACGGTCACCCAAGGTGCAGGTCCCTCGGGGCTGCAGACAGCCGACCCCCTTGTCCTCGTCTTCCTGGCCTGCAAACCAAGCAAATAAGGCTATAAGTAGACTCGGGCTAACTAGTAGCATGGGTTAATCCAAATTTAGGTGGCGTCCCGCTGTTTGAACAGGATGCTAATGTTGGTACCGTTCCTCTCCTGTCTGGGATGGGGCAATGGGATGTGTTTGCGCTGGCAAAGGGTGAGGGGGTGAACAAAATACCTCCTTCTCCTGCTGCCTCTGCCCTGTCTGTGCCATCCTGACCGGGAAGATCTCCGGGGGATTGCAGAGCCCAGAGGGTTTGGTTTGCCAGCAGCCCCATCCTGCATCTCCCCCTGCTTGCTGGGGCGCCGAGGCCCGGGGCGCTCGCAGGTGCCTGTGCGGGTGGGAGAGCTGCCCTGATCAAAGGCTATTTACTGTCCTAGGGACAAGGAAAGGCTGTGTTATGTCAGGTGCGGCCGGAGGCTGACAGAGCAGTTTGTCCTTGCCTCTTGGTTCCCATTCTCCTGACCTGTTTGGAAAGCGTCACGTGCAGGGGAGCCACCGGCGCGGGGCTGGAGCAGGTAGGGGCTCACTTATCTGCCTTCCTCTGAAGTCAGCCAGGGTTGTTATTGCTCCCTCCATACCTCAGCAACAAAGCAGGGTTCCCTTGTTTGTGTTTGCTGGGAATGTCAGGGGGATGATGGATTTGGCTGGAAAGGTAAATAATCTGCCGGGCTGAAGTGTAGACCAAGCAACCCTGAGAATGTGCAGTCACTATCTTGAAGGCCTTTCATCTGTTACATTTGATTTGACAGGTTTGGGTGATTACTCAATATTTTCACTCAGCTTTGGGCCCACACTGTTTATTTCTCTTAGAAGTTACTTAAACATCCCAAATTTGTTCTTAAACAGTTGCTTCAGAGAGGCTCTAAGGCGGTAGGTGCCTCTGACTTTGCCGTGCAAATACATAAATAATCCGTTTCCAGGATTTCCATTTTGTTGCTGTTTATTTTCTTTCAATACACACGCACATATGCACGCACTAAGTAGCTGGACATAGAGAGCACAGTGATGCATTGGGCTAATTCCATCCTCGTTTGTTAAAAAGTGATGTATTGTGATGTCCCAGAGCAGGGAGACTGAATGTGTTCGAGGTACGCTGAGTGCTGCGTAAAACGTGCTAAATTCAGTGGCTCTCATACCATGAGAGAGGCACAGCTTCTCCTCTGACAAACGGAGAAGCACACACAGCTTTTTGGTTGTAGGGCAGATAGGTCACCACACCAAGGAGACGTTCCCCCTGGTTTGTCTGATCCTTTCCCTTCTCCCCGTGGTGATGCTCACCGCTCAGGTTCTGCAGCTCGTTCCTCGCCTCTGCCCCTGGGACCTAAGGTGTGAGACAGACGGAGCCAGCTTCCCAGCTCAGTCCCCGGGCAGGGTTTGGATATTCCCTAAGCTGCTTCTCTCTGCAACCACATCCCTGCAGCCTTGGCATTAACCCTTGCTGTATAGCAGCAGCAGTGAATACACCACGGTGTGTGCGTCGGCACAGCCTGTGGACGGGTGAGTACCCCAGACACTGCACGGTTTGGTGACGTGGTTATTCCCAGCACTGAAGCTTCTGCTTTTTGTGCATCTCCTACCTGCCTGGATTGGTCCCCTACTGCCTACAGCCTGGTCCCTCCTGATACGTGTGACTGCTGCGTTCCAGGTATGTCCCTGAGGGAGAAAACAGCGGTCACCGGGGCTGGAGCTGTAGGGACTGCGGCCTTCGTGGAGTCTATTTAGAGCATAAACCCTTTGGGGCAGGGCCTGGGCTTTGTTTCAGACCTGCAGGCACTGCAGTAAAACAAATAAGAAAAGTAAAAAACCAGTAGCCATGTAATAGAGCTTTTACTCCAGAAGTAAACCCTATTGTTTAATTGTAGCATTGCCAAGCTGAAAAGGGACGGGGAAAAAAGCTCTCTGTTAATGCTTTGAAATGCTTACAGCTGCTATCACATAAAAACCATGAAAGGATTATTTTCGGAAACTTTGTTGGCAGGACTGTAAGGTCACTGTTTATTGTCAGCCCAAGCCATGCTATTTTGGGGCAAAGCGTGCCAAGTCGCTCAGTGTCGGGCGCTTGCTTCCTTCACCCCGCAAGCAGCAAGGGCAGGCAGGGAGCAGCGGGGGGCATGTGGGATTTGGGTTTCCTGGCATAGGGTGCAACTCTGCAAGGTAATTTGTCTCATGTTGTGAGCTGGTGGTGCTTTTGGAGTGGGCTTTCCTTCCACCACCTCTAACCAAGGACTCTTTGGGGTGAGCTGGGCAATGGGAGATGTCCGGTGGTGGACAGGTAACAGGAGGAGTGAAACCACTTTGAACAATGTTCATAAGCAAAGTAAAGCATCAGCACAATTAAACTTGCAGAGCAGTAACAGCTTCTAGTGCCAAAAGCCAATTTTGCCTGGTTTGACCGTGGCACAGCCTTTGGGTGCTGGCAATGGCTGGGTACAGAGCTCCCCGGTTCTTGTTTTATTCCAGCGCTCCCAACAAAACAAGCTAATATCTACCTAGTGCCTGGAGCCATTTGGAATTAGATTAAAAGTTTTCATCGGCTCTTCTTAATAGAGCCAGATAAACCAGGCTAATAGTCATGTGTTGAGTTATTGAAGGGAAGTTCAGGTAATATGCAATCACCTTTAACCTTCAGCTTCCTAAGACCTCCTGCTTAGTGATTGTTTGTCTGTGGTGTAAACCATAGTCCAGTTCATAAATTATTATGTAGTTCCACTAACCTTAATGCAGTACAGGTTTCACGGTGTTTCATTTTGTAGTGTAAGCTAATTCCGGCTGTGCACACAATAAAGCTCGAACGTTGTTAGAATTAACCCTTTCCCTGGCGACTCCTGGTTCACCAGCAAGTGAATTACTGCTACTGTTGCACTGGTCTGTATTTCTTGGGCATCATCCTTGCTTAGTTGTCGTTCCTAGAGATTCTGAAAAATTTTGTAAGAAAAACATAGCAGAAAGCTTTTATCAAAAATAATAGTAATTAAAAATGTCATCTTCAGAATTCAGTGTTAATATCATCGTGATATCAATTTTAACAGTGAATGTTAGGTTGACTTCAGTTTTACCCCAGGAATATGTATTTTGGTAAAAAGTCAAGTACAGTAGTGGTCTGATATTTGGTCTGATATTTTTTTAATTGAATATGAGCCAACAGATCAAAATGCCCCACGCATGGTGCAGCATCCTGAGTAGTGACCATGGCGAGGAAATAGTGCCAAAAGGCATTCAGATGCTGAGCCTCTCAGCCAGTCTGCCTTGCAGTCTGAAGCGTCAGAAGGTGCAGCTGAGCCCTTCCTGAAACACGAGCATCTAAAGTCTGCCATCCGTGCATAGCTGTACATTTCTTTAAGTTCTATAATTCCTCTCTAAATAAATTTTGTGCGTGTGTTTCTACACGATATTGGCAGATACACTCCAAATCCAAGGGATGCAGTAGCAGTCTCAAAATTGTTTCCCAGCATTTTCAGGGGAAGGGAACTTTTTTTTATTTTTTTGGTTACACTTCCCTGTAGTTTCCTTGATGCAGAGTTGCTGCCAGCCTGCGACAAACCCCCAGCCTCAGGGCCCTGCTGAAGCTCACGGCACCGTGCAGGGCTGCTGCTGCCCTCTGCGGGAGCCCACTCCCGGCTGCCTCCTGCTCCTGCTCCCACCAGCACAATTCCTCACCCCACCAAGCACACAGGCTCCTGCCGCACCCCATCACCGTGCCGTGGAACAATCCCATATTTAGGCATGACCCACATTGTGTGTGCACACTGGTGGGAGCGGGGAGCCCAGGTTCTCCCCCGTGGAAGGGCATTTTCCCTGATGTGCAAGCCCTGCCTTCCTCCTCTGCCTCATGGCACTTAGAAATATCGTAAGCTAAAAGATTCATATTGCTTTAATAATCATGGATTAATAGAATAATGCGTTAATGTAATGTGCTTAGAAATTAGTAATAAGTGGTGATTTTTTTCTTTGTTCTTCTGAACATCTATATGAAAATTTCATTTGTACTCATGCAAATTTTTTCAGAGTTTTTCTGAATTACTTTCAATAATCCTTCCTGCTATTACTCATTTACCATTCTTCACTTAAGTAGCAGATACGCTACCCTGCACTGAGGGTTGCCTGATAAACACCATCAACAGGCTAAGAAAATGTTGAAACCCTTCTGGAAGAGCAGGATGATGTGGCTTGTAGGGGCTGCTGAGTGGCTGCAACAGGAGCTGGGAGCACTTTCGGGGGGTTTATGCCCTGACTGCTTGACAGGATTTCATAATTTTCACTCAGACGCTATAATTTTTATTACTGAGAAGCCATGAGGGATGAAATTCAGATTGTACTGTTGCTTGTAGAACCTGGTGCTGGTAGGACAAAGCAGACCTTGGGCAGGAGCAGCGAGCAGAAGCGCTCGGTGCCTGCGGCCGCTGCTCCTTCCAAGCCATCGCCTTTCGCCTCTGTCTCCGGCAGCCCTGTACACTGGTGTTCTCGACGTTTCTTGTTTTTGGAAAAAGTTATTGCTTCGTTAGCTCTGCAGGACCTGGACTGCAGCCATGAGGTAGGAGATTTGCACCAGAGGAACTGGACGGCCATTGAGGCCCGTGTTGGCTCTGATCTCAGGCCAGCTGGCTCTGGGAAACCCTTTGCTTTTTTGGCCCTTGGTTCCCTTTCCTAGAACTGGATTTGATCCCCCATCCCACTCTACCAGGCCGTCTCACCTGTGAATCCCACCCCAACCTGACCTGGCCCCACACCCAGGACCAGCTCACCTCCTCCATGGGCTCCCCATGCTTTGCCCCGCTCACGGTGCCCCTCCAGCCTTATCCCACCCGACCACGCCATTCAGGCCTTGCTCAGACCAACCCTGAGTCTCTTACTGCCTCTTCACCCTCTGCAGGCTGATGAAAACACAGCACTGCTCAGGGGGAGGTGGCCCCCCACCCGCCCGCTGCTCCTGCAGCCCCTCAGCCTGGTTCCCTGCCTCCCCCTCCGCTTCCTCCAGGCTGCTCTCCATCACCCTCCTTGTGCTCGCCCGCTCCAGCCAGAAGGATCCTTGCTCCCTGGAGGTCCTTGGCTGTGGCTCGTGTTTCGGCAGTGTCCTCTGCGAGGGGTTTCTCAGACTGCCAGAGCCGCGGGCGCCCTCCTCCTGGCACCCAGCACTCGCAGCTGGCTGCGGGAGCTGTCCTGATGTCTCCTTCCTCGCACGGGCCACCCAAATGTTGCTGGCAAAACACTCAGGAGGCCCTCGCTGGAAGGTTTGCCTGCACTTCCAGTTGGGTTTCTGTCACCTCATTGCAAACACCGCGTGGTCCAGCACGTCTCTGGGCAGTTTTTCCCCCCTCTTTGAGCGGTGAGCAATAACAACCTTGCTGGTTAAAAGCAGGAATGAGTCTGCACTGGTACATTTGTTCCTGCCATCCACGCGGCTTCGAGGTGGTGAATGCTGTTTCTTCATCCTCTTCTTGGCCAAGAGCTCAGCCCCTGAGGTAGATTGCCATGTACAGTAGCCTGGAGGTTCTGCTGGCTCTCCTGGGAGCTCTGGGGCCCCTCTTTTGTGATGCTGAGTGCCGTGGCGATTGCCATCGTCCACCGACACTTGGCAGTCGGGTAAGAGACTGCTGCGTTGAGTCTCGTCCACAGCAAACCAGAGCTAGAAGTTGTTTGTGATAATTCCTGGCAGCCAAGCCCACAGCCAAGGCTTTTTGTTGTTGACTTGTGTATTTCATTATCTCCCCTCCCAAAATTTTCTTTTCTGCTCTAGACGTGGCACGGTGACAAGCAAGGCAGCAAATAGCCATGGCTCTACTGAGGCAAATATGAGATTGTTGATTCAGAAAGTGCCAGGAAATACAAGACGTTTCTCAACTCCATCCCACCTTCCTAGCCTTTTCCATTTTGGTAGTGCAAATGGGCCATTTATCAGAGCAGCAAGTTTATTTGGAAAAGCTGAATTTGGGGGAGGAAAGGCTGCTAGCAGCAAGCCGGCTGCAGCATACCCAGGGTCCCTGGTAGTGGCAGGGGTGGGTACCAGCAGGAGATTCCAGGAAGGTTAGCATCAGAATACCAACAGCACATAAACTCAGAATATGGTGATGTGCTCGTGTGACATGGCAAAAGTGGCACTGATGTGGTTGCAGAAGATGGGGCCGTGGTCCGTGTGGGTCCTCACCGCGGGCTGGGTACAAAGCCCCTCCTATCCTCATAGCCACCCCGCACCTCCTTAGAGCCGCCTGGATTTTTATTTTTTTTTTTTTTGCAGGAGTCCGTTTTCCTCCCAGGAGCAGCAGCCGATGTTAGTTTTTCCATCTCCACCGGGAACCACACTCGTTAAAGCCGTGGCGGGGCGGGCGGAGCGGGGGGATCCGGTTCCTTACAATAACAGCGCGCGCCGCTCGCAGCGGGCACGGCGTTGGGGCGAGCAGAAAACATTGCCCCATTCAGGGCCGCCTCGAGCTGCGCTAGGCTCCCGGTCTCCTTGCTGCAAGCTGACACCTATTGGCACGCTCTGCACAAAGAGGTCCCTAATAATTCGGAGCTCTCTTTAAATGCAACCAGAATAACAACACCGGCATAATTTTCACATTCTTCCTAGCGTCTTTGTGACCTGTCTGGGGAGCCTGGGGAAGGAGTCCTTCGAGCACTGATTTACCCCTGCTCCTCTCCTTTCCTGGGCTTGTTTGTCTGTATTTATTAATTCGTCCACATCTTAAAATAATTTGGACTGTTTGGTGCTCTTTGCTTTTCCCATCAGAGCTTACAAGAGGAGGTCATTGATTTTTTTTTATATTTTTTAGTGAGACTCTTGAGTGTCCAGGCACCCAAATTGTCTTGGAAATCAGATTGTGAATAAATTCTTGTTCCTTTACAGCTGGAGTGATGCATTTCTAGAAGCCAAGACCGATGGGTCAGTGAGTGGCTGAGTTAATCTGCAAAGCACCCTGGCTGTGTGTGTGCAGAAGGGGATGTTGCAGTGGACTAAATGTGGACCAGCTTGGTACTCTCTTAGCTAAGGAGCAGTTTATGTACATACAACAGCTCTTACTTTGGTAGGGAACATCAGAAATATATTTCTTGTGTGCCACGTATTGAGAACTTCTGCTCTGGGATAAGACTATCGAGTCTATTTATTATTCATTAACTGAAAAATTCTGTTTTATTTCTTTACTCACGTGGGATTGCCTTCAAATAATCAACCACAGTACTGTTTATATGGAGAAACCGATTTGGGTAGTTTTGATGCCTACGCTGCAGCGAGGAAGTGGAAAAGAGTGGTTGAGCACGGGGGCATCGTCGGAGGGGCAGGGATGGAGAGAGCTCGTCCGCGTTCACGTCCCAGGCACATCTGCTGAAAGACAACGACAGAATTAAAAGCCTTGTCAGTACTAAAGTGGTCCCAGTTCGTCCTTTGTGAGCTTGTACCTGGTCTCTGTGATTAAGAGGTTGCAGTTCCTAACTAATTTTCCCCCAAATATGGAAGGAAATTGTTGGCTATGAAGAACTAAAACAGCACTTGCCATTAAAATGTATAGAGAGTTTTACTTCCTAGCTTACTTATTTGTAAATTTTACTTTAATTAGAGCATCGACTTGGAAATGTGTTAATCAATAATGCATAGGTCCTTGCAACTCTCTTCTTCTTGCGTTGCTGCATACTTCTAATGCACTGAGCTGCTTGTGTGGGCGAGAAGCTTACTTTTTACATATTTTATGGAAGGCACAAAGTCTCAGAGGTGTTTTATGTGGCAAGCTAAAGATGTAATTTAATAACAACAAATAGTTGAGGGGTTATTCGGGGAAAGTTTGCCTCTGTGCAGAAATGCTGAAGAAAGTAATGGAAAAGCCAAATTACCTTTGTATGGCACACTGATTTCTGGTGCCCCCCAAAACGACAAGGCTGTGGGTTTATTTCATTTGACAGCTCTTTTTATGGCAGAGTCTGATCCTAAAATCTTTGTTTTTCACAGCTGGTTTGCAGCAGCATGTGGGGTAACCAGTGTGGGGCATCCCTTGCTGCTCCTGCAGCTCGCAGGAGAGGCTTCCAGGGCAGTGCAGGCGTTCTGGGTGTGCTGATACTGTACTGCACTTCGATAGATAAGGACTTTTTTTTTGCTCTTTACAAAGCCTGTGTGCCAAAAGACTTGCAGAAAATTCAAATTCTGGAGAAAAAAAGAAAAAAAAAGAATAAAAGAAAAAAAAAAAAGAGGAAATCTTTGTTTTAGGAGCCTCTATAGAAAAACTGAAAATTGCTTTCTGCTCCCTCCAGCTTGCCGTGAGCTTCTTGGCACTGAGCTAGAAAAGAAGAAGCAGGCTGCAAGACCCGGCTCTTCCTCTCCTCTGCTTTTGTGAATCGATTTGGGGCTGCACAGGGAGGTGCCTCGGTTCGGGCTGTGCCTTCGTCTCCCTTTGGGCTGGAGGAGCTGCCAGCTGTGTGGCTCCATCCTGCACCGCCGTATGGCCTGGCTTGAGGTGCAGCTCCTGGTGCTGTCCTGTAACATAGCTGCACTCGCCAGGAGGAGGGATTATCAAGGAAATGTAAAATGATGCATAGCACAAGTGGCATGAAATGTCATTACGGGAGAGGCGGTGGAGAGGGGAGAACCAGGGAGCTCGCAGACCCCTCTCCTGTTCCTCTGATAGTGCTGTTAATACATCCTCTTAGGCACGTCACTTTTTTGTGCTTCGTTCCTCTCTTAGCTTATAAAACATCTGTACCCGGCTTTCTGCTCTGATCCATCGCTTCAGCATTCAGTGCGATCAGGTCCCAGACACGGGCAAACTGCTGCACAAAAAAACCCACCGCTTTCCGTGCGCAAACACACGTGGCACGACCAAACGGGACAGCTCTGAGCTCACTCTCACCTTCTTGTTTGCTCTTGGCAGTGGTGTTCTCGTGGCCGTGCTGTGATGGTGGGAATAATCGTAAATTGTAGGCAGGGTTAGTGACAACAAGTGGGGCACGTTGCACGCTTGTGCGCAGTTCTGGGCAGCTGTGAGTGGTTTTGTACAACGGAGCTGCATGGCTTCGCTCTGCATTGCAAATCAGGATTATTTAAATTCTTGGGTAGGCAGAGACGTGTGTGGGGGTGGCCTCATCTCAGCGTTGCTCTTTTCGCTCTGGATTTCTTGTGGACAGTTGCGTTAGCTTTATTTTGTCCTTGATTTAAGTACAGCTGGAAAGGCAGCTCAGACTGTATTTAATAACTAGTCCTTCAACACAGAGAGGTGCAGAAAGTAATTTGTCCCCCTGCCAAGCACCAGAAAGAATGGGCATTTTGTTCTTCGCTTCACGGTGATTTTACCTGGGTGTATTATGGAAAGAGAGAGAGACTTGTGCTACTGTTACTCTGCACGCTGTGTTGATTTATTGAAATTGGACCCTGCAAGTGTAAGTCGCGAGGTACGTTATGACATGGAATTTCTAGGAGAAATATACAATTGGTCTGGTTATTATTTTTTCCCTCCGCCGTTCACTTGGGCACGTTTCCAGCTTTTGCACTAAGGAACAAGATTTTAAATTAGTGTTGAATTTTAACACAGTGCAGCTTTGCCATCGTGTTCCCAGCGCTTTATTATAAAGCATCTGAGCTTGCGTTCCTGTTTCATCCGTGCAGCTTTTCGTTGTGTGCGGCTCGGCAAAGTCTCAGCTCTCTTCTGCAGTGTCTAAAGCAAGCCTTGCTCACCTGCTCCGAGACGGACACTTTCCATCTCATGTTCAGAAGAACAAATTCAAAAGAAGCTGCGAACATTGATGTTGTCCCACCCTCTGGCATTGTGCTGCTGGGCTGAAAGTGTAACTTCAGCTTCATCCCCCCCTTTCTTCGTACGCCTGCATGAGCTGCAGATGCCTTTGCAGGTGTGTGCACTTTCAGGTAACCCAGCACCCTCACACGGGAGATCTTGTCCCAGAATTTCAGGGGACTTGCCAGTGGCCACCCTGGAACACCTCAAAATCCAGCAAAACACTAAAAAGCACGTGTTTCAGGACTTTTATTCATACTGAGCTGGGAGGGAGCTTGGCAGTCGCCTGGCCCAGCCCCTGCTTGCACAGGGCGTTAGCAGGCTTGGGAAAAGCTGGAGAACTTGCTCTTATTTGGGAAATTCTGATATCATTGTTGCAGAAGCTCAGCATGCTGGCATTGCAGAAAATGCTTTTGACCATTTTACTCAAGATTAATGGCAAAATGGAATAAATTTGTTGGGATATCACAGCACTTTATCTCAGGTTTAAGTGAAAGCACATGGGGAAGGCAGGAGGAGCTTTGCTGGGTGTTTTGTAGGGCTTTATTTTCATTTCTTTGCTCGTATTTCTATATAATTCTCTATCCGCTTCCAGAAGCTGATAGAGGCATTACAAATGCAGTGGTCTGAAAATGTATGGATTAGCAGTGGCGTGTTCATTAGAGGAATGAGGAGGGTGCCAGCCCCGGGTCTGGCCAAGGCAGCAAGGAATTGCCTCGGGCAGGCGTTCGTTCCTGCTCAGCACGAAGGTGAGCGCCCTTCAGCATGTGGAGCTGCTGGAGAAAGGTCCCACTGGCAAACTGTGGCCACGTATGTAATAAAACATGGGAAATTTTCAGCTCCACTCGGCGAGTTATGTTCTCACCTCTTTGTCTTTCTATTAAGATCATCGCTTTTAAAATAATAAACGTTCTCGATGGAGGAACAGAGCCGGGGTGGCTGAGCGCTCGCCTACGTGTGGCAGCCAGATGTGCGCTGGCACTGGCAGAGCCTGGAGGAGGCGAAGCCCTCTAATATCTCGGCATGGCCTAATAAAGTGTGCAGCGTGTTGGTTATGGAAAAATTGACGCAGATGAGGAAACCACAGGGAAGGAGTTGTTTGAAGACATGGCGCTGTGCTATCCATTTCTGAGATCTGTAAGAAGAGTAAATTGCCTGATAGCAACTCTGGTCAGTTTGTTTCATCTTGATCTGTACTGAAATACACATTTAAAAAAATTCTTCTCTTAATATTGCTAGCATTCATATGTTTGTTCACATTTAATTATTTTTAGAGCAAGAAATTCAGGTTGAGTATTTTGAACTGGCATATTCAGGCTTATTTTATATCTCCTCATTAGATATATTCTTCTTTTCCAGTTTTAAATTATTGACTGGGTAGGCTTCAGCTCTCCAATCTCACTTACTACTCAGCGTACCTGGCGGGGTTACATCGTGAACAAGACTTGAATCTGTTCCATTAACAAATTCTCGACAAATGAACTTGGGATTTGAGCATTGCAGCCCTTAGAAATGTTGTGGATTTCCCCTGCGCTTCTCCATTAGCGGGTTTCTGTTAATTATTGTCCTGCACAGTTATTAATGATATCTGTGATCATCAAGCTAAAGCACTTCAACGGGCTGATGTTTCTCCATGGGAAGCATATTTGCCTCTTGACATGTGCAGTAATCCAGCGAAACTTCAGCACGTGCTTAATTCTGGACCCCCAATGCTCACTTGCCACTGGATGCAGACCTGCGCCGCGGCGTGAGACCAGCAAAAGGCAGCGTTGAGGTGGTACGAGGCAAATTTAGGGGATGCACATCAGGCAGAGAGCTGGGGCTGCTGGAGGGAAGAGACCGTGGCCACTGGGCACAGGTTCTCTGCCATCCTCATTTTCCTCTCGTGCAGTTTGATCAACGGGAGAAATCTGTCTTCCCTCGCCGGCGAAAGATCAGCTCCCAAGTAATGATGTCCAGCTGTACTGACAAAATGTGATTGCTCATCAGTTTGGTTGATGACTTAATCTGGGGCTGATTAGCATCTTGGAGACAGTCCAGACGATCAAAAATGATGCATAATTTTGCTGCGGGCCACGGTTTATTTAACATTTGAGCATCCTCCCAGCTTGCGCGTAGGCACGGGCGGGGAAGGGGCTTGCTGCAGGGCATCACTACCAGCAGGTCTGTGCCATGGGGGTAAAGATAAACAATAAAGGTGATAAAAACCCTCTCCTTTCCCCCAGAAAAAAGTGCTGCATCCTTCAGCATCCAGATACATTTTCCGTTCCTCCTTGCAGCCTTGGCCTCATCAGAACTTCTTTGCTGCCAGCGAGGGCTTTTGGTGCCAGAGGGGGGAACCCAACTTCTGGGGCTGGTTTGGGACAGGGCTGTGGAGGCAGCCGGGCAGAGCCTGGCAAGGGTTAAAGCCCGAGCAGGGCCGCTGGAAGGGTTCAGTTGTTTTACATTAGGACGGGGCGGCCCTGGCTGCCTGACGTGCTCTGGGACCCGGGGGCCGAGTCCCCAGTGTTAAATCTGCGTAACCGATGCCGTACAACTGGCACCAGCCTTGACCACAAGTGGCCGTTAAAATAAACATCCCCGGGCTTAACTGACAGGCAGACTCAAGGAGAAACAGGCCTGCATGACGGGGAATATTAAATACCCCGCGAGAACCTAACTTCATCAGACAAACGCTCCCCCCACCCCGCGGCCTCAATGCGCGCGCTGTTCGGGGCCGGCGCGTGTCGCTCCCGGGGGGCTCGGGGCCGGTGCTGGCGGTGGGGAATAAACGGGAGCCACAGCGGGAGGGGGTGACTGTGCTAAAAGGATGGAGACGGAGGGAGGATGCCCCCAAAAGCAGCCCTTTGGGTAGCTGGGAGCTCACGCAGGTCCTTGTCCAAGCATGGGGTCATGGCCCGTCCAAGCGCAACCCCGTGGCTCCCATCCTGCCCCTACGTGGGCTCCGGGCTCGTGCTTTGGGACGTCCGTTGTCATTAGGAAAGGAGGTAAAAGGCTTTATTAGAAATGAGGCGTTTGGCTTGGGAGCACGTTCTTATTTATAACGATGACTTGTAAGCCCTCCAATGCAGGACAAGTGTGAGGGCATTATTACGTCCGTGGGGATAGCGGAGTGACACGTTTATTGGGTGGAATTTATTTGTCTATGGAATTTTATTTATTTTTTTTTTTTAGAAAAGCCTAGAAACAAGCTGCACTTACAAAACAAGCAAGGCGATTACCCAAGTGCAAAGCTTCACAGGGCTCAAGGCAGAAAGATTTGAGTGCTGAGCCATGCGGGCGGTGCTGGCGGGAGGGCTGGGGGCGCTGGGCGCGTTGTGCTCCCCGCCAGCGAGCGGCTCCAGCATGGGCTGCTCAAAGGCTGCTCCACTCATGTGCCAAAAGGTAAACCCCCAGAACTGTTAACAACGTGCTGTAGAACTTTCCACTCCTAAATTGTGCTTAGAAATCCAGGTAATTATTATTTTTACCCAAGGAAGGCCTTGAGCAGGATGAGGACATTTGTAACAAATAGCTTTTATGTGCCCGAAGATGCCCGTTCCCTACCTTTTGCAGATTTTAAGTTTTCTATCAGTTTCACAATGTGTGCCTATCACTTCCCAGCAAATGGGCATGCCTTTGCAAGAAGTCACTATTTTAACCCTTAAAATAATTAGAATTGTTTCCAAGAAGAAGAAGCGCCGCTTAATGACCACAGAGGTGCGGCTCATTGCCAGGAGAGCAGAGCTGGCGGTGGGATTCACCCAACTCTTTCAGGAGTTCATGCACCAGCTCCTCGTGGCAAAGGGTTTTCCTTGTAAATAGTTTTATTTGTCCTAAACTCTTTCAGTCTACCACCTTTGTTACTAGGGAGAGACCTTAAAACGGAGGTAGATTTGCTGAGCCTTTGGCTGCATCTTCAGACCAGCTTCTTGTTTCTCCTGTCTTGTTAAAGAGTTGCTGATGCAGAAGGTGACACTTTCTGGTTTCCAGACTTTGGCAGATTTTGTTTTTCTTTTCTTCCCTAGGAAACAAAGGGATTATTTTCATTCCTTGGCCTGTTTGCAGTGTATCCAAGAGCTGTACAACTTCAGCTCTACAAAAATAGTTAAGTTTCTAAAATACCAACGGACTGGAATGGGCAGAGTTATCCTAGTGTTTATGCTCATGTAGTTTCTAGAGGAAAATGGGAATACATTATACCACAAGTTACTTTATAATTTGGATTGAAGTGTCATATTCATTTTGGGTTTAAAAAAAAACAACTAAATATTCACTATAAGCATGTCAATAAATTGGAAAGTAATGTGGCAGAGATGTCAGGTATTACTGTTGAAAAATGGGATCGCAGAAGATACAAAACAAGATGAGAATATGTATTAGAAATCTCTGTTTCAGTATCTGAAGCAACAGTCCTAAGGAGCAGAGATGTCTTCTGTCTGCAGAGGGATGTACTTGGGTGTACTTTTCAATGCAGAACAGGAGAGTGGCTCCATACCTGGGCTTTCTCAAGTCTCAGGGACTTTTATTTTCAATTTTGCCTTTCGTGCTAAATGCTACAGAAAAAAAGAATGTATTAATCTGGTTTCTTGCTTGCCTTTTGGGTGTTAGCTGCTACAATGATGGGAGCACAGAGAAGCAGACTTTGCTGATGTTACTGCAAGAAATCCCACACCAGGGTTATTCAAAGGCTTTGTGGAACTGCTAGGCAAAACATGTATTTCCTTAATGATAGCCATGCATTTTTGCACCTCTAATGGAGTGAAGGATCAGTTTCTTTTTTATTATTATTATTTGGAAGCACTGTTTTCAGTTACGTTATTTGCATTACAAGAAGACATTGCAGTTCTCTGGACATTGATCCGTGAGGATGGGAGCTGACCATCTCCACCCGTTCCAGCCTTGCAAAAACATCTGAGCAGTGTGATTGCCAGTCACTGCACAAAGGGGTTAGGTCTTCAACCCAGGTCCCTAAGGGGACGTCAAGTGTGCTTTTTATCTGAAATCTCTTGAGAGTATTTTTTGTTTCATTTTAATGTGAAAGTTAAATTTTACATAACTTTTCTCTTTTCTGACATGGCTTTTAGTCTTTTCAGTAATGCCCAGGTGACTCGTAGAGCTAACCGGCACAAGGGCACCTTTTACTCAGCCCCTTTCACTGCTGGGATATTTCATTTATAATAGCGACTGCTCAAACCAGGTGGTTGGTTTAAATGTCCTTACTTGAAGCAGATGATGTTCAGCTCTCTCTCTCTCTCTGGTGTAGTTGGAAAGTTAAACTAGACAGCCTGTGACTCTGAGTTTCCCCTCCTTCCCCTTGAGTTTGATTTGGCGTGGAGCGACGTGGTGTTCCAGTTCGGAGAATTCAAATGACCATCCAGGTAGCGAGTTCCTAATGGCACAATTTACCCTTTGTGAACACATTTTATGAAAGATCCCACTGTTTGTCTCTAGTTGTAACTCTCCTGCATGAAGAAAAAAAAAAACCAATCCTGTAAACGTCCAGGCCGCCAAACTGCCTAATCTAAACACAGGCACGAGCCGTGGGCTTTGCTGGCATTCACCGCCCTCTGATTTTGCCCATGTGTTCCTTGGCCTGGTGCTGAACGCCATATTTACGAGCATGCACAAAAAATAAAACCCTCTGAAGGAGATACGATTCTGGTTTTAGCACTGGACTTTTGAAAAGGGAAAAAAAAAAAAAAAAGTGAAGTAATGAAGGCCTTCGGGAAGGCAGCCGCAGTGCAGCACTGCACATGGGAGTGGTGAATGGGAGGTTAATTCCAAATCCCTGGGCTCTCAAGAGCGGGCATAGCATTGGAAAGATGGTCTTGCACCCTCTCTAAAGCAGCAGATTTGGCCTCCAGAGCACATCCCCTCCGAGAGAGAACGGACCGCTCTGTACAGAAAGGGTCTCGAGTGTGGATGGAAAATGGGCACTGGCTGGTTTGGCAATGCCTCGCAGTGTGGGGCTGCCGCGCACGGAGAAGCAGATCACTCAGAGCTGAGAGCCCTTGAAAAATGTCCAGGTTGGAGCCTGGACACCCACAGAAACGGCTGCCTTTCCAGAAGGGTTGGACCTGGCATTTCCTCCACAGTCAGCGGCTTTGGAGGGCTCGAGAACCGCCAACCTCCGCGGCGCTGGCGTCCTGCGGATGGAGCCTTTGTGGGGCGAAGGCCTCCACCCAGCCCTGCACGCTGAGAAAGCAAGACTGCCCGTCTTGCCTGCCTTCGTGTTCGAGCAGGAGGCTGTCCCCTTTCTTCAGGACCATCCCTTCTCTGCAGCCAGCCAAGACCCAGGCCTGCTGCTGCTGTGGGGGCAGAGAGGCTCTCCCTGAGCAGTCTGTGGGCACGAGGATGCAACTGCAGCAGCACTTGGGCATATGTCTGTAACGAGGTATTTTTCCATCCTAAGGAAAGCGCTTTGCAAGTGAGCTGTTGGAGGCTGTTGGGCAGTCACAGGAGCCCTGTGGTAGCTCTTGGTTTGTGTGTCCTTGTCCCTGTTACCCTGATAGGCACGGGTCAAGCTCTTCCATTTTCCGCAGCAGGCAGCATCCTGGAGCAGTGTCCAAAGCTCACCACTCCTCTGCTGCATCCAGGGGCTACAGCAAACCAGGGAATAATCGGGATTGTAAGCACTGAGCTCAGCAAAGCATCTCTGCTGACAGCAGCGCTGGCTCTGTGCTGTCTTGCTGTGCTGTGCTGACCGAGTAGCCTTTCACTTGCAAAGTGTTTTAAAAACACATTAATTTTGATATCATTCCATGGCTGTGTTATCAGCTAGAGAGTGCCAGGAACTGTTTGCTTAAAGGGTCAGAAAATCCCAGTTCACTGAAAAATCTCGCAGCGCAATGTTTTCGTAAAGCTTTGCTGAGCACATTACTCAAGCCTGGATGGAACTGGACAGCAATGCGGTCTCTGGACACGTTATAGCCCGGGGGTGAAGGCCTGACATGGGATAAGGGGAGCCCATCCCAGCTTGTAGGCCTTCTAGGGGGAATTTGTCCGTATCAGTTGCATCCTTGACATACACTGGGCTATTTGGCTATGCCGGTGATGTGGCTCTTCGATTCTGGGGATCTTCGAGGTGCCAAAGATCTCAGGGAAATGGGTTGTGGGGCCTACAAGGTCCTATTTGGTCCCAGCTAGAGTTAGCAGCATGGAAGGTGCTGGTCTCTAGCGTGGCCCACGCTTCTCAGGATGAAATGTTGGGATCCTTTCCTTCAAAACATTTTATTCTCAGGCAGAATAAGGAACTGCATGAGCCTTAGTGCTGGAAATGTTAACCACTGTCTTCTCTCTACTGAATGGTGGAGCCTGGGGTCTCACAGTGATGATAAATGCCCGATTTGGTGTCCTGGCTCACTGTTTTGTCTCCTTTTGGCTGTTTATCCTTGGGACATAACAGGACACAGCCCATTTGAGAGACCACAGGACAGAATAGGTGCTGCCCCTCACCTCATTTACCCGGGGTACTCATTGGGAGCTGGCAAATCCACCAGCACGCTCCTGACCAAAGCCATCCTCTGTCCTACAGGAGAAAAGACCAAACGAACCCCAAAGTAACGTACACTAAAAGAAAATGTAAAATGGCAGAGGCCACATGAACTAAGCAGAGGTATTTTCTAGCTGTCTAGTCTAACGTTTGGTATCATTTTTCTCTAGGATTACAGGGGCTTTCACCTCATAAATTTGTGCCTGTTTGAGGTCGTTAATCTTTCTTTACATGTTGCCTTGCAATTTTAGAGCTTTGCCACCATCTGGGATCACATTTTAAATGGAGTTTCCACTCAGTACGTTCCTTTTCGTGAAATTATTTATATATGCAGAAATATATAATAAATATATCAGGCCTGGGTTGTTTTTAAACATTTTCAGTGCTTTCGTAAGGGCTTACCTTGTGTGGAAAAACTTGTCTTCTCTAATAGAGAGCCATAACAGTGACCAATTAAAGGATCACATTTGCAATATGCTCTTAAATGGCAATTTAAAATATAGGTGAGTGACCTGCCTCGTGATCCGTGGGGAACGTGAGCTCCATCGGAAAGCCTCGGGCCGGGAGCGCACTGCGGGGCCGGGGAGTCCCAGAGCAGGAGACACACCAGGGAAACCCCCTCCACAGTGGTTCCCTGGGAAAAACGGGGTTTTGGGGACAGATTGGGACCTGGGGAGGGGCAGCCCCCTGCCTCAGCCCTGTTCCCGTTGGGATGGGAGCTTCTAGATAAGTTTTTATTACCCTCAGCTGCTGTTTCTTGCTGATGTGCCCTCTGGTCTGCTTCCCAAACCTGGCAGACCCAGCTCTGGTGCTGTTCCCAAACTGGGTTTTCCCTCAACGGGGACACGGGGGAGGCAGTGATGACCTGCAGTTGGTAGCACCAGCTTCTTCTGGCCCCCACCAGAGCCGAGATGTCTGTTCCAGCCCCGCTAATTATTTTAAAGGGATTTTGAACAAATAAATAGCCTGAGCAGTTCAGCAGTTCCTTGTGTAATTTTAGCTCCGGACCCCTCCAAGAATGTACAGAATAAATAGGTGAATCTGTAACACATCCACAATTAACTCTATATACAGCAAGCAGCTCGGAGGCACGCTATGTCGGAGCAGTGTCAATAAACAGGTATGCTGTGGGCCGTGGAAATGTGGTCTTTATTATTGGAGGAGGATAGCTCTGACCAGGAGGTAGGGTGCAGGCTGGAAAAGCAAACAGTGCTGCTATAGATCCTTCTGCCCCCGCCCAGCTCGGTGGAATTCAAAATCTGTCATTTACGTGTACCCCTGGTAAAATACAGCCCTCGGAGCCAGCCTGCTCCTCGCTCGTGCTGCTGTAGATCGGGGCTGACTCATGATGAGCAAAGCTTGGCTTTGTAGCTAAATGTCACAGATGTGGCAGGAAGGTTTCACCTACGCGGTGACTTTGCAAGTGCAACTCTGTGAACACAACAAAATTCCTCGGGATATTTTATAACGCAGAGGCATGAAATTGCACAGCAGAATTTTCTCCAAAGACCCTTTCCCCTCTGGCATCTGTAGCCACATGTGCAGCCATCGTTCCCCAAGAAACCCAACGCCCAGACGTGAATCATTTCTCTGATTTTTCATGCTTTTAACTTTTCATTGCTGAGGCTTCGCTCAGCCGGGAGAAGCAGGGACCTGTTTCAGCTTTGAAAAACCTTAGACAGAGGGAAGGCTGGGGAAAGGAGTTAAAAATGAAACAGCAGATTTATATATATAAAAAGTAAAAATATATGTTCTACATCTGAAGTTTATTTAGGTCCTTTGGGAGAGTGGCGCGGCACTACGTCTCTACTAAATTGCCAACATTTTATGGTCGTGCTGGCACCGAGTCAAACACACATCTCCTTGGCTTGGGTTGCTGTCTTGAAGCAGGCAGATTCCAGTATGTTTTTCTATGAACTGAATATTTCTATTGACTGGACAAGGGAAGCTCTGCCCAGCAGGAACATATAGGTAACTTTTCTTTTTAACAGATCTATCGAGATTTAATTATTTCGATGTTGTGTGACTGAAGAGCCGACCCCTTGCAACCCACCCTGACATTAGATGTCTTTGTTTTAAGAGATCAACTTTTTAATTTTTCTTGTGATTTCATTTTGATTGGAAATATAATAATCAATGATTGGAAGGTTTCAAAGGAACTATTTTCAACTGATTAGCTGTGGTGTATTCAAGGATGTCAGTAGCATGCACATGGAGACCTGTGCGCATGCATGTAAATATAAAATACAGCACAAGTTACAGCTGGGACTTGTGCAAAAGGCCGAGCAGTTTGCTGCTTAATTTCCTTTCTAAACCCGTGCCTACATGTGTACCTTTGTGCAAAATCGCTGTTGTTCATCAATCAAGTTGGCCGCGCATGCAGTGTGCCCACCACAAAGCCTCGCGGGCCGGGAAGCCGCAGCTCTCCGTGATCTCCCCGTTTCACGCCGAGGTGGCTGCTCACCCTGCATCACGAGAGCCACTCCGGCCTCACTGCAGACACGCGTCTTCCCACACTTAGCAGCAGCTGGGAGGGACCCAGTTTATCTCCCTTCTGCTCACTGCCTTTTGCTCTTCTGCACGGGCCCGTTTCTGCTCGGGTTCTGGAAAGCGGAGCTTTGATCTGCAGATGCGTAAGGAGGAAGGGTCAAGATCTGAAGCAGAATGGACTGGCAGAGAAACAGCCTGTTGGATCATGTTGATCAGATTACACTCCGCCATGGAGAACCCTTTTTCTTTTTTTGGTCCAAAGTACGAGAGAGCTGAGAGCTTCTCTTTGAAGCCGAGAAGATGAGTTCATGCCTCAGTGCTTAGGGAAGCTGGAGAACTGTGCTTTACAGTTCATCTATACCTTCCCCAAACCTTCAGGAAAACGTTTAATAAAACTTCTCAGCCTGGCTTTCCAGGGTACTGCTCTTCTTCACGCCTTTCTCTTTGCGCCAAAGACTTCTTCTCTTTTGATCGTCTGAGCCCCTGGTGCCTGCACACCGTTAGTCAAGTGTCTGCTGCGCCAAGCCAGCCCCGGTTCTCCGGATGGAGCAGTTGCACGTTCTCACCATTTATCCATATTTGCTGCTGTTCAATTTCCTTCTCTTTTTCAAGATTTTTCTGCAGTTACATGCACTCACATTCGAGTATTTTGTTTAAGTAGGTGCTTTTCAGTGCAAGCAAATAATAGTCTCTAGAGTATGTAAGATATTTATGGCTGGCTTTGTTTTTCGCACAGCCAGATTTCTGCAATAGGCGCCCAGGGTGATATTTTGAAAGGCTGTCCGCAGTGTTGTTTTAATATTAATGCCAAGTATAATTCGGGTTATCTGAACCAATAGATAATCTGATTTTACTTTATACAAACAGGTAGAATAATGGATGTTTTGTTCACCTTTTTGAAACAGATTCATTCATAACTCGCTACTGGTTCTTGAAAGAGACCTTGTGAGTTTGTTCTGTTAAAGTGCTCAGCCGAGTGAGCAAAGACAACAGAGGCTCAGGAAGACGTGCTGCAGGTCACCGGGGAGTGAAGGAGGGGAAAAATCCATCATTGCAAGGGACAGATCTCATGTGGGATGTCTCTGTCCTCCCCCTTGTTTGTAGTCTTGAGAAAACGGTGTCTCCCCTCCCCTCTGACTTTGCAGTTGCAGTTCCTTGCACAGGAGTTTTGCTCGTGGTGAACGTATAAAATACCCAGCCCTGTTTGAGCAGCGGGTTGTTCAAGGACAATGTGGGACTTGTTTTCGTGCACATGTGGAGGAGAGCTTGGAGATTTCCCTCGGCTGGGATGGGGTATCTAACACGGATTAAATGCTCTGTCGGAGTTTATGTAATGCCATAGCAGTAAGGAGGCTGAGAGGAGGGACCGTGTGCATTTACAGTCCCCGAGAAGAGCATTTACTCTGGTGTATAATAGCCTTCTGTTGGGTTTTAGTGGCGTATAGTTTAGTAAATTAGGAGTCTTCAGGTACTTAGCACTTTAATGGTTCTCACTAAGAACATAATTAAACCATAGACCCCTTAGGGAGAAAAAACAGTTTATTGTGCATATTTTTAGAATCTGTTACCAGCCCTCATAAAACCTGGTAGATACAAGCCAGAGAACATGCCTTAGCTGGCAACCCAGAATTCATTTATCAACGCAAGCAGCCCCTGCCGAATATCGCCCCGAAGTCACACATTACAAATCTGCCCTGTGAATTATGGAATTAATTTTCCCCAATCTTATTTCAGAACCCATTTGCAGCGCAGTTTTTCTCTGGCTGCTGGAGGTGTGAGGCAGGCAGAAGGTTTATTATGCTGCACCTTGCGTTGACACTTCAAGCCAGTTTTTGCTAATCGTTTTTTTATTTAAAAAGGTTTTATGCTTCACTGAGGTACCCAGAAACGTGGCTTGTCTGAGACGGCGCTGAGCAGGGTCTCCTCTGCTCTGCTCCCCATGCGCTGTCCTTGGGCTCGTTTGTTCAGCTGCATCTGACCTGGAGCTGCATATTTCTGTCCACGTTAACCAGGATTTCACTGTTCTCCATGCAAGGGATCTCCCGGCTGCTTTCTAGGCTGCTTCTCCTCGCAGGGCAGCTGTGAAGCAAAGCGCAAAGCTCAAAATCCCCGGTGCAGCGAGCCGGGTGTAGAGATGCTGGAATGCTTTTCCCTCCTCCCAGGCTGTGACACCACCGCCTCCGACACTGATGTTTGTGCAGGAAACAATTGCCCTGGGAAGGCTTTCGGCACGCCTGCGCTCTGCAGGTTTCCCTTCGCTCCCAGCAACGTGCCCACGCATGGGGTGACGCAGGTCCCATGGTTAGGACAGCGGGTGCCAGGCACCCCTTTGCCCTAAGTGGGGTTTTGCAGCATGGCAGGTGCCTGTGCTGGGGCAGCTGGATTTCACACCGTGCTCTGGCTCCTTGCTCCAACCCCAGCACCCCTTCCCGAGTAAACACGGTTTTCTCCCCGGGAAACCTGCACCACGCTACGCCCATGCTCGCAGCATCTGGAAGGCATCGGGAGGAACACACACGCGCAGCGCTCGCCTCCCTCGCCCTTCCCCTGCAGCCTTCCCACTCGTTGCTGAGACATGCGAGGCACTCCGCTAGCGCTCTGGTTTTGAGGTTTAGGCTCCAGAGAAGCGGCTGCGGCGGTGGGGAGGAAGGGTTCCTCGCCGATAGCCTCCCCAGAGGCTGCATTGCCAGCGGTGCTCTTATCGAGGGCATTTCTTTCCCTCTGTCAAAACAAATGCCAAGAAACCGTGCATTACTTGTGGTGTGCCTGGCGCTGGTTTAGGCTGTCAGTCGTGGGAGTTGATGCTTGCTGTTTGGCTTATCTTGCCTGTCCTGCAGCATTGCCCCTGCTGCCACCCTGATAATGTCGGTGCTGGTAATGCAAAGGATGAAAACGCTGTTGTGTCTGGGAGCAAATTATTAACCCCCGCCAGATTTCTTCTTTGCTTTGCTTCTCCTTTTCGCTCTTTCTACTTCAGGGCATGAATTAGGCCAGAGCTAAAAAGCACAGCTGTGGGAGATAAAACACACTAGATCCATCTTGCCAAGCTGGTCTCTTCCCAAGCAAGCCCATACGAGAAGCCAAACAAGCCTAAAACACGAACTTTCTGCTGCTTTCTATCCCCGCTGCATGGGACTGGAGGTGCGATGCGCCTCAGTGTGATCACGTCGTGAGGTTTAATTGCATCTGCAAGCACGTGCGTGCTTGTGTGTGTAACACAGCCCCTTCTCCATGGTCTTGGGCACAAGTGCAGCTCACGTGGACGAGGGCAGGTCCCGGTGCTGCCCCCAGCCTGCTGCCCACGGGAGATGGGGCGGCTGAGCTGCAGGACAGCTCATCTCGGGCTACACGTCACCACCTGTAGGACTGCCACCTCATCGAGGTCACTTCTGCTTCACGCACTGGAGAAAAAACTACGTAAAAGAAGCCAAGAAAGCAACCTGCCTTCCTGGAAAGGGTGAAAACATTTCTCAGCAATTCGGGATCGAGGTAAAAAAAAAAAAAAAAAAACAATGAAAAAAAAAAAAAAACTCTCGGTGAGCCTCCCCCAGGTTCTGGGAGTGCTCGAGAGCCGTCACGCGGGCAGATTAACTCGAACCAGCTCCCGTGCGGCGGGGAAGGGCCCTGGGTGGCAGCGGGACCGCGGCCCCCCCGGGGTGGGGGCGTCCTGACCCCCGCCCCCGCGCTGGCCGTGCGCCCGCAGCGCTCCCCGACCCCGACACCGCTCCATCCGGTGCCGCTGTCCGAGGAAGGAAGGATGCGGTCTCCTGTCCTAAGGGGTTACAGCAGCCTCAAACCCATGGAAAGCAACGAGTTTATTAGTCCCAGCTTTGCTAATAAGGAATTACAATAGTTGTGGGACTTGGCAGTGGAAGCGCGCTCAGTTGCCATGCATAGTACAATATTTTCCCTGTTTTGTTTGTATTTTTGATTTAACGACAAATAATTTAAAGATGTGTTGCGTCTCCTTCAATTAAAACTCGCCTCTTCATCCTCTCCGTTTTTCTGCCACAGTTTTAAAACAATACTAATGAATTTGAGCTCGTCAGACATGCAAAGGTGAATCGCTAGCTTCTTTTTTCGCTGTTTAGATTGCAGCATTTCTCAGGGTTGCGGTTATTAACATATCGTGGGTTGTTTTCTTTGTAAAATTTGCAGCTTTATTGTACTGGATGGAAGATCTCCCAGCGTCAAAAAATTTCAGGCGAATAGAAGAATAATATTGTCACAAGGCCAGCATGTAAATACCTTAAACCAATATAGCGTGTTTAGAGGAATTATATTTTCCTCTCCCGAATTATGATTTTGGAAGGCAACCCTACCACCACATTTATTTCAAATTTAAACATTTTGAAAGACTATCTCCTAGGTTTTGAAATCTGGTTTCCATTCCTGTCTCTCTTTGACCTGCTGCGTGACCCCAAGAAAATCTTTTTCTCAGTTTCTGTATCTGCTCAGTTGCTCTCAGGGTCTCCAGCACTTCGGCAGTGATTTAACATCAGTCAGCATGGCGCTATGTGCGACACTGCAGTATTAAATACGAGGGGGGCAGTTGGAGAAGAATGTTTTCTGGTTATGTCAAGAAATTAGATAATTAAAACTCTTGTTTCTTTTGTTTTGTTTTTTTTTTTTTTAAATGTATTGCTTTAAGAATTCTTGGGTTTTGCAAGGAAAAAAACATCTGGATGAAGTAATTTTCTGTAAATGAAATGCTCGGAGGCAGGGGACAGTTCTGCAAGCGAGTGTGGGGAAGGAGGGAAAGGGGCTGCACAGTGCCATGGTTGTCCCAAAGATGGGCTGCAGGAGGGGACTGACCTCGTGTGTTCATCTTTCAGACCCAGCCAGTGCCCAACCCCATCGCCTATTTCATGCACCGCTCGCCGTGGTGGTTCCATCAGTTCGAGACGCTCTTCAACCACTTCATCGAGCTGGTGGTGCCCTTCTTCATCTTCCTGGGACGGCGGATGTGTATCATGCATGGCGTCCTGCAGATCCTTTTCCAGGTGAGGTGCTCCTGGCGTTGTTTCCCTCATCCCCATCCCCTCGCAGCGCGTAGCATCCCGCGGGGGCGATGTGCCGGAGCAGGAGCGCTCCGTGCTGCTCTGTGCCGTGCTGCAGCCCATCCTGCCCGAACCGGAGCAGCACCCAAGGGAACTGACTCAAGGAGTCAGGTCAAGAGTTCAGGTTCGAGTGAGTCAGGATGATTCAGAGCTGCTCGCTCTTGGCCTTTGGGTAGCTCGCACTGCCCCTGGCGCGTTGCTGGAGATGTGCTGCCCTGGCCTAGGGTTTGGTTTCCGTTCATATGGATGGCAGAGAAACAGCACAGGGTCTGATTCTGCAGGGGCCAGGAGGCCGTGGATGGTCAGGATCAATACTTGCATAATTAATGTGTAAGGGCTGTTCTTTATCTCTGAAAAATTTTGAATAGTTTGTTGTTTGTTTTTTTTGTGTTGTTTTTTTTTTTTTACAACCACCAGATTTACTGAGCCTAGGTTCATTGTGAAAAGGTTTTCTTCAAAAATTAATAGCGTTCATGTTTCAGTTGTTACTGGGTTTTCATGTAAAATAAATACATCTCTATCTGTGAAAAAGTTAGAGGAAAGAAGTTCCTGACCATATGCTTTCTGAGACCCCCTCTGATTTCTCCTCTCTGTCCCCAGATAATTGAAAGACCTCTCTACAGCCCAGCACCTTTCACAGCGCAGCTTTCAGCTCTTGCTTACTGCAGGCTTTGTTCAATATCATTTCAGCATCATGAAATTCATACGCTGTAGCTGTTACTGCTTCCTGTAAATACGTGTGATGATTAAACTGGAGAACAGCTTATAAACTATATTGTTAAACCACAAAAATGCTGATCAGATTTTAAAGGGCTGACATAAAAGTCACGGGATTTGTGCGCTCGCGGAGGAGCCTGCTCTTTCTCCGGCTTCCCAAACACGTCCTCTTGTGTCTGGGTACCACTGAGCACACAACTCGTAATTGTGATTGCTCAGCAGAGCCTTTGGCATCAGGTTTTGATGTGATGGGATCTTAGCGGGTGGCTGGAGGTCCAAGGAGCAGGGCAGAGGGTGGCTGCTGAGCGTCGCAGCTGCGACCTCGGAGGTGCCAGGGCCCCGCTCCACCACGTGCTGGTTGTGTTTGTGGCAGGCTTTGCGTGTGGTTTTTGCAGTGGAACTGGGAAGATCCCACTCAGCCCAGCCCTAAAAGTGGACAACCTGCGCTTCTGTTTCATTGACGAAGCAGAACATCCCCTGCTGGCTGCTGCTCGAGAAGGGAGCCGGGCATTGGGACGGAGCTGATGGAAATCGGATTAGCAGACAGGCGAGCAGAAATCCTTCTGCACGTGGAGCAGCGCAGGGAGGGTGGCGATGGCTCCTTCTCAAGGCAAATAGACCCAGAAAGGACCAGAGCACAGCACGGTGAGCGGCCCCTCGGAAAACAAAGCCGTGGTGCCAAATTGCAGGCTTTGGCACGGCTCTGCAAGTCTCAGAGCTGCCGTGCTCTGCTCGGCTCCGCGTTGACAGAAAAATAATAGCCTGATAGACTGAGACGATGCTGCTTCGCCTTCGCATCTCTGCCAGAGGAGACTTTTTATATTCCTCTCCTGCCTTCCTTGGCTCCGGGCTGCCCAGGGCTTGCCCTGCTCCTGTGCAGGGGCTGGTGCTGAGCAGGGCAGCGCCGCTGCCACCGCTCCTCCGCGGGCCCCTACCCGGCAGCGCCGTCGTTTGTGTGCTGGGGACTTGAGACAGAGCCACTGGGATCTGAAAGAGCAAACTACATACAATAAAGGCCCATAATGACATATTGTAAATGCATGCATCTAACCACCCTTTAATTGGCGCTTTATTGATAGTTTGCAATTACTGACTTATTTCTATCATGAGGGGAGTCTGCAAAGGAAAAAAGGGACCCAGTGTAAAAGGCAGCTCTGGTGCATTTATAGCATTTCAACAAAAACCTGTTTATTTAATATTTACTGCCCTTTTCTTCATTCAGAATGACTTTTATTGACAATACTTCTGCTCTGCAAAGGAAGCAATAAAGTTTAATGTTGATATACCACTTAATTCTGCTTTTCAAGATTTGAATTGACATTACATGCAAGTTTTATTGGACATTTTATAATTGTTATTGGAGTCATGGTGGCTAGGTTGAGTGAGTGTATTTTTCCAGATTCCAACTGGCCTGGAGAATATTGCTTTGTCAGGAGCCCAAAAAAAGTTGTGCTTCTAAAAAAAAAAAAAAAAAAAAAAGCCACCCCCACACCCCCAAGTGTGAACTTACTCTTCTTGCCCAGTTCAGGTTTGTAAGGAAAAAGGCTTAGTGAGCAGGCAGCGCGTTCGGAAACAGCCCTGCGGAAGGGCTCGGGCGCCACCGGCTCGGCTCTGTCCCCAGCCGGATCGCTGGGCGGTCACGGCCACCCCTTGTGCAGGAGATTTGAGTGTTAGCGAGTGAATTTCAGCATGTCTCTGCACCATCCCCTTCTTTTGCTCATGCCCTGCGTCCTCGTGCGCCCTGCTGGTCCCAGGATGAGTGCCTGGAGCCTGCAACCTCCCTCCGTTTTGTGGCTTCGCGTGCATTGGTGCTGCTGGCAGCGTGCTCCTACAAGTGGGAGCATGTTTGGGATCCCATATGAGTCCTCCATAACTTGAACTTGCAGAATTTTCCCCGTTTGGCCACTTTTTGATCTCAAATAAGTTGAAGAGTTTTATTTATTGCACATATCTCAATATAAATAGACTTTGCTTGCAAAGAAAAAAAATAATTCCAGGAGTGGGTTGAATGCTGGCCAGTTCCCATTAGAAAAATCATTCTTCACTGTTGCTAACCACCAGGCTGGGGAGAGCTTTGTGATGTCCAGCTGTGGGTGTAGCTTTTGCAGGACATCTGCAACTGGAGATCTTCTTGATCAAATGTGCCCGGAGCACATTTGCCAGGATCAAAGGTGAGCGGAGAGAAAATGTTGTCCAAGATTTCACAGCAGTGGGGCCAGGTTCCATCAGCAGCTCGTCCCCAGCCAGGCTGCTCATCTCCTGCATGCCTGGTGCTCATCTTCAGCACCAATGATTCCTTGCTCCCAAAAGCAGAGACTCCCAACCTCCAGTTTACATGGGTGAACTTCACCCCGTGAGGCTTTTTTCTTCCTCTTGTGTCTCTGGGATTTGACCTCCGTGGCTTTCTGAGACCCAGAGCAGTGCGCTGAGCCACCCCACCCGCAGGAGATCCTGCTCTAAAGATCTCAGCTGGCATGGAAGTACGAGCAGGTGATGGTGGCAAAGTCTCCCCCGTGGGCTGTATGCGCTCAGAGCATCATTTTGCATGTAGAAAGAAATCGTAGATGAATGGCAGCCAGTTATAGAGGACCTCCAATGTAAATATTCGGTATTGTTTCAAAAAAACATTTTCTAGCATTTACGGTACGTAGAAATCCAAATCTAAAACAGAAATTAAAGTAAATGGACGTTTAACTTTTCAACATCGTTAGGGATTTATTGTAAGCAGGTGCCAGGCTCGACGTGCCGAGCAACACTGCTGCAAATTGTCTCTGCCAGGAATAAGGCTGGAGGAGAGACGTACGGCTCGGCCCCTTCCCTGCTCCGTTCTGCACTGCAGCCCTGTAAAAACAGGCTGGTGAGAAAGGTCCAGTCTGAGCCACAGAAACCTCCAAACATGCCTGAGGTGGAGTTTGCCCTCTGCTCGTATATAATCAGGAGTATTCAGAGTTGTCGAGAGTTCGCCAAATACTGAAAGCTTTTTGCTGCCATTTTTTTGTGGCATTCCTGGAGAGCGTGGGCACGTTTTGCAGCACTGTGAAGAGGCAGGACCGTGTTCACCAAGATGTTGATACCCAGAGCATTGGGTTTAAACTTCTAGCATTAGGGTTGAGGGTTCGGACACCCACCCTAACCCTAATGGATAGAATTGTTTTCACTGAATGTGTCTGGGTGGTGGCTGTTGAGTGTGATGGGCACTTAATGGGCTGGAGATGGAGGAGTTTGGGAAATTCAGTTCATCTCCAGCCACGTGGAAGTCCGTGCTTGTGCATGGTACGGGGCGGGCAGAAACCAGAGCTCTGTGTGCCACAGTGTGGGAAAGCCGCATGCTGCAGCCACCGGTGGTTGCAGTGCCACTGGTAAATGTTTCACAAATAACTGATGGCTGATGATTTCATTTGGGGTCTGCTGGTACTGGCTAGATGGTTTTGTAGCAGTATGGGGGCTGAACCACAAAATACACGCGTAGAACTGAAGCAGCCTCGCAGTTCATGAGAAATCAAGGCCAAGATGTGGTTGCAGGTATCTAGAGATGGAAGAAGAGGTCTTGGAGTCTCTGGAGACCCCAGGTGAGGTCTGGACCTCGTTGTTCTTGTAGAGGCATCAAGCCAGAGCCTCTCTGTGCCTTAAAGAGCTTCTGGTTTTGGAGGGCAGGAGGATGAAAGTGTGAACAGGGAGAGGGGAAGCAGCAAGGGGAAGGCAAATCCTTGCTCCTACTCGTGATCCAGCAGCGCTCAGGAGTCGGCCCCCTCCTCACCAAACCTGTGAGAGCGCCGCTTTGTCTCTCCCTTCTCCCTGCGCTGCCGTTTCCATCCCCCGTGCTCATGCGCCCAGTATTGCACGGCCGTAGGTCCGTCCCTGTGCTCACCACCCACGGCCAGAGGCGAGTGCGAGGGTCCGGGAGTGAAACCCGAGAGGGTGAACAAACAGCTCCGCGCTGCTTTGCGGGTGTTTTCGCTGCTCTGCGGAGCTGGCTCCTAAAACCCTGAAGCTGCATGTTTTTCACGACGTCTAATGCACAGCTTACACCAGCAAACGTATTTCTTGGCTCCGTAAGCCAGGCTGTAAAATTACACTGCTTGGCAAGCTGGGTTGATGAGGGGAAACGAGAGGAAAGCCAAAAAGCGAGGAAAAAGCCACCTTGCCCCCATGAGCTGGCAGGTAGTGCCGGGCTCGGCTGTGCGGCAAGGCGGCTTGCAGGGCCGGGGGCTGAGGTTTCCTACAGCCCTGGGGTGGTTTCGGCTGTGCCAGGGGGCGAAGGAGCTTCAGCATCATAAAAGTAAAATAAATAAATATAATAATTTCATATAACAGTAAATGGAAAGCGTAAAGCTAAAAAGCTAGTACTGTTGGAGAAGGGGGGTCATTCCTTTGCTTCCAGGGTGCTGTTCTAGGTGAGAGCTATACAGACACGGTTTGGGATTTTCAGGATGCAGGGAGAGTTTTAGGCCCTCAAACCCCTTTTGAATTGTTTTTGAACCCTGGATTTGAATGAGATTTTGGGGCCTGATCCCTTCCATGGCCCCTGAAAACTCCTGGTGCCTCCTGCTGCATGGAGCATCCCCCACGCAGCCTGAGGACTGGGGATGCTGGTGCTGGGAGGAGATCAGCATAAAAAGGGACAGAAATACCCCAAAAGAGCTGGAGCCTCGGGGCTGTCCCTCATCCTTGTCCCATGGAGGCTTGGCAGGGGTTTTAAGTCAGTTTGGTCCGAGGTTGTGTTCAGCAGGAGCCGTACGTAAAAGGGAGAGACGACAACGCCAAGAGCAAAGCTGAATTCCAGGCTTGTGGAGGGGGAAGATGAAACCCTCCGCAGCCAAACCCCAGCCTGATTCAGAGCGCTGACAAACAAAGCTCCTGGGGCAGCTCTCGGGGTCTGTCCAAGGAGCTGCACGGGGAAGCAGCAGTTTTACGAGCTGGTGGAGGGCCAGGGGCAGGGGCCCTGCCAGCGAGCCCCCGCTGCAGGAACCTCTCTGCTCCTTCCCCTCAGCCAGGGAGCCCCAAACGCTGCTGCGCCGGCACCGCACCGAGACCCAGCCCTGCGCTCCCGGCATCCCTGCAGAGGGATGCAGCCAGGAGAGAGGGCAGCACAATCATTTTCCTGGCTTTTCTCTTTCTTTTTTTTTTTTTTCTTTAAAGCAGAAAACAGTTGTTGATTAAATAGATATTTTCTGCCCTCCCTCCCCCCCTCTTTTTTTCTTTTTCGGCTTGGACAAACCCCAACCTCCTAAAGATTTTGATGGGGACGATCCTTTTCCCCTCTCTTTTCCAAAGCTGTGCATGAGAAGGGAAGCATAGCTTTTTCCCCTCTCTTTGGGGAGGACCAAGCCCCCCGCTTCCAGCACTGCTGCCACGCCACAAGATGTTAGAGGGATGAACTACCCCTCCAGCCACACACACGCAAATTAAATCAGGCTGTTGCAGTGCCACAGCTGCAACATATTGTGTTGCTAACTTAGGAGGTAGCAGAGGTCACAGCAGCAGCCCAGAGAGAAGGAACAAAAATTAAACAGCTCCCCCCCTTTCCTGCAGAAAGTGTCTGAATCCAGTGTTTGTTTTCACTTGTCAGATACGGGCTCGGTTTTGTTCTTTTTCTTACACTGGTGTAAATCAGATGTGGCTCCAGGAGGATTGCCAGGGTTGCACAGTCCCACAGGTCTCGTGGCAGAAGAATCAGGTCCTTCGTTTCTGCTTTAATTACGCACCTATTGAATATTTGCACTGCTCAGGTAGTTGTTTTTTCTTTCCTGACACAGCACAGTGTCATGACCATACAAACACAGCACGCATGCAAATAAAACCACTGCCCCCTTTGCCATGTGAGCCAGAGCGGCTGCCTGATGGTAAGCAAGAGGCAGAAAATTTGGGCATCCATCCTGCAGTTCAGCACGTGAGTAAGCTTGAATGGAGACCACAGGCAGTAATTCTCCACGAGATATCCCCAGGCCAGCCCTGATTTCACTTGCAGCAGGCCGGCTCCGTGGCGAGGTCGGGTGCGAGGTCCCCGCGGCGGGCGGTGGGTGTGCGCTCCCCAGGCTGGGGCACAGCGGAGGAAATTCAACGTTCCCCAAAGCCCAAATTCTGTTGATTTTGTTGTGGTTTAGAAAGAAACAACAAACAGCAAACGTCCCAGGAAAATTAACAACAGAACGTTAGTTTGCTGCTAGGGGAGAAACGGTCCGCTGGAAAATAGTTTTGCAGCTCAGTTGTTTAAAAATCTGGTTTGGACTCGGGTCCGAGATGGAGGCTACAGGGCGAGCAGTTGAAAAGGTTGTTGGGAACCTGGAAGGGCCAGGCTGGGACTAGGAAATTCGCTCGGTGCTGCTGCAGCCCCGGATCCCTGGGGCTGGCACTGGGCACCCATCCTCGAGCAGCTGGCCCTAGCGCAGCCCCAGCTCTGTTGGTACCATCAGCAAAACAAGAGGAATGGGAAATCAGAGGAGCTACGGGGCAGACTTTCTGCTGCATTTAAGCCACCTTAAATTAAATAACAAGCTGTTCAAAAAAAAAAAAAATCCAACTTAAGCAGGCAGAGCTCAAACTATTCAATCACTCCTATATTTGGTTTCACATCCAGCTTGATAATATCTGTTGCCATACCAGACACAAGAATACCAGCACATACCACCCCGGATCAGTAAATAACGCTGCTCATATAATGGTGTCTGGTATTAGTTAGCAACAAGTTAAGTTCTTGCATTTTGCAGTAGTCAGAGTGACTTCGAAACACTTACTGTTAGCCATGGGAGTGCATTTAATTAGCTTCTGATTCAGGGGGCTGGGGGCTTTTTCTTTTCTTTTCTTTCTTTTTTTTTTTTTTAAATCATTAAATAAAGTGTCACCCCTAGCCAGTGCTGTAAACTCTATTTTGATTGTGGCTGCAATAACCCCTTTGGGCGTCATTCAAATTGTACTAAACAGTTTCTGGAGAGCGCTGGTTTCTCTCAAAATAAACCAAAGTCCGGCTTTGACAAGCTCTAATGAAAAACAAATTGTTATATTACTTAGAAAAATAATTTGAAGGAAGTCTGAATTAGTTGTAAAGGTGGAAAAGGTTCAGCTACTTGAAAATAGAAATTTGGAAGGTATTTATTTTAACCATTAAGCCAGCGGCCTTGAAATACAGCCTTGTTTGTTACAGAATGCGCCTAACGAGAGACATGAATCATGCTGTTAATCAGTATGGGAACTTGATTAATTGGAAAGGGGACCGTCAGTGACTCCAAAAGGCGGAGTCGCCTGGCAGCAGTCTGACACGAAGCCCTGGAGCTGGTGTGATTTACCATCAGTCATTCTGCTGGCACTCGGAGGGAAGCTTTGGAGGGATCCCACAGCCTCGGGTTTGCGGGTTGTTGTTTTTTTAAATTGAGAATAAAATGCGGTTATTTAGGACGCTGTCAGCCTTTGATTTTTGGTGCCTCCGAGTTCGGTTGTCCAACTTGCAGCGAGCTCGGGGCCTGGCTCTGCGTGGAGGAGGGCTCCGCTCCTCCCGGCAGCATCTTGTCGGGGTGTCCCAGGCCAGGCGCCCGCTGCTGCACCTTTGCTGCTGATAGCAGCCTTGCTTATCAACCCTGAGAGGCAGCTTGGACACCCAGCTATGAAATCACATTTGCATGGGAGGCCCCAGCGATGGGAAGTGCTGCCATGGCTATAAAATCGCAGCAGGAAGGCTCGTATTAATTTTCGCTGTTGACTGGGGCCAGGAAGAGCTGGAGTGAGTGTGGCCCTCCCAAAGCACTGTTTTTTTTTCAGATCCGGGTGAATTGGCCTCCATGTGGCAGGGTGGGAAGGACCCTGGGGCCATATCGGGGTGATCCAGCTCCATCAGGCTCCCAGAGCACCCATGGGTGCTGTCTGAACGAGGCCATCTGAGCGGCGCTGGCCCTGTTGGTGCTGTCAGTGTCGTGTCCAGAGGTGTATTAAATGCCACGGCTGACATCCACCAAGGGATGTAGAGTACTTGGGCTCAGAGGGCTGTTGGGCAGGGTTGTTATTGGTTTGGTTTTTTCCCTGCTTTAATTTTCCATTGGATTTTCAAGATCTCTCTGAGATTCAGAGACGTCGCGTTCGCAGTGCTCCAGTAGGATTCCAGGTGCTTGGGCTCGAAGAGAAAAATCAATTACGACGATGTTGTCAGTGAAACTATACGAGTTGGCGAGGCTGCAACAGCGTTGAAACATCTGCACTTCCCAGATGTGATTCTCTCCGTACGATGCTGCAGCTTTTGGGCCCGAACGAGGATGGGAGATGAAGAATGTGCTGCACATGTGAGTGCACGTATGTGTGAGTGTACGTATGGAGCATCGCCTAATGGGAGCCAGACTGCCCATAAACCAGGGATGTTACTGAAGTCAGTGACATGAGCTTGAACATGCACTGCTGCCATATTTCCAGCGATGATTATTTATTTGTGTTTAGGTGGAGCTGCTAAAGCCGTTACGATCCATCACGTTGCCCAAGCCAAAGCACTCACCCGCTAACGTGTCAAATATCTGTGTAAGCTGTAGGTTCGTGCAGTTTTAGTGTCGTGGCTTTAAGTGATGGTAAAGTTCGGAGTGAAACCACTTGCTTTGTACCATACTCCTGATTTGAAGTGGTCGCACTGCATCTTCCCAGCCCTTGGCTCTCGCTGACTCTTTGCCAGTGGTTGGCATCGCTTTCCAGCAGTGTAGCAGTGGTGGCAGTGGTGCTGTTGGGATTTGGGTTTCTGTCTCCCTAACATCCAGATTTCAGGACCTTTAAATAATGTTTTACATTGATATTAAAAAAAAAAAAAAAAGTAATAATCAGAACAGCCTAACTGGAAACAGATGGCAGATAATGAACTTTTTTTAAAGGAACTTTATAATAGATGTATTCTGGAGAGTCATTTAATGGTGTCAGATATAGACGTGTGAAGACAGAATGTGCCTATTTGAGAAGTGGAAGTGTCTGGGAGTGGGCTGTTGCCTTTGGAGCATTTGCTTGTGTTGGAGGAGAATTTTTCTGCGTAGTTAACAGCTACAGAGAGCTGGCTGCCTGAAATGAGGGGTTCCTACCATTGCTGCTCTTTCCTCTTTCCTCTGGTGTCACTGTCTGTTGTAGCAGTTTAGATTATGCTCCTAGCCTTGGGTTTCTGGGTCCTGGTTAGAAAAGCCAGGAGCTGTCCCCAAAGTGCAGATGAAAATCTGACTGTGCTGACCCTGACAGATCTTCCCTGGGTGTAACCAGTGCGCCTCCGAGTCCGCTGACACCTACCTGTGTGCCCAGATGCCACCCAGTGTCCTCCCATGTAGTGAACCCTTTTTTTTTGTTATTAGTTTGAGTATTTCCGTAAGTTATTTTCTGCTAGGTTAATTTAGGGCGCCATTCATGCATTTGTTGATATGTGGGGAGTTTGGTTCAAGCACACCTTGTATCAGCTGAGCATACATCTGTAAAAATGCCCCCAGATCAGAGATGCAAGTTCCACCAGTATCCCTTGCATAAAAAACGAATACCTTCAATTAAACCCATAAAAATGAATCCCGTGCAATTCCAGGCTGAGGACAAAACCCTGAAACTTGGTGTCCAGGCTGCTGAGGGATGGAGGTAAAGATGAATTTCGTAGTGTCCTGCTTCAATGAAAATAACTCACTTGCTTGTTCTGGGCCAAGTTGCTGGGTTTAATGTTTCTCTGTAATGATGCTGCCTCCAGAGAGGTTTTATTTTGATTTGGAAGTGTTGGGATGAGGATGCGGCCCTGGGATGCTTTAGCCCACACGCAGTTTACACAGCTGTATTATCTGAGTCCCCAGGCACCACCAAAGACATTATCTCCTTGGTGATGCAACAGCTAGAAATCGCAGGAAACCTGTGTCACTCAGTGCTTTCATCTTCCTATAAAAACGAGGTTTTCTTGGAGCCGGTGACTCAGAGGAGTCGCCGACGGGTGCAAGATACCCCTCGAGCAGCTGTGCTTCGTTTGCCACCCTGGCTGCAGCGGGAGGCAGGCGTGGAGCCGTGCCGGGGTGGGATTGGGGACGCTGCACTGGGGCCAGCAGCGATCCCCAGCCGGGGAGCACTCCCTAAACCCAAGTCTCCCCTTTTTTGCACTCTGCATTTTGCAGAAGGATGGTGGGTTTTGTTTGCTGCCATCAGCTGAGTCGGTGGCTGATCTCGGCGGGGTCTCAAGCCCCAAAATACCTTGATGCAGCCGGTGTTCGTGTCACAGGGCTGCACCTCTCTTACTTTTCTCCGAGGGACTCCTGTGGCTTAGCTTAATTTCTCCCAGGAGCACGCAGGTTTGTCCACGGGAGGCGTTCTTGATTAACTGCTTGTTTCACACACGTGCAACCCACTTTGAAGATGGGTTAAGCTGAACGGGAACCACACAGTTTTTTTTCTGGGAGTGGTGTCCACATATGGAGTTATTCAGGAAGAGATGTGGCACTTCAGATTTACACCCTACTTTAATTAGAAAAACTTGCAAGCCCAGAGAAACTCTAAATTGGTGCCAGTTTTACAGACTGAGAAAGAAGGTGGCCTGAAACAATGTTCTCTGCTCATCGCATCGGCACTTCTCGTGACTTGTGTTGATGAGAGAAGAGATGAAAGAAAATCCCAGAGGCTGATTCATTCGGCTAATAAAGCTCCAAGGATCTGAACCGTCTGACAACTTGCAAAGCTTGTTCCCTTCCATGAAACATCCTGTCCCTGAGCTGGTGCTAGTGGTAGCTGGACCAGTGCATGCGTAGCACCGAATCGCAGAAACCATTTGTGCTAGACCTCGGAGAAGGTCTAGCAGGAATGCTCACAAAATAGCAATAACTCCATAGTTTGGAAACATTTAGCACAATATTGTGCTTTGTGTAGCATGGCAGTCAGGTTTGCTGGGTCTTGTGGATTGATTTCTTTTGCTTTTCAAGCAAGGAAGCAGAGAGGAGAGGGTCAGATGTTCTGAGAAACCCTTCTGGCAGGGGCAGGTTGCTGCTTGGCTGCCCCTCTTGCTCCTGGAGTGCTCCTGTATAATCTTAGCTGGTTTCTGTAGTATTTTGTTCTGCTCTGAGCTTGCACCAGCAGCCCAGCCTGTAGCCATTCTGGCCAGCTCAGCACCATCAGCTTGAGGCAGGCTCGAAGGCACGTTCAGAGATGTGCTCACATCACTTCACTCTACTAGCTGCACCGGTTGTTTCCTTCTGAGGCTCATCTTTTTCCTGGTGACAAAAGACTGATGAGTTTCTTTTCATCCTTACCATAACCAGCTCATCTGCAGGAGCCGTTTTTACCCCGTTTCAGTGTTTTTTGCTAAAACTTGCCTGGCTGCTAGGATCTGTGCTGTTCCCTGCCAGGAGTCCTGCAGGGTTGCTAGCATTTAAGGTGGGAGTTTTCCCCTAAACCTCCTTCAGCTCCATCCTCCTTCTTGGAGGAAACGCTGGATTTTGGAAGAGTTAAAATATAACAGCTCAAATCATTCTTCCTGGGCGAAGTAAGTGGTTAGGGAAAGGGGGATTTGCTGAAGTACACATTCCTATAGCATGAAACAGGTTGGGAGAGAAGGGGAGACGGTCAGTTCCCGCATTGTGGTCCTTGCTTCAGAGCACCTGAGAGCTCCTGGTGCTTGGTGCTGCGGAGAGGTGCGGGAATACAGGGGCAGCAGCAAACTCAGAGCACAGTCAACATAAATGTAAAATTTCCTCGGTAAAAACGAATCGTACTGCATTGTTTGTTCAGATCAGGGCTGGGAATTAGTATGGCAGGAGCGGAGAACGGGAACAGGACAGGGATTGCTTTTATTGCATCAGTAATGTCATTTATTCCATAGCCAGCCCTTGCAAACCAGTTCTAATCCCCACTCAAATCCCTCTGTAGCAACAACGGCAAATCTGCCAGTTCTCCTAATCAAAGGCTGATCATTGCTGCGGGCCAGAAACCTCAGAAGGGAGCAAAGCCAAGGTAAAAGGGTCAGGATCTGGGGGAGGGGGCACTGAGAAGCCTCACGCATCCAAATCAGCTCCGTTTTGGTGATTCAGTGGGCAGATGGGATGGTGCCAGAGACACCGCTGGGCCAAGGCTTTTCTTCCATCCACACAAAGCTTTCAGGGGCAGGCGGCGGGGTCCTAAAGAAAGGCAGAGATCATTTTCCCGTGGCTGTTGAGAAGAAACACAACTGCAGATAAGAGCTAGAGCTTCAACATGTTATTGTCCATCCTACGTTTCTTCCCCTTTCCCCTTCCCCAGCTCTTCACCCCAAAAAAGAGGTGAGCAGCTGGAGGGTTCCCAGCGGGGCAGTTGCCTCTGCCTGGTCCCGGTTGCCATCAGCAAAAAGGGTCGCTGGTGCCTGCGGGGTCTCTGCTGGAGGGTTTTCCTCTGGCCCCAATTACTGATCGCTGGAGCGCAGGGGAAGGGGAAGGAGATGTTTTCATGGAAATCTGTACCTCAAGCGTCTTGGCAGCCAAACCGAAATGGCTCAAGTCTTTTGCCCCCAACTTCATGTTTATGGTCAATCTGAAACTCCACCTGTGATCACCACATGCGTCCTCGGCAAGACTGCAGTAAATTAAAGCACAACAGGGAATTTTAAGAAATACATCCTCTTCCTTCTTGGAGTCAGGTTACATCGACCTCCGAACATCTGGACTCAGTGTCTCAGGGCTCCCAGAGGTTCTGCCGTATTAAAGGTTCATCTGCCTTTGTTAAATTCCCGGCCTTTTCCCTTCCTCGTTGCCTCCTCTTGATTGAGCGTAGCTTTTAGTGTGGCTGGTCCTCTCTGGAACTGGTATTTTATGTTCAGTACGTAAAACGCACTGTGGAATTTTAGTTATCTGTTGCCATTGGTAAACACAGATCCGCAGCCCATCGCCACTCACTGTGCTTGTGGGAGAAGTCTAAAATTAAGCATGCTCCTGTTTTTTTTCAAAAGCCTGAATTCCTTCTAAGCTACTGGTAACCGATATCCTCAAAGACTGAAATACAATGTTAATTACAAAAATAATAATGGTAAAGTTATGGTATTCCCTAGTATTCCCTAGGACACAGAAATGTGTTTGTTTGTGTGATTTCCCTTAGTTTTTAATTCCCTTTGCCAGATCTGCGGGTTGCCATGATAGAGGCAGGCTTTAATCACCCTGTCCTGCTAATTGAACTGAAGAGCTCCGTGCAGTGTGGGCCCTGCTGCTCTGGATTTTTTAAAGTTCAGAGGGAGAACAAGAAGCAAAAGCTGTGGCATGGCTAAAGGTGTTATCAGAGAAGGGCTGGCATGGAGCTTCTCAATGAGATGTCCTTGCAGCTCCATGGCAGGGCTGGCAGTAGGAAAGGGAGTTGGCTGCAAACATGGTCAGATGCCTCTGACAAAGGTCTGAAGCTTCACGTGGCCCAAAATTCAAGTGTGCATTGAACTGAGAGCTGTTCCTTTCCCTATTGCTCAGGTCGTCTCTCTTCTACTGGATGTCGTGGGATGTCCCATCTCTACCAAGAGCATCATCGTAGCCATGGTGCCCAAATCCTGGGCTGCGATGCAGTCAGGCCAGTTTCTAGCTTTTACTACCGAAATGCAGCATCTCATGGAAGTCACCCACAGGGCTCCAGCTCTGCCTTCACCCCCGTGGCACCCCAGCCCTTCAGCTGTTGTGCAGAGATCAACGCCCCGAAGGAAAATGCAACTCCAGCTTTCTGCCTTTCAGGCATAAGCCTCAAGGTTTTAAAGACTTACATATGTGTTTCACTTGATGTGCTCTGAGTATTCCCATTGAAGTTAACTAAGTGGATAAGACTTCACAGGATTAAAGCCAAATGAGTCCTCACCCACCATGCTGGGAAGTCTCGTTGAAGTGGGTCATTGGAGGGAAAGGAGGAGGAGTCTGCCGAACTTGCCCCTTTCATTTTATGCTTCTATTTATTTAAAGGATATTTTTTCTAAGCCAGCTTGGGGGGGGCGAGAAAAAAAAAAAAAAGCCCCAGGCTGTGGTGTAACCACCACAGTCAGTTGTTGTCATGACTACTAAACAAGAAACCTAATTTATAAAATGAGGAAAAACATATGAATGTGAAAAAAGAGGGAAAAAAAAAAAAGAGAGAGAGAGACGATCTCAAAATATTAGGTATGATGTAGAGAAAAATATAAACAGACAGAGTTAGGAAATTCCATAAGGAATATGACTTGTTTAATATTAATCATAAAGGAAAAGATTATGAGAGCTCCAACAAGTGCCAAATGAAATACTCCACACTCATCCAGGACTCTGATAAGAGTCCTCACAGTGCTTTCGCTTGGCTGCTGGGGCAGTCAGAGCTCTGCTGCCCTGCTCGGAGGAGGGCTCGGAGGTGTCCTTGGTGTCCCGCTGTTCTTTTCTTCTCTCCCCAGTGCTTCTCCTCCCTTGCAGGCTGGGTGCAGGGTGTAACTGAGTGGAAACCTCTATCCATTCAGTGACAGACGAAATAATCTGTACCTTTATTTAAAATATTGACAACCGAATTGGGGAAGATAATTCTGCTTAGGGATGCTCTTCTCTCTGTCTTGCCATCTGTCCTTCACACAGTTTGGAAAGCTTGTGGAGATCCTGAAAGGGAAGTGTTGGAGAAGTCCCAGATATTCGTGATTTGCTCATGAATACGCATGAATGTTCATGAGCTCACCAGCTAAGGACAGACCGTTCCTTGTCCAGGGCAAGGTTAAAACAGGGAGCCCCATGGGGGTCTTTTGGGACCGGGCTCACCAACAGGACACCTCCGAGCAGGTAGCAAAGGGCTCCTTCAGGGCTCGCCGGGTGCCATGCCAAATTCCTTTTGTTGAGCTGGGCTGGCAGCGCTCGGCTCTGTGCTGGTGACAGTGCCCTGATGTGGCCCAGGCACCCCTGACCACCAGCACCACGACAGCAGCGGTGCCACCACAAGACGCCAGAAAGGAGCTGCACCGACCACAATTGCGATGAGCGAGTACTGGGAAATACCTATGTGGTATCTGGGGTGGAAAATCCTCGGGCAGAGCTGTAATTTGCTGCTTCGTTAAACTTCCCTCGGTCTTGTCTGAGCTCCCCGTGCGTATGTCACGGAGAGATTTCAAGGCTAAAATTGTGCGCTGGGAGATTAATGTCTTGTGGCACGTCCTGTGCTCTATCGTGTAATTTCGCAGCGCTGGGGCTGGCTGCTCGCAGGCCACATTGGACCGGTCTCTGTTTGGCACTCGCCTGTAAACATTTTGGTTTACAGAAACCTTCAGGGTTCCTTCTCACTGTCAGACAAAATTAAGCTACGAAGCCCTCCTAAAACCACCCAGAACAACATCGGACTGCAGCCCGTAGCACCGAGGGCTGGGATGGAGGTGACCCAGCAGGGATGGGGAAACCTCAATGTGCCCACGGCAGCGCTGCAGCCCCCGGGGGGATCCTTTCCCCCGGCTTCAGTCCAGCGCCGCCCCGACCTGGCACCGGGTGTTTGCATGCGGCCACGCTGCCAGAACACTCATCACAACGTCGATGGTGCGGAAAAGCCGGACCAGCAGAGCTCCGTGCGTCTTTTCCCAGCTCGGGGCTGGCTCGCGGCAGCCTGGAAGCCTTCAGGTCCCGGTTGCTTCTGATTTACAGCTCCCTTCTGCTCACTGCGATGTGGAAGGCGAGCCGCAGCAGCAGCGCCAGGTCCAGGCAAGTTCTGGGCTCTTCCGCTCCGTGTCTTGTTCCCCTTGCTCTGTCTTAATGTCCTGCTAGCTGTCACCCCTCTCAAAAGAGCACGTTATTCTACTCTGTTCGATGAGGCCGTTTGAATCTCAGGACCAGGCAGTGCTGAATTTTCACTCTGGCTCTCTGTTGACAAATCTAATTTGCTGGTGAATAATGAGTAACCTTTTAAAATCAGCCCCACGGCTGATGTTGATGAAGTCGGTTTTTGCTGAATGAGTCACACGCTCGCTTTGGAGCATAGGAACTTACTCATGGACAGGCAGCTGTATTTCATCCTCTGCTAGAGATTAATTTGCGCTGGAAAACCTCAAGCCCAGTGCAGCTTTCTTCCAAGAGCGCATCCTTTCTTGATAACGGTGCAGCTGCCACTAGGCTCTTGTCAGTGCACGGGCTAATCGCAGCCTCAGTCCGCCAGCAGTAAGGCTGTGCTGTGACAGCCCTTCCTGGAATATTCTAATATATGTATATTTTTCCTCCTCTTCCAGGGCTCATCTCATATGTAAGTGATCAGTGCAGCAGCATGAGCAGGGATCTCCTTGCAGCTGTGACCTTGAAAGTGGGTGGCATTTGCTGCTTCCTCTCCAGCATCCTCCGGGATCCACATTTCATGTGAGCCCATCTGACACCGGCCAAATCTGTGCTGGGAAAAGTAGTACGATACTACCAGGAAATACCCACTGCCCTCGCCTCTTTATGGTTGAGATCTTCAAAGCTCCCTGTAGGAGACAGGCTCCTTAGGCAGCTTTTGAAACCCTAATTTGCTATGTGTGCGTGCAGCCACCTATTAATTAAATTGTACACACTTTATTTGTTCACATACGTTCCTTCAGACAACCTTATCTTTTCTGTTGTGCTCTACAAAGCTAAATATGGGGTTTCAGCTTCTTTTAATTTTTTTTAATCCTTCCCAGTGCCAAACTGACCTGATCAGTTCCTCTATGTGAGGTTCAGGGCAGTTTTCTAGAGGCAAACAAATACGTGCACGCAGATGGATAAATAAAATAACAGCAATGCTGGAGGAGTGCTGAGCATCCTGATCCACCCAGCAGGCTTCCTGGGCTCTGCAGCCCTTCCCCAGCTGCCTCCCACCCGTTGTCCTCAGGCGTAATTCGGTCCCGTGTAGAAGGACCCGCTCCGGGAGGGAAGGGAAGGAGTTGGAGGTTCACCTTTTTGGATCATTTCATAATTTACACCTCACTCCCATTGTAACCTAAATTACAAGCAAGGCGCCCAAACACCGAAAAGAAACTGCTGCAGATGGCAGCAAAAAAAAAAAGTGTTACTTAACACATTTTGTGTTTTCTTAAGTGTATCTGGTTTTGCCCAATGTACATTTCATTTGCTATTTACTTAAGTCCCCACCACTGACAGCTTGTGGATGCTAAGCTGCCATCTGGGATGTAAGGAAAATGCCTTTTTTCTCCTCCTCCTTCTTTTGGCCCCACAAAATTCAACAAAGGCTTTATGTGGACCACTTGGGCATCTCAAATCGTATTTTAAATACGCGGTGCAGCGTGTCAGCGAGTTGCCCATTAGCATCATGTATTTGTCACAATTTTCAGCCCGTTTTGTGCCTTTCTGCTCCCCTTGCCCAAGTTAAAGCACCAAAACCCACAGGGCTCTGGGTAGAGCAAGGAGCTTATTTTCAAGCTCGAAAGCGTCGTACATGCAGCTTGCTGAGGTTTGGAGGTCAGGTCTGGCTGGCTCGTGCCTGCTCAGTCCTTACACAATGCTGGGAACTGCTGGGGGTACCCGCAGCAGGGAGCAGCCTGCGCTGCGCATCGCTGGTACCCGGTGGCTGCAAAGGCTCTTCTGTAGCAACCTTCATCCCCCAGATGGAGATGCTAAGGCACGGCAACAGCTCTGCGCTTTCCTCACGTTCCTTCTCTTTTTCTTTTTTATTAAACATATCATTTCCACTGAAGCTTTTACATTCAATCTTTTCTTTTTATCCCTGAGGCTTTTACAGGTTTTCTTTATTAAAATCAAATGGTAACCAGCCCCAAATAAGGCACTGGATTTTTTTAATTTTTTTTTTTTTTTTGGTGCGTTTTCACACCACAACTGTTTTCTATTTTGCCTAAGCCTGCAGAAGCCCGCGGCCCGGCAGCTCGGAGTGGCGCTGGGACGTGTGTGAGCTCGGAGCGTGCTGCGAGAGGTTGGTTTGGTGGAAAAATCCAGGTCATCCTGCATTTTGAAATACGCCCAGCCTTGGCTTTCAGTGACACCGAGTAGCCAACCCAAGTTAAATATTTTACTGCAGATGTTGCTAAGAGCTTAGAGTTACTGAAATCATGTACTTTAATGAGGCAAAGAAAGTAGCTGCAGAAAGATATAAATCAGAGAAGCCACCAATGTTTTCCACCATAGTGTCAAGCTGATCAGATGTGACATCCCCTTGACTTTTTCCTTATATTTTCAGTATGCCTGCGGATGTGGTCATGTTCTTTGCTTTTAGCTTTAAAAGGAAAAGATGAGTTTGAATCGATGTTGGGATTGAAATGCCAGTGAATTTGGGGAGCGGAGTCCTGATCCAGCTTTTGCAGCTGGCTGCTATGTCTCCACAATTGGTCAAACCAAAACCTTGGACTTGAATTGTTTTGAAAGGGATCCGTAACACGGATCCCATTTCTGTGTGCCAGGACTGTCTGAGATTCGAGGTACTCAGCCCGCCCATCCCCGTTTGCTCCAAAGAACATTGTTTTCCCCATACTCTGTCTTCAATACCAATGTGATCCAAATTTTACCAAGACCTGGACAGATGCTAAGCAGAAGTTCTCTATCGCCATAAATTGCTGTCATGTGTTCTCCTTCTCTAATGGGGCTTGCTCTTATTTTTGCGATTGTTAGATTCATCTGAATATTGTAGAAAAAAAGTGAATTTCAAAGGAGTCTGCAGTGACTGCATGTGGAAGGGGAATTGAAGTATTTTTGCCAGAAGTATTTTAGCATTCCTTCAATCAAGGAATATAAACAGTTCCATGTGACTTCAGGCTGATCCAGGATTTGAGAGAGCAGGGTTTAATTCGGATCATTTCTTGCAAAAGGAATTTTGAAGCCACACGTCTCTGTGAGGAATGTCCTAATTAGCAGAGGAAAGGAGATTCTGGAAAAGGGACTCACACTTTCTCCTCTTAATGCTGTTCTCCTTTATCACTGATGATTAACTAATCATCTAGCATCTGTTACAGCGGAGCTCTGGACTGCGCCATGTAAGTTGTGAAAAAGTTATGGATCTCTGCCTATTGACAGCCTATCCCAGATTGCTGTTAAAACAGGATAGAGCTCAAGGAAGAATTGTTTCTGCTGGAGTGAAAAGTGCTTTTGCTGAATACTCTTTTTTCCTGTATTTTAAAATTAGGTGATAATGTTTGCTTTTAAGCAGGAATGGCAAATGAAGTGATGTCTGTGGTTTGACCAGATCATGAGTTATACCACTGGAACGGGTTCATCCTTGCAGTATCTGGGTCCTGTTGAAGCTGATAGGAAACCTGCCCCCCCCCCCCAGGGCTGTGCACAGGTCTCCATCCTCTGAAACCTGCCATCCCCCAAACCTCTGTACCTTCTGGGACAGACAAGTGTGCTACAGATGCCAAGTCCTGCATTCTTGATCCCTGGTGCAGTGCCAGGCCAAAGGGCCATCATTTTGCCACATCAATAAGTGACCTTCTACTTTGTCCTTGCATGTGGTTGAATTCAAAGCATCACCACATGGGATTTACTGCAATACAGACCTAAGGTCCCTTGGTTCGAGGGGATGCGTAGTCTCCCAACAAACAGGCTGCATTTCCTCTTCTGAGGGCTTCCCACGTCATGGCACCATCTCAAATCGTTGGTCTGAAATTCCCTCCTGGCTCCCTGTCCTCAGAGACGCGCCGTGCGCCCCGTGGCTTGCCGGGGGCATCGTCTGTGCAGCTGGCAGGCTGCAGACAAGGTGCCCAGCGGACTCCCTCCAAGCCTTGCACGGCACATAACAGCCAGCCCACATCATCCTGCGGTGGGGACACGGCCGGAGGTTTGTCCCGGGAGCAGGGACAGGCTGTGCTGCTGGGGCACCGCCGGTATTTGGCTGCAGCCGTTCCCAGAAGCGCATCCAGCCAGCGACGCGAGCAGCCCGTGTAACTCCTTAGTTTTTTGACAGTTTTATAACCTTAAATTTGCACCTTATGGAAAACTATGACAGTCGGTGATTAATTGCCGTGTTGGAATTTTTCTTATGATGTCTTAATATCCGAGTATGTAGCAGACCTCAGCAGAGAGGAAAAATAAAAACCTGCAGCAAAGCGCTCCCAGAACAACTTGACTAGGCAAGTATTGCCCAGTCCAGCTAGCGCTATCCAAAAGACGTGGTTATATTTAGTATTATTTCTTTTAAAGCTGTCATGCTATTTACTAGGTGTCTAGCTCAAATTTGAAACCAGCTTGAAAGGAAGCTATGAAACGATTTTTCACGGATGCGTTCTTCCATCACATGTTCGTAAGAAAGTGGCTTTTGATATTACAAACCAGATGCTGGCTGTTAACGAAAACAGGCGAGAGCTCTTCATTAAACACTTCTGTTGTTGCGCTCTGAGAATACCTTACTGCAGCGCTAGTGAGAAAAACTATTTCTATCATTTTTTACTGTCAGCTGCTTTCAGCTTATTTGCCTTCCTTGCTTTATCTTGTGTCTGGCTGTCTCCACCTGCCTGCCTGCCCGGCACGCAGCACGGGGTGATGATGTTTTGATCCTTAAGCAGCCAGGATAGGATCAGGGTTCTCAAGAAAGGTGCTCAGAGGTTGGTCCCCCGTCATATTTTGACAAACCCTCAAATTCTGAATGGAAAAAAAAACTTTCCAACCCGAGCTCCCGGCGGAGGAGGGCAAAGCCTGCCCGAGGGTCTCGGTCCAGCACGACCCATCTGGAGGTACCACCGAAGCAGAGCACTTCTGCTGGACTTCAGCTCCGCATGTGCAATAAAAGCACTTTTAATGAGCGGGACGGAGCTGGTTAGTGAAACGCTTGGACCATTAATGGATGTAGAACTTTTTTTAACGTGCTGTTTGACTTTATTGATGAAATGAGCTAATCGGAACGAGCGCTGCTCTCGCGCTGAGTGAAGAAATCCAGGCATGCTTTGTGGTAACAATGCTCTGCTTTTCCACAGCGCCGTTGTCTTGCGGATGGGTCCTCGAGCATTGTGCAAACACTTTCGAAGCACCAGTGGGCTGCGGTGCTGGCAGGGGGACATCTCAGCTCCTCGGCTGCCTGCCCGTGGTGCCGCCAAGCTCTCCGGCAACCTGCCTCGCAGCCGGGGCTGAGACCTCCTGCGTCCCGTCCCGCCTCGCCCGGCTCCGCAGAAAATTCCACGGTCGCTTTTATGACCATGAGTAATCAGGAACTGGGTTTTACATCCTGTTTCAAAGTCCACACAAGGCCCCATAATTACATGCTAATACGGTTTTCTCGGGGCTGAAGCAGGGCCAGGTTCTGACCTCATGCTGGGACAAACCAACGGGGTCGGTCGCTCCGGTAGCTCTGCCCCTTCCTGCTCCTCCTCCTCCTCCTCCTGCCCGGGACGGTCGTTCTGGTGGTGCCAAGCCTTCTGCTAGCACTTAGTGCTTTGGACCGGTGCCTCGTGGGCATAACCTGCCTGCAGGGCCGGGTTTGGTTGCAGCTCGAGCTGTTCCTGGGTTCCTGCAGAGCTCCAGCTCTGAGGGTCTCACCCGTCCATTTGCCTTCTTTCCATGGAGATGTTCTCCATGGAGGAGCTCTCCATCCCAGACCTAAAGGGCTCAGTCTTACCTGCTGCTAACAGCATCCTAATGGAGGAGTCCTGCCACTCAAGTCAGCTTTCTGGAGCAAATTAGAGAAAAATCAGGAAGAAATTAGCTGAAATCAGTCCTCTGCCCGTAGGATGCTGCTGAAAAGCTCGCCGAGATTTGCTGCTCCGTGGAAATGCTCTTTGGCCTTTAGTAAAATGGGGTCTTGAAAGGTTTTTGCCATGAGATATCTTTGTGACAGCTTCTCCCTTTAGGAAGTAACTTTACCGTCAGGGATGGAAAGATGTTGATAATTCAGAGCAGAGTAGCAAAATTCCTTCCTTCTGTAAAATTATTCTTTCATTTTATATTGTTCCAACACTCTACATAAACACTCCTTCGGCAGTTATTTAGCCTGTAATATATTAATGGGGAACACTGTAGCCTCTAGCAAAAGCGTCATCGGATCAAGCAACACCAAGAGGTACTTTACATAACAAAGCTGCGGAGCAGAGTAAATGTGTCAAAGTCAGTAATTCGGAGACATCTCAGCTCCGAGGGAGCTGGACGGGAGTCAGGTTGTGTTTCAGACCCAAAGCAAGCAACTGATTGAAACCTAAATTCACACACAATTCTTGGGTAATTGAGTTAAATGTATAAGATTTCCTAGATCAGAAATACTTGCTACGAGTTCTTGTGCTACATGATAAATGAAAGAAACTCGGTTTAACCCCTTTGGCTCCGGGTTTCTCTCCCATCGCAGCGTTGTGCTGGATGCACAGGGGTGTGCATAAACACAGTCAATCCTCTCACACTCTCTCTCTTTGCAATATCTTTCATTAAAAACCGGGAAGTTGTGCTTCTCCATAGAAATGGTCAAATCCCGCGGTCAAATCCCATAATCCGTGGGAACGATGGTAGGTGGTTCGTGTGGCTGCAAATTAAGAGTGAATATGGATTGAAACATTCATATTGCTTCACGTTTAGATCAAGAACAAATGTGGCGTGTATAGCAGGAATGGAAAGGGTTGGGGTCCCCATTGCTGTAACACAATTCTGTTTGTAACTTTAGACCAGGCACTTATAGAGTGGGACTGCAAAACCCTTACAGTGCAATTTGTAACGTGTCAAAATCTGACTCAGTTCATGGACCAGTTTTAGTCGGGATTGCTGCCTGATTGCATTTGTGCATCCATACTTAATTTATTCCTCGATATTTCCATGCAACATTTCAGCAGACTCTCTAGCTGTTAAATATTTAGAAATATAAATACTGACCCCTGTTTTTTAGGGATAAATATTGGTCTTTTTTAATTTCGTTGTTCAAGTCCCCAGTCATAGCTGCTTAGAAAAATAAAAATCTGTACGTAGCATGTGAGTTATAAAACACTTTGAATTCTAGCTAATTCCTCTGGCTCTAAATGAATCATTTGCATAGCTTCAGTTATGGCAGTGACCACTCACTAACCGGAGGTGCTTGGTGTGTGTACGTAGCTGTGCGAGGCACATCGTGGGGTTTATTATTTTCTTATTTCTGTATTAAATGTGGTAATAATATGTGGGTTCTCTCCTATCATCTTGTGGGAAGGAAATACTCAGCCTGTGCCTATGAAGTCATGTTTTGGATACCACATTTGGGATATTTCCTGACTCCACAATATTCCCAGCGAGCTGGGTGAGTTTGGAAAGCCAGAGCCGACACAATTTATGGCCGAGCTCTCCGAGGAGTGCCCGGGTGTCCTGAGATCAGGTGTGCCCGTAACAGGTTCGGGATGGAGAAAGGGAGACAGCTCCGCGTGAAGCCTAGGAAGTGCTCCGAGGCCATTTGAGCCCTGTGCTTGGGGGAGGGAAGAAAAAAAAAAAAATCAACCAAAACATTGACTCATGTTATGTCTTGGCTGTCAGGATTTCTAGGCAGAGAAACGAGACGCGTGTGCTGCGTGCCGCGAGGGCGCAGCGTGCCCACCGCGGAGCCGCGAGCCGGAGAGGGGCCCGCGCTCAGCCTGCCCTCGCTCGCGCTCCCATTTCCTCCTTGGCTTCTCTCTGCTGGGAAAGCAGAAGCAGGTTGTGTTTAAAGAACAAACAGAAATGCACGTGGGCTGTGTTTCGTAATGTGGATTAGGCTGAGATCACCTAATTCACCGCCCGTCCAAAAGTAAACTGAAGTCAAGCCTTGTTCCTCTTTCTGGTCTGGCTGGCACAACTCGCTTTGCTCCTTTTTCTCCTGGTACTTCCAACAGCTTTCTGAATTTCTGTGGGATTCACAAAGCTATTTTATCTGCTGTATAAAACAGAGCAAGTGGACGGGGTAATTATTTTCCTATATATTTTTTCTCACCAAATAGCTCTGCAAAGCAGAGATTAAATCCTCATGCAAATACTGAGTCAAGAAGTTAACAAGAGATTAAATTAATAATGGGGGAAAATTAAATGTTCTCGCTGTTGTCATTTAATGGGAATTTTTTGCCCGTGCCTACAATAACTTTTGGGAAAAACTACATATATAAGTATTTTTCAAACTGAAACCAGATGGGGGAATGATAGCCTGTTTTTCTTTGTGGGAGGCTATGTTTTCATGGTACGCAAGTAACTGGAGGCACATTAGAATCAAATTTGGCTTTTGAGGCTTGTCCTTCCTATCTCTTACAGGAAGGACCAGCTTTTGATGTTGTGAATTTCAGCTTGCTGTGTGAGCAGGAGATTCTCTGGCGGTGGGGCTGCGGGTCTCAGAAGAGCGGAGTTAACCGTTTAACCAAACCCAAAGCTACCTACACCCGTTCAGGGGAAGCTGGCGTTTTCTTTTCAAAGATCCATCCCAGGCACAGATGGCACAGAGGCTGTGGGTGATGAAGTGTTCCCAAGGCACTTGTGCTATCGATTCCAGTGGCACTCACGTGCCACCCTCTGCCATTCTCCAATCCCGGCTGCTGTCTGCCCCCAGTGAAACCAGCAGGAGAGCAAGCTGTCGGAGAAGTGAGGAGTGATGCCGGGGGACTGGGCAAATGCACCTAGCTGGGTGCTGGCAAATCTCCCTTTCTCTTCCCATCACTTGCACCAACACTTTGTCCCCCTCTGCTCAGAGCTGTGGCCTCGCCGGGTCGTTTCCAAGCTCCTAATTTCTCTAGTTCCCCCAGGGAGCTGAGCAGCTCGAAGTGCCTTTGCTCGGCCATGGGACGGATACCCAGTGCAGGCACTTCTTGTAGCTGGGGCCCTTGCAGGAAGCCCCCTGGAGCTGCTGGGTGTGCAGGATGCGTGCAGGGTGAAGGGGACGGGGACCAGGTGGTCCTGCTGAATGCAGCAGCTCCCTCGTCCCTTCTCGGTGGTGGCATGTCACCTCCTCTCATCGGCGCCTTCATAAAGCCACTAAATCCAGCTTTAAAGACTAATTTCCTCTTTCTTCGGTGAGGTGCAAAGCCCATTGAGCAGCATTCTTGAGTTTTGGAGGTCCAGCAAGAGGAGGGGTCTTCGTTTTCCCCATCAGCTGAGCCTGGTCCCCACGTGTGCCTCTGGGGACCTGCACTGAGAAGGCACAAGGGTACGGCAGTACTGACAGCACCGAGGGGAGCCGCTCTCTTTGGTCTCCTGCTTTTCACCAGCACAGAGTGAGTAAGTGCTTGTTTATTCTGTGTGCAACGAAGGAGGTTTACTTTCTTCTGCATCCCTTTTTTTTTCGGAGTTGATAAATAGGTTCTGTGTTTTATCTTGAAATGATTAGTGCCTTTTTTATAACAGTCAGCACTAAAAAGTCACCTCTCAGGAGGCTGTTGGTATAATTAAGACCAGTAACAAAGCAGGATGACCTCAGCCACAACCAGGGGAGAGCTAGAGAGTACTTAGCAAAGTTGGATCTTTTCAAATCATCTGAGCCTAAGGAAATCCATCCTAGGGCTGTTAAAGAGCTAGCCGTTGAAATCTTGTCAGCATTAGTGATTATCTCTGAGAATTAGTAGAACATAGGTGAGGTAATGAAAGGATGGAGAAGGGCTAATACAGTTACCTGTCCTCTAAAGAGAGAAAAAAAGAAGAGCCAGGAGATTACAGAGCCAGTGCTGGAAGAAAATGATGGAACAGGCCATTTGAAAATACCTCCAAAAAACAAAGGGATAGCTGCAGCCGTCGTGGTTTTGCCAAGAGCAGGCTGTGTAAAAGCAGTCTTCTTTCCTTCACTGACAAAACAGGGCACAAGAATAGAGGATAAATAATATATGCTTTTACTGAGGCTTTTGAAACTGTTTCACATAAAGTCTCATAAACAACCCAAGAAAACAGTGTCTGCGAGACATAGGAAATACTGCCCAGTGGATAAAACTGGGTGGAAACTCTATTCAGCAGCTACCAATGGCTCACTGACAGTGGGAAGGATTTATCAAGGGGACCTCCACGGGATCTCTCTGGTGGTATTTAGGGTTTCATTAATGATGTCTAATATTTAATCAGAACACACTCAGATGGAGGGAACTGGCGGTGTGTTGGAGCATATGGTTAGAATTCGGAGTGATCTTGACAAACTGGAGATGCAGAAGGAGAAGACTGAACACAAAGCAGAAGATATGAGTGCAAAGCACTGGCACTATTATTTTTTTTCCCCCAGGTAGTGGGGTGGGCAGCAATATCTAGGTGCCAAACCCACAAATCCTGTGAATGGCAATGTGATTGAGTTGGCAGGGCTGCACCACTGCAGAAAGGGTGATCCTACTGGACTATATAAATTCTTTGGATGGCCATGTCCCAGCTGGAGAAGATCCAGAGAACAATGAGAATAACCAGGGATCCAGAGGGTGGGTTCACAGGGCAAGGCTGGACCAGCTGAGATCATTCCATCCAAAAGAGAACATTACAGGAAGGAGAAAGAGGCGGTGGACAGGAGGCTACTTTTCACATAAGTGAAGGCTGCTGCAGATAGATGAGAACTGAGTGAGTAGAGGATGAGTCATGGGATTACGTATTGTCAAGGAAGTCAGCCGAGATATCAGGAATAACTTCCAAATGGTAAAGATGGGGAAGCACTGGAGCAGGTAGCTTGGGGAAGGATGTGGACCTGGATCCATCGCTCAGCAGGGCTTTGAGGACGAGGTTGGTCAACCCTATCACAACCTGGGCAGACTCACCCCTGTCCTGGGACAGCAGAAAAAACTTCCTGAAGTCTCTTCCAGCCCTATGATTCTGTGTTTTTCTTCTAAAGATGTTAAACTTCTTCTGGGCACTCCAGTTTTTGCTCTTCTTTGCCAATTGCTTAGCGTCAGAGCGCTCCAGTGCCACGTGGTGGCCGTGTCCCAGTGCTCTGACGGAGCCTGCGGGATCCAGCCCCGACCTGAACAGTTTACAGCCCGTTGTTGTTGTTCCTTCTGGACAAATATACAGTCTGCTACAGAGAATATGAGCTTCTCGTACCTACTGTATGTTTGTAACAATCTGTGATTTCAAAAATAAAAACCAGCCAAACAAAGAAGTCCAACCTGTAAAAAAGTTATGGGTGTAGGTGCCCATTTTCTGACAGAGGGGTTTGGTAACAGTGCAGGGGACAGAAATGTAAGGAATAATTGTTTTTGGGCCTAGAACCAGGAAAACTACTTTTCCAAATTAATCCAGTGAGAGCCATGAATCCACAGTATTTCATATCACACTTCATAAAACTCCAGTCATAATCCATAAAACTGACATTATTAGATTAAAAACCTCAGTTCCTCCTATAAGGAGCTCGCTCATTAGACATGCTGTAGTTTTATAACCTTAAAGTTCCTACCCAATTACCATGATTAATACTGTGCTTTAATAAAAAATTTTTTAAAAATCACCACAGGGGTTGATACCATCTGTTTGTTATAATTGCGCATTTAAACATCGTCCGGCAAGAAAAGGACACTTAGGAAACAGAAATGAGGGCTGAGCTAGGCAGGGCGCAGCCCATCAGCCGCGGAGAGGTGGGGATGGCCCTGCTGGGTTGTGATCGGGGCACTTTGCACGGTGCAAGGGCTGAAATTGGTGTGAGATACGTGGAACAACCACGTATGGTGATGGGGAAGGAGCGGATGCTCCCCGTGCCCCAGCTCCTGGAGGTCTGCGGTGTCCTTGTCCCCAGAGGTGGGTGTGGAGGAGGTCCAGTACCCACACACCCACCCTGCACATGAGAGAAGTAAGAATTTGGGGATTTGGGGGATGAACCCCAGATCAGCACTCGCTGCTGCTAGGCGTGAATGCTCTTCGTGTACCAGGGCAGGAGCTGAGCGCCTTCAACACGAGCTTCTTGTTAATTGACTTTGAAGCGGGAGTTCCTTTGAGGTTTATTTCTGCAAAGCTCGGGGATTCGCGGCGTTCATCCCCCCTCGGGCAGGGGACGATGTTAACCCGTGTGTCAGTTCTCGGGCTGGTGCCTGCTCAGCAGCCGCAGTGGCCGGCGCGAGCATCGAGCCTCGGCTGGAATAACTGAAGTGAAAAATGTGTCAGGTTCGTGATTCCACCCACAGACCAGAAAACGCCAAATTTGTATTATTTTTGAATCCCCTGATTTTAAGGGCTGGTGGAAATAAGATATCTTGCTTCTGACTTCCAAGCAATAAAGAGAGGTGAATCACTACCGAAAAAAAGCCTCTAATGGACCACCCAGTCGCTCCTTACAAAGCTGTAAAACGATCCTCCGCAGAAGTGGCAAAGTGGAGAACTATTTTCTTAATATTCCTGCAATTGTGCAAGGCAAATCAAATCAGAAAAGCATCAGGGTTTCCTAACAAAGTGGCTAAGTGAGAAGTGTGTTAATGAATACAGGCTGATTAACATGCATTGAACTGAAAGCTGAACCACAGACGGGTCAAAGGGGGAACGCAAAGCGTATTTACTCCTTTGAGTACAACATGTTATGTTCGAGGACCTAACATGTGTATGTAATTCAGATTTAAATACTTTCGTCCCCCTCGTAATTCTGGATAATTATCCAACTCAGGGTAAATAAGTTAGTGTATTTTTGTTTTTACTAAATAATAGCAGGACTTTTGTGACTTACTTCAATTGGTCCGATCTCTAATTTTTTTTTAGGATTATGTGGATCTGCTACCAGAGAGTCCTACCAGGGTTTTTGAAAATTATAACTTAAAATAACTGTATTAAAAAAAAAAAAAAAAAAAAAGCCAATCTCTGAGGGAACTAAATGACATGTTTTTAACATTTATTTGTTGTCATTTATAACAAGAAAATGTGCATCTTTTTAATAGTACACTGTCTCAGACCAAAACTGTGCATGTTATTGATATTTGGGTTGTGGAATAGTATTTTGGGAGACCGTCTTTTATTTTCATGAGTAGGGCCCCAGCGGGACATCAAGCACACAAAAATGAGCCTTTTTGAAGGAAAAAAAGTGCACGCTGGCTGAGTGCACACCGGGATAAACCATGGGGAAACTCTGGGGACTGGCCTTTGGGCATGCAGGTATTTCAGGGGGACTTGTAATTAGGAAACTGGATTTGTAATTGGGAGATTTGGATCCTATTTCAGGCCCTGCTGCAAGAGCCCTTAGGTGATCTTGGGTAAGTTTCTTTAAGGCGATGTCCCCAGAGAGCGTTGTTGAAATAAGAACTAGGTGCCAAAATTCTTCCATTCTCCGCCTGTAACACAGCTGTATTAAATCCTAATTTTCATCTAACTTTGTCTTGCATGTTTAGATTTAAGTTTCTTCAGAACAAGAACTGCCTCTTACCACGCAATTTAGCAAGTCCAGGCTACGCCGGTCCATATTGCAATAGAGCCTCCTCGTCTATGTGAGTATAGCAAAATCCTCATAACTCTGGGTAATGCCCCAGAGCCCTGGGCAGCTAAATTGTCCTGCTTACGAGGTGAGGTGGATGTCTCCTGCATGGAGCCCTTGCTCTCCATGAGCCCCGGTACATTGGGGTTCATCTGCCAGAGCTGTCTGAGCTTTCACTGCCCTAACCAGAGGAGCACCTGCAAGGTTTGGTGGGGTTTCCTCTGTGCCTGGGATGTAGCTTTTTGGTGTTCGTGGAGGGGGGCTGTGTTAGAGAAGGCAGACTCAAGTCTGTATGCAGGAGGATAAAGTTCAGCTGCGTGAATGGAGAACTGTTCTTTAAATAGAGCAAAAGTAGTACCAACCAAGGTTACAGCTTTCAATCCAGATGGAAGGTGGGGGAAGTTCTCGTTTGTTGGTCTGAAAAGTAACTGACTATTACATCAGAGCATTATTTTTCAACGAGTAATACATGAAGTCAGCCTCATATCTTCATTTTTTATGGATAAGATGGTGAGACCACTTTCTTTTCTTTCCTTTTTTCTTCCTTTTTGTTTTAATACGTCTGAGGAACAGCTAGTTAATTAGCAGAACCAGGGCTAAATCCTAAGTAATGTGACTAATGGGACAAGAATCCAAATCAGGCTCAAAACTAAAATAGTCCTGAGCAGGCATCAGCTGCTTTTCTTTCCTTGTTTTGTCTTTGTGTGCGTGGATTCCCATACAGCGACTGATGCCAGCGTGATGAATCGCTCACAGGACGCCCCTTTCCGAGCACGGCGGTGGCTCGAGGCAGGCAGCCCCAGGACACGCCAGATGTGGCTTCGTGGTGACCTCCTGGGGTGGGCTTGGTGCTGTGGTGCTGGCGTCGAAGCGAGCTCGTGGTGTCCGTTCCGCATCTGGTGCGAGTCGCGGTGTCCGCAGGGCTGAGCTGGCAGCGGTCCCTCGTCGTGCGAAACGTGGAGCAGTTGAAGCCGTGGCTGCCCTAGGTTAAAAACCATATGGTTTGTGTTCGCCAGCAAAGCAGTGAGTTTTGGGGTCAGTCAGTTCTCAGCATCCTCACTCCAGGCTGGCCTCAAAGCTCAGCGGGGCAGGCGGGATGGGACGGGGCTGTGCAGCACGCGGGGCGATGCTCCCAGCTTGGGAGCAGAAAATGCTGCATTTCGTCTCAGTTTGGGGAAATTGTGTGTGTGTAGGGGGAAACTGTGCACACAGGCTGCTTGCAGGGTGCTGGCAACTACCAACGTGACACCCCGGTGGAGCAGATAAACACGGGGTTAGCACGCAGTGGGAGGAGTGGTTCTGGTTGGGAAAGGGAATGTTAGCACCGCCGTAGGAGTTCCTGGGGAGCCTCATCTGATGTCCTCTGTGCGGTTCTTGTCAGCACCCAGAAAGATTGATTGGACCTTGTTCAGGTTCAGGGCATGGTTGCTGGGATAAGCAGACAATGAAGTCCTCTGTGAGCGGAGGCAGGAGCTGGCCGGCTGAGCTTGAAAGCGTGAAGGCGGAGAAGGGATGGAGCTGCAGAGATTAAACGGGGGCATCGATGAACTGCAAAAAACAACTTACAAAAAAAAACAGCTATAGGCTGGGCTTGAATAAATTTAGGCTAGAAGAAACAGAAAAATGTTCACAGCCCTCTGGAGAATGAGGCTTTGGCAGAGCTGCCCAGGATGGGAGCCAAGCCCCCAGCAGCAGGGGCAGCACCCGAAAACGCTGTGAGAGGAGATGGGTGCTGGGGGGTCCCACCAGCGCCACATCCCTCACTCACACGTGGTCAAAAGCCAAATAATGTGTGATACAAACCCTGCTCCGCTCGCTCACACTGCTGGGGAAGCTTCCCACGGGAATATCGCTGTCACCAGCAGGGCTGTGGGAGTGGTGACAGAGGTGCAGGTGCCCTCTGCCTGCTCCGTGCCGCACTGGCTCCTGTCGTGGATTTTCTTCAGTGCATGCTTGTGCAGCAGCAGAGGCATCCACGCAAGGTTTTGGACCGATTTCATGAATCCATACAGATGCAGACAAGGAGGAGGGTTTGACCGAGAGGCGTTTGTGGCTCCTTTGTGCAGGAGCGTGGCTGAGCGCGGCTGCTTGCGGCTCCCGAGACACCGGTTGTCATCAGTGGGTGCAGGGAAGGGCTGTGATGCAGGAGCATCTCACGGTTCCCAGCCCTTCTGTCCTCCTTCCTTTGCCCTGCTGTGCTTCTTCAGGGCTGGCAAGGAGCCTGCAGTGGGGGCAGAAATTGAAAACAATGCTTGCAAGTAGCAGAAATTGTTCTGGGCGCTGGGTTTTATGTGGAGGTGTAGTGGAAGGCTCTGGCAGGGGGTCGGGGTGTTCCTCGAGCAGAGGTGCGGCTGCATCTTCGCCGTGGCTGATGTATGGAAATGGCAAGGAAGTTACATCATGCAACCGTGGGGAGAGCTGCAAAACAAAGCCAGATGCTGCGAAGATGTGATTCATGGCCGAGGCTAAACGGGCTGTGCCCAAACATGACCGCGTGGTGCTCATTAGGACTCGCCGGAGAACTGGGGTGCAAGAAGGTTCCTTCTGTTTTTCAAGTCATTGTGATAGTAAGAAAAAAATACTGTGTGTCTACAAAAAGCCCTTCCTGCTATGTACAAATATTTATGGAGGCTCTTCCAAAGACTCGCAGATTTTTCCACTTTTTCTGCCTTGCGCATGCAGAACATTCTCATAAATGGGCAATAAAAGTTAAAATAAAAAATGCCTCTAAAAAAAATAATAAATAAAATAAAATAAAGGAATACTTTATATTTAAACCTGGTCTTCAATTAGAAATTCCAGTATTTCTTCCTGAAGGGTTTCAGAAGCATTGATTCTGTAGAGAGATGGGCATCATCAGGAGGGGGGCGATGCCCCTGGGGCGGTCCCCGGAGCACTGCGGAGATGCGGAGATGCAGCTGGCAACTTCAACACCCTCTGCTTTGTTCTTCCCTGTGTAGGTGCTTCTGATAATCAGCGGAAACCTGAGCTTCCTCAACTGGCTGACCATCGTGCCCAGCATCGCTTGCTTTGACGACCTCAGCCTGGGATTCCTCTTCAGCTCCAGGCGAGGAGGGGTGAAAGAGCGGGTGGTGCAGATGCAGGCCAGGCAGGCAGCTGGTGAGAAGCCTCCCCTGGGATACGGTGAGTTGCTTCTGGAGGGAGAAAAAGCTACAGAAAGGTGTTTTCAGTGTGTTTATCTCAAAAGCTTTCATCTTCTCCATCTGGAGAAAACATGGATGAGGAGGGAGATAATTTTGCCCCTGCGTGGTCTCCTCTGTGGTTTGAAGGGTGGCTGATTCGTGAGCTGACGACAAATGAGTGCAAAACCAGGAGCTGGTTTGTAAAGGTCTGCTGTGACATTGCCACTAGAGGGCACGTCCTCAGTGCAGGTACGGTGCCTTTGGGGGACGAGCAGCAGAAATCCTGACTTCTCTGCTCACAGCAATCAGAGGGTTCCTTGCCCTCGCCCCAGCGAGCATCAAACTCCAGCCCTAACTGAGCAATGTAGAATTGCACAATTTAGCTTGCGGGTATTTTTTTTTTTTCTTATTTTTATTTTGACTATTTAAAGTCGAGGATGAAACACGCAGAGTGGTTTGGGACAAGGGTTTCATGTCAGAAGTTGGATGCAGAAGCAGGTCTCGTGTTTGCTCACTCTCAGCACTCCTCTCCCCCCGCGGCACGGTGACCCTCTGGCCAATTTGCCCTCCTGCCCCTACAGCCCACGGGCATTAGGGCTCTGCTTAAGTAACTCTGCATGAAGTTTGTAACTTCACAAAGGGGATTAATGTGGCTGATGCTCCGCTCGGAAGAGAGTTTTCAAACAGCCTGGTTCCAGAAGATTGCCTGCACAAGCAACACTGGGATATTTGTCATGGGGCTGCGTAACAGATGTAGAGTTGTATTTGTAATATTTTTATAAACCGCATATAAGCAACAAATTGCCTGTAATATCAACAACAATCGCAGATGCTCATTTTTAAATACACTAAACATCTGTCAGAAGAGTGAAAAATGTCAGCAAGATAGAGCATCTGTCTCTAGTCCTTTCTCATCTACCGAGAAACACAGCTTATTAACCGGGGGGGTTACTTCCAGCAAGGCTAATGCAATTTCATTAAGCTTTCTGTGTGTCCTATCCTATGTATTTTGCTAGAAATCTTAAACACTTTTTCCATTCTGGTAGCTTTGCTGTGGGAGCCAACAGCTTTCCTACCAACTGTATTTTTACATCTAGTTCCAAACAACGCTCAAGTTGCACCGTGCTTTTTGGAGGAGAAGCCAAAGGGTGCTTCTCTGCTATGGCACTCCGTGAGTCACTATGAGGGGGGGGAGGATAGACCCTTTTTTTTGAGGAACTTGCTCCTTTTCTGTGATGTTCTCCAGAAAACCATGCTGAGCCAGCGCTGCTCCAAGCAAGGAGAGCCATCCATAGCTGCCACTGCTCTGGAGGGTAAATGTGTCCCTGTCCTGGGATTTAAAAAAAAAGGGGGAATCTGGAAGTAAAGGGTAGGGTATCTGTAATATTCTGTGTGAATTTGGATTTCTGTGTATTTTTTCTGCTAGCAAAGCAGAGGCTGTTGAGCTGGCACTGCTGCTCTGTGTGGCAAGAGGCTTAGAGGAGCACTCACCCCTGGGTCACAAGAGCAGAAGACAGGAGGGTACCCAGTCATGCCCTGCTCATGACCTGATTTTATAAGGATCTGGCCAGGCTGGAGGGCTCATCTCAAAGACAAATAGCTACCGGGCAGCCTCGTCCCGCTCTCGCAGCAGCCCTGCAGCAGCGCAGGGGGCGAGGGGAGGTATCTCGGCGAGCTCCTTTCCAAACCAAACGGTTCTCCAGAAATGTTCTCAGACTAAACAATTATTAATAGCTTCTGAGAGGGGTTCAAATAAACATCCCTCTCCTGCAGAGATAAGGGGAAAGCTGCATGCTATTGCTTTGAATCTGATCCTTTGGCTGTTAATGTTAAACAAATTAAAAACGGCCATAAGCATGGGAGCCCTTCAGAGGTCACTTGTGCTTATTTGTCTGATTGCGCTGGGTTTCTCTCCAGACCGAAATGCCACGTGAATCCGGCGCTGTTCCTGCAAACCCAATACCAGAGCGCTGCTGAAGTCACACATCTCACACAGAAGCGATAAGTCACAGAGATTTGCAGAGGAAGCAGGGAGGTTTGAACGGAGCCACTGAGTGACAGGGAGGAAAATGCAGGAAACGAGGCTGGGTGGCAGGAGCCCGGGGGGTGGCCACGTGCGGGAGCGAAGCCGGGGCGAGCCGGAGGCAGCCCACGCACGCTGGGGACCAGGAGGGTGACTCTGAGCAAGGTGCGAGTGCCAGCTGGGTTTTTTCCCCCCGCGCTGAAGCGATGATTAATCTTGCATTTTAGACATTTTTCCTTTTAGCCCTTTCTCAGACTATTTAGAGAAAGGCAGATCTCTCCAGCGATAGCGCATGGCCCTCGGCAAGCTCTGCTCGGTTATGGGGGGGCGTTCGCCAGCCCCAGGGCGCGGAGCCGAGCAGCTGCGAGCACCCAGCGGGGTCCCGGCCGGCCCGAGGGGGGGTCCTGCTATGCCCCCAGGGGTGCAGGAGCTGAGCTGGCTCCTGGCAGCAAAATCACATTCCTCTGCTCTGCTTTCGTGTCCCGAACAGGCCGCTGCATCCGCCAAGTGGTGAACATCTCCTTCGGGCTCCTGATCGCTTACCTCAGCGTCCCTGTGGTCCTGAACCTGCTCAGCTCCAGACAAGTCATGAACACCTCCTTCAACCCTCTCAGGATAGTAAACACCTACGGAGCTTTTGGAAGGTACTCGCATTTTAACGGCACGTTGTACTCCTGCTGTCAGCAGTGTGTGGGATGGTCTGATAGCCTTAAAGCTAAACAGAAATCTTTCCAGTAGCCGGTAGACTTGGAATATCTGTTTATGAGGGAGAAGGAGAAAAAGGAGCAGGTTTCTTTCCCATTAAATGACAATTTGTTTTCTTTGAGCTCCTTTCGGTGAGCTCATTATATTGATGGAGCAAATGTAATAGCAGGATGAAAATATCCGTACGAGAGTTCATCCAGTGGATAGTCCTCACCATCACCAGCCCACTTTATTTATGGTGCACTTCTCTTCCCGTGCACACATTTGCTCTCCCTCGTGTAAATATTCACATAAGCTATTGGGTAGCAGATTCAAGGCCAACAAAAGGAAGTGCTTTTTCCAACAAGTGACTTGGGGAATTCATCGCTACAGGAAGCTGTGGAGACTAAAGTATAAATGGACTCACAAAAAGAACAAGACAGATGGAGAGGACAGGCCCAACAGCGGTCTGGCTGCTGCCAGCAGCTCAGGAAATGCCACGGAGGGCCAAGGGGTGGTCCCCAAGAGGACCCTGAGGGCTCCCCTGGGGTTAATGGGCTCAGGACAAGGCCCCACAGGAGGATCAGCAGCAGCTGGGGTTTTTGCTGCAGGTTGGCTGCTGGGGCAGGAGGGTCTCGCTGCAGGCATGGGAGGTACAGAGCACACCTGCAGCACATCAAGTTAACATGAGGTTTTCCCCAATTTTTCAAACAGCAGGCATTTCTATAGAAAAAAAAAATGAAAAAATGATAAAAAATATCAACACTAAAAAAGTTGTGAGAAAAACTGAAGTTTCTTCTTTTCTGAGAGAAGAAGGAATAACCCCTGAAGCTCTTTGAAGGCTGGAGTGGTGAAGCTACAGGAGATTGTTTTCTTTGGGTTGTTGTTCTTTTTCTTCTTCAGTCCATGGTTTCTGTTTCAACAGTTACCAGAACCTAAAGAGCATGTGATGAAATGCTGCTGTAATATGTTTGTAATTCCAGCCTATGTAAACCAATAAAAAGAGGATTGCAGCTTATAATGAATATACGATTATGTGAAACTTGACATATTTTGAATCACACAGTAGGAACATACTTTTATTAGTAATTTGGTGTCCCTGATTTACAGTGTGTTTCTAACCATTGGGCAGCTGGCCACGGCTCATAACTCAGCCCAGCATATAATATGGAGCTTGGCTGGAGAATCCAGAAATCTATTAAATGTAGGTAACAATTATAAGCTGGGATGTACAGCATTCCTTGCTTGTAAGCATCCGTCACTGGAAGGTACTGGGGAGAAGGTGGAGCCCGAGTGTGTCCAAACTTTCAGTTTCTTGGGCTGAGGGAGGAAGGACCAAAGCAGTAAAAAATTAAAAGGGTGTTGGGAGCGGGACAGGGTAGATAGGCAGAGTGGCCTGAGCATCCCTGACAGGCACTGAAAACCTGAAAGTTGTGGTTTCACATGGGTTGTCCATGGCCTGGAGTTTGCCATCCCCGCTGCTCTGCCACCTGGCTGTGCAGTGGAAGTCGACCAAGCAGCAAAGGGAATATGCATGACCTGCTGTAAGGCTGGGGGGCTTTTTAACCCAGTTTCTAAACATCTACCAGGTACGGGGAGCTTGTTTTGTTTTCCTTTTCTCCTTTTCTTGGCTTGATTTGCAGTGGCTCACGCAGTACCTCCTGCTCTAGCTGAGTAATCATGAGACCTCCCTTGCAGCCAGGATGGAGAAGATGGGGATGTGACCATCCTTCATCTCTGCTTTCTCATATGATGAGGAGTTTGTAGTCAGAGAGCTCATTCATCATGGGAGTCATCAGAGTAACGAGGGAAAGATTTTCTTCACAAACCTGCTACAAAGAGACAGACAGGCCCAGGGTGAAGATGCTTGTCTGGGACATGGGAAATGCTTGTTGTGTTCTCTTTCTTGAGAAAGACAAGATCAAGAAGGACAGACAGATCAATTGCAGTAGGAATCATCCTTCTGGGCCGCAGTTCCTCCTTGGCCTAGCACAAGTGCAGCGTGAGAGAGGGAAATGAGGGAAAAATGTGAAAGATGGACATTTCCATATAATTTGCTGCTGGAAAGATAAAAGGCTGCCAGACAGTGTCTGTGCTGACTCTTGTGAACCAGCATTTTACATGACTTGAGACAACTCACAGTCTGATGTGTCCCACAGCATTACCAAGGAGAGAACAGAAGTCATCCTTCAGGGTACGTCCAGCCTGGACCCCAACGACCCCGCTGCTGTCTGGGAGGAGTACGACTTCAAGTGCAAGCCCGGGGACTTGAAGAGGCGCCCGTGCTTCATAAGCCCCTACCACTACCGCCTGGACTGGCTGATGTGGTTCGCTGCCTTCCAGGTTCGTGCCTTTGTGTGTCCTGAGACGTGTGTGTCCCCTGAACCAGGAAAAACAATTTACGTGAATTTACAATGTGCTTGGGGTGGGGGGGGATGGATATTTGAAGCCTCGGCTAAGTTAATTATGTTTTAAAAAAAAAAAAAAATGTATTCCTAAAGGATGTCTGCTGCTAGTGTAATGAAACTCTTGGAAATTTTATGTGAGGCTTTTTAATTGTTTCTCAGCAATAACGGAGCTGAAGGCATTGAGAAGGCGCATGGACTGCACCTGTCCCCAGGCGTGGTGGCACGGTGGGGGTTCACGGCTCTGTACGGGGCAGAATCTGCCCCACAGTGTGCCTGTGTCCTGCAGGGTCACTCTGCCAGCCGCTGGGACCCTCAGCCCCCTGGGGACACCCCTGGGGACCCGGCAGATGCTTTTGCTGCTCGCCTGCCTGCAGGCAGATGTAGCATCCTCACGTGGTATCAGCAGGCAGGTGGCAGCTATACATTAAGAAGGAAGAGGGGGAAAACGTGTAAATGTTATTCTTTAATGTCTCGTAGCCTTTTCTGCAAAATCGCAGTCGTGTGACCAGCAGAACTTAGGTGGAGTTTTACAAATCTGGGGCTTACAGCAGGGGTGTGAGGCAGCCCCATCGCAGGCTGTGGCAGGCTTTTCTCTTTGTTCTCATGTCCTCTCCTGATGCTCTCCTCTCTCCTCTCCCCCCTGCCCCAAACTTCTCTGTTTTCTTTCTTTGTGGTATTTTCATTTAGGCGCCTTTTAGATTCCTCAGTGATGACATAACCATCGCTCTTTGGCTATGGTTTTATATTTACCCCGCTAGTTTTTGTGCGCTGGAATTTCATTTAATCTGCATTAGGTATGCTTATCCCTCAGCAAGACGATAGCAAAGGTTAAAACTTCAGCCAGCAGCGGTGCACAGCATTCAACGAGGGTGCAGACGTTTGAAGGGGAGCTGCTGGTGTAAACCTTACCGCATTTCGGGAGGGCTCCAGCTGCAGAGAAGCCCAGGTCACCCGGCAGAAGCATTTCTGAGATGAGAGAAAGGCCGCTTGTTTCCTGGGCAGGAATACCCCCAAGGCCTTAAAATACAAAGTGTTCTCGGGTTGAAAAACAAACAGGGGAAGGGCAGAAACGCTCCTGCATGGTGGGCAAGTGCTGGCCGTGCTGGTGCTGAGAGACACCGTCACACGCCAGCGCCGTCTGTCAGCGGACACCGGCCGCGTGCTGAGTGACGGTGATGTATGGGAGCAGCCTGGGGAGGAGGAGGAAGAGGAAGTAACACAGGCTCCTTCGCATCTGTTTTCTTTTTTTTAAGGGTTCCCCAAAGCGCTCCTGTGAGCGGGGGGCTGGGGGAGTAGCAGTAATTAGCTCCGTGGGTCTCGTGCGCCGGGCAGTGGAGGTGCTCGTCCCCTCCTTGCCGTGAGCCTGAGTGGGATGCTCAGGGCTGGGACCACAAATCCTTTCCTGAGCAAGACCAGGGCGTTCACACAGCCTCCCAGTGCAAACTGCTCTTCGGGAAGCACTCCCAGATCCTGCTTAAGAGTGGAATTAAGAAAAAGAGCAGAAAGGAGAAGAAAAACCCTCCGAGATCTGGGGATGACGCATGTTGAAAACAGCAGGAACACGAGTAACGTGCACAGCAGCAAACATTTGCAAGCATGGCTGTTTAGGTTTAGGCATGCAAATACGTGCGTAAGCGTGGAAGTAAATCTCCTCTGGAGTGGCTGAAGGTTTGTTTGAAAACTGTGAGCTGTGTACTTAGTGTCAGCTGTCATCCTTGGGAAAGCTGGCCGTCCTGCTCGGAGCTGCCGGAGCCTGCAGGAGGATGTTCGCTGCTTGGCTTTGAGTCCCGCAGAGCCGCGGAAAGGACGAGGAACCAGCAGCCGAAACCCCAGAAGAAGTTGGTGGAGTCAGGCAAGTTTTGCAAACCCCGTACAGTAGTTTATGGAGTCCATAAAACCAAGTTACTTCAGCCTCCGGATTATGTTTAATTTGTTTTGAAAAGTTCTGGATTTTTAACACCGCTGTTCACAGCCTGCGCGATCGCTTCCGAGCAGCCGGCCGCAGGGTTGGTTTTGCAGTTCGCTGGAGGCGGTCAGTTAAGGACCTGACATATCCAGCTCTGACAGCCTGCAGAAAAGCCCGGGGAGTTTGGGGGAAGATATTTACCATCCCTTTGTGCTGCTCGTGACAGGTTCCTCTTTGCACCTCATCACCGCTTGACATACGACGCCTTCCTTCGCTGCGGGCTTCCTGCGAAGCTTTCCACCTTGGCTGTAGCTGCAGGATTTGCTTTGAAGAGCCCAAAATTGGGAGAGCCAGGCCCTTGGCCAGGCTGGCACGGGTCGGCTCTGTGAGGAGCCGCCGGCATTGCCCAAGCTCCAAAACAGGAGGAGCCACGGCACTGCCCCACCTCTGAAGTGCAATTAGCAGTTGGCTGCCTCTTAATTACTGTTTCCAGTAGTGCCTTGATTGTATGCAATGTAACATGGCATTATTTTTCCAGGAAACAATTTTCATGATGTTAATTTTATTATCTAAATATAATATGCCTTTTCATTTGTTTTCTAAATCCCCTCTTTGTTTCATACGTCTCGCCATCCTGTGGGTGCTCTAGCTCTGAATTAAAGTCCTTCATTTAGCTCTGGCAGGGACGTAACCCGTCCAGAACCACGTCTGCGTGGCTTCTTCCTGTCTGCAGAAAGGGAAAATCTCCCACAAATAGCCAGCAGCAACGGCGTGTGGAAATCTCTGCGACCTTTTTCAGTGGTTTCTCAGCAGCTGCCTCAAACAGGACTGCCTTTGGTCCATCGCCCAGCTGATAACGCCATCACGCAAGTGCAAAGTGAGCTAGGACATTTTTGACAAAAACGGCCCGTCCTTTGGTGAGGAGCTGGTGGTCAGGTGCCTGTTACTGCCTCCGCATCCCCTACCTCCATCAGAGCAATTTAAACCCAGGTTTCACCCAGCTCAATGCAATGCACATTTTTTAAGAGGAGCTCCGACGACCTGGAAAGAGCAGCGTGATGTGCTCAGGACACTTGCAGGTGCCACCAAGCTGTGTGAGTACAACAGAGGAGGAGATCTGAAAGCACAGCCATCCTGCTGGTTTTGGTCCAAGCAGACAGGAGAGGAGTGCACGGTGATGCTAGCAGGCAGGAGCTGTCACCTGCCCTGGATGGGATGGATCAGAGAGCGGTTCTCCAAATCAGCCTCTTGGGCCAAGTGTGCAGCACCAGAAGAGGACCAGCAGTGATGTTTCAGCATTATAAAAAGAAAAACACCAGACAAAGGAGGTGAGCAGGCATTTGACGTGCACGGTGTCACCCTCCCACTAAGCCAAGCATCCTAATTCAGGAAAGACACAGACAACTGGCAAGGCTGCAGCAGAGGGACCTGCAAAAACCTCGTCTCTCAGCGACTGCCTGAACAGATCTGCACGGGGTGAGAGCAGGAGGGAAGGCTGGCCATCAAAACAGGTTTGGAATATGTGGAAACCTACCGCAAAGTGGAAAGTAACAATCTGTTTTCTGCGTCCCTGTGGAGAAGGGAGGAAATAATGGACCAAATGGCAGAATATGATTTAATCTCAAGAAAATTCAGGTTAAGCGTTAGGAAAAACTTTCCAACAAGAAGATAGTGTGATGGCAGAATCCGCTCCCAGAGGTGTCGTTCCAATGCAAAGACGTCCTGTTTGTACAGAAGCTGGAGACAAATTTGTTAAAGCTTTTTTCTCTCCTCCAGCTGATGACAATGCTCCCATAATTATTTGACTTACGTGTTTATTGTTTGTAGGTGCCCCACCATCGTATCCTAGAAATGAGCTATGTGGTGCCACTGGTATGAAAAGTGTTTTGGGCAGATTTTTGGCAGGCTGCAGGTGGATTCGGTGTCGTTAATAAATAACAACCAGAAAACAAAATAGTGCTCATAGTTTTGGGGCTTTGAGTTGGTCAGTTTTCCTGGTAGTGAGATGTCTTGGATTTTGTAAAAGCCGGTTGTTTGTAGTAAAAGACATTTGTTCTTCACCATTGGGCAGTAGCAGAAAGCCTTCACTGCTCTTAATAAAAAATAATCAAAGGAAAGGCTTTTTCCTCCTTGCTGTGGCATGAAGGTTATTTATTCTGTTTAGGTCGTGTAAGCTCTCCATGTTGGGGTCTGTGTTTGGCCAGCGCGAAGGCATGCTCTTGGTGCTTACCACATAATAACTAGTCAAAAAAAAAATAACAATCCCACTGTCCTCTTGAGATTGTTTTGTAAAGCTCAGTGTTTTCCTGCATTATACCTTGAAGCAACTCCAAGAGTATCAGAGTGTCAGGACGGCCTGTAGCCCAGGGGACACATCTAAAATTCAGACCACTTTTGTTGTGCAGGAGTTGTGTTGCTCCACGTTAATGAGGTGAGAGCGGTGGGATCCCGGTGTGCTGCACAGTGACATGCCTGGGATGTTTAAGACTTAAGGAGCATCATACTCGATAGCATGGCAGAACCACAGGCAACATCAGTGCTAATATCAGGGGCTGTTCCCCCTCCAAGCATCTCCCTTCCCTGGCATCTGTCTGTCTGTCTCAGGTGACCGTTCTGAGGCTGCACGTTGTGTTTGGAATGTTTTAACTCCAGCAGGGGACCGGCAGCACCACGGTGCCACCAGACACCAGCACAGAAGCTGCTCAGACTGTGGCTGTGTCCTAAAAGCTCTGAAAACTGGCACCAAACCTTCCAAATAACAGCAGCTGTGGTGCACCCAGAAGAACCGTGTGTTTTCCAGGTACGATGTGTAAGTTTATAGAAAAAATTCAGCTGACTCTGTAAGAGAAGACAGAAACATGAGCAGCAGGATGGGTGTTCGAGGACCTTTTGCTGGAAGAGCTGAGAAAAAGAAATCCTATACGTAGGGAAGGCAGATGAAACTTCTATAAAATATTTTATTCAAACCTCTCTTACCTGGGTTGTCCAGCCAGGAGGTACTTACAGGAAAAAGCTGCATGGCAGCAGAGCGGAGGAGGAGGTGTGTGTAACGTAGTAAAACCTAAACCTCGTGACCAACGTACTAAGCAGGGCCTTTTACATTTCCTTTCTTTCCCCTTCCCAAAATACAGGCCTCAATTCACTTCCATTTTCCATTGCCGCATGCATACGTTTTGGTCCACGTGCAGAATGTAGGAATTATATTTTCTCCTTTTAACTGCGATCGGTATGAGAAATTTCAGTCCCCCCGAGGGGCATTAGTGCCAGCTGCTGTGCACAATTCCTCTGGGGACACAATGCTTTCGCCAGCAGGCTGAGGGGGTGGCTGAGCGTTCCTTGAGGAACTGCCCCAAAGAATTAACAAACAGCGAGCCAGACCTGCTATAAAATGCTTCGCCTCTCTAAGAAACTCCTAGGAAGAGGGGAATGAGGTCACTGGAGATGATGAGGGGTGCTACACGCTGAAGTAGCCTTCAGCCTTCCCCGGTGAAGTCACTCGGGTAGCAGGACAGTAGTGAATTTGCTGAGATGGAGCATTGCAGGAAGCAAAGCATCGCATTAGTTACGCTCTCCTTTCTGCACGACGTGGTTCATTTCTCCAGCTGATAGCTCAAGTTCTCCAAACAGCAACAGTTGAAGTCACTCAGCTGCAGAAGGGTAAACGTCAGCGTAAGCAGAAATGTGAATATTGGGTGAAAACATCCCGGATGGTGGAGTTACTGCTTTACATCCCCAAAGCGGGTAGGCTGTGACGCAAAAAAAAAGCCCCTTACGACACAGGGCTGCAATGCAAACCCTCCCCCGGTCATCCGCAGTCGCACACCGAGCCCGATGTGAAAACGTGCAGGGCTCCCAACCATGTGAAATAATAATGCCGGGCTCCTGTGCCAAGTTTCCAGCTGTTTCCACATGTGCATCTCATAGTTACCTCCTCCCGTGCGCCTGTGCCAGGACTGAGATTCAATAAAATGCCACACTAATCCGCAGTCCTTTTTCATTAAATGACCAATTAAAGCTGGAGGAAAAGGGTTCTTATTATTATTATTTCAGTTGGGAACATGTTCCCTGTAGAGCCGTGTGGTTTTTATATATATATTTTTGCGATGATTATATTCTCTCCTACTTTATCTCTGCAGAGTTCCGTTGCTACTGCAGCTGCCTTACCCCCAGCTCCTTGCTGTTGCCTGACTTAGTGGAGATTTGGCTTAAAATTCTGTAAAAGGTATTAAATACGGCTGCCTGCAAGTGACTGTATTCAAGGTGAGAATGCCGTGTTTATACACCGGCAAAGTGTAAAAACGGAGAAGTTGGAGGATATAAACAGCTGCAGAAAAGTCTCTGTGCACAGAAAGGTGCTGGTGGCAGCCTGGGGCTGCGGCGAGGCTCGGCTCCTCATGCTGGGCACACAGAGATGGGGATAAGGAGCAAAAAAAGCTCCGTCCCCAAGCAGTGAGGAGGGCAGGGACACCAGGTGGAGCTGATTTGTGAGCTTTACATGAGGCTGAAGCTCACTAAATAAAATAAAAGCTCAGGGTGCCTTAACCTGTCTTGGTTAATCCACCACGTTATGCCCAACACCCAATCTGGGGAGGTCCCGTGATGGTGCCAACTGGAAGAGGAGCTGGAGGTGGTCTTGCTCCCTGCAGAGCTGCGTGTGCTGCATTGCCCAGGGGCTGCCCAGGAGCACGAGATGTCTGCACGGCGTTGGACGTGGAGGACAGGAGCCAGATGGGGCCTCGCTCCCTGCCCATGGAGGTGCGGGGAGTCCAAGCAGCCCGCTCGCAGCCTGCCCTGCTCAGGCGCCTGTGACACGTGCATCTCTCCTGTTTTATTTGATGCACAGGGTGCTTCAGGCTCTGACTCCTCTGTTTTGCATGCTCACAGCTAGCAAAAGTCGAGCTCAACGCCAGATGAGTCTCTCCCGTTCTAAATATCATAAATACATATTGCAGCTCTGCAGACGGTGTCGGGCTCTGGTCCCACCAGATCCGCAGAGAGGAACTGTCACCTTCCTGCCCTGCGCCTCGATGCTTCCCTGGACGGAGCCCAAATCACCTGGGCCCTTTTTTGTTCCCCCTTTGCCACCGTATCGCTTTACAGCCTAACGAGTTAACCAGCGCAGGCGTGAGCACGGCTCTGCTCCCGCGTGCTCCCAGCATCGGCGGCGTGCGATATCCAAGCCTTTGTGCTGGGGGGGAGCGGGGGGGAGCTGCGCCGGGTGGAAATTTCTCACCGCAGACTTTGCTGGGGCCAGACATGCTGTAAATTTTACAAGAAAAACACTTTACAAACCAGAAGTCCAACTCTCGTGCGCATGGAGCCGCTAATTAACAGTTTGGAGACCGGGCGAGCCAGGGAGCCGATTCCACCATCACTGAGCCTCTCGGTTTTGCATCAGGCCTTCAGGATTTGGGGTTCTCTGTGAAGTTCCAGCTCCGGGAGGTTGGGGGCTCCTGTTGCTGTTTTTCTCCCACTTCCCCCACCTCGTGCACAGGACCCCTTGCACCTCAGGCATCACGGAGCCGCATGGCTCAGCTGGAGTCACTGGGGGTTCCTCAACATGCCAGGACTGCAGGCAGGGACACGGCCGGCTTCTGCCCCTCCATGAGAGCCCCCCAGCACCTCTGCACCAGGCAGGGAGCCAGGAGGAGAAGGAGAAATGGGAGACGGGGTTCTGCGATGTGTGGAGGAGGTGGGAGAGCACCTGGAGGTGGCACGGGGCGGTGGCACAGCCGGGACAGACCCGAGGGGAAGCGCCGTGAGGCAGGACAGAAGCAGGCAGACGGGGAGAGGAACCTTTTTTAAAAAGGTGTTGGCTGAAATAACTGTGGTTTTCCTCTAAATTGTGATGAGCAGGGGTCAGAAGCCCTCCGAGGCAGGGCTGCTGCTTGCTTGATGGGCCTTTCCACCAGAATTTGGTGTTTTCCATCTCTTTTCTCTCCTCTGTTTCCCGTGGCAACGGAAATAACAAACTTTGCCATTAGAGAAGATTTGCAGAGTAACTTTGCATTGATGTTCTGCATTAGTCACAGTCTTGCAGGTACAAATGCCGGGTTTAGCTTTCCCACAGTGTCCCCTACTGCTTGCATTAAAAAATCCATTTAGGTGCACGGTAAAAAACAGGGAAAAAAAAATGTAAGGCACTGAAAGTCACCAGAAAGGGAAATGTTTTTTATGGAGCCTCACCAAGAATCCCTGCAAGTTGTGAGATGCATTCATTCCTGGAGGGGGGTAAATACAGAGCCAAAATTGCTGACTGCAGTGTCCTAGAGCTGATTAATTTGGTTCCAGAGGTAGCACGATAAAGGGTTTGGCCTAGACATCGCATGTAAAGAGGACAGACTAGATGAGAGGAAATAAAGAGGATGCAAGAGAAAGGAACCCAGGAATAGAGATTTCACCTTCTTCTGCTTTCTTTCTGTTAGCACAGCAGGGAAAGCAGCATAGGATGGGTGGATTCTCATTTCCAAATGTGCAGTTTTGGCCATCAGGTGCGCTGCGGCCGCTGGCCAGGCTTCAGGGATGCCTGCAGTGGTGGGCCCTGAGTTGCTCTTGGGGCAGCCCAGCAGGGTGCGAGCAACCATCACAGCTCAGCTAATGAGAAACTCATTAAATCTGTGTTCCTGGAACGCCCTCAGCTGCATCCATTCCCTTGGGAATGATTTCCAGATGGGACGAACTCAGGAGCTCTCCGGGCTGCCCTGGGATGCTGGCGTGCCACACCGGGCTCCTGGTGACACCGCAGGTCTTGCTCTGGACCTTGAGTTGTTGGATCCCACAAGATCTGTTCCTGCAACGCCAGGACATTGATTGTTGGCCATCGCATCAGCTGTAATCCCTCCTCAGAGACCGTGCAGATATCTTTAACGGTGACTGTGCTGCAGGGCAGTGTCTAACATTGGTATTTCTTTCTTTTTCCCCAAGACCTACGAGCAGAATGAATGGATCATCCACCTGGCTGGGAAGCTGCTGGCCCAGGAAGAGGAGACCCTGTCCCTGATGGCAACGAACCCATTCGAGGGCAGGGAACCCCCACGGTAAGTTTTGGGTTTTGCCAAGGGAGCTGAAAGCTCCTGGGCTTTGTGTTCAGCGTGATCATTCCTATGCTGGATGTCCAAACACGTTTTCTGTTGACTGCTTGTTATTTGTATTTGATGTTACACAGGAGGCCATTAAATAGGGTGATTTTTTGATATCAGGGCACCGTGAAGAGCTCTCAGCACCTTGCTGTCTTCTGGTGGAGACCTGGGGACCCTCTGGTTGGGTCCCTTCCCAGGCACCAGGGGCTCGGTGCTGCTTCTCTTGGACAGGAATCTCGACTGCTGCGGTGGTTTCCTGCCCAGCAGCTTCAGATTTTTTGCCACGATCACTTTGCGAGGTCAGATCAAAAATACCGTTTCTAGCAGCCTATTGAGACATTTCAAAGATGAAACAGCCCTGCAAAAATACTTGTTTTTGTTGATACTCGTCTCGGAATTGTTTGCATTTTCAATGAAGAGACAAAGCAAACATCAGCAAGGGAAAAGCACAGACGAAAACCCCGAGGTTTCTACAAAAGGAAAATTTTCACAAAAGTGTCTATTTTGTTGATGAAGTTATTTTTAGCTGAAAAAACACTTTAAGGGAATTTTGGATCAACTTAAGTAATATTATGCTCTTGCTAATATTTTCCATTTGAGGCTCTCAAGATGCATAGCAAACAGGGATTAAGGTTCCCAGCACCAAGTGAAATGAACTTCCCTTTGAAACAGAGCTGGTGTTTTTCAGCTCTAACGCAGTGTAGCCCTAAAACCTGGAGGAGAGATTCCTTTTCTAGCCTAGACATTAAGAATTTCCACCTTTTACCAAGGTGCTTCCTTTAGGACATGCCATTCGGAGGCTCATACACTGAGGTGAATGTGTGTCTGCGTACGTTCTGCAGAAAATCAGCAGGCTGACAGCTTGGGATGTACTGTTGAAGGGACTTTCCCACCACGGCATTTGAGTATTTCCTATAACCACATTTCCGGGGTTCCCCAGGCATCCCAAATTGTCTCCTAGCGCACAGGTCCCGTATCGGAGCACTGGTACAGGCTGATGGTAACGAGGTCCCTCCAAGCACAGGAGCCAAAGCTGCTGGAACAGCAGAAATTTGGGGTTGCACATATTCTCCTCTCAGAACCCATTTCCCCTCGGCACAGCCCTCCTGGTGCATGGAGCAGGAGGCTGCCCCTAGCCCGGAGACTCCCCACCGCGCCGGCGTTCCCGTAAATCGGGGTTTATTGTGCAGCTTGGCTTACGGGGCTGTGCCGCGGCTTGTTGGGTCTGGTACACAAATAATTACACCTTGGCTCGGGTCCAGGAGGGACCTCGGGAACCTGTATTAATTACTGCTACAAAAGGCGTGCTGGGAGATAGCAGCACGTCCCTTGCCATGGATGGATACGGCTTTAATAACGTCGGTGGAGGGGTTTTAGCTCTGCTTAGCTCTGCTCGCCTTGCTTAGGAGCAGAGCGGAGGTGCTACGCAAGGGGGCTCGTGCCGGGACCTGCAGGGCTGCGTCTTTATGGAGCTTGTCACAGGATCGTGTCGGGCTGTAATTTGTGAGGCTGAGCTGAAATAGCTGCTGGAGACCTGTACGATGCTGGCTCCGCGTCAAACGGGGGGATTTACTGTCCGAGTCTCCCCAGACTTTGCTGATATCCCCGAGGCTCGGGGCTGTAAATTCACTGAGCGGCGTCCTTTGTGGGGAGTTCCCGTGCTTTGCTTTCTTTTAAAAAGCCAGCCCCGAGTGCTGGCTGACCCCGGGGGGTTCAGCAGAACCTGGACCTTTAGACACCGAGTCACCAGTTTGAATTAGGTGTCCCCTGGTGCCAGCAACCAAAAGTCATTACCATCTGGTGGCTGCTGGCTGTAAACGGCTCTCGCGGTTCGCCGAGTGACAGAAGCATTTGATAATCCCAGAGCTGTTTATTACCGCCTGTCCCCCAGTGCCATAAACATCGCTGCTGCTACTCACCACGACTGAAACTGAAAACAAGACATCGCAGCAGATTAAAACTCAAGATGTGTATTGCGTCTCACCTTGCGAGGCTTTGCCATGGGTTGCGTCTCTTGTATATTTTCTGGCATCAGTGGTGTTAAAAAAATTTAAAGGAGATGAATATAGGAACTCATTTAAAATTGAAAATAATGAAGCAGGGGCAACACTACATTGTTCCAGGTGTGAATAGGTTTTTTGTCATATTCTGTAACAGGTAAGGAAATTGAATGTTCAGGAACTTAAAGCAAAAACAAAAGCAAATCTTTATCTTAGCTTTTATAGGATAACGATTGCCTCGAGGACAGAGGTGTACAAGCATTTCCGATAGCTGTGGAGCAGCATGGATGCTGTGCTGAACACACAGAGCCATATATATTGTTGAACAGGGTCTTGATTCATGCGGTACCTTGCTTTTACCAAAGCACAGACTCTGTTTTCACTCTTTAGCAGCTAGTTTATAGTAGGAAAAGATCAGGATCCAGTGCTGGTTTTATGTGTCAGCTGCCTTTGCTCTGGCATTAGTTGTGCTTTAAAAGTTTTTCATGGGTCTAGTGTATTTTTGGGTGGCTTAAAATAAAAATAACAATTTACAAATGCTCATTTTGGCTCAAACCAAAGTCCAACACACCATTTAACCCTGGATCCCAGTTTGTAGGTCACGTTTCTGGTTTTAGCGAGCCAAACCCAAATACCTGGGACCTTGGCCCTGTCCATATTTTACCCAGGTGCAAAGGGGAGGGCTGTGAGGATGCAGGAGCTGGACCACAGCCGGCAGTGGGGTTGCCACTTAGTCACCGATTCCTGTTGTTATTTACACTTTTTTGGCTGTTGTTTTCTAGTAGCACCTCCCCTGTATATCCTATATATGGAAACTGGAGTGATCGTTTGCCTTTTTTTTTTTTTTTCTCCCAGTTTTTATGCCCCATCCCAGTTCTGCTGAGTTGACACTTCTGGCATTTGCGGCTGGCGCGTTCGCAGCAGCTCTGTCAGCTCCTTCGGATCCAGCATTCGTTCTGCTCAGGCGGGCTCGCCTGCCAGGCTAGCTGGGGCTTTTTTCTTTAAATTTCAAAAATTTGCCATTTCTCTGCTGGATTTCAGGCGGTCCCTTGTTGCACTTGGAAGTGGCTTCCCTCCTGCGCCTGCTGAGCCCCAGTTGCCCAGGAGAGCTGCCCACAGATGGGGACACTTCCCTGGACCCTTGGGCCTGGGAGGGAGCAGAGGCAGCAGTGGGAAATGAGCAGGAGACCCCCGCTTGGATTCATCCCCCTGAGCAATATTTAGCTGCACGCTGCATGCACAGATCCCCAGCGCTGGGGCATTTGCCTTTTTGATGTTACAATTTCATTTCGGTTGTAAGCAAAAACCTTAAATTTGGGCCCTAACGGTAGCATCTGGAAAGAAGAGCAAATTCCAGGGGTGTGGAGCTGTGGTGGTGCCTGGAGGCTGCCCATGAGCTGGCTGCTGCGAGCCTCCAGCGCGGCGCGGTGCCACCTCCCAGCTCACTCCCGCGCTCCCCTTCGGTAGCTGCCTGGAAAAAGGGCTAATTTTCCTACCAGATCCCCCCCCCCTCCACTCTGAAGGGAATTTTGAGACTTAATTATTTTCATTCCCTGCTAGACTAAATAATTAGGGGAAGGGACTGTTTTCCATAAGAACATTACGCTCCATACTCCACGGAGTTTATTCTGTTAATGGAAACTCTACACCTTAAATAGCCAAGGGACTTTCAAAATGAGTTAATGCCTTCGAAATGAAATTTCTGAGACCAAAGTTTGTAGGTTTCTTTACAACTCTAGAAATTATAGTATTTTTTCAAGTGTGATAAACTTAAAATGAGAAACAGGTGACTGATTAAAAATGAGGGCATTGTTGAGCGCCCAGCCTAGCTGAGTGTGAAGCTTTACTTCAAGCAAAGTGATGTTTGTGGAATGTAGATTTACAAAATATTATTGTGCAGCGGATAGTTCATAAAACACCCGCCATCATAAATCTGAATGGTAGGGCTTTGGCTGAGAAATTAATAAGTGTTTAACACACCGTCATGGAAACAGCCTGCAACAACGAAAGAAAACAAAAATCAGGTTTTGCCTACAGAGGGAGGAAAAAAAAAAATCGATTTTATTTTTGACCTGAAGTGTTCAGTGTGTCTGATATTAAATCATGTTCACTTAAGGACTTTTATTCCAATTATAGTAGCACTCTGTTGAAAAAGCCCCAGCGTGCAGCTGAAGACCTGGATTTGTCGCGGCGGCGTTATTTATGGAGGCAGCGCTTCCAATTTGATGCTACCTGACCAGGAAGGGCCAGGCCTTAAAATATCTGTTTACAGCCCTTAGCGGCTCTAACGACACAGAAGAGAACCAGAAATCCCCACAGAGCAGGGTGCAGGGGGAGCTCCCTTGGGTGCAGGAGCAAAGTCCTCCCTGCGAGTGTGGGTCAGGGCTGGGTGCCTGCGGGGAGAGGATGGCGTGGGAGGAGGAAGGCTCCAGGACTCAGTCCAGTGGGGTGGTTATAGGCACAGTGAGCGTCTGAGGAACTTTTTTAGGGTAAAATACCACAAGTTCCTTGAAGTTTGTTTTTTAAATAGAACAAACAAACAGGAGACCAACCCAGCACGGGTGGGTAGTGGTCATTCTGTAATTATTGAGGGCAGTGCTGGAGGAAGGCAGGACATCCAGAATTAGACGTAACTATGGGCTGGAGGGGGAATGATATTTCTAACCCTGTGGGGTCTCCCCAAAAAGAGTCCCTAGAGGCAGTGAGAGCAGTGCTCACGGGCAGGGGATGCTGCACGGGCACGCAAGGCCTTCAAGGTGTGAGCGGAGCTGTGATGATCCCAGGCGGCCCCTCTCAGCCCAGACATTTCTCTCCCGGGACAAGTCTCCCTCCAAGCTCTGATCCCAAAGCCAAGAGAAGTGTTTGCCTTCCCGGCTGTTCAGACGAATGGGCAGGAGCCAACGAAAATTCCCTTTGTCCTCCCCTGGGTCCCTGCTGCGGGTGAGGGCCTGGTGCAGGCCGGAGTTGTGCCCGTGCCGAGCCACGGGAGGGCCCGTCCTGCACCTCAGGGTTTGTTCTGGTTTCCCAGGATAATCCTTTTGTTCTACATTTATTTGATGAACACTGTGATTTGGCAGAAGGTGGCTGTGAGAGATCTCTGGGTACCCGTGTGGGTCACACAGCATCGCAGCGTAAGGTGGCTGCGGAAATCAGCAGAGCCCCAGAGCATCTCTCACGAGAGTTGGTGTCAACCACACAGAAGTAAAATATTTTGTGTGTTTCCCACTGAAAAGATGTTTCACCAGCAATGAGAACTGGGAGGTGATGGAGTTCTTAGGGGTGAAAAAGGCCAAACACGTTCCTTTGGCAATCTCATTGGGTTTTATTGCAGTTCCTGTACTAAGAGCAGCACCTGTGCTAAGATAACACCTCTGATTTATCTTCAACTATACATGGCCTAATATTATCAGAGTGAAATGATTCCGCTGTCCTGGAGGGAGACTTTAAGGAATTTTCTTTACATTAAAAAAAAAACAACTCCATATTTCAGCACTGTCAAGGGGCAGCAGGGCAGAGCCAATGTCACAGCTCTGGGATCTCAGCAGGGCCATGGCCAGCTCGTGTTTGCTCCATGCCCTGCCACCTGCCACATACCGAGCGTTAACCCCTGCTGAAGGTAATGCCTGGCAGTGCTGTAAGCCCTGGGGATATCCACGTTTCTTTCCCACCAGGTTCACTCTGTTGTCGCTGTAGACACAGCCCCTGAACATCAGTTTTCAACCTGTCAAATGGAGTGAAAAAAATCGTTGCCCTCTCCTGAGAGAGTTTTGAGGATGAGTTGCCCACGAGATGCTCCAGCTCTGCAGGGCCAGACCCCACAAGAGCCTTGGATAAAAAGAGGTCAGTGACATGGAAAAAAAACAGCCCATAGAGCTACCCTCATTCTGCAATGGTTTGCGGGCCAAAGATGAATTTATGGTCGCTGCTGCTAGCAGCGCAGGAATAAGCAAGAAAGGCAATGATGGAGGCTCTGCTAATTTAATGAATTTGTACTTTCCACTGCCACTTGCTCTCTGATTTACAATGGAGTGGGGAACTTCGAGATAAAAAAAAAAAAAATCACACATTGAAAAGACGACTCGTGTTTTGGTTTCTTTCTTCCCTCTCCCACCCCGGCTCGCCCTGTCAGGCCATTAATTCTAACAGAAAACACCGGGTCTGGTTTTTTCCCTCGAACCCCTCAGCTGTTGCAGGGAGACAGCTGCACCCTCTGGAACTAATTACAGCTGTCTGGGAGATTTAGCCCTCCATCGCAACAACTCCAATATTGCTGCTAATTTTTAACACGTACAGTTGGAAGATGTCATAATAGGCTGATATATGATCGAATCTTAAAAGTGCTACAGCGCAGCTGCTACCGGGCATCTGGTAGGATGAATATATTGATTTAAAAAATAACGCTGATTATTTTTAGCTTCCCTGCCTGCCCCAAGGCTGCAGCCTTGCCCGATGCATGCGGTGATGGAGGGCGCGTGCATCCCTGGGGGTCGGTGGCACACGTGTCCCCACACTGTGCCACGTGGGGCTGGCAGGCCTGTCTGCATGGCATGTGGACCTGTCCTTCCTCGCCATCTGCACCAAGATCCACAGCTGCCTTGTGGCTCCTCCAGGCACTGCCACCATGGCTGGGAGGAGCTGGCAAAGGGACGCCCGTGTCCCTTGTCCTGCGTCCCATCAGAGGCTGTCATAGCGGAGGCGGTTTTCTGTCTCCTGGAGGAGCAACCTCTGTCTCACTTTATCTGACCAAATCCTATTTCTTGCTTCTCAAGTAATTGTTTTTCTCTCGTGTGTCTCATAAGGGACCTACCCTGGCCGTTGCTGGTTCAGCTGGATGCTTCCTCCAGGCTGGTCCCCACCTGGCTGTGGCAGTTGTACCCGCTGCATCCCGCTGTGTCAGGGAGAGCTCCTGGCTTTTGTTCACTCAATAAATCCTGGGAAACTGCTTGCAGCAAGGAATGGTTTTCCTGACCTTCCTGACTGTCTCTGAAACATGAGCATTGCTCGTTCTTCCCCTGGTATGAGGGATCACCTGTGGCATTAGTCTGCTTTTAACGTAGATGAAGTCAAGTAGCTTGCTCGTGACCTTCCTCAAGATGCTCACATTTCCCTAGCGCAGCAAGCCAGGTTCCCGCATGCTGGGAGTTTCCAGCAGCCAGAGGAGCCTCAGGGACCTTTGGATCCCTTCCACCACCCAGAAGGTCTTTGCATGAGCACCGAGGTTGTGAAAAACCCAAGCTGTTTCCGATAAGGCAAGCTGCAGCCTGCAGCAGTCTGTCGGTCTGCAGGCAGCCACGTCTGTGCGGGTCCCACCTGGGTTATGAGCTGTCCAGGTCCCTGAGTGATGCTTGGAAACTCTGCAAGCCCTGCCGGGACGGGCTGCAGGGCTTTCTGCTCCGGATGCCTTCATATGGGGTGTCCTTGCTCCCCCATGGGATGAGGAGGGAGTAGGTACAGCCAGCCCACACTGGGAGAGGTTGCAAACCCTGTAACTTTGGAAACAAGGTACCCAGGTAGATTATAAATGCTGGGATAGCTTGTAAACTCTATGAGCCCTGAAATGAAGGGCTCCAGTGAGTATTAAATTCAGAAACTTACATCAGAGTGGCTCAGAAGGCGAGATTCACGGAGGTCACAAGTTTTCCACGTATCCCCTGTAGCCTCCAGCCCTGGGAAGGCACCGAGAGGCCGAGCAGTGGAGGCTCTGCAGTGCTTTGGTGCATTTTTGCTGCAGTTGCTCAGCTTTCACACACGGGGTGAGTGTTTCAGAGCCTGGCAGAGCTCAGCACCACAAACCCTACAGCCCTGTATGTGCAGGGCCCTCCTGCACTGGTCTCGGACTGCGCATCCCAGCAGCGCAGGTGGGATGGGGCTGGGACAGGAGGGTCACTCAGGTTAGAGACTGGGGGCTCGGGGGGACCTCTCAGGTTTACTTCGACTCCAAACACGAGGCCTTGAAGCGTGCTCAGATAGAAAGGCAAACTTTATGCCACAAAAATGCAGCTTCAGTTGCGTGTGGTTGCTTTAAAGCTCACACGGTTCTAGTTTTACATGCCGATCCCTTTGATAGCACACATTTTAATAGACAAAGAACATATGGGAAAAATCATACCAAATCAGATGATAGATAGCGTTTAATCTGGGCAGGGAAGCCCAGTTGAAAGGGACAAGGAGCTTTTCATTCCATGGGGTTACTGGGCAGTGCTTGGGTAGGGGAAGGCACTTTGGGGGCTGAGCAGAGTCCTGGGGTCTCCAAGCTCTGCCTGGGGCACTCAGAGAAGTCCTCTGCCTTCTGTTCTCCACATCCCCAGCAAGTAAATGGGGACCTTGCCAGTCAGGGCTTGCAGGTAGCTCCTTTGGGCATCCTGCTGGTTTTGTATCATGGGTGCACGTGGAGATAGGAGTACCTGGACAGTGAAGAAAAGCCCCAAAAGTCCCAGTGAGGCAGCTGGAGTAGGAGAGGAACTGGTGTAAAATCAGCTGGTGGCTCGGCCGCATGCGTCCCATTACCAGGCTGCCTTTGGCAGATGGCTCCATGTCCCCTTCCCCATGTGTCCTGTAGGCGCAGGGGCCTCTATTTTAATGCCATTTCCCAGGTTTTGGGGAGGAGCTGGTTGTGTGGGTTGCTTCCCTGGTTGGTGCTGGGAGCTCCAGATAAGGGCAGCCAAAGCTCTGCTGCTTGCACCTCTCTAGGCAGCCAGAACCGTCAGGATGAAGCTTTTGGGGTGGTGGATTTGCTCTGTGAATTCAGGAAAGCAATCAAGCAGCACAGCTTTTAAACCTCCTAACTATCTCGGGCGGGAGCCTGCAGGCTAACCCAGACCCGCATAAACCTTGCTGCTCAGTAGTGCTCTAATTATGAACAGGAAATTTTGTGCTCCTGCGAAGTAAACACTGTGGGAGTAACACTTCAGCCCCCGTTTGACTTTTACCAGCCACAGAAAAGCGAGGAGAGGGGGCATAAAACTGGCCCTGGCGGCAGGGAAGCCGGCAGCTGCAGGGCAGGGTTTGCAGCGGGCGGCCCCGAGCTGCGGGGGGCTCCCAGGCAGCATCCCCAGGACCCCAAGACCCTGGTGCCTGGATGCTGGATGGGGTTGGGGGGCAGAGGAGCAGCCAGGGCCCTCGGTGTCTGCCCCTTCTGCAGCAGGGAGGTGGCTCCTGCTCTCTGGGCCGATCTTTGAATCAGATTCCTTGGGCTATTTTCCCAGCACCTAACTGAGATCTCCCAGGCTGTCATCAGCACCCCTCTGCTCTTGTTCCAGTCACAATTATGGGATCAGCCCCTTTTTCTGTTTGCCTTTCGTGGATTTGAGGACTGTCGCCAGCCCCCATTCAGCAGGCAGCGAGGTGGGGTGCCAGGGAGTGTACGGCATCGGGCAGCGATGTTTAAATGAGAGCTGTCCCAGTGCAGCTCCACGTGTGTCAGTCTGGGCTCCCTTGGCTCACCCCATTCTCGTGAAACCCCGAGGTGTTTGCTCTGCTTTCCTTGAAGTCAGGAGACAATCCGGGCACGAATTGCAGTCGGTGGCAGCAAGGCAGCAGCCGCCTTCGTGCCTTTTGTTAGCAGAACCGTTCCCGTCGTGCTCGTCTGGGTCCCCGTCAAGATTTAAATTGAGATGTCAAGATGTGCTTGCAGCAGACCTTTTAATTGGGCTGCAGTTTTATCAGCCGTCTGCCATCTCTCCTGCTTCCCGTGTGAGTGCGTTACAAAGGTGAGTGCTAATGGTAGCCCTACAGGAGTCGTCCCTAATTATTTTAGCAGTAGGAGCCAACTCGGCGGCGTCCCGAGGCGCAGCCCTGCGAGCGAGCAGCTGCGCGAGCGTGGTGCCCTGCTCAGTAGCAGGGTTTGTATTTTAGTAGTGAAGCAAAGCAGCTTTAAATGAGCATTGACATGACTTTGACATTTTTATATTGTGGGTTAGTTTATGAACTTATCCAGCAAACGCGGCGATGCACTCCGCAAGCAGGGACCCCAACGCTGAAGGAGTGGGGTGTTACTCCTGCTCTTGTCAGCATGCCCTACATCAAGCGGGACCAAACCTCCCGAACCGAGCGGCATGTTTAGCCTCCGAACGTGTTTCGCGAGGCTGATGAATGCTTCTTTCTGCACTGTTTTAAAATCTCCTTTTCTGTCAACTCCCAGGGCGGCCAGAAAACAGATGCGCTCGGAGCCCCGCTAATAAGCGGCGGAGCAAAGGGAACAGCCGCCGGCCGGGGCAGCGGGGCACTTTGGGGAGCTGGGGTTGGGCTGTGTACCCACAAGTGTCCTGGGCAGAAATACTCCGTAGTGCTCTCAGGAAAGGAAAAAAAAAAAAAACACTTTTGTGCTTTGTTATTCTCCTTTCAGCTAGGTTGTAGAGGGGTGTGTGGTGGTCGGTAGTGCACGGGGTGGTGGTGGTGTGCCATAAAGCTCTCCTGCCTCATGCATTGCTCCTGAATGGCATTTAGAGGAGCCAGGAAGGCTCCAGCAGTGACAGCCAGCACCGCTGCTGGTGGCATAAGGGCTGGGGCTGGATGGGGCAATGAGGAGGGCGAGCCATAAATATGGTCTGACTGTCCTGCAGGGCGAGGAGCCCAGCGCCAGTCCCCTCCTGACCACCCTGTGCTTTGTCTCTCCAAAGGTGGATCCGAGGGGAACACTTCAAGTACAAATTCAGCCGACCTGGGGGAACGCACGCCGGCGAGGGGAAGTGGTGGATTCGGAAGAGGATCGGCGCCTACTTCCCCCCCGTCAACCTCCAGGGCCTGAAGAAGTTTTACGAAGACAGGAGCTGGCCGTACCCCGTGCGGGACTGATGGAGGGGAAGGAGCCAGGTCAAGAGCGACTGGCTGGGGAGGAGCGAGAGCCGGCAGCTCCCTTATAAAGCACACTTCTTGCCTCTCTCTGTATTTTTTTACAGATCGTTGTTTACACATATTTTACAGTAGGTTCCCAGCCAACCTGTCCACCTGCTGTTGTGGTCTGGTTTTTCTCATCTCTCTGTTTCTGTCTGTTTGTCTTTCTCTTCATAGCCTTGCCTGATGATTGATTTCTTTTGTCAGGCTGCTCCATTAGAAAATCATCAGCTCTAGAGTCAAGAGAAAGGAGAACAAATACTGACTCACGTTAATATGTCCAATTTGGCACCTTCCCGATTTGTAACAAGTATTTGTGAAGAGGGTTTTTATACCTCTGCTGGTGCTGGAATTTCACTTTATTAGATGAAGTTTTGCAGGTAAAGCTCAAAATGGACCAAAAACTATGAAATGTACTTTTGGGGGAGAGGTTTGGGGTAAAGGCAAAGCTCCGTTCCCTTTCTCACTGCTGTCCACTTTGCAAACTCTCAGGGCCACATTCAGGTCAGAATTAAATTCAGAAATTAAATTCATATTTAATTCTGTGCAATTTAAGGCACTAACACAGAGGGGGCTCAGCTGAGTTTTCTCCGTCCAGCTGAAAGGAGGCTCAGAACACCTTGCTGCTTTCCCTATCCTTTTCATCAGAGCCCAGTGCTTCTGCCTGTCCACTTTCTGTCTTGCTGCTGCTGGAATCAGCTTGCGAAATGGGATGCAGAGTTCAGAAATGGCTGGTTGATGTTCTGCATCCTGAGCTGTCTGGATCAGTAAGTTGCTGTGGGGGGCAGAAATCCCTGCCCTGCAGTGCAGCACCACTCGTGCCAGCCCAGCCGACTCACTGAGCCACCAAAGCTGCTTTATTCCCAATATACTTGCCCTTATGCTACCCCCTCATCACCCTGGGAAGGGCCTGCCCAGAGCCACCTGATTGCAGGGCAGTGACCAGGCTGCACCCCATCCAGAGCTGCTGATCCCTGCAGGGAGCTGGCCCCGGGGCTGGGGGACCCCCTGAGTCCCCCCTTACCCCTCCTTGCTTTGTAGTCAGGGTTCAGCATCACCCCACAAGGTCCCACCACGTGGGTGTTGCTTGCTGAGCCCTGATCACAGACACAGGAGGAAAATGATAATATGCAGAGCCTGGATGGCTCCTGGAAACAGCGGGCAGCTGGCCCGGGTTGGTGCTAATAACTGATTGCTTGTTAGCACAACTTGCTGCAGACATTTCTTCCTAAAGGGAAAAAAAAAGTTCAAAGCAACCTGCGTAACGCATAAAATCCCCTTGCCTTGGGGTTGCTTGCAGAAAGCCACAGGTCTGCTGAGGGTCCCAAAATAGCTCACGGTGGAGCTGCCGTGTGGGTTCCACGCGTCGCCAGCGCGGCCCCGAGGACAAGCGCAGCCCTGTGCGGCCCTGCAGTGCCCAGCACACAGCACCCACGCGCCCGGCCGCTGCTCGGGGCTCAGCCGGGGACAGGGGCTGCTTTCAGGAGGCGGCTGGAGTCACCGAGTCTGCCGCCGGCCCCACCAAACTCAAACAGGTTTTGTTTTATCGGGCCCTGGCCTGGGCGCGCAGACGCGCTGGGCTGCTTTTTCCTGTTTGCTTAACCTGGGGTTTTATAACTGGCTCTTTCTCTCGGCCCAGAGCCGCGTGTTTGGAGAGCTGGCGGGGTTTGGTGCCGCGGGTGTCTGTGCTCAGGGGGTGTCGAGCATCCTGTGGGGCACAGCCCCGCGCTTGGGGTAGGAGAGGAGCAGCCGCGGGCCGGTCCCGCTGGGTCCTGGCGGTGCCGTTGGCCTCAGCCCCCCAGGGGACAGCGGTGGCTTGAGAGCACACAAAGAGGCTTTCAGACTTCCAGCTCGGGGTCAGCCCAAGCCACAAGTGAAGGGATGAGCGTTGCTCTGTGCTGAGCCCTGAAACGGGTCCGTGCTTGGGGCAGAAACAGCATCCCTTGGTGCCACCAACTGCATGGGGGCTGATGCCAGCCTTGCCCCTGCCCTGTCCCCAGGGCTCATCTGAGCCTGTCCTCTCGCAGCATGAGAAGCTCAGCAGCGTGGCCATTTGCAGTTTTGAAGGAAAAAGATGAGAAAGCAACCAACAGGTAAACCTGTCCTACAGACCAGTGTGGGGGGGTGACCACACTGCAGGGAGGATGCGGGCACAAACGCCGTGTCACACGTTCCCCCCCGCCTCCAGGCCGCATGTACCAAACGGGCACCACCAGGAGGGTATTTCTGGAAGGGGATTAAAGAAAGCAGCTCGTCAGTAACCACAGAGAGCCTTCCTCATCTTGAATTTTTTCCTGAAAGTGTTAAAAAAGGAAACAACCACCCCAGTGCAGGCAGCCCGCTGTGGTGTATGCCCTGACGTGGGTGCTTGCCCACTGGGGACACCGCGACTCTGGGGACTCGCCACGATGACTCTGTTGAGTCCTGGGTGTTACACCGCTCGTTTCTGTTTGCAACAGGGCTTGGTGGCCTGCCTGAGCATCTGATCCCCATCCCACTGACCCCAGAGGTGCCTGTGGGACCATGGGTGCTGTGAGGTGTCCACCTTTGCCAGGGGTGCTCCAGGCTCAGCATGGCCAAGCCCCATGAGGGTGCACAGATGAGCCACCCGTGCACTCCCCTCTCCCCGTGCCACCAAGGCCAGCACCATCAGGGAGATGAGCTTTGCAGGGGTTTAAAACCTGTCCCAGTGACCGCTTGCAGCTGGCACCAGTGAAAGCTGTGGCCACGGTGGTGCTTAGCCCCTCGCCACAGCCTCAGCACCGCTGCAAAGTGTCGGTGCTCCCAGGCAGCAACCGGGCGAGTCCCGTGCGTGAGCTGCATTTGAACCCCGACTAATAGCTTAACTGCAGGGCTTGGAGCAAACCTATAGTGCTCTCTGAACTGTAAATAATGTTTATGGCTCGATTGTGTTTTCCTAAATATTTGCCATAGTTCAAAACCAATATTCTGAATGCGTCTTCCTGCAAACAATGGAACATTTTGTTCCCATTACCATGCGGAAGGACGGGGGTGAGCGCTGCGATGCCGCGTCTCGCTCCCAGCATCTCCCTTCCTAGCATGGCTGGGGGACAGCAGCAGGCTCTGCCTTTGCTGTGCTCGGGGTGACGGAGGCCGCTTTGTGCCCGTCAAGATCTGCTGTAGTTCAGGCCCCCCCAAAAAGCACCAAGCAGAGGTTAAGGGGCGAAGCTCGGCTGCTGGGGGCTGCCGGTGCAGCTGCTGCCTTGCTCAGCCTTCGGGGATTCAGCGCGGAGCCTCCCGTGGAGCATCCCTGTCTGTGTGAGCACAGGAGCTGCCGGCTCTCACCTCGCTGCCAGATGTTATTTGAAGCATTTCATGATATTTTTTTTTCCCAGTTCTCACACAGCTGAAATTCAGCCCTGGGGCCGGATGCTCTCGCAGGGCCACGGGCAGCACCGGCTGCTGGCAGGGTGCTGGGGTGGAGAGCTGGGGGGGAGCCCTGTGCAGCTCGGATCTCTCAGGCTTGGCAGGATGACGGAGCCTCCTGTGGATGGGGAACCCGGGGACTTTGCACCTGCAACCTGTGATGGTTGAGCCTGCCCCATCCCCATCTGTGCCCCGTGAGGGACCAGGCTCCCACTTCGTGCATCCTCCTGAGCTAACTCTCCACTAAAAGCTCCCCCAGCCTCGCCGGCTGCTTCCCATCCGCGTTCATCTCTAATGCAAACAAGCTGTCCCTGTCCGGGGCAGGATCCGTGCCTGCCCCGTCCATCCCAGTGAGTGACGGTGCGAGGGCGCAGCGGGGCCGGGGGGGCGCGGCCGCGTGTCCCACGGGGACAGAGCCCCCCCTGCACCACGGCCGCTCGCGGGCTGCTCACCGGCAGCTCACGGGGTGCCCCCCCCACACACCCCGCTTTAATTAATTTCTTTTGGTTTCCAACCTCTGGGTCAGGGATAATGGAACCCAGACTGTCATTTACATTCCTGTTTGTTGTGCGTGGCGCTGCTTAAGGTTTTTTTTTTCTTCTCCCTTTTTTTTTTAAATCTGAAATTCTCGCTCCACTCTGGAGCGCTGGCTGGAAGATAATATACATTCAAAGGCAGCGAGGAAGGTGCACGCAGGGAATTAAATTAGAAACGTTTCCCTGGGACAAAATTTTTAAAAAGAAAAGGAACAATTATTTTGAGGGGGTTAGGAAATCAGAACCACATTGTGTTATCTGTTGACTGGAAGTTTTCTTGGAGAGGTTTTTTTTTTTTTTTTTTCTTCTCTCTGAGCTATGCACTGGACATAAAACTTTGTGGCGTTCCCAAATCAACGCGCCATAAATCCATTTGAAAGATAACTCTGTCTGAGGCCTGCTCCTGCCAAGTCCCTCTCCCTCAGATGCTGCAGAGGATGGGAAGGGGACACCCACCGTGCACCCGCCGGGGGGATTAGGGTCTGGACATAAACCACGGCAGCTCCTCAGCGCAGGGTGCAGGTCTGTCAGTCAGAACAGCCCCTGGCTTCCCCCTGTGACAACTCTGTTGTGTTTGCTGTGCTCTCCCAGCCCATCCCCTGATCCGGAGTCAGACCTAATCCCACTCCTTCCTCCGGTTCCTTCTTGAGGTCCAAAGTGGTCTCAAAGCCGCTGGTGACGAGGCCAGGGTGCTGCTGTGTGCCTGCCCCATCCTGGGACTCCCAGGCTCCCACGGCAGTCACATCCATCCCAGCAGACACGGGCGGATCAAATTAAGCAGCTTTTCTTTTTCTTTTTGTAGAAAAATGTGTCTGACTCACGGGTTGTTAGGAACACATCCTCCAAAGAGGCGACCCGGTGTGCGTGCACCCTGCGTGGAGCACTGGGGAGCCGCTCACCTCCTGCCCTCTCCAGTCCAGCTGCATCGCGGCACGAGGGCTGTCTGGCTGTCTGTTTGTCTGTCTGTCTGTCTGTGAGGACATGTGGCACTCTCAGACCCCAAGGAGATGGGTGAGTGCCATCAGGAGGGCTGGGGCAGGTGAGCCGTGTGTCCAGCACCCCCTCTGGGGTTGACAAGAGGATGCCTGCTGAAGTGCTGGGTAGGGGGGCGTTTTTAGGCTAAGACCAGGGTGGTGTTTTTTGTTTGTTTGTTTGTTTGTTTGTTTGTTTTCCTTTTTTCCATGATTCCAAAGTTTTTAAAGTTTTGGGTTTGTATTTCCACCCATTGGTGGTGTTGGGTCCTGCAGCCTTGTCCAGGCTGCTCACCCCAAAAAAGGGAACCGGGTTGTTTTCATCCTATACATAAATGCCCGGTCCTGTGTGGCTGCTGGAGAACACAAGTTAATATACACAGGCAGGTGGAATTTAGTTCTCTCTTGTACACAGGGAAATCAATCCCTACTTGGGTAATTTGGGAAAACCCAGCAGTGTGGCAAGCTGAAGGTGTCCACGCCAAGGGGACAGTGGGGTGGGAGGCTGGATCAGGCCATTCAGGGTCCCCAGAGGGGCCGAGCCCTTCGGTTGCATTATTGCTCTCCCTGTCGTGTGAGGCTTTGGCTTGGACTTCACTGAATATAAAGTTGCAAAGGCTTTCAAGTTTTTATAGATATCTCCCTGTCTCCGAGCCCCGCAGGAGAGCTGTCTTCTGGAGGTAAGATGAAAACCTGCGCCGTGTGTTAACACGCAGCATTTAGCCTCCCACAGGAATTTCAGACAGCTGGAAAATCTTTCGTGATGGATTTCTATTTTGAAGTTGTTTCCAAACACGGGAAGGGTCGCTGTAAGACAGCTGAGCTTTCTGCGGGGATTAGCGGTAGCAAGGTGATGTGGGGTGGAAATGCTTTGTGCTGCCGACACCGACAGGGTGGGTTCTGTCACAGGAGGTTCCCGACTCCATCACCATCTCGCTGCTCCGTGCACCCTTGGAGAACTTCTGCCCCCCTTCAAAGCCCCTCAGACTGACACCCTTCCTTTAAAAAAACCCTCTAGGGTTGGTCTAAAAAAACCCTAGGGCTGGGGCAAGAAGTCCTTCCTCTTGTTGGATTTTTTGGGATCCACACAGGTCGTACTTTGAGACCTTTCTCTGGATAGCAGCGTGCATTGGAGCAGCACCTGGGGCCGTGGCTCTGCAGCAGGGCCAGCAGTGAGTCCTGCAGGATTCACCAGGCTCATACCTGTCCGAGCAGCACCGTGCACCAGCCGGGGACCTCCTCGTTCCTGCAGCATTCCTAAGCTGTGGTTTTTTGTCGTGAAGCTGCCAAGCTTCAGTCTGTGAGTTCCCGGAGCCGTCTCGGTGTGCCTTCCCCACTCGGAGCTGCTTTTAGAAGCTGGCTTCGCTTTAACACATATTAAAGGAAAGAGCTTTTTTCCTTCCCAGTAGATTAAGTTTGGCTAAACAATTCAGTGTGAACTGCTGGGCATGAGGCAGAAACCTGTAGGCTAAATTACCCAGCTGCTATAAGTTTAGACCAGCATGGGATGAATTTCAGGATCGTATATTAGTTTTCATTTAATCTGATTATTCTGGGCTGGAGTTCCTGGAGGGTCTTCAGGTTATTGTCAGTCAAAAGGATCTTTAAAAGCTTCCATTTGCACTAAACTTTTCCCATTAGAAGTCTATTTTCATTATGGATCAATTTTTATTTTAATGAAAAAATTATTCCCCTCTTTTTTTTTTTTTTTTTTTTTTTTCCAGATGGGTTAAAAATGAAGCAGCGGCGGTTGCTTCCCTGCTTTGTGTCAGATGTGCAGCCGGGGGGGGGACTGGCGAGGTCCAGGCACGGAGGGGTTGGCGGGGTCTTGCCAATCAAAATGCCATTTTCCTCTTCGGGCGAGGATCTGGCGTGGCTGAAAGACCTCGGGCGGGCGAGGCGGAAAACGCAGAGCCCTTACCCTTGGGATTTTAGTTAAAAAAGCGATGTGGAGGTTTCCAGAAATAAACCCCAAAGCTGTGTCCTTTGTTTATGCAGGGTTTTGCACTGGATGTGCCAGCCCAATCCCTGTGTCCCCGCGCTGCTCCAGCTGGCAGTCCCAGCACTGAGCCATTTGGGACCAGCGCCGTGCGAGGCTCTGTGGGGACCCGCTGCTGTCTCCTTGTCCCGGTGCCTCCTCACTGCCAGAACCGCTCAGCGGGGCACGATTTGCAGGGGGGTGATGGGGAGGAGGGAGCTGAGCCGTGGAGCTGCACATCCCAGCTGAGCACCCTGCGGGTCCCCACGGGTGTTGGGTTTTGTGGGCAGCCCAGGCTTGCTGGGGACAGCCCTGAGCATGTGGAGTTGGTGCTGTTGGAGGTCCAGCCATGCCTCAGTTTCCCTTTATGCAACAGAGGAGATTTCATTCTCTCCGCAGAGATAATGCAGATGTTGGTTTGGTTTTGTCTGGAGGGGAGGATTTCTGGGCTGCTCTCTTACAGCAGAGCCTTCCTCCACCCAACCACCCTCTCCATCCGACAGCCCCTGACTCCCCCATCCTCCACAACCTCCCGTTTCTTCCTCCCCGGAGCAGGAATTTGGGAGCAGCCCTGCAGCAGCCAGGGGATGCTGCAATGCCCTGCACATCATTTATTCGGGGGGCTTTCCCCTCTCCCCCCAGCACGGAGGAGCCTGCTTCCTCCGCGGTAGCTGCTCCGGATAGGATTGCACGTCGCTGAGCTTTTCTGTGTGTGTAACTGTTGCTGAGACAATTACGTTAAAATCACACCACCTGCAAGCAGTTAGTTAGAATAATAAATAAGTGATAGATTATCAAATAAAGTGTTCGCTTCAGATGAGGTCATCCTAGCACCGTGTCGCGGGTCTCGGAGGGTTTGCAGGCTGCTTTCCTGCCGCTGATCAGCTAAATAGCTCTTGTATCAGTCAATAAAAAACTTGTAGAGATTAAAGAATCAATTAGGCATTAGCCGAAGGGGCAAAAGCATAACCCAAACATGCTGATAAAATCCAGTAGGTGATTATGGGAACGGTTCCTATTTCATTTTACGTTAGGAAGGAATAATTGCTCGTTACAGAGCATGGAGCAGGCCTAGCCTGGAGACTTTTCCAGCTTTATAGGGAAGCAGGAGGAAATCCTGGTGCTGGGCTGACAAACGCGGAGGCACGCCGTGTGTTAGGGCTGAATGTGTGGGTTTTGGTGCGTTCTTTAAGGAATGGCATTTTAGCTCCAAAAAGGGAGATGGGGGAGCCTGAGCTGTTGTTTGCCACGGCCTCACCTGGGGAGATTTCTGCCCCAACCAGAAAATTGCCTGCTGAAGACAAAAGGCCATGGGCACACGTTTGCAAACACATTTCTGGACCCGAGCAGCGCTGATGCCCACCGATGGGCTGCACCCTGCGAGGCATGGGAGCATTTATATTCACATGCATTGCGCCTGGCAGATGTCTGCTGTTGGTACACGCACAAATTTTGGCTAACCAACCAAAATCTGATCAGCTGAAAAAGCATTTGGGGATGCATATATTCCAGCCCTTTCCAATATTTCCCACGTGGCCTCCCATTTTCCATGAAAACTCATCCGCAGCGCCAGCTCTGGTCTGGGCAGCTCGTGGGGGGGAGCCGGGCTGTGCCATGTCACATTTTGTTAATTCATGCTAACATTTCGTCTCTCCGCATACCTGTCTGGCAGGTGAGACGGGGAATTTGTTTTTCCCTTTGTTTGTTTGTTTTTTTTTTTTCCTTTTTTACAGTTCATATACCAGCAGGCCGTGCTGTGGCTGCAGGCAGATTGCTTCGTGTCACTTTGTTTTAGGAACGTGGGGGGAGTTTATCCCAGCTTTGTTGATGAGGTTTGGGCAGAGCTGTGCCATGGGGCATGTGCACGAGGCCAGGGCGTTGCCTGGCCTGCGTTTTTCCACATTCACCCAAATAAATAAATAAATAAATAAAGCCCAGAGCTGCAGGGCTGGCTCCCCGGCCGGTGCAATGCCGTGCGGCTCGTGCTGGAGCTCGTCTTGCCCAGCTGCAAGGCGGCCGCTGCCGCCCGGGGTTGGGTTTCCAGTGCAGGGGAAAAAAGAGCCCGATCCTCGCTCGGGGGCTGCGCGGCTAATCCCCTGTTTATTCTCCGTCTAGCCCAGACGCCCACGCTGTCCTGAGCTTTTGTGTTCCTTAACAAGGTCCAGAGTAAAAAGATACCTCTGCGGCAGCTGCCTGCCGCTCCTGGGGCCGGCACTGCTCCGCCTGGCCGCAATGCTGAGCTTTTATTTCACCTACGGTGCTGCACGGACAGCGAATGTAGTGCAGGAAGGCTGTGCGGCTGCTGACCGTACCTATAGTGCATGAGCAATCCCATGTGCTGCCCCTGAGCTGGTGCATTTCAGTGGTAAAATAATCTTTGTCTCCTGGGGCAATTTACAGGGCCAACTGCTGTTCTGGAGCTGGGGAAAGGGGAGCATAAGTGGGGAAGTGGGATCTCCACACTGCAGCTTATACATCCCGTTACACTGCCAGTGAAGTGTTGAAAGATGCAAAACTAAATAATAATAATAGTAATAGAAATAATAATAATAGTAAAATAGTAGTGCTGAAATCCTAAGGGAGATAAATATACTTTGGAAATAAAATCAATAAGCGTTCTCATCTCCTGGAGTAAAGTAACTGTTTAAAAGGCCGAGATGGTTCTGAAGCCTTTAAATAAATTCAGAGGTGACTGAATGAATTTAAATGACTTCAGTCTCTGAGATTGTTTTGCAAGATGCTGTGTGAGGGCCCTGGGCGCTGTGTCCCACAAGTACCCCCCTGCCTCCGATGCAAAACGTGCCCGTAGCCCGCGTGGCAGAGCCACCCAAGGCAGGGCAGCAGGGGGACTTTTCAAATAGGTGATTTTCCAATTAATAATTTGCTGGAAGTGTGTTTTCTGCAGCCATGCTGGGCACCGCGCTGGCCTCACAGCACCCTCCTGACACAGCCCTGCTCACGGGGCAGCGCATCGGCCACCGGGGTTTGCTTCTTGAGCTGGAACCAGGGGCCAAGAGCTGACGCTGGAAAAAGCCAGAAAGGAAATCAGAAGGATTCCCATCCTTGACAAAGCGGCTGCTTTTCATAAGCAGCTTCTCCCCGTCTCCAGGAAGGCCTTTGGGAACGACCACAAGCCGTGTGACCCCTCCGCAACCCGTCCCGTTTGTGGGGCCGCAGGTGCCCACCGCAAGGCCAGCGCGGACAGCTGGGTCGGCTCCTTGGGAGACCCCAGCACCCCTTCCCGCTCGCTCCCCTCCTCTCATTAATTGCGTTTTCTGTCCCTTTGTGGCGCGGGCACGGCGGCTCGAGCATGCAGCTGTGCGCCCGGCGCGGAGCAGCCATCTGCAGCACCCACCCTGGAAGAAAGCCTCGCAGCTGCGCTCGCCTGGTACCGGCGGTACCCGGACGAGGTCATTCATCACCAGGAGCCCGGGCAAGGAAGCTTGGCAGGGAAGAGGAGGACGGCAACCACAGGAGGCAAATTTTAAAGATACCGTGCGGGTGGCAGTTGTTGTATCCGCAGCCTGAGCTCGTTTCCTCTCGCTGCTTGAGACGGGCAGCGATGGTCCCCGCCGGGGCTGGGAGCGCCCTTTGTGTCCTGCCTGCGATGGAGCAGCCCCAGCACGGCTCCATCGAGGAGCAATGACCCAGGGCTGGGGCCAGCTCTGCCCCAAGAGGTGGCAGTGGGTGGTGGGGTGGGTGTCCCCTCTCTGTGCAGCGTGAGAAGCATGGAAATGGGGAATGAACAGCTCGGTCCCAAGGGCAGCACGTTGGGTTATGCTGGGAGGGTGCCTTCCCTGCTGCCCTCACTGAGATCCTTCCTTGCTGCCTTGCCCCAGTCTCTAGAGCCACATACAATAACAGGAGAGCAAAATGTGTGAGCTGAGCCCCGTAGGTACTGAGGTGCACCATCCCCACTGGTTCTGGCTGTGTGAAATGCAGCAGCTGCAGGTCCCGTCCCCCCCCAGCACCCGTTAGCAGCACGGCTGGCTGGGAGAGCAGCCACGGTGATGAGCTGAGGTCCTGGACTGGGGAGCTCATGGTCACCCCCTGGGCCTCCTCCTTGGCTACTGCTCAGCCTAGCAGAGGAGCCAGCAGACACCCAACAGTGACATCCACTGCAGCTCTGATCTTGCTTCTGGTTTTCTTAGCCCCCAGGTCACTGGAGAGGAGGGTGGGTATCAGGAGCTGTGTGAGAGCCATGAGCTGAGCACCCCAAAACAGCATCTGCAGGACCCTGATGTGCTCCAATGGACACAGGGTGCCACTGCTGGACCCTTCGGTGGCGACAGCTTCACTCGGATAAGACAGGACACGGTCACCTTCCCAGCAGAGAGAGGTGAGAGTGGGGAGCACGGTGCTTGTCCCCAAAAGGGACCAGGGAACAGGGTGCACGGGGGCACCTGCAGAGCAGAGAGCAGCAAGACCTTGTCCAGCAATGCGCATCGCTACTGGTCGTCTCTCCGTGGGATGCCCTGTCTTTCCTGTTTACTTGTTATTTTGGAAATGGAACAATAAATAATTTATCGCTGATCGGTTGGCACGCGTCCGACTTGTCAGTTCAGTCGATTTTAACTGGCCAAGTGTCAGGGCAAAAGGCCAGGAACGCTGTGTTAGGGAACAGTCAACAGCACAATTATAAGATTAACACCTTGTTTAGTGGTCAGATACTGTCGAGTGGTAAAAGATTGCCCCGGTTTGTCTCTATAGAGCATCGCTCACAAATTACCTTATTAAGCAGGATCTCACTCGCGGTCGGCTCCCTGCACCTGTGTCCTCAGATATTTCCATTCATGCTGGAGAGGAGGCCAGCACTGCCGGGGCTGCTGGGGGCTGCGCAGCTGCGGCAGCATTATTCGCTCTTAGCATATTTGCATATCAATGAGACTCTGATTAATATTTAAAGAGCCAGCTGTCCGAGCCACCTATGAAAGAAAAAAAGCTCTGTTAGTGTTTTATCTATTTTATTATTTTTTTTTTTAAGGGATAACACTTACTGCCCTTTATCAAGTACGCTTCATTTTTAACCTCCCCCCTATTCTTTTTATTAAAAAAAAAAAAAAATGCCAGGGGGAAAAAAAAAAAAGATATGAAACGCCATTAAGGAGTTATCAGTGAATTAGTTGTGCTGCTCTCAATGCGTCTCAGTGCCTTTGTGCCGCGCTTGCAGCTGCATGGCGCAGGTTTGCAGGGGCCGCGGGGCCGGCGGGCGCCCATGGGAACCGCGGCTGGGGGCAGCTCCGGGAGAGCGCTGGGGGCTCGGCAGCGGGTGGCAGGGCAGGGGCTGCCTTGCTGGGGGCCTTTTTTCACCCCGGGTTCCCCTCGCTGCCGTGGCAGAGCCATCGGCGGTGTCGCTGCGCCCCAGTTCTCCTTGCATGTGGGCACCCGAAATGCTCCCGCCACTGGGGGCTCACTGGGGTGGGCTGGGGGCTTGTTGGGGTGGGCTAGGGGCTCGTTGGGGTGGGCTGGGGGCACAAAGCCACTCTGTTCATGCCATGTGCACCGTGTGGTCACTGTGGCCATGTGGCCGGTGTGGGCATGGTGAGCACGGTGATGGGCGCTGGTTTGCGCCCCACCAAAATTCGGCTACGGGAAAGGAGCAGGACACAAAGGAATGGCTCGAGCAGGCTAATCAGCTGAAATGCCAGCGAAAAAACGAGGCTTGGTATTTTCTGTGCCTTCTCAGCGCTGTTAATCGTCAGGCCTTTTTGTTTCCCTGCTTAAAAAGCTGTCATTTTAATAGGCTATTCTCTTGCCGTTTTTTTCCTTGCACGTTTGTCAATAATCCTCAAACAGCGGAAGCTTTGTTATCCCAACTAATTGGAGTCAAGTAGGGCTCTGATAAAAGATTTTTCGCCACCAAGCCCTGGGAAAAATGCAAAAGGATTTTAATTTTCAATAAAATATGCAGATAAGTAGAAATTAGCAGTGGGGAAGGGGGTCTGGAGGCTGCGTGAATAATGGTGCTGCTCAGACGGCCGCGGCTCGAGGGACTTAATGAGGACTTCAGCGGGTTGTTTGCGTTGCTGCCGGCTCTGCGGGGCAGGCAGGGACCAGGGGGTCAGCACATGGACCCTGTTGGGATGGCAGTGTCCCCCCCGCACCTGCCTGACTGCCACCACCCTCCAGCCTGCGCTTTCCAAGGGAAAAGGATCACTCGGGTACTTTTTTTTTTATTGTAACCAGTACTTTTTGCAGCGGTGGGGTTTATCTGGCAGGTCGCATCCAACTGCAGCTGCTGCAGAAATATTTCAGGTCGTGCTTTGTTATTTTTGCACAGGAATGGGTGAAACTGGGGCCTCTGTTAGGACGGCATCGCTGCGGGACATGTGCAGCTCCCAGTACAGGCACGCGTTTGGCCGTGGCCAGGTTTGGTTGGGATGCACGGGGGCTCGCTGCTCACTGCCTCCCCCCTGCAAGCACCACGCAGTAGCTCCATCCCGCCTTTCCCAGCAGCTCAGAGCACTTCTTAGGACGATTTGGCACAACTAATGCCTCCCAGCAGATGCGCCCCATCCCGCTGGGATGTGCTCAGCCCGGGGCAGGAGGCAGCCGCACGCAGCCGCCGGGGAGAGCAGGAAGGAACCGGTGGCCCCGTGGCCAGCTGAGGACGCGGGGAGCAGCCCCCCTGCTGCCAACAGCCCGCACGGGGGGCTCGCAGAGGGCCCTGGGGGGAGCACAGCTGAGCCGTCACCTGTTGGAGCTCAGACGGCCGCAGCTGCGCCCGGCAGCTTTGAACCCGCTGGATTAGGCAGACAAGAGTGCCCCGCACGCACTTGTGCTCCGCATGCCAATGCCTTCCTCCTCCTCCTCCTCCTCCTCCTCCTCCTCCTGGTGCACGCCCACAGCCTCCCCGACCCAAAGTCTCATCCGTGTTGGAGCAGCAGAGGTGTGTGGAATTCGGATGATTTCACAAAACGCACCGTGCCTGGGGAGCACATCATGCAGACATCGCGTCCAGGGGCCGCATCGAGCCTCTCTTTTGTTTTTGGCCCCAAAGTGAGCAAAACGTGGTGTTTCCAGGAAAAAGCTGATGGCTCAGCTGGCCGGGAGCCCACCGCCACTGTCTGCGTGGGTAAAATCATGGGAAATCTGGGAGAAAAAAAAAAAAAAAAAAGTTATATATTTTAACTGGGAGAGCCAGCATGTAGTCACAGCCCAGTGCTCAACTGCAGTTTTTCAGCCCTTTCCCATCACCTTCCCACCCCCGTTGTGGTGGGGCTCACAAATCATCTGCACCCTCCTTCCCCTGTTTTGTCTCGCCCTCCTCCACCAAGCATCCAAAAACCCAGAGGTGCTCCAATTCTGCCCTCGGACAGCAGCAGCCCAGATGCCCCTGTGCCCTGGCGGAGCTCAGCACAGCTTTTTGGGGACACGGAGGCTGCAGACACGGCTTTGCTGCCCCAACCATGCCCTGCTGCTCCCCATGGGCTGCCTGTCCTCGGCATGGGGGCTGGGAGCTGCCCCCACTTCTCATTCCCTGCTCGAGCTTCAGACAAACCCAAAGCCCATGAGGTCGGTGGAAGCGGGTCTGAGGATGGCCTCGGTTCCCAGGTGTGTTGCTCAGGATTTGCCCTCTGCCAGTAAAAGCAGAGAGGGATCGGTTTGGGTCTGGGTTGCTGGGTTTTTGTGTTTTTCAAGCTTTCTTCCCCGCGCTGTACTTTTAAAATTGACGAGTTTTGCTATCTGTTCCCCACGCTCATGCTTTTGGTCTATTTAAGAGCAAGACTGTAACATTAAGGTGATTTATAGCAAGCTCTGGAGTGGAAGGGCAGAGAGCTGGGTATTTTTTTCCTTTTCCTCAGGTGAAAGAAAACCTCGAATGTTAACTCATGAGACATTACAACGACTGCTCCTTCAATCCTTGATTTACGAGCTCAAATTTATGAGTTAAAAATTATTATTCCACTCGCATATATTTTTTCCCCTGGCCGTTTTAGTGCTTGTGAAAGGTGAGGGTTTTGACAGCTCCTGGAAACAAAAGCCTTTAATATCTCCCCGAGCGAGGCTCTCCCAGGCAAGAGGAGAGCTGCCAGGAGGACTTTCCCTCGCCGCTGCAGATATTGGTCACTCCAGCCCCAGCTTATCCAAACAGAGCAGAAAGTTGGCGTGAGATAAGGCAGGGCTAATGAGCAAAGTCTGGGTTTTGTGCCTCTGGGATCATCCTCCGCACCCGGGGAAGATGGGCTGGGGAGCACGGCTGGCACAAGGATGCCCATCGCAGCCCTGCTCCTGGCCACCTCCAGGCTTTTTGGCAGGGGATGCGCAGGGCACTCTGCTTTGAAACCTCTTTCTGTAGTGCAAATCTTACAAAGCACTGTGAGATCATAGAAAGATTCAGTGTGTTACCCATGATGTGGGATGTCTGCAGCCCTCAGCCCGGGTTTGAGGGGATAACCCGGCCCCACAGCATCACCGGGAGATTTAAGGGCACGTTGCTGGCAGGCTGCGGGAGCCCTGCTTGTGTCCCTTACATCAAGCAGGGAAAACCAGGCGTAGAACTGAGTATTCAGTAAAGAAGCTGTTTGTTTCCAGAGCACCTTTCCCATCACATCGCAGCAGCCGGGCTGTGCCGGCTCACCCTCCTCCCCCCAGGTGGCTGCAGGATTTTTCTGATCACTTTGGTGACGAACCTACCCCAGCCCCGACTGACACCAGCGTCTTGGGCTAACCTAAGCTGGCAGCAGCCTCTAAAATGTAACATCTGTGAAATACCAGTGAGCAAAAAATATCCTCTTTAAAGCATATGTCGCGCAGTGGCTTGGAGAGCCTGGGGATTAAAACCTTTGTGGCACTCGGGAAATAGTGCCAGAGCCCCTGCTGCACTTCATTAAAGTACATTTTTGATGCAGCTTGCCTTATTCAATAACAATTTAGCTGACCAAAAGCCGAATCAAAAGGGACAGACAACTGCACAACGTTTTGTTGCATTTGCATTTTCTGCATTTTTTTGTGTCAATTTGCCATCCGCTGCCGCAGCGCTGGAGATACAGCTCTGCTATCCAAAATGCAGCCAAAGCACCCCCAGCTTGGGGCAGCAGTGCTCGTCCCATCCGTGGTGGCTGCCTGTCCCAAGGTCACCACGCCGCAGAAAACACTTCTGGTTTTACTGGCCACGAAAATGAAAAGTTGGGGTTTGGGCGGTTTGAGTGTCAGAGCAGAAAGGAAAAGTTGTGCTGACCTTGGCTGCTTCCTGTGGACATTTCCATTTTGAGGGAAAAGGCATTTTTCTGTTGAAAAACACGCTCTTGCAAAGAAGAAGGATGGCTCGGTCAGCTCAGGACCAACACGGATGGCTGCAGATATTCCTGGTGCAGATCTGTCCCTGAGGCCACATCAGGGCACAGATGGGACAAACATCCCACATCCCGGTGGCTTTATGGACACCTGGGACTCTGGAAGCCCCGAACATCTCTTCCATCTTACGGAAAGTCATTGCAAGAAGTGAGCCAGTTTCAGGGTATGAAATGGCAGCTCACATGGCATCGAGTTGTTTTCATCTCCTTCACCAACCTGCTCCTACAGGCAGATTTTCTTACCCTCAAATTTGCTGAAAAAAAAAGAAAAAAAGAAGAAAAAAAACAGGTTGAGATTTTGTATTTCAGGTGTATGGGGTGAATTTTTTTCCTTCATGCAGGCAGGGCAGCTGAGGCTTTGCTGGGCATTGGCTGCGCCGTGTTTGAGCCACTTGATTTGGAGAGTGGAATATTTGGGAATATTTTGAAATGTAATATTTGGAAGAGGATATTGCATGGGCTGAGACTGCAGGCACTTCTCTATGTGAGTCTGTACAGGGCTGATCTGCCCTAGGGTGTGGTTTTTGGGGTGAGGATCACCTTTTCTGCCCTTGTTACCTGCCCATGGGCAGAGCAGGTGCTGCGCTCATTGCAAGCTACCTCCTGCAGGGTGGGCACAAGGAGTTCGAGGTGGAACAAGCACCGAGGGCTATTAAGGGACATTTTCCAGCTTCAGGCATCTCTGACCGTGCCTGTTCCCTCCTGGTGCACCAAAGCCCAGACTGAGGGATCCAGCAAAGCCCTCGCGTTCTCCATCCACGCACCACAATGTTCGCACAACTTCATCACCATGGGCTCCCTTGTGTTGGGTGAGCCGGGGAGCAGGACAGGGCTGGGGATGACGTGAAGCCGTGAGCGATGCTCCTGAGGTCAAGTGCGGGCAAAAGGGGGTCCCAGGGGAGCCGGGCAGCCAGGTCCAAGCGTGGCCCCACCACGTGCATCTTCTCCAGGAGCAGCCAGCCAATGTTCCCACAGCGTGTGTCACGGTTCCCTGAATAACCAAGGCGTTCGTACAAACAAAACAAAGAAACCCTCCGTCTCTCCGGAGACAAGTCACAAACAGAAAGCCAGGCCAAGCTCATTGATAGAGCTGTGCGCGGTGAATCACTCAACCAGCTGTAGTTGAAGCAATTTGGGTCAACTATGCACCCTGGCACAACTCCACTGGCTTATCTTGCCTTTCACTTGTTGTACCTCAGCTGAGAGCTGTGCGGGGCTGTCCGCTAACTGGCGAGTCCTTGGTGCTGAGGGTGGGTACCTGCATGTGCAGATTTACCTGAGGAATATGCTCTGATTTTTTTCTGCCTGCCTATGGTGATGGCACTTTTATTCCTGGCTCGTTTTTCCTGCAGCCACACACAGAAGACAGCAATGAGCAAGGATTTGCACTGAGCTGCTCACGTCCCTATGGGTGCAGGATGCACTCAGAGCCTCACAGGTGTCCGAACAGGTCTGTAACATGCCCCGTGGTGCAGCACCGGGGTGCCAGGCATTGCCCCACCTCTGTGAGCCAGCACGGGGCCGCAGCGAGGTCTCGGCGCAGCTCCCGATCAGCGAGCGTGGGCCCAGGGGACCTTTCTCCAAGATTACATCAGTAGCATGAGGATGCTGAGTGTACTGTCTGGGAATCTAGAAGACGAGGGTTTTTTTTTCTTCAAGATTATGTATATGATAAAATATGTTCTTCTGACTCTCTTTTTTGGGCCGCCTGCAAGCAGGGATGTGCTGCAATAGCGGCGCTGCCTGCTTGCCCCGCACCTGGGGCAGTTTTGTTTGCTGAGATGGGGCAGGACGGGGCTCGGGGCTCAGTTCCCCTTCTCCGAGCTCGTGCCCAGTTTGGTACTGGTGGCAGAGTGGCTGGAACTGGTGTGGCTGGGCAGGAGGGGTGTGCACAGCACTGGGTTCTCAGCAGGGGCTCAGCGCAATGGAGATGTTTGGGGTTTGGGTACCACCATCAGGGTGCTCCGAGCAGGGACCAGCTCATGAGGGCAGCTTTATTGGTGCTGTCCTTGGAGCTGGCAGCTGTCTGGGTGAGGATTTCGGTAGATGAAGGGTGCAGCGTTGTGTGGCAATAGAACCTGGTGTTTCCAGCCTCCTAGTAGGGGATTTTACCCCAAACGAGGGGGTGAAGTAGGAGAAGGATCCAAGGAGGTGCAGCTGGGAGCCTGCCTGAGATATGGTGCACACAGAGCTCAGCCCAGCTCTACACAGGGTCCTGGTGCAATGCGGGACCAGAATTGGGGGGACGAGGGCAGCCCGGGGGCTCTCTGTGCGGGAACAAGCTGCTCTGCACAAGTGTTTGCCGGCAGCGGGGGGGAGGCAACGAGGATCCAGTTCCTCGATTTGAGGTTAGCTGGAAAATGAAGGTCTGCCCCCGGGCAGCTGGGGATTAGCTGGGGGGAACTGCAGAAGGGGGCAAAACGCGGGGCTTCCTTCGGCCAGGATGACAGGAGCATAGTTGAGCATCAGCCAAGGCCTCTCGCAGCCCCGCGCCCCGCAGACAGACTCCACCTCCCGCAACAAGCGCCTCGCGCCGGCTTGGCAGCGCCGCTGCTTCTGGCAGCCCCCTCCCGAACAGCCTCAAAACGTGTCTGACAGATCCAGGGTGAGCTCTGGTCCCAAAAAGGGATGAGAGGAGGGGGCCGGCAGGATCCACATCAGCTCTGCTGCCCGCGTTGTGCCCTTCCTGTGGGTGCCGCTTGGCCAGAAACAGGTGGGAGAAGGGGATGGGGCTGAGCATCGCCCTCGGTGCTGTGTTGGAGAGCCAGGTTGTGCACTTCAAGCCCTTCTGGATGGAGGAGGGAGGTCAGGGCATGTCCTTGTCCCAACTGGTAGCCCAGCGGGTTGCCCTGGTGCCCACTGAGCCTGCCCAGGGCTCCTGGCTGGCAGGAGGGATGCTCGGAGGGACAGCGCTGGCTTGCCAAGCCCTGGTGTGCTGGGGAGTGAAGCATCTTTAAAAAAAATAATAATAATAAATTGCTCCCTTTCAACATTTCAGCAGGGAACTGAAATTTTAGCGGTGGGGGAAAATGGAAGAAAAATTTGTCAGTGGGGATGCCGGTGAGTCGCTCGGCTCCTCTGTCCTCCCCCAGCACAGAGCAAGAGGGGATTGCTCCACAACTGCAGTTTTCACCCAAAGAAATTAAAACAAACAAACAAACAAAAAGGGAGAAGAAAGAAAGAACACTTGGCCGTGTTTTTCATGGTTCCCTTCCCCCTCCTTTTTTGATCGTCTCTGTCTTGTCCAAGCCTGGTAGAGGCCGACAAGTGAGGATCTCACCCGTCCTTTCAAAGTAGCGGGGAGGAAGAAAGCAGCCTTTGTGAAGGGGTTTCTGAACTTCTCTGTTCTGGGAAGGTTGGAAATAGCACAAAAACATCCTTTCTCACTATATTGTGTCGCTTCCAGCTCTAAGCTCCACCATGACCCAGATGTTTAGATGCTGATGCTGAAAAGGAAAAATAAGAGCTACGAGAGAAAGCCAAGAGAGGGGGGTCGCTGTGTGAAATTCGCTTCTAGAAACCTGCTCTGGGTTGGGTAGGATGCTTTCTTTTAGGATCAGGAAAAAGAATTAGTGAAGGAGATTGAGACGTTGTGAATCAGTCTGAACTCAGTGGGTACCGCGGTGACTGTTAGGCCAACTGCACACCTCCCTCCATGCAGCTGTGTAGGGTGCTGTAGGACACTGCACAGTCAGCCTTGAACGTGGTCAGGATTTGTTTCTATCAGGAATTTTTGCTGCCTTTTGATCCAATTCTCCTCTTTTCACCCCTGTGTTTTGAAGTGCCGTTTTCCTGCCCTTGGTGCGAGTGCATCATTTTGCTTTTAAAGTTATCTTTATTCAGAAGGAGGGAGCTGTTTAGGTGGATGTAGGGAATAGCTGGTACTGCACACTTGGTTGGACAAGGAAAGTTAAGTGTGAAACTCTTCTGTATTGTCTCTTTCCTCTCTCTAGGGCAGCAAACCCTGTGTTGGGGTGGCAGTAGGAGCAGGAGATGGACACCGTGCTCACCCACAGGCCAGGCACGTGCCAGGTGGGTGTCCCCGTGTCCCCCGCAGGAGCCATCCCCGGGTCTGTCCCCAGGGTGTGAGTGATGCTTGTTGCTTTGGGGTGATGCCTTGTGGCTCTGTGACTGCTGGGAAAATCCCACGCTTTGCTCCTGTGCAGGCTGCTGGGGGCAGGGAGATGGGTGCAGCAGGGAGGGTGACATGGTCAGCACCCAACGTGGGCTGTGTGGGGACAGGGAGGATCCATGGATGTGAAGGTGACCCCAATTTTCTCCAGTGATGTGCCCTAAATTATGCTGCACTTCTGCCCATCCCTAAGCTTGCTCGGATGTTCTCCTGCTCACGGCGGGTCCCTGCAGCCACAGTGTCCCCATGCACCCCCCTCACCATTCCCCAACCCTTGCTGGACAGGAGAGCGGTCAGAGACCCGGCTCCCGCCCTCCCTTTCCCCCAGTCGTGCTTAATTCAATTTGCTGCTCCCCAAACGGCTTCCCATAGTTTGACCATTAACAAATGGACTTGGCCAGAGGCCCCGGGGACCATTTGCATGATAAACCTTCTGCCGCGGCGCGCGCGCCAGCCCCGGGCACCAGCGAGCCACGAGGGCCCTGCCAGCAGCCCCGCGGTCGGCACGCCAAGGAGAGGTGCCAAATCTCAGCCAGCCCGTGCCAATTCGGAGAGAAAGGGGCGAGGGAGCTGCACACAAAGAGCGGTTTATAGCCCGGCCGGGCACCTGACACTGGGAGGAGGGAGGGCTGGGACGTGCTTAGCCCTGATAATCCCCGGGTTGAGTTTAATATATATATATATACTTTTTTTTTTTTTTAATCAAAAGCACAGCAACAGCTGGGGCCGAGGCTTTCCAGGAGATGAACTCATGAACAACTGTTCAAAATAACTTTATTCGTACTGCTATTAGATCAGTCCACTGGGGAGCAACCAATTATTTTTGATTACTCGAGGCAGATAAGGCTGGGGTAGAGCCGAGAACCACGCGCTGCAAGGGAGAGGGGCTGGAGGGAGGCACCTCCTGGCTCACGCACGCTGGCTGCGATCTCCCTGGCAGGGTGAGGGCCCCCAGCCCCTGTGGGAGCCCCCAGCCCCTGTGGGAGCCCCCAGCACATTGGGTTTGAGGGTTTTGCACAAGGCTTTGCAGGTGTGCGTGGTGTGGGCATGAAGGAGGCACAGGTGTGCTGCAGGCAGGCAGGTGGGGTTGTTTGCAGGCAGGTGTGTGTTGTTTCCACCTACAAACCAATTAACGGTGATGCTGCTGAGCTCATTAGCCTGCCTGTGGCTGGCCCATCCACCTTGTTTGCTAGCCCCCAGCATGCAGACAGCCCAGTGGAGCACAGGGATTGAGCAGGGCAGGTCCTGTCCCAGCAGCTGAAACAAGCTGTGCCTGGTCTTGGTGCAGCAGTGCCAGCAGGAGTCAGCATGGGCAAGGAAATGAGACGCTTCCAAATAATTTACCACCCTCTGCTTGCACGAAATCCATTTGCACGGTGGGTGAGGAGCAGAAAAGGGGGATTGGGGTCCCTTTGTGCTGCTCCGAGGCACAGAGCCGGGCTGCTTGGGGTGCAGGACCTGTGCAAGCTCCGCACTGCCCCAGGGTTGGATTGGGCTGGATGTTTCCATCTCTTCCCTTACTGGGCTGGGCTGGGCGTTGCCCATCACCCAGTGGGCACCAGTATGGGGTGGCTGGGCCGGTGGCATCCCGCTGTCCCTGCCCCAAGCCTTTGACTTTCCAGATTTTGCTGTGCTTGGTCGCTCGCCCTGCCTTCATCCCTCGGGTGCTCGGGGTTAAAGTGCATTCAGTCAGCTGAGGCCAGTGCTCACCATTTCTGCTTTCCAGCATGACATCAAGCAAACCTGAGTGTGCGAGCTGCTAGCCAGCAGAACGGTCTCCCAGGGGAAGGAAAGGTGGAAGCTGAGACGCTGAAAACTGGGCTGCAGGGAACAGCCTGCACTGGCCAGGAGACAGACTGCATGATCTAATAGGTCTTTTCCATTTCTCGCTCCTGTGATTCAAGAAGTCCTGTCGCTGGGGATTTTTTAAAAATAGACTGGATGAAACACAAGACGGTGGATGGACAGATCGGTCCTGCCTTGGCCGGGGGACAGGTTGGTCTAACAGGACTTTTCCATCGCTCTGTTCCATGATTAGTCAAGACAAGAGGAGAAAAAGGAAACTGATAAACTCTGGATGGAATTACTGTTGTGTTTGCCTTAGTCAGGTTATTATAATCCTGACATCATGTCTTGAAAAGAAGACTGGAAATAAATCTCTAGCAGATAGGATCTGCTTGCGGGGGATGAGGGGTGCGCGGGGCTGCGGGGGGGCAGGAGTCAACCACCGCTGGGTCCCCCTGCCCAAAAAGCCTCCTCTGGGCTCCCAGCCCTGCAGAGGGAGCAGGTGGCTTCCAGGAGAGACCTCGCTCCTTCTTCTGCCTGTGCTTTCCTGCCAGAAGCACCTCTGTGGGGGTGGCACAGGTGCCTTCGGGGTGTAAATTGGGGTTTTTGGTCCCTCTGCTGCTATGGGTGGGTGCGAGCCCCAGGGTGAGGCTGCCCCAAGCTGTGTCAGAGCCCACAGAGCCCCGGTCCTTACTGACCACAAAGGTCCTGGTGGAAATCACCGTTTCAGGGAGACAAATGAAATATTCTCCCTTTTTTTCCCTAGCAGGTCTCCACGAATGGCAGGTCTCAGTCTGGAACTGATTTGACTCCAGTCACCAGAGCCGCTGCTACCAGGGATTTTGTAAGAATCTGCAAGGCCTTTAATCTCTTCCCCTACAAATAGGTATGATGTAAAACCCAAATCCTGACCACCTCGTGGTTACAAGTTCCTGCAAGAGCCAGGAGCATGAGCCCCGGGGTCCTGGCCAAATTCCAGCGTGGGAATTCGCCTCTGCCCCTGGGTTCCTGCAGCATCAGCTCCGCACTGCTCACTGCCAGGGCCAGGCTGCATCCTCACAGCAGCCCCTGTGCTGTGGTGCTATGCCCCAGGAAAAATGCATTATTATTTTTTTTTTGTATTTGTTTTGTTTTTCTCATTTAGCTTGTTTAGCGAGTTCGTTTTGTTTGGTCTGTGGAAACACGCTCCACTGCTCTCCTGCCACCAGCCCTTCGTGGAGCTGCATCCCTGTGCTCCTAGGGCTGCTTCTCATCATTCTGATGCCAAATCCCCATCCAGCTCACACCTGCAAAGGAGAAATCCAGAGCAGGACAGGCAGCCCTGCTGCACCCTGCCAAGGTCTGGCCACCTCCAGCCCAGAAACTGTCCTGGCTAATTCCGACCTGGCACAGGGCCGAGTGTTTACGGGTTGAAACATGAAAAAAGGTAGATTTTTTATTATTATTTATTATTTTATTTTTTAATTATTTTTTTTAATTTAGTTCTACCTGTTGCATGAGGTGGAGCACTGCAGCCTGCACCCAGCACCATGGGAAGCTGAAGATTGTGCAGGGAGATCCTCACTCTGCCACCAGCTTTGGGCTCCTGGCAGGCAGCAGTGCCCTCTAGTGCGGCTGCACCTGCTTGGCTTTGGGCTTTTTTCTTGGATTTTGGAGTTTTGTTGTTGCTGTGGTGGTGGTGTTTTTTTGTTTCTTTTAATAAGGGTCATCATCACATCTGATTTTAATTTTTTTTTCCCCCTGACCCACTGGAGCTCTGCAAACGCCTCTCCTGGCACCATGCCCCAGGGAGCTGTGAGCATCCCTGCACCACGCCACGACCTCATGAGCACCCCCCGGGAGGGTCACCTGCCTCATGTCCCTTCTCTAGCTCAGAACCGTGCCTGGGGATGACAGGGATGTGGCAAGCAATGGATTCATGGTCCCTGTGCTCTCCTGCCCGGGGTGACAGGGAGGTCTCCACGAGGAATTTCGGTGCAGATGTTTAATAACAGCAGGACACGTGAAGTCTTGTTCGCCTTCACGGCTATCGGTGCTGCTCAGCCACGCACACGGTTGTTTTCCTTGGCTCTGACAGAGAAACGCGCTCCTCGAGGACTTTTCATTAAGCAAAAATTTATGAGAGAGGATGAAAATCGTGTTTTACTGTCTGAGGGCTCAGTCAGTGCTGTTTCTTCAGACGTTTTAGTAATTCGTCTTGGCAAGGACCTAGAAAATGTCTCCAGTGGAACAGAAATTTCCCTTGGACGCTTGGAGTCGCTCGCATCGGCCGGTCCCGTCCCCAGCGTGGACCGCTGCCCGGATTAACGACCTGCCCCCCCGGGAGCCGAAACAAAAGCGAAACACCTCGCAATTTATGTCCAGTGAAAAATAACGTGCGCATGATGTAAAGCGTTATTGGGATTTGATGCTAATTTTAGTGGTCACCTTGGCTGCGTTTGAGGAAGTTGCCGGCGCTGCCAAGAGCAAATTTACCTGATGATGAATGAGGAATCGGAGCATAAAATAAATAAATATCAGCAACACCTTTTTTTTTTCCCTGCTTTTTTGGCAGGTTGGTGTCATCCAAGGTCACACATTTGTGCATTAGGAGAACTACTGCCAGAGCTTAGCGCTTTAAAGTCATTTCTGAGTGAAGAGCAGCATCTTTAAGGGCTGAGTCTTAAAAAAAGAGTCCAAAATATTCTCCCAAAAAATTCTTGCCATTGGCTAGGTTTGCACATAAGGTGTTAATCTTCTTCCCTCCTTGTGTTCCTTCTTAGGCTTGGAAGCAGCTTGCCATGAATTTCTGCAAAAATTCCTTGTTTTCCTCCTTGAATCCAGGGCTGAAAGCACCCACGGCAGCCCCGACCTGGAGAGGGGCAGGGCAGGGTGTCCTGCAGGGGAGGAGGTCGGGCCACGGAGTGCCCCTTGTTCTCCTCTCCATGGGAAGACCTCTTGAAACTTTGGTTTTCTGTGCTCTAAATGGAGAAAAGGAGGGTTTTCTGTTTGTTTTTCAACAAATCGCAACAAGCAGGAAAATCTTTTGTTTCCATCAGCGCTTTTCTCAGACAGAGCCCGTGTCCCAGCCAGCTCCTGGCACGAACTCAGGGCTGGAGCCAGGCTCCGGCAAAGCAAACAGCACATCCCAGGGCTGCCTGAAGCACCCCGAGGAATTTCAGCTCCCCGCTGAGGTGCCCTGCCACTGTCGGAGGACAGACCCAGGACCTGGGGGAAATCCAGCCATCCCAACCTTTTTTTGTGATTTCTTTTATTACTTTGTCCTCCCACAGCAAACCAGGAGGGAGGTCAGGAAGAACAAGCGTTTTCAGGCTCCCGGCACTGCGACGACAGAAAGCAGACCTCTGAGCGCTTGCCCCTCTGCGAGCTTCCAAAAACCAGTGCAAGCCCTGGGCAAGTCACAGCTACAGAAGGGCTTGCAAGCAAAACCAACACGAGCCTTCCTGCATGACCCCTGCTCCTGGGGTTCAGAGGGCAGCAAGTGTCACTGCCCTGGCTCCCAAGCTGTTGCTAATTACTGAAAGCATCTCTAATAAACCAGGAAGCTCCCCCGTTAGAAACCACGAGCCTTATTTGCGTGTAGTACCAAGCATTCTGTGGTTTCGGAGATGGCCTTTCCAGATTTGCTTTTTTTTTTAATTTAGTTTTGTTTATTTTTATTATTTTATTTGTTATTTTTTTCTTCCCAAAGAGGATGCGGGAAGGGGATGTGTAAGGCTGCCGAAATAATGCAGCCTGTGCAGGGAGGGGACGTTTGCGTTGTGTTAAGCAGGTTCCTCAGTGGGGACGAGGCACGGCTGAATTTATAGCAACCCTCAGAAGAGAATGATAAATGGAAGCTGTAATTTTTACTGGGGAGGGGGACAGATCATGGGTGAGGGAACAAAATAATAAAAAAAGCATAAATTAGAAGCGCGGCTTGACGGCTGGGAGCCGAAAGTGTTTGGCTCGTATATAATGTGCGTTTCTCGTGGAACATGATCCAGCCCAGCGCATGGAAATTACCTGCAAAAAGACTTTCTATTAAGTCATATTACTGTGAACTCTCTCTACAAGGGCTCCGAGGACGGGTGCCCCGAGAGGCGCTGCTGCTCCTTGCTTCCTGCTGCTCCTGACCCACATCCTACAACAACCGCCCGCCCTCAGCTGGTCTGCACGGCGCTGCTCCGTTTTGGCACATCCATATATTTAATATAGTCAGGATGAAAGTCAGAGAGCAGGGCCAGCACACCTTTTAAGCCCAATACAAGCCCAGTGGGACACCCTGTCGTTCTCCTTTCTCTCCTTAGGAGAGGTTTGGATGGTCTGGGGGCAGCTGCTTGTTCTTGCACCCATCCAGCATAGATGGGTGCTGGTCCCCATCCTATTCCAAGTGCCCAGGGGTATGGGGCAATGCTCTGCCTCTTGGAGCCACTGTTTTTTAACCAGGAAAAAATGCAATGTGCCATGAAGCAGCGCTGCGGGTGGCTCCAGGACCCTCCATCACCAGGAGAGTGCAGGAACATCACTGCCAGGACGTGGGAATGTCACTGCTGGGACACAGGAACATCACTGCCAGGATGAGCAGCTCAGAGGATGTGGTGTGTGCCCCTGCCCATCCCAATGCCAGCAGTTTGGCTGCTCACAGACCCTTCAGATCTGGGTGCCACTGGGATGTGCACGACCTGCAGCAAAGTCATCTGCAAAGCCTTGCCTCGGAGAGAAGTGTTAAACCAGGACAGCTCCTCCATGCAGGGAGGGTGGCGGGGGGCAGCCTGGAGGAAGGCAGGAACCAGAGGCTTTGGTGGACCCACAGGAGAAACAGCAGAGTTGAACGGAGTGACTCTGGGTCTGTCTGATCAAATAACCGGAGTGGGAAGGGGCCGAGCATCTTTCCATGACACATTTCCACCCTCCACACGTTCTCGAGGAGCAGCAGCCTCACAGCGCCCCAGACTTCCCAAGTCTCGTCCTGACAGCCAAGTTTGTCCCTAAACCTGACCGGTTTCTTTGGGTTTGAGTCCATCTACCAATCCCTTTTTGATGCCAGAAGTGCTTCCCTGAGCCAAATTTCCCTGGTAATTGTCCTTTGGATTAGTTTGGAAAATTGCATAAGCCCTGGGTTAGAGCTGGCTGCGTCTCTCATCCGAGTGCCTAAGGCTTCATGGGGCAAAGACTAAAGAGCTGTGAAATGCAGAGATATAACAGATGTTGACATGTAGTGAAAATACTAGACGCAGGAGCCTAAGATAATAAATCTGAAAAATTAACACGTAGGAGAACGAAAAAAGGAGCAATATGTTTTGGTAATCATTCTGAACTGCTGAACCCTTCTCCTGCAGTTCAAAAATCTCTGGTATTAAGCAGATGTCATTCAACCAATGATTAACACATTACCGAATTTCTCCAGTCGTTTAATAAAAGTTTTACATAACATGCAGGTAATTGCTTCCAAATGTCAAGGTAACAATGTGGGCTTCTATGGATGGCATTGTTTCCAGCGTCAGGTGAAAACCCCTCTCGGTGCCGTGCTATCAGGCGAGGTCCCGCTGCGAAGACCCCGCGCCTGGCCAGCTGCTTTTCCCGTCACTCCTCCTACAGCAGAAACAAAGAGACAGTCGGGGAAGATGAAAAGCCTTCGATCTGGTCATGTTTTCTTCCCTTTGAATGTCTGTGCAGGCAGCAAACAGGCCTCGTGCTCCAAAAAGGAGGCACAGACACGTCTTCTCTGTGATTTTATATTTTTTTTATTTTTTTCCTTTTTTTTTTTTCGCTGCTGGATGCAGGTAGGTAGTGGAGAAGAGCAGGGTACATGGGATGTCCTGGCAGCAGGGGTGGGTGATGCTTCCAGGCAGCCCACAGGCTCACAGCCACCCAGCCCATTTCTGCAGCAGCTCTCTCCCCATTCCTGAGCCCACCCTGAGCTCAAAACCCGAATTTACCCACCGTGGGAGCAGGGAAATGTTCATCCCAACCAGGTTATTTGCCTGAGAGCTGTCCCCGTGTACAGCCGGGGGTCTCAGCACCACTGCAGGGTCTCGCTTGTTATTTCAGCATCACTCCCAGCGAGGTGTGAGAGTGATGGATGCCCGGGGACGGGGGAGCCTGACAGGCTGCAAACTGTGTGCAGACTCTGCGAATTGCTGGCCGGTGGCTTTCCAGGCTGCAAATTAGCTTCCTAAATTGTAGCTGGAGAACAGGATACTGCGAAAACAACCGATCTGTCGCGAGATGCATCCTGTGTTTGTCAGAGGCCAGTGTAGCTCTGTTGAGAACAGCAAGGGGTGGCTGTCCAAGGTGCGTGTAGATGCCACAGCTTTGACATGATGCTGGCTTTTAGGAAACCTTTAAGTGTTTTGTCCTGGCACGGCAGGTGGCACACACTCCTAACACACTGCTAACCAGCATCTGCATCGGATCTCGCTGCTGCTGAGACGGGCAGGGCTGAGAGAGCAGGATTGTCCCCGATCTTGTGAGCAGAGGAGTCCTGTCCCAGGTGCAGTGCTCTGTGCCAGACCCGCAGGGATACAGCCAGGTATGTATATTTGTAGATAGGAATGTTTCATCATTGAAGTCATCTGGCTTTTTTTTTTTTATCATTTCCACATCAACTTTTATCTTGAATTAAAAGCCAGCTCTTTTTGGCACTTTTTCAGTGTTTTTATGAAGGCGTAACGACCACCCCTTGCCCACCTCACCCCATGGCCTTCAGCTGATCTAACTCATCCCATCCCACAGCCCCCAACCTCCGGGGAGCGAGGACAGGCCAGGTGGTCCCAGCGATGGGAGCAGGATGGGGAGAAAGGGGCGAAGGCAGGGTAGAGCTGGCGGAAAGGGCTGTTTTGCTGCCCTGACCCTCTGGGGGTGCTGGTATTGCTGACACGGGCACGGGATGGGCACAGTGCAGCTCCTACCTGGCTGCAGAGCGGCCCCGGCCCTTCTGCCAGCCATCAGGGAGCAGGGTGGGAAGGCCTGGCAGGAGGGCTTTACATTGCTCTGTACTGAAAAGCAATACCTGCTGAGATTAAACCGCTTGGCCTCCTTCCCCCGGTCTCCAAGGCAAACATAGACGGTTCTATTCATACCCACAAGAAATACATATTTCAGCATTTGGTTCTTTTTTTTTTTGTGCGTGCGCTTTGTTTTATCTAGCGCCACGGAGCTTGGATGTCTCTTTCAACTCATATTGTGCTTTGGATGCGGCCTCTCCTATTCAGCCCTCTTGCTGCCTTCATAAAGCATAACAGCAGCAGTTGTTTTTCCCCTGGAGCAGGGGCTGCTGTAAACCCACGGGAACCTTCTTGCTGAAAGGGGACAGAGCATCCAGGATGCTGCCATGGCCATTTCCACAGCTGCCCTGTACCCTGGGCAGATTGGCTTTCCCAAATCTGCACGGAAAGCAACAAATTGTCCTATAAAAATTACTTTCTTAATTCCTATTTTTCTAAGGAGACAGGCCCAGCTTGTAAACTTGGGACTGACATTTCCTCCTCCTCAAATGGGCAGCCGAGTCCATGACAGAAGCCGTGGCACTGACATCTCACAGGGGTCTTCAGATTCTGCCCCTCTCCCTCCCTAAATACACACTTGAAGCCTCTTTTCCTGGCTGTGGGAAGTGCATCCCAGGAGCTTACCTAAGACCCCACCTTGTGCAACCCCTCAGCAGCTGTCAGACAGCAGAAAACCACGCAAGGACATTTCTACTGATCATCCAGCTGAGAAGGGACAAGAGCTGTGGGCCCAAGTGCCAGCACTGAGTCCTTGCCCCACACCTTGTGGCAATGTGTTGCCCTTGAACCTTGGGCTGGGAATTGTGGATTTTAAGGCATTTGAAATCTGTGTCTGAAATCTGTGACTCGTCTCATGCCCTAACCTTAGAGAAGGGACATTTTGGGGTGGGGTGGCCAAATGAATGAACAAGAGCAGCTGTGTGGGACCTGCACCGCTGCCTGGGGACAGCACCTGGGGTCCATGCCCGAAAATGCCCATCCCGGCTCCAGCTCCCACCAGCTATCAGTGGGGTCAGTTAATGCCAATGCACCCATCATCCGAGACAGCTGAAGGTCTGGTTCTTCATGCCCAGGTGAGCACCCAAACCTCTTCTTTTTTAAAATACACCCATTTCTATTTGTCTGGGGCTGCATGTCGCATGAAAGTGCGCCCAAGGCTGCTCTGATTCTTGCCGCCAGCTTGCAGAGGGGCAGCTGAGGGATGGCCAGCACCATCCCCACTAATGGGCTGCCAGTCCTGCCCTCCAGGCAGCCAGGGAGGAGGCAGACGAGGCTCCAGCCCCACACGTCTCAGCTGTGCAGAGCACCGAAGACAAATGAACTGCAGGAAGCATTTCCTCTGCCGAAGGCTCGCACTCGGGAGGTTTCTGTTCACAGCGTAGGTCAAGAGTTGAAAAACGAAGAAGAAAGGAAAACAGATAGGAAGATCCATCTTCCCCTGTAAAATCCCCAGAGCGGGGGGCACTGGGAAGTCATTTTTCACTGAGCTCAGAGCTGTTTCTGGCCCTTCAGCAGACGTTATTCTCTGCTCAGACCTCATGTTTTGGGACATCCTCATGGGTGTGGGAAGAGCTGGCTCGGGGGTGAACACGGTGCTGGGAGCAGCCCAGGTCAGGCAAGGCAGGTCAGGTCCAGCCCCAAAACGGGCCTTATAAAACGTTCCTTGTAGTGCCTTGGGATGAGGGAGGAATTTTCCCTGCAGGAGGATTGTCCTGGGCTTTCCGGGTGAAATACACTTTGCACCTTCCTCTTTGCACGACGCTGCTTTGGGGCAATGGGGCCACAGCTCCACACACGCTGGCAGCTCAGTTCCTCAGCATGCAAACATTTTCCAACAGCTAGGGCTGAGAGGCAAGGAGAAATGAGGGGCTTGGATTTGCCAGCATTAACGCACAGGTTAAGAGGGACAGCTTTTAACGGGGAACAACCTCTGCAACAAGAGGAAGGAGAATTTCAGTACGGTTGAAGCACATCTAAATAAAATTCCTTTCTGGAAGGAATTCAAGAAAATTATTTTCCTTCTGTGTTTCTGTCTCTCTTCTTCTGGCTTATAAAAACACCTTGGCTTGGATATTACATCAACTCTGCCTTTTATTAAAAACCCCTGCTCCAGTTGTGCAGATCTCATGCTGTTACATGAAAGTAAAATTTTATGACCAGAAGCTGAAATTAGGAAGGAAACTTTTTTTGTTGTTGTCATGGGCTGGATGCTGTGGGTAGTCACGGGGGCCTGTTTATTTTTGTTGTTCCTGAAAGGCAGCCAGCCCTGGGGCTCGGCACTCGGGGCTTTTTGGGGTGTTTGCTCCAAGCAGGTGCTGGCAGAGGGCAGCTGCGCCCTGGGCCGTGCGAGGGGCTGGGTGCTGGCCTCCATCACGGCTCTTGTCACCTTCAAGTGAGCAGGGTTTTGTGTTTTTTTGCCATTTTTCACCTTAAAGGTGGTACTTCTGGTCGTCCGTGAATTCCTCCCTCCCCTGATAAAAAAATAATATGTATATAAGGGCCAAAATAATGTTTTGAAGGTGAGGCCACTCCACCAGCCGGGTGGTGGCTCAGAGCTGGGGACCTTTGCAGCACAGCTTCAGCCTCAGCACCCCGGGGATGAGAGGACACCTCGGGGGACTTCAGGCCTCGAGGACAATCCCTGCATGCAGCCAGCTGGGAATGGGGCTGGGCTGTCCGGAGACACCGTGGCGGGGATGGGGGCTGCAGGTCAGGCCCAGTGGCCCCTCCGTTTCCTTCCAGCCCCAACGTCTGCGCAGCCGACTGCTGCCCTGGGAAGATTTACGGAGCAGCAGTAAGTATTTCACCAGCTCTTTATTAATAACGCGGCAATAAAAAAGGTGCAGCCTTTCTTCCCAAGGACTCGCAGAGCCCCTAATAATCCAAGGAGGGATTTGGCTCCCCCCCCGGTAGATGGCTCACCGGTGGGCATGCTTTACGGCCCCTTTGTTGGAGAGGGGCTGTCCCCCAGCATCAAAGTGCGAACTGAGGCTCGGTGATGGGCTACCCCATAAATCTCTCCTCCCTAATCCTTTCCTTTCTACCATTTGCAAACTGGGGGAGGTGGGGGTGGACTGGACGAGGCAGGCCGGTTTTAACCCTTTGTGCTTTGGGGGAATCTTCTCCTCCTGAGCAGAGGAACGGGGTGTGTGAGAGGAGGACTGGTGTGTAGCCACCTCGTAGCAGCAGGTAGTTGTGTTCTGCAATTAAACCCCAAATGACAGCTTAAAGAGCTCCTTTGGAAGTTTAATAAGCCCACCACTGTATATAAGAAATAAATCTGGCTGCATTACAATCATTTCCAACTACTTAAGCAATAAATGCAGAGCTCTGCTCCTATTCACCCATTACGTGGGTAGGGTTGCTTCATTCCTCGCTTGGTTTCCAGGTTTGGGTTTCCAGAGAAGGACCCAGCCCCAAATTCAGAGACAAATCAACACTGCGGAGACTACAGGCCTGTGGCAGGGAGGTGGGGTGATCCGGGGCTTTGGTTTGGGGCCACCTTGGATCTGGGGCCGAAACTAAACCTTGAGGAAACCGAGTCAAATCCCAAAATCTCCTTTTGCTTTGTGGCTGGTGATGTGTGGGGCTCTGGAAAGATGTGTGGCATCCTGGCTACTCGGCGCTGACCTTAGAGGCAGAGGATCTGGGTGAAGAGCAAGGGGAAGGACGGTGATTTTGGTCTGCAAGTGTTTGTGCAAATGGCTTGTCCAAGGGCAGGTTTTACAGGCGGGACTGTCACTGTCATGTTGTGACACCAAAACACTTCTTGGTGGCTTTCTGCCCTCCCCGTGCCCACTGGAGGTGGGATCAGGTATAAGGGCCATCGTTGGCCACCTCATGCAAAGTCTGCTGGCAGACCTTGTGCAGCCTTCAAGCTGCCACACGGAGCTTCCCAACCTCTCCTGGCCCTGTTACCCAAAATCTGCCCAGCGAGGGGCACCTCCGTGCCCAAGAGAAGTGGGAACCATCCCAGAGCAGGATGGAGCCACAAAGGGCTGCTGCAAGCACCTCATCACCTGCTCCCTGCAGCTGCCGATGTCTCCATCCTCCAGGCGCTGCGAGGGTTGAAAAATGAACTCTGTGTCCGCTTTATCATAAAAGATCCCGGGCTTTTTAAGCCCAGCTTTATAAACAGTGATGAAAGGTCCTGCAACGGGCAGAGGTCTGCTTTTGAAATTGAACAAATTGTCGTTTTATGGTTCCCGTGTGGTGGGGGGGCTGTAAATCTCCCAGCATTTAACGCATCTGTTCTTTTCCAACCACGCTACCAACATCTCGAGGAGGAGAGGGAGAAATATCTGACATTTCCTGACATCGGCTGCTCTCACGGCCCCCGGGAGCTCCTCGGGAAAGTTTTTAAAGTAATATTTATGGATGATCATGGTGAATCAGGGCCTGAAAGGTACAGAGACAGGACTGGTGTTCATTAACATTTGGAAACTGTGCACTGAGGATTTCCCTGCGGAGGGGCAAAAGGAATGGAGTGAAAGTGAAATAGCTTTCGAGGTAATCCAGGTCTTTCTGAAAATTATTGTCGTTGGTAAAAATCAGAACCGTATTTTGGATGAAGGGAAAAAAAATACATTTTGGGGATGGTTTCCCTTAAAATGCTTTTCTTTCTAAAAGTCCATAACGAGTTCCTTAGCAAAGACATTTGTTCTTACTGATATATGGATACACGGTTGGTTTTGGTCTTTGTTCATACTCGTCTCCATATTAAAACAACAGTATATCTGCTCCAGCTAATTGCCTAGGAATAGCTTCCATTTGATATTTTTTGATATCCCTCGTTGCCACAAACCATTTAGTTCCCACTTGATAAAAACGTCCTTAAAGCGTTGCTCTCACGCTGGCTTTCACGTGATGTTCTCCGAGGTGAACTTCCACGCCTCAGTAAATAACAGATCTTTGACGGAGACTTGTAAAATCCCTCGGCGGTTACTCAGCATTAATTACTCGGGTTTTATGAACAGGAAAACTATGCACCGGAGGACGGCCGGTTTGGTAGAGCACGAGTAGAATCAGGTCCGGGGGTTTCGGCTTTCAGTGCGTTTTCCTAAGGGCAACAGCGGTGCCCTTGTAAGTCAGTTAAAAGCCTCCCCACAGCCCTGACTGATAACACGGAGTCCCTAGAGGTGAGCCAGCGTTTGTCCTTAATGTATTTATGTAAAGTATCTTTGGAAGGATTTATTCAAATGAATGCAGGGAGGAGATAAGGCCACACGTGTCCTTTGAGCTGGCTGTTTCTTTCAGCACAATGCCTTGGGGCTTATCTGAGTGTACCTAAAATCAGAATTAGCCAGAGAGGGAGAAAATTAGGGGATATTGGCAAAACAACATACAGATTGCTCCATAATCCCCAGGGTTTGAATTTCTTGGGACTCCTGTTGTGTCCCTGCACATCCTGCTCCCAGCAAGGACCACATCTCACCTCTGCAGCACACCGAGTGGTGGCATCTCTGGTGGTCCTGTGTGGGGCCATCGGCAGCCCTGCAAGCACAATCCTTCAGCTAGGAACTGCTCCTGGCTCTCTGCTCAGCTCCGTGAGCTTGGCACAAGGTGAGGAGCTCAGCCTGGGGCCCCGGGGAGGCGGCAGGGAAGCAGAGGAGGGATGCTGTGCCTGCTGCATGGAGCTGCAGCTGCTCTGCCCCATCCCCTGGGAGCAGGGTGGGTTTGGGGCACGAAGCCACGATGAGTTCAGCAGCAGCACGATGACTCCCAGCACCCAGCCGACCCTTGCAAAATGCCACCAAGCTGCTGCTCATAGCCCAGAGCTGGATTGTTACCACAGGCAGCAAAAAATGGTGGTGTTTTTTTTTGTTGTTTTTTTGCTTTTCAGTGACTTCATGAATCCAAGACACTGCCAATTCTCTATCATCCGCGGCATTTAAAATGTCAACACCTCCCTCCCAAATGGAAATGGAGTTAAAGGTCCTGTGCTAGCCTGTGCCCCTTGCTCTGCTCCTCCTGAAGGACTTCATAGCAAGCAGCCAAATCCTGCCCCTCTCTGTCTCTGCTGAGCTGAATTGTGCTTGCACAGTGCTGGGGCCTTGCCGAACTGCAACCAAGTTCAGGCTGCAGCAAGCTGCCCCCTGCCTGTCCATCCCCAGGGTATTTGACCCCATGGTAGGTGCCGTAGCTCATTGCTTCCATGTCTTCTTCCTTCCATGTCTTCCCAGCATCTCCCTCTTAAAAAGAAGCCTCCATCTCTCCCCCTTGCTTCCTTTTTGCTGAGGCTCTGCTTGGAACTTGCGTAAAGCTTGCCCAAAAATAACACTGGCCGCTCTCCCAGCTGTGGGCGTCGTGACTTCTGTGCAGGGAAGGCTGCGCTCTCATTCGCTTTGTGGCAGATTTCGGTCAGCGTTGGCCCCCCTCCATCCTTGCTGGTACCAAATTTACAAGGTTCCTCCTTCCAAGCCTTTCACTCTTCTCCTGGGCTTACCTTTGCCTCGCTGAGGCCTCGTCTCTGGGAAGCCGCAGCGTTTTCTTGGCGCGGCCACCTGCGAAATGTGGCACAGACAAACCAATAAAACCAGCCAATAAACCCCGCGACGCTTCTTTCCTCTGCTGCAAGTGGCCAAGGCAGCGCCGCTTCCTTTGGGATGACATTACAGCGCAGCAGAGAGGATGAGACTCGGATCCTTTCCTATTTGGTTCCCGGCCATTGGATAATTTTTCCACCGGTGCAAGAAGAGGAATTATTTTAAAGGGAAAATAGTTACAGAGACAACTGCCGCGGGTGCTGGAGGGTCAGCCTGGGGTCCCTGCTCTGGTACTAGCCTCTTGGGCAGTGGTTGCTCATCAAAACTGGAGTGAGAGCCACAGGCCTGATGCCCAGCTGACGCTAATTAGTCAAACTCTTATCATTTTAATGAGCTTGACATGCAAAGATCACCTGCGCTGGTAGCTCACTTACATGCTCCTGGCAAGAAGCACAATAAAGAGAAGAAGTGTGCTTTGTCCCTCTCAGAAATCCTTCCTCCTTCTCAAAGAGGCCAGCCGGTGCCTTTTGGGGTGGGGGGAAGCCTGCTGCTGGCCACAGCCCTGCTGGGGACAGGGGACATCCCCCGAGGGATGCAGGCAGAGGCAGCAAGGGACTAGCCCTGTGCCCTGGTCCAGCCCTTGGCTCTGCCCTGCATTCATTTAAAATGCTGTGAAGTGAGAGGGATGGGGTGGGGAATGCTGTCTAAAACTTGTTCAGAGCCTTTGTTGGATAAATCCCCATGGTATTTAACTTAAAGGAGCTGACACCAGTATGAACCATGCCAGCACCACCAGCTCTTGAACACGTCCTACCAACTGCCTGCAGGGCTCTTGCTTTCTTATTTAAAGCAAAGACTAAAAGCAGCTACAACTGCTTAAGACCTCTGTGCAAAAAGAACACTTTTTTCATCTTTTCACTGCAGTAGGAAATAGCATCTGCTAGAAGAATCTGGGACGGACAGCACACAGAGCCTCGTCTGCCGGCCCCGCAGGCTGCGGAGAGCCAGGGCAGAGGGAGAAGGGAAATAAAGGAAAGACTTCCAGGAAAGGGAAGAAGACATCCCTGTATTTACAACTGTGTACCTGTGCTTAAGCAAAGTCCCCAAAATGCTACTGGAACACAACATCAGGCTGCTTTGTAGTAAAGTGAGCTCCGTGAGGTTGTGCGTCTGCTCGTGAGCCTCAGCTGACGAGTGACAGCTCTGAAGAGGCAGGAAAGTGGTCAGGAGTAAGCATGAAGCATGTAAGATTGCAGAATTCAAAAGGATAAACATTATTTGATACCTTATTTATAGGGCACCACAGGGGAAAGGTAAAGGTTTCAGAAAAGAAAGAAGCACTTTAATTTTATCTGGAGATTTTCCAACAATAAAATCTAATCCATCATTCTCTCAGTGTGACTGCTCTTAATGAAAATTTAGAGGCTGTGACTGAAATTTAGAATTCACAGGGGATACTATTAGGAAGATGTCTAGCAGCTATGCAAAACCTGTTATATCATAGCCCCTGCCAAAGGCCGGGGGAAGAGTGGGGTGTGAAGCGGACAGCTTTGAATTCGGCGTGCCGAGGCCGAGCGACGCCGAGCCTTCCTCGCCGGGTGGCAGGGGGACTGCCGGGGCTGGCAGGGCTCATCCCGGGGCTCAGCACACTGGGGCTCAGCAGCCAGGCCTTGTTTCCTATTTATGACTTGGTCTGAGACCCTCCAGGTTTGTTTTGTGCCGCACAGCCTGGGTTGCTGGTGGTTATTTCAGACGTGCACTGCCCGGGAAGCATGAGGACAGAGCATGGAAGGAGCCCGAGGGGAAGGCTGGCCGTCTCTAATCGTTCCCAATCCTCTGCACTTTATTTTTAATCAAAGCAGATCACTAGGCTGTTTCCAATAGTTTTTAATGGGCAAAAAGGAGCTTCGATTATAAAGACAATAATGGTAAATTATTTAAGGGCCTGGATGTACATCATGAATCAGTTTAATACCAAAGTCACTGCCAATTACCCAACTGATTCAAAATGAGACTCCATCACAAAATGTTAAATCACAGGATAAATCTGTCCTAGGAAGGGCTTTAGTAATCAAAATTCTCTCAAAGCAGAAAAACCTTTTCTAAAAGCAGGGGGAAAAAAGGGTTACAGCTTAAGCCAGACATTATATAGTAATGCCAGATGTTAAACAGTTGACTTAAATTATTGGCAGCTATCAAATGCAAGATACTAATACTACTGGTTGCAGAGCTATGCCACCAAGTTTGCAATCTGTGGAATGGGCTTAAATATTCCTTTAATTTTCTGCCTATGGATAATAAGCAATTTGGATTAGCTTCCGCAGAATAATAACCTCCTAATTCTCAGCAGATGAGTCTAAGCCTTCTGCAACATCAAAAAACCAAGGCTGTGCTTAATATGTAACCTTTAATGGCATATGTTTTTAAATTATATGACTCCACTGGACACGTGTAATTAAGCCCAAGAAATGCTTATAACCGCTCTGCTTGCCTTGCAGACAGGAGAAGGCACCTACGTTGTCCCAAATGCGGAACAAAACTAAAAATCTGTTCATGGATTGATACTCAAAGGAAAATGCTGATCTGCACCCCAAATTGGCCATTAAAACACCCATGTATGCAGTCCCATATGTCCTGGGCATCCTGCAGCAGCCCCCACCGTGGTGTCCATCCCTAGCTGAAGGGATGGGGTCCTGGGGATGGCCTCGTCCCCCGTGCTGCTCAGTCTCGTATCCTTGTCCCGTGTTTTGTTCTCACCCTGCACTGGGCTCCGGGATGCATTACAAATAAATGAAGCAGCCATAGCCAGACCTGTTTTCCAGCCGTTTGCTCATCGATGTGCGTTGTGCAAATTATAAAAGCTCCCCAGCATGGCCGCAAGCCTACACGTCCCGTGAGCTTTTGTTTTGTCTTAATTCATTCTTTTTCTTTCCTTCCCTGAAAAAGAGCTGCAGGCACTTGTGAGCTGGGCACGCTCCTGGTGCTGCACCACGGGAAGGTCCCTGCGGGGGGCTGGAGGTGGGTGGGACGGCGGCGAGGAAAGGGTCAAAACATCCTTCTGGCTGTGAGCAAAGGAGGAATGTTGGCAGGGGAAGCCTTGCCACAGGAATAAGAGGTTGTCCTGGCTGTTCGGATTACTCCACATGGGGTGAGTAAAACTGTCGGTCGGACTGAAGCGTCTGCTATACAAAGGGGAATAAAAACTCATTAAAGGTCTAAAAGGAAACTCTATTAAAATACCAAATATAAAACGGAGGAGACTCGATCACCCCAGTGCTAGAGAAGTGTCAGAGCTTGAACGAACCTGGCTTTTTTTTTTTTTTTTTTTTTTTCCCTGAAAGCAGAGGAAATGTGTTTTGTGGAAAGCCAGGTGGGATGAGGGGCAGGTAGGGTGTCAAAGAGCACTGATAATATTTCAGGGTCTCGTTAGGAGCCTGGAATACGAAGGGGATTTATTCAGTTTTCGGCAGGGAAGAGAGTGCTAGCAGATTTTTGAAGGCTTTCCAATGCGGTTCATGTTCATCTGTTTCTTAAATCGCGAGCTGCTGGCTGCCGTGGAGGGGAGCATCTCCACCTCCTCTGTCCCCACCCCGCTGCCGGCACCGACTCAGCGCCAGTGCATCCCTGTGGTCCCCCTGCCCTGGCCCGCTGGGGTCCCCCCAAAAACCAACAAACCAGACCGCTTTTACAGGGCCCGAAATACCCCGGGAGCGGTCCTTCTCACGGCATCTCATTTCTGCTTTATTTGATCTTGGGGAAGGGAAGAAATTACGATGGGAAGGAGCTAACCGAACTGTTTTCTTCCAAGCATGAAAACACCGGGTCAGCCTGTGAGTGCTGGAAGAAGGGAGCCTGGCTTCCAACACACTCGTTCCTCGTGCCTGATGGGCTTAAAAACCAGTGTTAGGGCTGTCCCCCTTTGTAGGGGACACTACTCTGCTGGCTTCTCCTGTGTGGAGAGACCGGTGGCACACAGGCATGAATGCTACCAAGGCTTCTCCACGGATGGGGAATTTTGTCCCACCTCTTCCCAGATTTGAAGGTTTTGGATCACGGTTGAATTCAGGAAAGGCATAAACAGAGGGTTCCTCTCTCACACACACATAACTCTTATCACAACATTTTTGGGACTTCTACCTGCCATCCATTTGGTTGAAATCAGCACCAGAGTTCAGTAATTACCAGGGCTGCACTCATACATGGGCTGTCACCACATGAATCTCATTTCCTCACAAGACCAGGGTTCAAGGAAAAGCTTGGTCTGGTTTAGACAGAGGTACAGAGCAGCTAACGTGTGTTTCCCTTGCTCTGGTACCATTCTTTTTCTCCTGCACAGTGAGGCTTGTTTTTCTTTTCAGCGCTCCCTCTTGGATCCCGGCTTTTGGAGAGCAAGGATGGCTCCCTCCCACCTCGGTGACTTCTGGACACGAAGAGGGCCCGTCATTCACTCAGGCACACATTATAACCACGTAAGCCTCGTTTCCGTACGAAACCCGAGCAGCACTGCTGCCACACAACAGACGACACTTCGTCAGCCCATTGCAATGCGCTCGGAGGCACTTCAAAGATCAAGGGGAGGGGGGGACCGCCTTCAAGTCACCGCGGAAAGTTTGCCCGTAACAGAGGCGACGGCTCTGCCGAGACGCCAAAGGTAGCTGGAAATGACCGCAAGCCTTTTCCCAGCAGCTCCGTTAGGAGAATCTCTTTCACAGCTCTAGCACTGAACATCCTTTTCGGGGCCAACGAGCGCGAGGCAGGAGTCAGCTGGCGGTGCCGGCACGGATCTGCGGCACCTTGCTCGGGCGCAGCAGGCTGATGGATTAGCACTCGCCCGAGGGGAATTGTAGGTTTCAATCCTCTGAGCCTTTTCCAGCCGACTGATCTATCCCAAGCCTTTCATCGGATACAAATGGGCCTTTGACTTTCAACAGAATGAAGCAGCAGTAAATATAAATGGGACGTGAATATATATATATATATATTTGGAATGGATGTTTTAATGGTCTGTTTGCTCTACAGCTCTGCTGTTGCGGTCAGAGAGGAATTCTACCTCTATTTCAGGAGCCAGTGGTAGAAATCCATTCCCCTAGTCCCCAGCAGCCCACTCCCATTGAGCTGAAGTCTTCTGCATCTTCAGTTAAACCTTGACCTGGTCCAGACTGCTCCATTCCTCCCTTAAGGTTTCACTTCCCAGCCTGCTGCTAATTGTTGCCTATATTCCACTTCTTTATTTTGAGGCTACCAGTTGTTCCCAAATATACACCTATATAAATCTTTATTCCCATTCCAGGCACTGACAAACACAAGCCCTTGCTGTGCTAAGCCCCAGCAAGCAGCAGAACAAGGTTCCTGCTGCCTTTGCACAGAAAGGGCAGGGGCAAGTGCACAGCAAAGCAGTCGGTGCTCTGAAGGGATGGGGAAGCTGCTTCTCTCATGTGCAACAATAAGAAGAGAATATGGTTGCATTTCCAGGTGTGTTGGAATTGAAATGCACTGAATACCAGCCTAAATCAGGGGTATTATACAGTCCTGTCGCTGTGGCCGTGGGAGTTCACCCAATGCTTTCTCATTGTTCTGCCTTGGCACAGGATGGAGAGTTGAGTCTGGCTTATGGGCTCAAGGAGCAGGAGAGCTGTCTCTTCACCCAAAACACAAAAGTCACTGACCTATGAGATGAAGACCATAAAGCAGAAGCCTGTGGTGTCAGTCCCAGACCTCAAGCTCTGCTAGGTCTGGGCATGAAACGCTGCGTGGCAAAGCAGACTGAGCTGAGGCGATACAAAATTTAACCAACATACTTTACACCCACACCACTAAAAATAGGACGCCGACGCCAACTCTTCATCTGGAAAGAGAGGAAACACCAGTGTTGCTGTGTTTTGGATGAAACACAGCGCTGAGTCCTGACCATATTTGGCCATAAGATCATCTCCCAGGACTTCTGCATGAGAGCGGAGTTTTCAGAAAAATTCTGCTGGCCAAGTGCCAGTTCTGCCTTTATTATTTCTCCTTGCTATCTCAATACTTCATTTCATCACCTAAATTGCTGTGTTGAGTTACTTTGGGCTGTTAAAACGCTGTCATGCTACAGAGGCAACTATGTGAGGGAAATGATGGCTCTGCAGAAAGTGCTCCACGCAGCTGAAATCGGGCCACCTATTTAGGTGTCGGGTTTAAATTTTTCATTGTAAGCACAGAAACTTGAAACACTTTGCCCAAATGTGTTGAAAGCTATGAAGACATTAAAGATTATCCATAGAATAAATATTCATTTGCAGGAAGGCATTTTTAATGCATTAATATTTCAAGCAGCATGTTGAAACGTGTGCAGCCTCTTACAGAAAAAAGGTAATCATATTCCAAGTGTTGTTTCAATAATTTTTATTATTAACAATACCAGAAAAGTACCACATTTTTATGAATTGACAGCAGTTTCAGCTTAAATTAAAATACTTCCTAGGTTTTCCTTGTACTATTAACTACTAGTAATGAAAAATTTCCATTCCATGGGTATTAGTCCTCAAATGCTCTCCTAAAAGGTTCTGTAATACCTTCCGTTTGCTGATAATTTTTAACCAACAGTACTGTTATGCTTGTGCTGAAAACATGAAAAGTGTCCTTATTTCATTCACAATTACCCCGTCCACTTTTTCCCATAGAAAAGGCGATTATTTTGCCAACAGCTTATGAATATATTGCAGCTTTACATCTTCAGCTTCCTGTGTATCAGAATTTCCACTTTTGAGGCACTTTTGGTCCCACCGGCTGATGCTTGCCGGGGCCTCAGTGTGGAGCTCTGGTACCATCTAGTGTTCCTGGGAAATCCCAAACATCTGCTGGATGTGGACATCTTGCTCATCACCTGCTGGGTTTGCAGTAGGAGAAATCTACCATGGGATTTTTCCAGAGGAAAAAAAAAATAAATTTGGTGATGCCCAAAGCAGCAAAGCTCCATGAGCAGCTGCCGTGATGGTGGATGCTGGGCCTGGCTGGAAGGGAAGCGACTTTTTCACTGTGTGTGTGGTGTTTGGGGCCACATCTGCGGGGTTCAGTCACGGAGACCCCCAAAAGGAGACACCACGGGTGTCTTCAAATATAAAGTAAGAAAATTAGATCCCAAAGGAGGCTGCCATGAGGCGTGAGAGGCGGCCTCTCCCTTCCCTCACACAGCACCTCGCACACCACAGGGCCCTGCAGGATCACACCCTGCCATAATTCCTGTTCCCCCCCCCCCCATTTGCTGTGAAGGACGAGGGGTTTATTAGGGGTTTATTCCACCAGGGGGCCAGCCATGCCCCTAGGCGTGAGGGGGACACACGCCCCCCCCCTTGCCCACACCAAAGATGGCGGCCCCTCACTGCCCTCCCAGCCATTCCAAACCCGCTGTGAGGGCGGAAGTAGTGCGGGCGGCTTCAGGGCGGGCTGCCCTCATGGGGTCGCCGCCTCGGAAGCGGTTTGGGGTTCAAAGAGTGGCGGGGCCCGGCGGGACGCTGAGGAGCGCGGTGGGGACCTTGGGGGGGGGGGGTCGTGAGGTGGGGGCGGCCTGCGGGGCCCGGGGGCGGTGAGTGGCGGTGGTCCCGCCAAAGGGGGGCAGCTCCCGCCGTCCTGTGCCCTTTATTTTGTCCCTCCCTTCCTCCCCGTTGAGGTTTGGGTGGAAAAGTGGAGGTTTTGGGGGCTGCTGGTTGTGGTAAGGGTTGGGTGGTGCCGTCCCTAAGGCGGCTCGGAGGGGTTGGGGGCTTTGGGGGAGGCGTTTTGGGGTGTTTCTGAGGGCGGTGGGGGCGAGCTTTGTGTCCCGCTTGCTGCCCAGCAGCGTGGTGCTTCCTTCGAGCTTTGGCAACCATGGGGTCCTCAAAGGGGGAGGAGGAGCAGGGTGTGATCCTCATCAGCGACGACGAAGCTGAGAGCACGCTTGGGACTTCGGTTCTGTTGGTAGACCCATCAGGTAAGCACTGGGCTCCTGCTCACCTGTGAAAGTTCTCACAAAACAAGTCTGTGAAAGCCTCTCCTACCTGTCTTTGGATAGCATGTGCAAGTCTTTTTTCCTATTGCTGTGTGCCATTTGCACCATATGCAACCATAAGAAAACTTGCACCTTAGTGTTTCAAAGAATAACTCTTAGTAGCTGATAACTTTGTTATCAAGTTGTAGTTACCTCTCTACTCATTTAGACTTTTTTCTCTTTTATACAGAAAAGACCGCCGTGGAAGAGGAGAAAACTGAAGAGGTTGTAGATGAGGAATGTGACCTCATGGTTACATTCTGTAAACAAGCAAATGTGATGCCCCACGCCAGATACGACTGTACAATACACCCGTTTGAGTATGTTCGCTGATGTGGAGGACGATATGGGGCTTTCCTTTCCTACATTTAAGCCACCTTGTCAAGTAACCTTGTTAGCATTTGAACAGCTAACAAGCAGAAAGAGTTGGACAAGGGCACAGCCAGCTCTGTAAGTAATGGTCTGTTTTTTAACTGTGCAGGAGAACGGAATGTGATACGTGCTCGCCCCTTGGAAAAAATGCTGATTTTTGCAGTCAGTGCTACTGCTACATTTGTGATAAACTAGCTTCTGAGGTAAGGAAGAACTGTAGTTTAAAAAAAAAAAAAATGCACAACTTTGAGTAAACTGAATTCCTGAAGTCTTTAAAAGACATCACTCTTATGCACACTAAAACAATAAACAGAACTTAGAATTTGATTATTTTAACATTTCCTCTTCTAAATGTTCATCTCAGTCAGCTTCACAGCGCTAAACACATGGCCAGTGTCTGTATTTATTTCTAGTAGTCCAGTAAGTTGTTGGAGTAGATGTTCATTTGATAAAAAACAAATGTACCTCCTCTTTTCCTTGGGCACATGGTGTATTTCATGGAATCATTGCACTAAATCAGACTGTTTCTCACTGCCCTAGGCAAAGGTCAAACTTTAGATATTCCTAACCAAAGTGTAGGGGGGAGCATTGTTTTGTTCTGTTTGTTTGTTTCTCTGGTGTGACTCATTTTGTTTTAGGGGGAGGGATCTTTTGTGTATCTCTCCTTTGCTTTGCTTTTGTTTTTTAGAATTCAGCAAACTTTACTTTGTGAGTAAAGTTGGGCTAAACATGCAAAAACAACGTTCTGTTACCAGTTTACAAGGGGGAGGGTGTGAAGCCTAACTGCCTGTAAGGTGTTCGTTAATGAGGGTAAAACTGTGGGGAGAGGAAGGACCTGTCCTTTTTTTCCTGCTTTTAAAGCCACGGTAGCAAGCTATTGCTGCATTGGTCTCTTGCCTCAGCTGTCAGAATACCTCCTTGTGCTTTGACTAGCTCTGTAAAGCATGAAATGAATTCTAGTCCTTCACTGAGTTGGAGGAACAACTTTTTGTCTGCTTAACTTGGGAGGAGAAAAAAAAAAAACTTATCCCTGTCTTTCCCTTTTCATGAAATAGTGCCAGAATTGGACGACCTCTTCCCTCTGTCACTGCAACGCACATAACAAAAGCAAATTCTGGAAGGAACAGCGTGATTTTGCCTTGGCTGGTGTTCTTGTAATGTTCAAATTGGAGCTCACAGAAATAGATGCAGACCTTCGGCATGGTGGTAAGCATAGTGCACTTACACTGTCTTGGGAGACCTGTGGCTGGCTGTGTTTGCTCAGTCTGTGGCTCGATGATACTTAAAATCTGTGAGGACTGCTTGTCTGGACTGCAGCTGTCCTTGCAAAGGCCTGGTGAATTATTTAGGTAGCAACTTTTCTCTGCTATACCCTTCCTGTTCCATTTGTGGAACAGACAGATCTGCAGGTCTGTTTTTTTTGCTTCCTACTTTTCTCCCCCTGGAAGAAGCACCAAAGCATGCCTGGCCATTAAATTGCATGCAGGGGATTTGACAAACATTTCACACAGGGTACCTATGAATGTCTTGCTGTTTCTTTTAGTTTTGAAGAAAATGAATGCACTAACAGTTTTACGTCTCTGCCTGCCCTCTTAGGAAATCTTCTAATAAATTTTATCCAGGAACTTTCTGTGGAATATAATAAGTATTTGATTGGAGAAAAAATACCTCCCATACAACATGAATGCTTTTGTCTCCCAAAGTTACCTCCTGGCCAATGCAGTATCTGCAGGTCACGCAACCCGGAGGTTGTATACAAGTAAGTGACACCACAACTAGCAGTACGTGTTGGTCAGTGCAAGTTTGCTTTCCTTTAATTACATGCTAGTTAGAGTCATGGCACCTGAGATAGCGGGAACTTAACTGAGGGAACCTAACTGGTCAGCTGGCAATTAAACTACATCCAAGTTCAATTCAAAAACTCCTTTAAGTGTATTTTTAAATATGTCCTTTTCTCTATGAGAAGACAATTGCTAATATTCCTCATAACAATTTGGGAAAGCATGAAACTGAAGTCAATATTTTTACTAATTTCTTAGAATTGGGTTTAGTTCTTACTCAGTGGTATATGCCTTTAAAATACTGAAAGTAATGCTTAGCAAATGCCATGTCACCGTGTCGTAGGTTCTCGAGGAAAGGCAAGTTAGTTTGCTTTCCAACAGTAGGATGGTCATAATTGCCATTTGTTTACAAAATACGTTGTTCCAGACACTTTATCTTATGGACTGCTTAACTTTCTTAGGTATTCTGGAGTTTTTGCGCTGGTAACAAGATTTTTAAATCAGGCAGAAAGAGAGAATCCTAAAGCTACTGCTGTCATGCTTCTGGGAGCAGCTAAAGAGCTAGCCCTTCATAAAGACCCTGCTTTGTAAGTATCCGGTTCCATATCTAGTGTGTAATCTCTGTTTGCTCCTCAAAAGGAGGAGATTAAGTGAGAGAGTTCTGGTTTTCCATTTATTAAGGGTAGGAACAGTGTAAAGGTCATAGCCCTGGTTGCAGCACAGCGAGGGGAAAATGAGTATGCATGAGGAAGAAATGAGCCTGACTGCAGGGAGGGATTCTGGGGGACAGAGAATGATAAAGGTTGCATGTGGGAGGAAGAAGTTGCATGGGATTGAGCCATGAGGGAGAGAGATGATCTCTGATGATGGAATTTGAGATGGGAACTGGAAGCAGAGAGGGTAACAGACAGCAGATGGTGGCAGGTGGGAATCAGTTCTAAGGGAGAAGATAAAGGGCAGGGGAGCGTTCCTGAACGAAATATGTGCAAGCTGCATTATGTGAAGAAACATCTGCTTCTGAACTGGAAGGGAGGACGTGATGCTTTTCAGGTAGTAAGTCTTAGAGCTGTCCCATAAGTCTGGAAATTGACCTGTTTTGCTGGGAGGACTGAACAATAAATAAACAGCACAGTGTTTAAAGTCTGTTTTTTATTTTCATGTTTATAGTATGGCTGGTTCATACTTGATTGCTGTCTGGCTCGAGCAAGGTCCCGGAACTTTGCTTAACAGAATCTAAATATTTTGGAGCTAGAATTGAAGGCTTCTTAAAAAGCAGCAGTAAATGTGGTGTGGATTAGTTCAACAGGCCAGAAACAGCAGCTCCTCTGCAGTTATTTTTGAGGAGTTATCAAGGTTGGAACCATTGCTTGGGTAGCTCTCCCTGTACACTTACTCAGAGTCCCACAGCGTTCACTGTAGTCACATAGGATGTGGTTTGGCCCTCTTGTGGGCTGATATACAGCCCTGTGCAAGCACAGATGTGCTTAAAATGATCTAATACAACATGTTAGAAGGTTAGGTACGGCTTTCCTGCCCCTGTGACTGGGCCAGAGGGGTTGTGCGTTAGTTGGTTAGGTACTGCTGAAAACCAGCTCTAGGATGTTTTACACTTCGATCACTTGTTTTATCAATTATTAGCGTGATAGCTCCAAATGCTTTTTAAGAAAAGTGTTGTCTCAAACAGTTGTGTACAGAGAAGGTAAAAATGCAGGAAAAACAAAAAAAAATAATGCTTTTCTTTCCCTCCCCCTCTCTGTGCCCCCCTTAGAAGCTGGCAGAACCATGGTCATATTGATTCGCTAAAGCTTGCTGTCCCTTATTTGTTGCAAAGGTAAGACTTATCACATAATGCTGAGATGGCAATAAGATGGTTGCTAGATGCAAGCATTCTGCTTGCACTTGAGGTTTGAGTGTGTGCTTTAGCTCTTAAAAGCCTTAAGTAAACGTGCACAGATCTAGAATAAAGGTATGGAGTCTTATGGTTCTGTAGCACTGGGGAACAGGACCTAAATATACAATGTCAGGAACTGGTTTGTTTGAGCAGGATATGGAGAGCGAGCTGCATGTGTGAAGACTGCAGATGTGTAGGGACAGACAGAAGAGTATGGAAAACTACACGCACCAGTCAGCCTAATAAGCAGGGACCTCAGCATGCTTTCTTATTCTATGATTGTATGCAGCAAATCAGGGTTTTTAGCATCTCTGCATCTTAGTCCCTTTCTGTGAAGGACAAGAGCAGTATCAGCCTTGCTTAGAGCCTCGTAAGGACTCAACCCTTCTTTGTTGCCTCAGAGGAGACTACCTTGATAGTGAACTCAAAGCCAAGAAGATGGATTACTTTTAGACTGTAATCTAGGAGTGTTCTGTAGGGCCAGACCAAAAGATGGTGTTGGGTAGCTACTTGTGGTTAGTAAGCTGAAGAGTAAATAGCATCTGTTCAGAATCAAAACAGCAGCCTTGTAGTCCTCCACTGGGATGGAGTAGTCGGGGACGTAACATAGTGAAGTTCCCCCAGAGGTTAACGAATGAGGACATCTCGCTCACTTGGCTTAATTCATTTCTCATTTTAGCTTTTCACCTTTAACCTGAAATTCACTTGCAACAGAAGGTTAATGAATTAAGAATTAACTTTTTTCTAGGAGCGCTCAAAAACAATTAATATTCTCACCTCTATGACAGGTATAACCTAAATCCTTTATCAGTTTTCATTTTAAATGACTATTCCTGAATTTATTAATTTTTTACTTTAAAAGAACAGTAAAAGGATTTTCTTTGCCTCCCTCCCCCAGCTTCAAAAGAATTAAGCTCTTTGTGTCAGTGTGTTATCTTCAGTTTTCAGTTAAGACAAAAATGGTTTCACAAGCTTTGAAGCTGCCAGGAGCTTAGGTTGATCAGTTTCCTTATCGAGTTTACAGGACGTTGCTGCAGTGTTTCTTGCACACTCACTGGGGATCTTCTTTAAAGCATAAGCCCACAGAACACATGCTTGCACTGATGTTTACAATTAATAACATAAGAGCAATATCCATATTCACTGCAACTCTTAAAGCACAAACTTGCAGATCCAAACTGTCTGACATTTAACTGAAGAAATCTATATGTACTCTCTGTAGTTTTCCATGTTGTTTTTTTTAATTTAAATAGCAATTTTATTTAACGTTAACATTTTCTTTTTGTTTTTTCTATTTAAAACAGGATCACAACAAAACTTCAGAGGATGCTAGTGTTATGTGACTTCCCAAAAAATTTATATGAGAAGTTTATTCATTTTTTCCAGTCCATTTCACTTCCGTGTCACTGTTTTGGCTTCTCAAATAGGTATGTTCTTTGCTTGTTGTTTACAAAGTATATTTTCATACAGCTGACTTATTTGAAAACAGCTGTACAGAAATGCACATTTTATTGGAAGGTTTCAGTATTAGCTACTTGCTATCCTGTCCTTACCATAGTAAGAAATTATTTGATGCTATTGCTAAGTGCATATTGATAATTTTCTGTTTCTGTCCCTCAAATTGAACTGTAAACTTCAAATGTTTTATTAATAAGTCTTCACATTACTTAAGGGAAATACGTTGTGGCACACTAAAAAAAAATACACTTAACGTTTCTTTTTGTGCTTCTAGCTTGAACGTTGTGCCATGGGATCATGTCTTACTCACCACTGTTCTAAAAGGCCAGAATACCACTGGACAAAGAACACAGAAAGGAAGAAAAATATTTCTGTGGGAAGCGCTTCCTGTCATACAGGCCCGAGTGGAGAAATTAGTAGACAAAATGAAGTGAGATTGGTTTAGTCTCGTTTTGTGTTTGTTTGTTTTTTTTTCATTTTATAAATTCAACTTTGTTATTAACTGCAAAAAGTGTGTTCTGCTCTCTGAGTCTTCTGAAGCTTCTATTCAAAAGAATATAATCCACTTAAAGACACTCCTGTTCCCAGCCTCCTGTTCTATTTTCCTAGAGTACAGAGATGATCTGTGGATAGCTCCTTAATTCAGATATCTACTGTGTTCCAAAGTGTCTTTATGGAACTTATTTCCAACAGTCTCTCTTTCTGCCAGTTATATTGCAAAAAAAGGTTAGAAATACCTCTTATGTGGGAGGAACTACTGTTTTGCTTCATGAATTGTAATATTTGACATGTACACAGCTTAATGCTTTCTTTCTTTTCCTACCCACTTGTTTTTTCTCTACCCAGCTATAAAGAAGTTGTTCGCTACCTGAGAGCTGTGAAATGCAATGATACCAAAGGGTAAATAGCTCTTCTTGTTTCTTTTCTTTAGGTTTGTGTCCCAGTCTGTCCTTTTGTTCAATATCTTAATAAAATGACAGAAAGAAAAGCGGGATTTTGGCAGCTGTTTACCAAGTGAAAATAATACTGTACTGCAGCTAAGTTCTGCCTTATTGGATGTAATTTACTAGCTTTCAAACTTAATCAGGTATATACATACACAGTGTAAAACTTCCAGTGAACAAAAATAAAGTATGCGTTTACTTCTTCTTTCCAGGTTAAGAGACCTTCGAGATAAAATCCCATTCTATTTGTGTAAAACTGGAGACTTCCTTGATGCGGCGCATTCTCTGTTGTTTCCCGTCAATAGCCTTGCATGCTGCACTGCCTGTCGGCTAACGCCTTTTCAGTTTGAGGTCTACCTGAAGATGTTCAGAACAGGCAGTGTCCCCACTGGAAAGGATATTCAAGAACCTGCACCCTGGATTACAACTGGCAAGTGTAACTTCTTGCTTTCAAACGTTTAGAATCTTAATTGCAGCTTTTAATGACATTCTGAAGTCTAAACTTCATTCAGTTTTTTTTACAGTTTTCTAGGATAGCATGTAGGTTCTGCATAGAAGAACTACAGCAAAATATTCTAAAAAAAAAAATAGCTGTAGATGCTTTTTTTTTTTCTTTCAGTTTCTGTAGAAACCTGTCTGCAACTAAACTATTATCTTGGTTTTATCCATACTCTGTAGTTATTCAGGCAATAAAAAAGAGTCTTGGATTTTTCTTCTTGCAGGGTCTCCACTGAAGGATGCTGTTCTAATTAAGCAGGCACTCAAACTCCTTTACAGCAATCTGTCACTATATAGGAATGTGAGTCTGTATTAAAACTCTTTCTATGCCCCATTGAGTGGTTTTGTACATTATCTGTTTTGTCCAGTTACTTCTCCAATGAAAGGATTTACTGTCAGGACCCTTTTCTCTGAATGGTTCATACCTTTGTGAGACTTTTGCTTTACTTGTGGGGTTTTTGATCATTTAAAAAGTCTTGTTTGGGGGAGGGGAGGAAACAAACTCTTTTCTCCGATAATAGTTCTGCATTTTGTCACAAAACATGTCAAGTTTTGTAAATGGTCCGTTGATTTAGCTGGAACCTTTCTGACAAAATTATGACAAATCTTGTATGTATGCAGCTCTTGTAAATTTCCTGAGTTTTGCAGTATGCCATAGTAGTGATAATCAAACTTACCATATGTATACGTTCTTACAGCCCCACTGTAAATAATCATAGCAGTAACGATCACACCAGCAGCAGGTCTGTTGATGGGTCATACAATAGAAATAAAACACAAAATAAAATAAAACATATAAACATAAAATAAAATAAAAGCCTCACTTTACTACAGGTGAGGCAAAATAGGTGGGCTGTTTTGCAACCTGATAAATGAGACTGGGGAAACCCCAAGCATTAACATGTAATTTGGGTGTAGTTTTGCCTGGGTGTTCCATTAGAGAGAGGAAGAAGAGTGAATGCAAGTCAGCATGTCAAAGGGACTTACTCTGATGGCTAAAGTTTGCTGAACATGGATTTGACTGTAAAACAAATGCTCTGCTGTGTTTCAGCCTAAATGCTGGAGTTCCCTCATCATGATTTTGGGTAGTAGCCGTTTGCTAGAAAAAAATGGGCACCTACATCCTCTGTCACTGAAAGAGCCACCGCTTGACTTCCAAGAGGTAACTGAAATAGGGCTTTGAGATGGAAGTACTGTTGTCTCTGCTTTATACAAGACATAATTGGATGTGGGCATTGCCTCATCCTTTTAAATACTAAGGTTAACGTTACACTACCTCATCAAATATTTTTATGGTATGTGCCAAACGTAATACTTTGCAAAAATTGTGAATAGGGAATAGATGAACTCTTTTTGCAGCTCAATGCTGAACACTAATTCTATATTGTTCAATGTTGAGATGAATCAAACAATAGCAAAATGGATAGGAAAGCCATTTAAGAAAAATGTGTTCAAAGAGTCCTAAGAGTCAGTACCTGGGTGTTTTCTTGACAAGAACAGAAATAAGTGTCTGCTAATCATAACAGGTTAAAATGATACGTCTAGTTAATGCTACAGAGCCTCAACTTTCTGTGTGTATGCTGTTGAACAGTCAACTGCATCTGTAAAAATGCTGAAAATAAGTGAAAGCACTTTAAAGGAGATCGTATTGGGCAGTTTGTAAAGTAGGTAGGCATCCTCTTTGACTTGTGATTCGTTACTTCTTTTGCAGGGGGTGCTGGCTGCCAGTGGCAGTCTCTTGCAGGAACTGAAGGCAAAAGTTAATGTTTCTTTACCACCTGCTATTTTCTCTCCTCAAGTAAGTGTGCATCTGGCAATAAGGAAATTGACAACTTGGTTTATAGCTCTCAAAGATACTGCAGTTGTATTATTATGAAAAGCTGTTAAGAGAGGGCTTGAAGATTTTGGGGAAATGGCATAAGACTGTTGTTCTTCACATGGTCTGAAGGTTAGAGCAGAAATCTTGGATTGTAAGGAAATGATTAGGGCCTGTTTTGGTCTGACTCTAAGAAAATCTTCAATCCAGGAGAAGTTTAAATTCACTGCTGTCCAAATTTATGCATCTACAAAGTGAGGGCTGGTAATCCCTGATTCTGTATTAACCTCGCACATAGAATAATCTTGTGTCGTTTGATTCAAATTAGAAGCTATCCTTTGATACTAACAGTGTGTTTGTCTCAAAACTCAGAATAGCACAGTTTCCCAATTTGCTTTGAACAATGGTTTCAGGTGTGAAGCATGACTTGAAACGGGTTATTTTATTAAATACAATCAACTATCTAAGGAGCAATCTTACTCTGTTTCACCTCTCTTGAGGAAACTGCATTTAGGTTATTCTCCAAGTACGTTACTCTTGGGCCAGAGTTTTTCTCCCCTTAATTCTTCCACTTCTGCTATACTGTGATGGTATGAGACTTCATGTTTCTGTGAGGACTTTGAAAGCCCCAGGCAAAACATGCTATAGAAACAGAAATACTTGTTTTATTCTCCATCTTTTGGTCACTGTAAGATTCTTCTGGATGTTGTCTATCATCTAGCCTGTGTGCTTGGAATGGTAGTGATTTAGTGCTGATTTGATTGGATGTGATATGCGAGTAGTGAGAAAGTGGACTTATAAATACATGTCTCTTCTTGTGGATATCTCTTCCTGCAGTTACAGCATGAGGCTTGTCTTATTCTCGCAGTGCAAGCAGTACAACAGATGCTTTTCTGTGATCTCCCATACTTGACTTCCTTCCTAGAGATAGCCCTGGCTTTTGGGGTGAGTCCTAGGTATTGACTTCTATTCTAAGAGATTAAAGCAGATTAAATATAAAATCTGTGTAACACCAACCTGGTGTTGTTCCCCTTAAGCTTTTTTGACCTTTAATTTCTTCTGTGTATTTGTGTTTTTTTAAGAAATGATAGACAATTAAGTTAAATCAGTGCCCTTATTTTGTCTTTTCCTAGAATAACTTCTGGGCTCTGAGGCTGTTACTGGATCACCTTTCCTATCAGGAGCATGTTCTCCATGGCACTGTCAATCTGATTTTGAGAGATCTGAGTCGGCAGAAAGTAACAATGCTAAAACTGTGAGTAAACACTTGCTTCCTGAAATCTGTTCATAAAAATCTTAATAGCAGTCTCGAAGCGGTAGCATTTAGCAAAGACACAATCCTTAGTTCTTTGAAAATAAGATGCTAGGAATCAATGGGAAACAAGAGACAACAGAACACTTACATAAATGATGCATCTGTTTTGAATATTGTGCACGATCCTGATTCCTTTTCTCAAGGTATAGAATGACCTCTGTGAGAGGAATTGGTTAACTTGACTCAACCATCTGAGCGTAGGGTTATGATAATGGTCTACAAAGCTTTCTATGCTAAAGGTGACCAGGGAATAATTGTTCACAGATCAAGAATCAGGGGGCTTAAAGGAAATCTGACGTGGCAAAACAAGATGGATTAAGGTTGTATCACTTGGAGGTGTGAATTTGGATGAGGAGAATGCTGTGGAAACAAAGTATATACGGACTGAAAAGCAATTAAGCAAATTGCTGTAAGACTCAAGTACGACCAGCGTGGAAATAGCACTCCAGACCTAAGGAGGTAGTTCTTGAGCTGTTGACGATACGAGTGTATTTAGACAACAATTAATTTCCATCAGATCTGTATGAGCTAGCACTATTCCTTATCTGTTCCTTTAAACAAAAAGTATCTAGGGCATCTCCTTCTGTGTATCTGGTTTGCAGAAGGCCAAAATAAATATTGTGGTTGTTGTGAAGGGAGGATACTGAGCTAGACGGGCATGTAGCAATAAAGCTTTGTAGTATTTCTTACACAGTAATGCTTATTGGGCAAGTAAAGGTACATCTGGAATAGCTGCAGCAATCTGGAGTCTCTTTCCCTGATGGGGACCCCTATCATGGTGAAATAGTTCCAGCTGGAAAAAGAATGCCTGGTCATGGTATTGCTATGCCTACCTAATAGATATATTGTTAATCAGAAGGTTTTAAGTGGAAATTGTGATTTTTGCATTCCTATAATGAGATACTACTACTGTTAAAGCAGATTGAAGTATGAGAAAGTAGCATCAAGAGAAAAGCAATGCAGATATTGCCATTTGTCTTTGTTATTGAACAGATATGTTCTGTTTCTTGGTCTTATGTTGTTTAGGTGGCAAAACCTTGGTCCCCAGTATGTGGGTGAATTCCTTTGCCTGTTCCTGACTTGCAGGCATAAGAAGATGCAATCTATCGGTCTGTTTGCTCTGAATATAGTTACAGAAAACCTGCATATGTAAGTGTTAATCTTTATCATAGCCAAACAGCAAATCATTATACATTGCAACAGTGCTGGTAGCTTTCTCTTAATTAACAGGTTTAACGCAAAATTAATTACTGTTTTATATACTTCCTTATTATTAGCAGCAGTAAAGATACTGAAAGTGATAGTTTGAGTGGATTTGAAATTGTTCTATGTTCCTGTTGAACTAAATGGCCTTCTAACTTGCCAGTGCCCTATGTTGTGTCTGCTCTGTGCAACCCTAACCAGTCGAGTTCTGTTAGTTTAATGCCATTGTCATCTCACTTCATTCTATTTAGGTTTATAAAAACAACAACAAAAACCTTAGTTGGAATTTAGACACTGGACTCTAGGGAGGTATAATGCTGCATAAAACTTCATTTAGAGGAAATAGTTCAAATTAGCTCAAAATGTACATTGTTGTATATCTGCCAGAGTACAGTGGGTTTACAGATGTCAACGTTTCTTTTAAACTTGTAAAAGATGTTTCACATGGTGGTGAGGGAGTAAATCCCTATTAAAAACTAGACTCAGGAACATCTGGGCACTGTAATGCAAACTGATGACAGGATTAAGTTTGTGCTTGTCGGTCTTATCCTTTTTTTTTTTTTTTTTTTTTTTAAAAAAAAGAGAAGATTTGATCAGCACAAAGCTGCTGGAGTGGAAAACAGCTCTGAAAATGTCTGAGTACTATGTTTAGATTACAAATGATGGTAAAACACTGATAAGTCCCTATGGAGACCACTAGATATTCCTAAATATAATCCTTGCTCTCCTGGGTTGTGCAGGAAAGCATTAACTTCTATCACCTTACATCTTATGTGTTGACATAATAGTTTTAAAAAGAAATGACTCGATGCTTATATACCAGAAGGCAGAATAACTGCCTGCTCTGACACTTTTAATTCACACGTAGCAGATGGCAGCAGAATAACATTGAGAATTCACTTTTTAGTAGCTTTCAAGTAAAATTCATGAACATGTGAGTTAACTTACCTTGTAAAATGCTTTTTCCTTCCCCTCTCTCAAGCCTTTGTATGTATCTTAGGAAATAAAATTCCTAACTTCACTCTGTTGTTAAATATAACTTGGCTCATATAAAAACTTGCGGTTCTAATAAATGCCTCTTCTTATCTCAGATTTTGTGAGGTTTTACAGTACGCTCTAGCAGTAATCCAAGAGAATTTGATGAGATCCTTTTTGTTATGGTCTATCTTTGTCTTTTTTTTTACTGTACGTCTGATGCGGGAGTCCTCTCTATTTGGAAGTTGAACTGAATTGTTAGTGTGGCTGAAACTGGGGGCAGGTCTGTCCCTATAGAAAATGGATTAAGAATTTTATATTTGGATCTGTTTTTCAGGTGTCCATGGGCAAAGCACCTTTGCAGATTCTTTCACAATGTAGTAAGTATCTCTGTATCTCAGAATTAACAATAAAGCATATAAATGACAAATAAATCATTGATATATGGTGTATTTGATATGTGATAATTGATAAATATTTGAAATATTTAGCAATGTCATTTATTGTAAAGTTGACAAATTACTGATGTATGTTATCTTCTTTGTCTGCACAGGGATTAAGGTATCTGCCCCTTGGCACTGCAGCTCATCGTGAAGTCTCAAAGTTCATAAGCATTTTTGAAAAACTATAATTTGCCAAAACTTTCAAGCATTTTTCAACTTGTATTCCCTGGACATACCTCTTGCTGGGTTCTTTGTTTTCTGTTTTGTCATCTCTTCCTTCACTTAAAAACATTCACCTAAGAACTGAACAGACAAAACCAAAAATTTTAGATTTAGGTGGTGAATAGTGGCTGTATTTCAGCAGATATGTTCTGGAAATGTCCTTTTTTTGAGACATGTGTATTAAGCCCTCAGTTAAAGAGGCAAGAGCTGTATGTTGTAGGAAAAGCTGGCCTACAGAGATGCTGATCTGAGGCGGCGGATGCAAGAGGTATGAGGAGAGAAACACGGACGAAACAGCACCAGAAGTTTTTGCTTTTGAGTTGCACAATTGTGTAGTTGTGTTCTGGGTGAGAAAGCTGCAGCAGAGCAACTGCTAAGAGAACAGTTAGAAAACCTTCTCCAATGGGGAAAATTGCCTCTCCACTAGTGTACAACAGCGTACGTTAATGCTGTTTGCACTCCTTGGTTTTCTTTAGTGCATAATTATAAAAATAAACCACTCTTCAGTTAGTGTGGTTCAGCCTGAAGCTTTCTTATTTGCTGCAAGAAATCAGAATCAAAAAAGCCATAGCCTGTTTTTTGTACTTAAAAAAAATATATGTATAGTTTTAAGGTTTTCTAATTGGGGGGGCTTTTTTATATTCTACAATAGCTGGCAAACTGGTGCTGATGGCTGTCTTTTTTTGAAGTCTGACTACAAGTTTTAAGAAAACTTCTTTGAACTGTGAAGGTAGAAATGGAAATATTTCTAGCCTTGTTGTACTGTTCTGATACCTGTCTGCATTGTTTTGGCAGTTCGGACGAAGTTGTTATACTGTATTTTGTTATCCAAAGTGAGTTACGTTATTCAAGTCTTCCACAAAAAATTACACGCATCTAAAATTACTTGAGGTTTAATAAAACTTTTTGTAGAAATTGCATCATGTTGTCAGTTCTGTGAGGTTTTTGTTTCTTTGTTTTGCTTGTAAGCAGTTGCTGTGCCTTTATCTTGTGCTGTCAGGGGGTCAGTGAAGTCCCCTGCTGCAGGTGAACGTGGTTCTGTTGGATAGTGGCAGGGGTGGCCACGTGCTGTTCTTTTCTGGCCTGGGCCCGTGTGGCATGGTCTTTCATCCTGGTTTCTAAGAGAGGTGTTGTTTTTTTTGCTTGTTCTTAGTGCTGTGATCTTTCGTTCTTAGTGCTGTGATCTTTCTCACCCCATCTACATGAGTAGAAGGCCTCCATTCCTCGTGTAACAGAGGTGAGGAAGGAGACTGCAACCACTAAGCTTCTTTTTAGTCCTCACACAAGGTGTTTGGACTCTCTGCAGCGCCCTGCTCTACAAGCCTTCCTTTCCAGCCTGCGGTGGGGCTGGGCAGCCTGCGTGGCGTTGCTCACGCCTTGTTTCACTTCTCTGCAGATGTAAAAAGACAAGGGCAAAGCCAAGTAAGCCATTGCAGCTTGAAGTGTGTGGGCTCCTCGGTGCCATCCTTTTGGTGCCTGGAGCAGGGCCAGGCAGGGGAGGGAGTGGGAGCAGGTGAGGGCAGCGCTTCCTTACCCTGCACAGTCTGCATTTACCATCACAGGGAAGGGCAGGAACTGCTTCCACTGCAGTAAGTAAATAGCATGTCTATTCATTATTTATCTGCAGCTGAATTTTAATGAATTAGAGCAGCAATGAGTAAAGCCCTTATAGCGAGGATTATACTACAGATAATGATATAATCTTTTATGTATGAGAAAATGACTTTCTCTGCAGATTAGCACTTGACTTTGTAATAACTGAACCTGTCTATCCAAGCCGTGCCCAATCAACCACAGTAGAAAACATCTTCCCAGTACCCTGAGACTGACTAGTGTAACCTCAAAGGTAAATTGAAGGCTCTTTTTTTTCCCTGCTTTGCTCCAGGTATAATTGAGATGAACAGAGCTCATTAAAAATTGAAATCTATACTTCAGAGTAGAAAATATGCATCTAAAGCTCTCTGATCCAGATATTGTATTTTAGCAAACAGGACTCTGCTGTTTTAGCAAGAGTACGTACAGCTGATACTGCCAAACACTAAGTAGAACACTTGCAAGTAAGTACATGCATTGAAGATAAAACTTTGTCTGGAACTAATGAAATTGTTTGAGATTCATAATGTCTGGGAAGGGAATGCCATCGTTCAGCCCAGGAGCATAAGGTGTGTGTGTGCTTGGTTGTGATCAGCAGACCTCCACTGAGTTTGTCAGAGAAAGATTTCTAAAATATGTGGCTAATAAACTAATTGTTTAAAAACTTGTCCTCTAGTGTAACATTTAAGGGGAGGAAAAAAAGAATTATCTTGTGCCAGCCCTAACCTTGTGAGGCTCTTCTGCTCTGGGGCAAATCCTAAGCTCCCACAGCATGGTTGGGATATTTCTAGATCTGAACAGAAAATACCACCTGGCACCCCACCACCTCAAGCCTGACATGAATAACTTCACACTCAGGGTGGATTTGTATGAGAAAAGGGCAAATAGGTGAGTTCATGGCCAAGGAGACAGTGGAGGAGGGCACAGGACCACCCCCACATGCGTTGCCTCGTCCCCCATCTGCTTTCCAGCCTTGTCTCTGCTCAGTGGGCTGGGAGAGAGCTGCTGCTGTTTCTGCCAAGGACACTAATTAACCTGCTAAATGAGTTTATCCCTTCAGAGTGTGTACCGGAGAACTGAGTTATCTAAAATACCGTTCCACTGAGAGCCTTAATTAGCAGCGTGTGCTGAGGGCAGACCCCTGCTTTCTGGGGGGTGGATGGGGGCTGGTGCCTTGCTGCTGTTGTGGGGCCTCACCCTCAAATGCTGTGCTCAGCATGTGCTGTCCTCCCTTGGGTGCTCGTGCAGCACCCAGCTCTGTTTGACAGGCACAGCATCTCTTCCCTTCCCTGATCTCCTGGCTTGCACACTTGGGGCTTCAGTCCCAGAAGAAGCCAAAACCAGCTGGCAGCTAAATCTGGTTGCTGCCACAGTAGCTCCATGTCAAATGTCCTTGCCCACTCTTGCATACCCTACAGCAGGGTCCCTGCCACGTCCCTGTGTTTGGAAAGCATCCTGGTGCTAGTCCATCCCAGCACTGACCTCATATCTCCTGCCCACATCCCTGAGATAGATCCCATCCCTGCTGGCTCCTAGTTTGAGACCACAAAGCTGCCCCTTACCTTCCTGCACCCGAGACACATTTCTCCAGCCTCCAAACCCTATCTGAGATAAGGGGTTCATGATATTTTCTCCTTTTTTACCCCACACCCAGGCTGTGCTGGGCATGGGCTGTGTCCCCTGCGTGTGGGCTCCTTCCCACCAGTGCTGGTGCTGCCCACAGATGGCACCGATGACGAAGGGCTGAAGTCACTGCTCGGCCACCTCGGGACACCACCGAGGAGTAGCTTTCTCCCAGCTGCCTGCCAGACCAAAAATACTCCATTTTAATAACTGGACTAAGCAAAGTTTAAAAAAAAAAAAAAAAAAAAAAAAAAAAAAAGCAGCTTGTTGCTGGCTGCCAGATTAACAGATGGCTACAATCATTAATATTGCAAAACTTCAGGAGTTCATAATTCTTTAATCTACAAAGCCAGGCAGGGTTGCTAATGCGAGCCCTGCAATCTGCTGCGCAGGGTGGGCACGGTGGGGGCTGCGCAGCTGGGTCCTCAGTGGGTCCTCGGGGATTTGGCACATGGGGCACTTGTCCTGCTCCCAGCCCAAAGCCTGCCAAGAAAAGGTACCAGGGTGGCCGTGGCTATAGGAGGGGATGAGCTTCAGGGCCCCCTCAGTTTTGGGATGGTGTTGATGGCTCCAAAATTCGGTGGGCACTGCCTGTGCCATCCCTGGCAGCTCTGCCCGGCCCCTCTCAGCTGGTGCTGCAGTCAGATTGTGGAAAATCCACAGAAATCCAATAACCCGTCTCCAGTGTCATTTTATCGCTAAACCCCAGCCTTTCCCATAATTGTTTGGAGGCAGCGCTGGGAGATTACGACTGATGTCAACAGCGAGATAATCTGCGGGCCAGCGCGCCGTATCGCTGACCTCCTTCAGGCGGGTGGTGCCATGTGGAAAAGTCCAGGCGGTGGCGACGCAAGGAGGCCACCACCACCACGGAGCCGTTTGCAGGCACCCAGCGCTGCTGTCCCAACAAATACGCACGGGCACCGCTGCCCCTGGGCCACCTCCTCATACTGCTGGCTCCATGTCCCACTGCCAGTCCCTGGTGGCTCCATCCATCCATCCATCCATCCATCCATCCATCCATCCATCCATCCATCCATCCATCCATCCATCCATCCACCCATCCATCCATCGCTGGCTGCAGCCCAGCCCCGCTCCCTGCAGCATCCTCTCCTGGGGCAGGGCAGGGGGGCGGTGAGCCCATTAGGAGGCCGGGGGGGGGCCGTTAGTGCTATCGATCCTCGATCCTCGGTGGAGGCTGCCCGCAGAGCCTGGGGATGGGCGCCGGCAGCGTGCAGGGAGCAGCAAAGCTTTTGGGATGGGGCACCCGGGTGGCTGCAGGGGCTTCTGCGCTGCCAGAGGCATCCGAGGTGCAGCCTTTGTGTAAGAGAGAGAGAGAGAGCAGCAAAGAATAAAGTTCTTATCATGAGGATTACGCCATAGATAATGATACGGTCTTTTACGTATGAGAAAATGTCTTTCTCTGAAGATTTGCACTTAATTTTATAATAACTGTGCCCAATACTACGTAATAAGTCACTACCTTCTAATAGCAGGGATTAGAATCTGTGCCCAATCAACCAAACATCTTCTATAATATATAGTACATGTTAATTATAGTATAATTTATGTTTTATTATATTTATATCATTTTATATGCTAAATGATCTACTATATTTCTAGTGTATATATTTACTTCATATTTTATTATTCACAGAATCACAGAAACATAGGGGTTGGAAGGGACTGCAGGAGATCATTGTATATATACAAGAGATTATTTTATATATTTTTTTTTTATTATATATTTTTTTTCACCTCCCTTTCCTCAGGCGCTCAGGCCAATGCAGGGCATTTGCTCCCTGAGCCTCCAGCACACAGGGAACCCCCTCAGTTTGGCAACACCAGGCTCATCGCTTTGGGGTGGAATTGGGCAGACTTTTTTTTTTTCTTTTTTTAATGGTTGCTTAATATGGATGGTTTGTTGTTTTGTGTTTTGTTTTGCTTTGTTTTTTTTTTTGTTTTTTTTTTTCCTTTGCGGTTTTGCTTTTACTTCAATTATGGTGATTTTAATCAGTTAACAACACTTAGTGTGGCTTTATCTTTTTCCTCCCTGTAAGTTACACTAATTGCTGCTTTTTAATGCTCTTGTTGTTCAACGTGTGCATCCCCTGAACTTCACCCTGGCCAAATATTTAGTTTCCAACTGCTCAGTATTGCACTTGTTTTTTTTTCTTTCTTTTTTTGTCTTTGTTTTTTTTTTTTTTTTCTTTTTTTCTTTTTTTCTTTTTGTCTTTTTTTTTCTTCTTTTTTTTTTTCCTTTTTTTTTCTTTTTTTTACTTTTTTATAAGCCATTCCCATGTGCACCCCTGCAAATCCCTGCCCCCTGGCCCTGCCAGCACCAGGAAAGTGGCAAGATAAAGCGGGAAGATGCAAGAAAACCAGGGGCAGCAGCACACAGCCACCAGCCAGGCGAAAGCAATGGCATGGGCATGGGGCTGGGGTCTGCATTTTGGGGGGGGGGAATCCTTGTTGATGGCACCCAGGAAAGCTTTGCAAGGATGCAGGCAGGGATGCGGGCACAGACATGGGCAGAGGTGCAGGCAGGGATGCAGGCACAGATACATGCACAGATAGGAGCAGGGACACGGGCAGGGTTGCAGGCACTCCCTGGGGTGCTGCTATGTCCCAGCACTCATCCCACTCGTGTCCCCCCGGGGCCCATCCAGCCCTTCCAGCGCAGCCGAGGCCGGGGTAGCCGCGTTTCGGCAGCACGGCCGCTGCAGCCCCGGTCCCAGCACGCTGCCTTCGTCCCGGAGCTCACGTTCAGCAGAGCCAAATCCCCCGGGAGCAGCAGGGGGGGAGAACGCTCTCATTATCCGGCTCTTGCCGTGTCGGAGGCAGCTGGACGGGCCGTGCATTAATAGATTACACAGAGGATTTGGGCTTGCTGACAGCGAGGGCAGCGCTAGCGGGAGGCGAGGCCAGCGCAGCTTGCCGAGCCGGCGGGGACGGACGCAGCCCCCACTCCTGCTAACACCTTTTCCAGCCGAGGTAGGTGGAGAGCTCGGCCGTGGCCGTGGCACTGGGATGCTGCTGGGATGGCCGGAGTGGGGCTGGGGATGCTTCATCACCGGGAGAGCCGCCGGAGGGAGCGGGAGCAGCGGGGAGGCCGGACCGCGGGCGCACAGGGATGCTGGGCGCTGGGTGCCCACCCTCCTCCCGGCCGTGCTGATTATTTTCCCTGTGGATGCTCTGCAGAAGCACGGAGCTGCTGAGCCCTGCCCTGCACGGGGCTGAGGATGGCTCGGGATGCGGGGTGTCCCCCGTTTGGCCACCCCGGTGCAAAGTGATGCTGCTGGGTGGGCCCGGTGCTGCTCTGTGCTGGACAGAGCATGGCCCCGGGCTTTGCTGGGGTCATGGGTGGCTACGGGCAGGAGGAGATGTCCCATGTGCCACCCATCCCTGGGACAGTCTGGGAAGCTGGGGATCATGGGGCTGTGGTCACAGTTTGTGCCCAGTTGGGTGCTGTGCCTCAGTTTCCCCACCATGTCCCCACTATTCGCCGTGTTGCTGCGGGGTGCTCGGTGCTTTGCTCCCCTCACCCCCACCAGCCCTCCCTGGGGCCACAGGGCCTCCTTCCCTGGTGGATGGTGCCACTCGGTGCTGCCCGTGGGGGCTACTGCAGTTCAGGGGTGAGGCTGGGAGAGGGGGATCTCACCCCAGCCCCAAATACTGGTTTAGGGGCTGCAATACATCCCCACCAAACACCCCACTGAGCCTTCACCAGGGCTGTGCAGGGCCAAAATCCCTCCTGCCCCTTGCTCAGGGCAGGAAAATGCTGCCCCCCACCCCGGAGAGCCTCTGGTTTGTTATTTACACACACCAACAGCCAAATTACAGTCAAATCCAGCCTGGCTCTCCGGGCAGGCTTTGCATGTGCCCACGGGCTCAGGGTGGGTACAAGAGCGCGGCACCAGGCACTCACCACCATGCCCGGCCGTGCCACCGAGGTAAGCAAAACCTCCCAAAATCTCTCGGAGCCACAGGTCCGCAATGGGTGGGATCGGGAATGTCCCCAGGAGCTCAGGGAGCACGGGGATGGGGTGGGGGGCAGCTGGGGACACAGCACGGACACCCTGCCTTTCAGCCCCCGCTGCCGCCGCACCGAGCCCCCGCCAAGCCCGGGTGCCATGGACGAGTGGGACCTGCCGCAGTGGAAGAAGGAGGTGGAGAGCCTCAAGTACCAGCTGGCCTACAAGCGGGAGATGTCCTCCAAGACGATACCCGAGTGAGTGGGCATGGCTGGGAGTGACGGCGGGGCTTCCTCCCTCTACCCTCTCCAAATCTCCTCCCTGAGCGAGTTCAGAAATCGTCCCCCCACAGCCACCCAAGCCCCAGCTGCTGAAGGCTCCCCAGACCCCCCCGCAGGTGTCCGTAACACCCCGTGCCTGCTCCTCTCAAGATGCCCAAGTGGCCGGGATGTGGTGGCAGCTGAGAGACCTCTGGGACTCCCCAGGAGCCCCCCAGCGCTTTGGGCTCAGCCACCACCTTGTGCCCTGTCCTGTACCTTTCCTGTAATGGGGCGGTGGGTGCGAGGGCAGACACCCAGAGGCTGTAAAGCAAAGCTGGAAATGAAATGTGTAATGTGGTCGTGAAGAGGCATTTCTGCGTGGCTCGCACCTCACTGCTGCCTGCCATGAAGGGGCTCAGGACATCCCCGCGGCCTCTCTCTTACACAGTGAGGGGGGAGAGGAAAAGGGCGACCCAAGCACAGTTCACAGGGTAGTGCTGAGGCCAGCAGCACACGGCAGCCACAGGCACTGGGGACAGGAGGCAGCTGAGGAGGTCTCAGCGATCTGGGGGCCCCCAGCATGGTGCTCCCACAGCAAAACTTTGCCCCAGGCCCACTGTGTGCAGGCCTCGATTCGGTGCGGAGCAAATCCAGAGGGGTTTGTGCACTGCAGCCCCAAAAACCCAGGCTGTGTAACATCCCCCTGACCCCTCCCGCAGGTTCGTGAAGTGGATCGAGGACGGCATCCCAGAAGATCCCTTCCTGAACCCGGAGCTGATGAAGAACAACCCCTGGGTGGAGAAGGGGAAGTGCAGCATCCTCTGAGGGCCGCGGGCCGCCAGCAGCTGCCGGGCGCCCGGCCTACCGCTGAATGTACACTTTTTTATTAGGTAGCTTCCGAATACGACTAACTGAAAAACCCTACCCTCATCTTGTCTTATTATTTTTAGTAGTAGAAGCGTTTCTTTTTTATACGGGCTGCCTGGGAAAACAGATACGGGGTGGGCAGGGTGGCCGAGAGGCATGGGGCGAAGCAGAGGAGTGAGGGTGTCTCTGGGGCTGGTACAGACTGCCACATACCTCTGCCCCCCTTTCTGTAAACATGACTGATTTTTCAACTTGTAAAGGAAAAAAAAAAAAACTTTTATAAAACATTTACAATGATTTTACTCTTTTGTATCTTGTAGGCTATGCAGTTTTGCAGCACAACAGGCAAAACATGGCAACTAAGGGTTTATAAATGAAATAAACAGAGCAATATTGCAAGATTTTATTAATTTTTATATTTTATTTTTTTTTAAACAAAACAACTGGTTATTAAAAAAATATCAGCACCATCTGCACACGCTCCATGCAAGGGTGAGACAGCTAAAAGCCAGCTTATCCTTTCGCACCTCGCTCCGGTAGCTCCTGTGTTCCCTCTGGTCCCTGCTAGAGCAGGTCCTTGATGTAGAGATTCCTCCTGACGGCGTTTGAAACCCCTTCGTTAAATCGGAACCAGACGTCGCTGTTGCCCACGGCCTTTCCCATCTGTCTCTCGATTGAATCTTGCTCAGAGGGCTGAGCGGCTGCAGGGCAGGGACGGGGGGGGAAGGTCGGGGATAAGGAACGTGGAGGAACTCCCCCCCTTTATTTATGAGCCCCACTGATGCTGAGAGGGGAGCTCACACCGTGCACAGGAGTGGTTGCAGGCACACAAGACTCAGCTCCCACAGACACCTGCAGGACCCCAAACCCCTGCTCCCCAGCTCAGTTCATTTCCCAATTTCCCCTTCCCACCCCACCAGCATTCCCCAGGGCTGGGGACAGGGCTTAGGGACAGAACACCCCCTTGGGCACCCGTGTGTGCGGGGTCCAAGCACTGCAAATACAGGGACCCCCGGCAGCACCCGTGGGCACCCCGTCCCCCTGCCACCTACCCGGGGCTGTGGACACCTTCTGCCGCAGAATCGGCCGCCCGAAGAAGTCAGTCTCAGGCTGTGGAAAACAAACAAGGTTGGGGTCAGCACAGCCCTGCCCGTGCCTGCTCCAACCCCCGGCGCAGGAGCAGGAAGCCACCGAGCAGGAGCTGAATGCAAATCCCGCAGAAAAGGGCGAGTGGCCTTGGTAAAATGCAAACAACATTCAAAATCAGTAGGAAAAGACAAATGTTAGGGGTTGCTGTGCTAAACGGGGCTTTGCTGAGGGCTGAAGTCTGAAGTTCAGCCCAGGACAAGGGGCGGTGGCACGGGACCAGGAGAGCCCCATGGTGTCCAGTTGGTCCCTGGTGCTGCTCTGGCTGCTCCCCAGTGACCTCCCCGGCTGCAGCCAGATGGGGTTTGGGTGCTTCGATACGGATGTACGTGGGCTGTGCTGAAGGCACTGCCACATCTCCTGTCCCCACAGATGGGGCCTTCAGGGGATGTGCTGCAGGCTCCCCCTCCCCAGGCACTGACGTCCCCAGGTGCAGGGAACAGAGTGGCCGTGGGGGTTTTATGGCCAGATGGGTGCAGCAGGAACACCCCAGGGACACATCGCAGAGCCCACTGATGGGTAAAGGCCCCTCCGACCTTACTGCTGATAACTGTCCCCCCCCCCCTCACCTTGTCCTCCACCGCTGCCCTCCTCACGATGTGCTCCAGGCGCTGCTGGTGGTTTTGGGGCGCTGCCGGTCCCGTGTCCCCGCTCTCTGCCGGCTCATCAGGGCCTCTTGCTGGCTCCTGTTGGGGAGAATACCCCTGAGCACATCCCCTTGGGGCTGCTCCTGGGTGTCCAGACCAGGGAGAAATCCCCCAGCTGAGGACCTCTGCCTTTCTCCAACACACAAACACCCGAGTGTTCCCATCTGGGAAACGCAGGAGGATTTCTAAGGGTTTTGTTACAGATATAGTCATCTTCAGGCTGTAGTCTGGGGTCTATTTGCTGCCTATTTGGATAACAATACTTTGTTAGACATGTTTTTCACCATGTTGTCTCCCAGCAGCAGCTCCAGATTAGCCCAAGGCAGCGCTTTGGGCACGCTGTGTGCGCTGCCTCTTTGCCTGGGACTTTGTGGTTGGCACTGCATAAACAAGAAGCCTCCAGAGATGTTTTTACACCATCTCCCTGCCACAAGTATCCCCTGAGGAACTGCCTCTGCTGCAAGAAGGGGCTCCCAGGGACCAATTATCCCCCTGGCACCAGGGCAAGGCAGTCAGCAGTTACACAACCCCCACCAGGGCTGTTTCTCAGCCTTCACATTTGCCCACTACCACCTCCTCCTGCCTTATGCCCACTGCTCCGTGCAGCAGAGGGTTTTGGCAGTGGGCAAAGCTCTGCTCCTCCTGGGTCCTCTGGCATCCTTGGGAAGATCAAAGTGAAGCAACAGGATCATCCAGATAGGAAAGAGCAGGTTGGCTCCTTCACTGATGTGTATAAGTCACAGCCAGGTCAACTAAAATTCCCATCCCTAGCTAGGTTACGGGTTTAAAGCTCATACTTAGAGTATTTCCAGAATTCATGCAAGAAGATGAGCTGTTTGGGCTTGGATGTGCTGCCCCGTGCCTGCTGTCAGCCCTAGGCAGATGTGCAGGGGCAGGGGGGGCAGGCTGTGGGGACCCAGGGGGTTAATCCTGGATTTCCAGAGGCAGAGCAAAAGCCACCAGCGTGCTCGTGCCTCTGCTGCCATCAGCAGGCAGAGGCGGCTGGTAGGGGCAGCGATGGTGGGCAGGGGCATTTTGTAACCCCAGAGAATGGGGCAGGGGGACACAGACAAGACGTCTTCCTAGACCCTCTCCAACTGCAGTCAGGCCCCCTAACAGGGTCTGTGCATGCGCTGACAACCACTTGCTGCTTTGGGAAGACCCCATCCCCACACCAACCCTAAGGACTTCATTCATCCCCATCGCCCAGCTGCACCCCAGGCGATGGACCCACCACCACGGGCCCCCTGAAAGCCCAGCCACCCCTGCTCTCCCCCTCCGTACCTCGCTGAGGTTTCGTGCCTGCAGCAGAGCCTCCATCCTCCTCATCTTTTCCAGCTCGATCTCCCTGGCGATGAGCTGCTTGGCCTGGTAGGTCAGCTGCTTTCGAGCTGGCAGGTCTGGGAACCGGCAGACATCCTCCACGTTCCTTCAGCAGCAGCAGCCAGGTGCACGGGGGCAAGGAGGAGAGAAAATCAATCCATCACCGTGCACGGTGAGACCTGCAGCACTGCCAGCCCTGTCCCCTTTCTGTCCCACCCTGGGACACGTTCCCCACCGCTGCCCTCCCAGCGGGTGCTGGCAGTGTTAGAAGATGCCCAGGTGGTGCTGGACGTGCAGCCCCAGGCTGCCCTGGGACAGCGCAGCTGAGTGACAATCCCCGGGAGATTACACGCTTCTTAATCTTGGTTTGAGTGCAAGAACAGGAAATTACACAGGTTTGTGAAAAACAGGCTGCCCTGAAAAAGCCCAAGCCACAGGGTCGCAGCTGAGGCACAGGCGGCAGCAGGGCCCTTGCCACAAAGCAGGGGGGCCTCAGGGAGCCCCCCCAGGGGATGCAACCGTGAGCAGGCATTTGGGCAAACCACAGCAGCTGGGCTCTGAACAGGGCTGGCACGCCAGTTAAGGCTTTTTCAGCACAGTTGAAGCCCAGCCCGAGCACCGAGCAGCCGTCTGGTTTCCTTCGTCTGCCGTTTAGACCGTTCTGTGCTTTATTCACATTCAGTATTGTTTCCCTTCAAATAATGGGAACGCACTCGCATGTCAGATGGATTTGCAGCTGTTTAGAAGGCAGCTGTCAAATCTACTGTTTAAAAAGTCATTTTTCTTCCTGTGTTTCCTCACACGGTCCCTCAGCTGCCTTTAAAGAGCAGCAGCAGTGACAAGGCAGCACCAGAACAGGCTGCTGCAGGAAAAGCAAAGAGCGCAGACACTGAGCTTCCCTGTAAAACCCAGCTCCTGTCCTTCCAGGTACTGCCATCTCCAAAACCACTCTGGCTGTACATTGCAAGAGAAAACAGCTCGTGACAGCTCAGAGAAAACAAAAGGTTTTGCTGTTAAAACAGCTCTGTTTGCCAGGTGCACTGGGATGGTTTTTAGGGGTGCCAGCAGGACACGGCACCTCCCTGCAGCACCAGGCATTGCCGCAGCAGGGGCTGGGGACAGCTCAGACCTCAGAAGCAGAGCACAGCACACCAGGTGCTGCTCCACGCTGCTCCAGCACCCTGCCGGTGGCTTTTCGGAGCAGCCGGGCTTGGGGGGCAGGAGAGCGATGCCTCGCCACAACCCAAGCAGGTCCCCCAGGCATTTCCGTGGAAAAAAAAATAAAATGCTTCGCTGTAATTAGATACGGTGGCTTGATTTAACAGAGGCTAATTTCTGTAATTAACTTTGTACCAGGAAGACATTAGCTTTGCTCCTAGCTCTGCTCGGGTCTGTATTATTTCACCAAAGCCTCGGGAGCATTTACAGCTCAGAAGATCCCTAAAGCACAGCCAAGACTCAGGTCCAGGAATGGCATGCTACTGATACACCAGCTCATCAAATAAAACCGGGACAGTGCACTCATTTTCTCATCCCGGTACAGCACCCACGAGCTCCTGCCTGGCAGAAAGAGGACCGGGCAGAGGAACAGCAGCCCCTCGAGACTTACGGGTCAAGCTTGTAGACGTACTGGCCCTCGGGCAGGCGCTCCTGGTGGTAGGTGAGGTTGTAGGCCAGCATGGTGCTGATGAGGTCGGCGAGCTGCTGCTTCTCCTTCAGGCTGTAGAGCTGCGTGTTCACCTGGGGAGGACAGCGGGGCCCACCGGGGAGGTGAGCAAGGGGAAAGCACAACTCGAGATATCTAGAGCAGCTTCTCAACACAAAAATAACCCAAAGCAGGCTTCTTGTCTCAAGATGAGAACAGATCGCAAATGCCCATGAGGATACGACTAGGGAGGAGAAAAGTTTGGTCTCCTATTAGGGACACCCTGCGCTTCAGGGCAGGGGAGCCTCCTGCATCAGCCCCAAGGGTGAATGTGCCAAAGGAGCAGGAGAACCAGAACCAGGCCTCCAAAATCCTCACTTGTGCCAAGCCCCCGGCCCCAGCTCTGGGAGGTGCACCCACAGCCAGGTGTCTGAGTGCCACCTCCCCTCTGACTTCTGCATCGGGTGCAATTCCAAACCAACCCTGAACTGGGGACGTAGAGGTCTGGGACATCAGCTCAGCCCACGCCAGGGCAGGGCAGCACAGGGGACGTGTCCCAGTCCCCCTGGGAGCCTCTCGGGGAGGGGACCCATCACCCAGGACCCTGCCACCAGGACCAGAGCAGCCAGAAGGGAACGTGGGGCACTCACCGGCCGCAGCTTCGGGGTGAGGATGTCCAGCAGCAGGCAGAGCACCTCCAAGACGAGGGACTGCTGCCCGGTGCGGCTGCGAGCGCTGGGCGTTATCCCCGAGACCATGGACACGATGAGGTTCTGCATGTGGTTCTGCTTGGCCAGGGCCTGGGAAGAGACATGGCCAGGACAGTTCAGCCCCAGCCACGAGTGCAGGCGTCCCCATGAGCAATGGGGCCAAAGCCCCATGGCCACCGTGCCCGCCCAGGGCTTGCCTCGTGCTGGCTGCTGGGGTAAGCGAGCCGGGGGATGCTGGTGGCTGCGAAGAGCAGGTGGAAAGCCACGGGCAGGAAGGGCAGGTAGCGCATCAGCTGGAAGCTCTGCCCGTGCAGCACGGCCCTGCCCAGCATGTCGGAGAAGCCCAGCCACTCCAGGGCCAAGCACACCGAGCTCAGACTGGAGTCCCGCAGCTTCATGTTCAGGAAGTTGTCGTACAGACCCTGCAGGGTTAAAGACAGGCAGTGGTCCCGTTTCAGGATTTTAAGCACCCCCCCGAGCTCAGCTCCAGCACCGCACTGCAGCCTGGCACTGAAAGGAGCACGGACAGGAGCTCACAGCCCTGGCTCTCCTCTCCAGGCTGCTCTACCTGGGCGAGCTTCTCCTGCTCCCCCGAGGAGCTGGCGAGGTGCAGGACGCGGTGGAAGCGGTGGGAGGAGGCGTTGAGGCCGGCCTTCACGCCAAGGTGGGACAGGTCGTCCTCGTCCGCCAGCAGCTGGTTTGGCAGCGTGGGGTCCATCCCGATCCTGTGCCTGCGGACAGCAGCAAGGACAGGGCTCAGGGGGCCTGGGCCACGCACAGAAAGCGCAGTGCTGGGTGGACCAGCAAGGAGGATTTGGACCCTTTTAAACCAGACTGAAGGCAACACCAACATAAAATTAACGGGCACTAAAAAGAGCATCTAGAGTACCCAGATTTTCTGAAATCAAGCCTGGTCTCCAGCATGGTTTGGGTTTCTCCACTGCCAGTCCTGCAGGCAGGGCCAACGAAGCAGCATGTGCCAGACAGACCTACCAAATTCCCCGTTTACCTTTGAACCCGCGGGAGCTGGAAGATCTCTTGCCAGATGGAGAAGAGCCCCTTGTTTTGGTCCTTCAAGCCGATCTTCATCGTCTGCACCATCTGCACGTTCAGCTCCTTCTGGCCTCGGCCGTGCAGGAACTGCAACACAAGCAGGGGGCTGCGCAGGGGGAGAGGGGCAACGGGAGGAGAAAGGGGGTGCCAGCCACAGCTCTGCGGTGCTGGGAACAGCCCGACACAAAGACACCTCATTCTTCCTCACACTGTAGCAGAATCGAGGTTAAAAATAACACCAGGGACAGGACTGACACTTTAGGGACCTGCCTGGAACACAATCTTTCCCTTAATCCCCACCTGAATCCAGAGCAAGGTCAAGCAAAGCAGCAAGCCTTCACCCCCCTGGGACCTTCCCGCTGCTACAAATACCTGCAAGGTGTTTATGCACGAGCGGATGTCGTTCTCCGTCTTCTCACAGAGTGCCAGCAGCGCTCCTGTGTCCGCCCTCATGCCCTGCAGGAGGGCGATCTGCAGGGGAGGGAGGTGAGAGGGGCTCCGGCCACGCAGCCACCGCGCGGGGACAGGAGCCCGGGGCTGTGCGCACCTCGCCGAGCCGCTGGGCCAGCCGGGACGGGGCCGTGCGGGGGAAGCTGAGCAGGAAAGCTTGCTGCCGCAGAGGTCTGAGGGCAGGCACGAACCTGGAAAAAAGAAGCAGAGGGTGTCCGAGGGTGTCTGAGCCACCCCAACAGAAGAAATCCAGCCATTAACGTGACCCTCCAAAGAAACACGGTTTAAAGCGCTGCATGTGGTTGCATGCACCAACCCTACCGTTCTGTTCAGCCTTGAGAAGAGAAGACTGAGAGGGGATTTCATCAATGTTTACAAATATCTTAAGCATGGGAGGCAGAGGAATTTGGCCAACCTCTTTTCAGTGGTTTCTGGGGACAACGGCCACAAAATGGAGCCCAGTTCTTTCCGCACCATGCGAAAGAATTTCTTAATAGTGAGGGTGATGGAGCGCTGGGACAGGCTGCCCAGGGAGGCTGTGGGGTCTCCTCTGGAGATATTTTAAAGCCTATCTGGATGCCTACCTGGGCAGCCTGCTCTAGGGAACCTGCTTTGGCAGTGGGGTTGGACCCGATGATCTCTGGAGATCCCTTCCAACCCCTACAATCCTGTGACTCTGTGCACATCCACACCCAGCCAAAACTCACACCAGCACCCATCACCTCGTTCAGGGCAGGGGTTTCAGCTTCCCCCCCGTCCCCTTTCCCACCCCGAGGACGAGCAGCACCCACTGGTCGTTGCAGATGCAGACGATGGGCCTCAGCAGCAGACCGCCCTCGCGCCGCCTCCGCCGGCCCGGCGCCGCCTCGCCCTCCGCCTCCTTGCTGTTGATGATGTTCAGCAGCACGCTGATGGACGCCTCGGGGAAAATTAAGGCACAAAAGGGAACGAAAGCTTGCCATTTAGAAGCAAGAAACAGGTAATAAAATAGAGCAGAGGCTAAGAATTAAGCAAAAGGCAGCCAGGTCAAGGGCTTACGGTAGGCGCGCCGTCTATCTCATCGATGATCAGGCAGTTTGGCTTCTCGTCGGCGCCCAGCACTGACTTCATCTGGGTGGCAGCTTCGATGCGGGTCTTAAAAACCTCCGGGCTGCGGTCGTCGCTGCAGGAGAAGGCCACGGGGGGAGGCTCAGCGCGGCACCACCACCAGCGGCTTTTGGGGCCGGGCAGAGGTGAGGCTCACCTGGCGTTCATCTCCACCACGTTGTACCCCGCGTGCTTCGCGATGACGTGGGCCAGCGTGGTCTTCCCCAGGCCGGGTGGGCCACAAAGCAGGGCCACCTGTGGCACAGAGGGGACATTCAGCCCCTGCAAGGCCCTGCGCTGGCACCTGGAGGGGCACCGTGAGCAGGGAAAGTCACTGGGGGAAGGGGAATGTAACAGGAGCTCCTGGAGACAACAGTCATGCTGGCTAGCAGCTGGACCTCTCATGCATTTTGTAAATGTATAGGATGATAGAAAATGAAGAATAAAACCCCTTTCAGAATCACACTCCCAAAAAACAGCTTTTACACTTTTAGCATCTAATTTTTGTTTCCCTACTTTTTACATCCTTTCACTGGATATGTTGAAGCTGGTAAAACAGCCTGGGTGGTTATCTCCATTCCTTTTACTGTTTCAGCACCATTGCTCTCTTCCAGAGGCAGAAACTCTTGCTCAAAGACATGACACGTTAGCCCCTCACGAATGAAGTCCAGACCAACCTCTGATAAAAAGGGCACTTCCTTCCTCAACCAGCCCATTTAATTTGGCTGGAGAAAGTCTCTTCAAACCTGCTCCCCTCTACTTGTTATCACATTACACAAGATGAAACAGCAGAAGAAATTAGAAAAATATATATTTCTAAATGAAAAACAAGGAATCCATTTTTTTCCCAGATCTGCACTGGAAAAGAAGAGAAAATGAAGACCCTGCTGCTCACCACGGTGGTGGGGTTAGGAAAGGAGGCTCACCACAGCCACGTCCTGTCCTGCTCACCTTGTATTTGGGTCTCTTGTGCTGGTCCAACTCAGCCTCCAGAATCTCCTCCGTGAGCTGGGCCTTCGTCTTCCACTTATTCTGCTGCTCCTTGGACTGCCTGAACGGGGGATGAGCCTCAGCGCTGGGCTTTGCCTTCTTCACGGGCTTCTCCCTCCCGAACACCACCGTGTCCCAGAGCTTGAGCCACTTCAGGAGGCAGCGATTTGTGTACTGGTGGCAGACAAGAGCGAGCAGTCAGAGTGGGATCTGAGGAGCAAGAAGCAAACCCAACAACCCACAGCATTAAAGAAGAGCTATGAGCGATAACCCCCCCGAACCCCACTTATCCTAGGAGCTCACATCATCACTGAGCAGCTCCATGTAGCGCCGGGGAGTGAACTTGTCCACCCAGAGGCAGTGCAGTGAGGATTCCTCCTTGTCCGCTGCCTCCGCTGCCTCCTGAGGCTCCGCGGTGTTGGTGTCATCACAGGTCTCAAGGCAACTGCGAGGAAGGATTAACACGTCCCAGACCACGCAGGGAGCCAGGACAGGGCTGGGAACTAAACCCAGACTTCCCAGGCTGAAGGATGCTGGGGGCAGGCTCATCTCCCCCACACACCCAAACCCACCAGAGCCTCGAAGGAGCCACGTCTGAGCGCAGCAGGCCAGGAGCTGCCCACACCTCACCTGTTTATGATCTCCGTCAAATGCTGCGACATCTCCAGAGCGCGCCTGCGACGCTTGGGGACAAACGGGGCGAGAGGTGGGGGTCAGAGACAGGCTGCTAACGGGGCAGCAGGGGGCAAAGGCTGGCGGGGCAGGAAGGTGAGGTACCTCTTCGTTCACTTGTTCCTTCAGGTAGGAGAAGGGGACCCCCAGCAAGTGGAGCGGCCGGCGTGCGTTCCAGCCCAAGGAGTCGGGGAGCTGTGAGAAGCAGAGGGTGCAGTGATGCTCACGGTGATGCTCACGGTGATGCTCAGCACGGGTGCTCTGTGCTTCACCAAAGCTCTGCTCCTGAGCCAAATGGAGGTCGCAGAAAGCAGCTGAGCTGAGGATGCCCGGCCTCCACACCCCCCTCACCTCCACTCCTGTCCTGGAGGGATCTTCCCTCACAGCCATGAAGACCCTGGTGCCTTCGCTGGACGTCACGTTGATGTAGTCCTCCAGGATGGGCGGCCGCCTGAGGACCCGCTTTGGGTTCTTGTGGGAGGGCGGCGTGGTCTGCAGGGGGGCCATGCCGCTCACCTCCAGGCGCTCCGAGCTGCACAACAGGCTCCGTTATTTGGGCGTGAGATAAGGAGCGCTCAGAGCCCACCCAAGGGCAGGCCTGAAGGGCTCTCTGAGCAAAACACGGTGACAGAGGGACAGCGATGAAGCTTCCAGGGGACCCAGCCAACCTGGCAGCCTGGGGAGCTCCCGGCACCTCCGGGCCAGGCACGAACGTGGCAGCGTCCTGCAGGACATCGGGAGCCCACTCATCGTCCGCGCCGAAGTTCAGCTTCTTCACAGCTTCCAGCCGCTGCCGCTTCGGCTTAGGAGCTGGGTGAGATGGAGGCAGCAGAAAGCTGAGAGATGTGGCATGGACTGAAGCCCACCAGAGCAGGCTCGGGTGCAGCGGGGCCCCGCAGAGCCCCCAGCACACCCCAAAAACCAGCACGGGCTCAGCGAAACCTACTGAGGGTCACGGGAGGCTCCGGGGCTGGGGAGAGCTGCGGGGATCCACGCAGGGCGCACTCCTGGCTTCTTTTCTTGGGGTTCCCCCCCCCGGCTGGCTCCGTCTCCTCCAGCGGCTGCCTCCTGCTCCGGAACTGGGAGATTTTGGGGCCGGCAGGCGGGGACGGGTAATCTGCGGGGCAGCGCGGAACGGGGCGGCTGGGGGCTGGCGGCCACCAGCGGGGCCACCCGGAGCTGGGGTCCCAGCCCCACGTCTGGGAGGCTCCGGGGATGGCAGCACATCTCCGGCACGGCCGGACGGAGCCTCCCGGGCTCCGGTTCGTGCCCGCTGCCCCCTGACCCCGCCGCCAGGAGCCCGGCCCCGCAGCCGCAGCCCCCCGGAGCCGCTCCCCGCTCCCCGCCGCTCTCCTCCCGGGCACCGCGCGGCCCCGGCGCCGGCACCTTCCAGCTCGGCCAGCACCTCCAGCTCGGCGGAGAAGCGCTCGTAGAAATCGTCCCCGGATCCGTCCCCGGGGCTGTCCCCGAGCCCCTCCATGGGGTCCTCCAAGGGGCCCTCCATGGCCCCACCGCGCTGCGCCCCGAGCTTCCTCCCGCCGCGCCGCTCGCCGGCACGGCCGCTGATTGGCTGCGCCGCGCCCCCCGGCTACAGCAGGAGGCGCTGATTGGCTGCGCCCCGCGGTGAGGCTGGAGGAGGAGGCGCTGATTGGTTCCGGCGCGATCCGCGCTCGGCGCCGAGGTGACGCGCTGCGGCCGCTCCGCCCGGCCGGGCCGGGCCGCGCCGCAGGTGGGCCGGGAGGGGGCCGCGAGCGGGGCCGGGGCCGCGGGGAGCCGCGGGGACCCCCGGGACCCCCCTCCCCGGGCCGGGCGTGCGTGCGGGGCTGAGGCGGGTGAACGGCCCCGGGGCCGGCTCCCTGCCCCGCTGCTGTCCCCGCAGGGCGCTCGCCATGGAGCCGGGCACCATCGACAACCTGTGCATCCTGTACCAGAGCCCCGACTTCATCGTGGTCAACAAGCACTGGGACGTGCGCATCGACAGCAAGATGTGGTACGAGACCCTCACCCTGCAGGGCCAGCTCAAACGCCGCTTCCCCGAGCTGGCCGACCCCGACACCTATTACGGCTTCAGGTGAGCGCCGGGCCCCGCGGGGGGCTTCGTGCGGCGGTGGCGGAGCCGCCGGGTGCTGCCCCCCCCCCATGCCCTCTGCCCCCAGGTTCTGCCACCAGCTCGACTTCTCCACCAGCGGGGCTCTCTGCGTGGCGCTCAACAAGGCGGCGGCGGGGAGCGCCTATAAGTGCTTTAAGGACCGGCTGGTGACCAAAGCCTATCTCGCCCTGGTAAGTGCCTCCTGCCACCTCCTGCTCCTGGGTTTCTCACCGTGCTCGCTGCTCGCCCGTCCCGGTGCTGCTGAGGAGCGAGTGTCAGTGCTGGGCGCACCCCGTGGGCTGCCTCGTCCCCTGTCCCTGCAGGTGAGGGGTCACGTCGCCCAGAGCCGCATGACGATCCGTTACGCCATCGGGAAGAACACCACCGAGGGCATGACCCACATGATGTGCATCGACGGCACCCAGGGTGAGCGCCCTGCCCGCACTGCCCCCGCCGCCCTCACCCATGTGGGGCCACGCGGAGCTGACCCCTGTGGATCTCGTTGCAGGTTGTGAAAATCCCAAGCCCTGCCAGTCGGAGCTGATCGTGCTGGAGCATGGGTCGTACAGCGGAGACCCCGTGACCAAAGTGCTGCTGCAGCCGCTGACAGGTGGGAGCTGTGGGGTGGCTGCAGAGGTGGGGGCTCCGTGGGGGCTCACACTGCCTTAGGGCAGGGTGCTGAGGCCGGACGGGTCCTGCGGTGGGACCTGCGCTTGCAGCCACGTGGTGCAAGGCTAAGCCTAGAAAGGGCTAAGCAGAGCTGAGAGCTCATGGAGGAACTGAATTCTCTGGCTGGGGGGCATTAATGCCATTTGGGAATTGGGTGATAACCTGTTCCTGCTCCTGTTTCCCCCCAGGGCGCACCCATCAGCTCCGCGTTCACTGCAGCGCCATCGGCCACCCCATCGTGGGGGACTTCACCTACAGCCACAAGAAGGACAGCAGCCCCTACAGGATGATGCTCCACGCCTACTACCTGCGCATCCCCACCGGCAAGGAGCTCATCGAGGTCTGCGCGCCCGACCCCTTTGTCACTGAGATGGACAGCAACTGGGTGCCCCACCACGTCACCCACCGGCTGGACGACACCATCCAGGAGCTGAAGGACCAGGCGATGCAGAAGGGGGAAGCGGAGGAGAGCCAGAAAGCCGTGCTTGAGGACAGGGGAGAGGAGGTGCTGAGCGAAGCCAAGAGCCCGGAGACAGAGGAGCAGCGAGCCCGGTGCGAGCAGTGGCTGGCCGAGTGGGCTCTGGAGTGAGCACCAGCCCCGTTCCTGCATTTCCAACCCACTGCTCCATTTCTGTCCCGATGGGTCCCAGAGCCCAGCGCTGACTCCGCATCCGCACTTTCCGTATGCCGTGGCATCCCTCACTTCTGGGGCTGGGCTTAGGCAGGTTTTAGCAGCAATTAGGATCGGTTTATTTTTTTAACATACCCATCACCCATCTGGCCACCGGACGCCCCTTTCCTAATTGTGTGCCTCGCAGCCGTCACTGCGTCACGCGCCAGCTTAGAGTGACCCCAGAGCATCACGGCCCTTTGCCAGGGCTGGGGCACGGCCGCTGGCTTTGCCAGGAAGGTGGGGGGCAGCTCCAGAGCCCACCCGTGCTGGGATCTGAAAGGCAGCCCACCAGGACGTGCTGGCTGCAGCTGCGGGATCCGTGAGGTCTGCGCCCCCCGTTCCAGCCTCCTGCGGTCAGCGGCAGGACCCCCAGTGCAGGGGATGAGCTGCCCGCCCCCTCCCCACCCCCTCGCTGCGTTTTTTTAAAGGCTTATTGAAGATGGATGAGTTGATACTAAGAGATTTTAAACTTTTTTCAGGTTTTTATGAGAAGAATCTAGTCTTTTAGCAGTTCTGAATACCGATGGTCCCAGAGATGCGCATATTTTTAGTACTTCCCTTGTATTAAATTAGCCAGCGTCCCGCAGCTTTTTCTAGCAGCTCCCACTATTCTTTCTACTAGCGTTTCCTTTCCTTAGCGCCCACCTTTTTCCTGGGTGTGGAGGTAACTCCTGGTGAGACATAAGAAGACAGAAGCTTCTTTCTGCTTCATCCTAACCAAGGGGAGCAGTTACCACATTTTGGTCCTACTGCTCGACCGCCCGGCTGGCGGGTCGCTGCGGGGCTGTTGGCACTAGATGGTGCCGGAGGCAGGCCCTTTGCTTAGGCTGTTTGTTAGGGCTCTGGAGCAGGGAGAGGAGCGGACGAGGTGGCTGAAGCGAAAATAAAAGCTGCAGGCAGCAGGAAGGAGCTCGTCTCTCACCTTGGCGCTCAGGTTTGCAGCATGCCAAGATTCGTTTCTGCACAAATGCCCTTGCTTCGCCGGCCAGCTTCTTCCTGCTTTGCTCTCCAGTTTCCGCCCCACTTCTCTGCAGCCCTTGGAGAAAACGAAGAGAGCAGATCAGCGTCAGTGGGATGAGGAGAGACAGCGCGTGGGCCACGGTGCCCAAAGGGACCGGAGCCACTGAAATGTGTTCCTGTGCACCGAGTGCCAGAGCCCCAGGCACCAAGCTGTGTGTGCCGCAGGTCCCACCAGCCCACGAGAAGCCCTGGTCCATGTGCAATGCACTGTGTAAAATCTCATGCGATGCACCTACCCAGCGGGTGAGCAGAGCAGCCTAAAAACCCGTGTGGGGTCTTGCATTGTGCTTGGCTCTCGCCCTGCTCGGTGTGAAGCTGCTGGGGGTCAGGACGGGCGCACGGCTCCGGCACCGAGCGGGCACCGAGCGGGCACTGGGGGCTCAGGAGGCGCTGCTGCGGTGGCAGAGGGCTCGCTGGAGCCGTCTCCGCCCTGCCAGGTACCATCCCCACCTCCAGGTGTGGCTGGGGAGGCAGCTGCAGGCGGGTCGGAAGGCTGCGGATTGATGACTTGAACTGTTTGCCAAAGAATTAGCGTCAGCGATGTGCCCAGCAGGGCCCAAAAGGTTCCGGGTGAGGTTTGCTGCCTCGGAGCCGGGATGCGCCCATCACACAGGTCCTGCGTGGGGACGTCCCCGTTGCCACTGGTGGCTGCAGGGACAGGGGCTGCCCTCGGCTGCGTGGGGACACGCTGTGCCAACGCACACGGGGACAGTCACACAGACCATCACGGCCAGGGGCTGGCCTCAAACCCTCACCTGGGAGCACCGGAGGAGCCCCTGCGTCCCACGCCGTCCATCGCATGTTGCACTTCTACTCGATGTTGCAGGAACCGGAGAAATCTGTAGTTTCTTTCCCCAAAGATGGGGTCACCGGAGCCCTGCCCCTGCTCTCCCTCGTGCACCGGTGGGCAGTGCTGTCCGCACTCGCTCCCACGGGGCATTTGCTGCATCGTGCGTGAACCCACTCGTGCATGTGCGGTGTGGGGAGGGGTTGTGGTCGGGTGTGCGTGTTTCGTGCCATTCTGTACCTCTGGGAGTAACCCTTATTTATTGTGTGTTTGTGGACATCACCATAGTAAAGCGTCACCTGCAGGCACCGCAGTTCCCCCGTGGTCTCCTCCTTCACCCCGCGCTGCCAGGCGAGCCCAGGGGCTCTCAGGAATGAGCACGGACCGGCACAGCGGGGCCAGCCCCAGGGCTGCAACCCGGCCAACCTGTCCTGCGAGCAGCACCCACTTTAGCGCGGGCACCGGCTTTCATCCTCACCCTGGTGAACCCCCCCCTGGCCGAAACCAGCAGGATTATCCGTCCAAAAGCCCTCCTGGGAGGGCAGAGGGGCTCGGAGCAGCTCCACCACCGCAGGGGATTCGGTAGCTCCCATGCAGGTGGTGAGGACACACGGGGAGGTTGGGGCAGGTGCTGCCTGATCCTTCCCCAGCCCAAACCTCGGCCCCCCTGTGCCACCCCACAGTGTTATCCCCAGGGATGGAGGCCCTGGGGATGGGAGCAGGGAGGGTTGGCTGTCCTCGCTTGCACAATTCTTCCCTGGGGACCTTTTCCATCTCAAATACCCGAGGTCCCACCCCATTTCATGCTGTGGGTCCCAGCCCTGGCACTGGCCTTGGCACTGGTTGAGCCCCCCATGTCCCTGAGGGTATGGAGGGGTTTGGGGCCCCAGGGACCACCTGGAGCTCTGTCCCCTCCTGCACACACACCCCGGGGTGGGCTCAGCCCCCTCCGGCTCCTCTCCCCCCGCAGCCTCTGGCGGTGTTGTGCCAGAACCAGAACTCTGTCACCCAACAAAAAGCACCTGACTGACAACACCGGTGGCTGGGGCTGTCCCAAACCAAACAGAGGTGGAAGAAAAGTTTCTCCTAACTGCTAAAAGTGCAGACCTCTGGCAAGGACAGGCGGGAGCAGCGCAGCCCCGAGCTGCTGGGCTCCGTAGGGGCCGTGGGGAGCGCTGCCTGCAGGCGTTGGTTTTCGGTGCCACTTTTACATCAGTTCACTCCTCGGCTTGGCACAGCTGGAGAAACAAAAGATCCAAAGAGATTACGTGCAGCCTTCAGGTTGTGAGCCTTTAGGGTTGGAGATCTGGCCGCAGCGGGGAAGCAGCCGCCAGGAGCTGGGGCTCTCCTGCTGCCTCCCGACGCAGGAGGCTGGGGAGGCAGCGACCCCGTCTCGCTGCCAAAAATACAAAGGCTCCCAGCACATGAGGGTCCGTGGCCACCTCCCGTGATGGGTCCTGCACAGCCCCTGAGGTTTTTCAGGGCTGGGTTTGATCCCCGAGCAGATCCTGTGTCCATGGTGCCCCACAGGTGCCCATGGTGCCCTCGCCCCTGTTCCCCACCACCGCCTGCCAGGAAGGCTGGGGTGGTGGCCGCATCCTGCCAGCAGCCCCACACAAGCGAGTTTCTGTAATTGCACCATTCCAGCAGCAGCTATTTTTATCACGGATCCTTTTGAAACAGAAACCAGAAACCTCTGCCAGCAGCTGCCCGAGCCCCTGCGCTGCGCGACCGGTTCACCAGCTCGGGGACGGGGGGACACGGGGGGCAGCAGGCACTGAACGGCCCCGCAGCGAGCAGCCCCCAGCCCCGACAGCACCAGGGCAGGACCCCCACATCCCTCGAACAGGAGGCACAGGGAGGGGAGTGCAGCCCCTCTGCGAAGGCTGACATTCCCCAAAATGCACCCAGGGGCAGGGGGAGCTCCCACCTCGCTGGGACACACAGCTGGACCCCTCACTGCCCAGCTGCCGTCTCCTCCCGGGGCTCAGAGGTCACAGGCACTGCATTCACAGTCTTGCATCATCATTTCCCTCTGGCTTTTCATTGCATCTCCTTGGAAAGGCTTCGCTTCCTCTTTTTCTGCGTCTTTTTTCATGGCACGTGCTGGCTGGCATCACGAAGCACGACCAGAAATTCCAGGGAGAAAACTGTGAGAAAGGAAACAGAGATTGTCCACCTCCAGGGCAAGAGGAAAACAGTGAGGAAAAGGAGTTCTGAGCCTTTACCTGAGGACTGCTGTGTTCCGAACCCCAGCTGCCCTATAAAATATATCCCCAAGTGGCTCAGAGGGTTGTGGCTAACCCAGAGGACCTTTGTCTCCGTGAGGAGCACAGGAGCTGCCAGCCCAGAGGCATTAATTCGTTAGCCCCAAAGTTCAAAGTGACCCTTTACATAAATAAAAAAAAAAAAAAAAAAGGGGAAAAGGAAAGGAAAGAAAGCAACTTTACAAAACACTGTTGAGAAACTGCCTCCGTCACACCCCGTTTTTCAGAGCACCATCCCCACCCCGCAGGAGATAAGGGCTGCACCGCTCCCCGGCGCTGCTCATCCCTGGCGGCTGGCGCGGGGCAGGCGGGCTCCCGGTGCAGGTGGGGGCCTGAAACCCACGGCAGAGCAAAGCTCCAAGGCCAGGAAGGTAATTCTCACATCTGCTGATCCAGCTTTTGGAGCAGGGACTTATTTTCTGTATGGGGGGCTCTCGGGGTCTGGATGCAGGGGGTGCAGCACCCGCTTGTGGGGCTTCGTGCGGGGTGGCTGCCGCCTTGTGCTGGATTTCTCCCCACCTGCACTGCTGTGGCCCCACGAGGAGCCAAGGGATCGAGGGGGACCCAGCTCGGGGTGCCAGCAAGGACATCTCCTTACGGAGTTCATTTCAATACCAGGCAGAGAAGGGGATCTGCCACCCACCATACGGGATTCAGAAACCTCCCACGGCTGCGCGAGGACCTGTGCGGGCAGTACCGGGGCTCAGCTCCAGCCCCAGCTCCAGACGGAGGCAACCAGCACCAGGACCCCCCCCAACTGCAGCCCCCGCTCGGTGCCCACCTGCAGACGAAGCCCCGGAGCAGGCAGGATGCTGCTGGCGGCCCCCGCCCTGGCCACCCTCGTCCTCAGCCTCCGTGAGTCACCGCCTGCCTCCGGGCTGCGCTCCCCGGGCTCTGCCATCAGCAGCCGTGGCTCTGCTCGGGGAGTTTTGGCCAGCCCGCAGCAGGCTCCACATCAGGGCCCGGCGTTTACTAAACCTTGCTAAAATGAGAAAAGAAATCGTCCCGGCCTTTAAAGCTGGAGCTGCTGCAGAACAGCCCCCTATCACCTCTGCATGTGTTCCTGCCCGTTTTATAACACCATCTCACTTTGTTGCAGGATTTTCCACGGGCCTGGCACGAGCCGCACTGGTAAGTCCCTGCGGGTTGTCTCAGGGGCTCCAAAGGCACGGCAGTGACCCAAAAGCAGCAGAGCTGTCACCATGCCCTGGCCCCATCCCCATCCTGGCCGTGCCACGGCCCCACTGTGCCTGCTCGCAGCTGCCCCACAACCTCCCCGTGCTGCTCCCAGTCCAAGGGAGGGGGTCCCAGGGGAGACAAGGGGAGCCCCACTGCTGAAGGGTTTGTCCCCAACCTTGGCACGGGCTCTGGTGGCTTTTGCACCTGCGTGTGACCTGGAGCATCCCCAGGGCTGCAGCCTGAGGGCACAGCAGCCAGGCTGGGAGCGCTGCCCAGCCCTGGCAGATTTTGGGCTCGCTGCAGCTGATGTCTGCCTGTCCCCCCCCCCAGGCTGCCCTGCTCTTCGGCACCGTCCTGACCGCCACCGAGCCCTTTGCTGGGTAAGTACCAGCCCCTGGCAGGGCTCAGCGAGCGCGGGGGGCTCAGGGTGCGGCCGGGGGCTCCTGGCTGGGGTGGCCGTCGCATTTCTCCCCGCGTGCGTCACCGCCGCCGTGACAGGGAACTTGGGCTGGAGAAGATTTAAAACCTGGTGCAGCCGGTTCTGGTACTGGGCTAGGATTTCAGCCCCATCGGCTTGTGTTGTAGCACAAACAGACAAAAAAAAATGCCCTTCCCTTTACCGGGCTGGTACAGGCACAACAGGAGCCTCCTCCCCTGGGCCAAAATTCCGGGCTCTGCTGGTTTCTGCCTCACCCACAGCCCCGGGCACCCTGCTGCAGCTGGAGCCTGGCACTGCCCCGGGCTGCAGGGGACACTGCCTGTGGCTCTAGGGCATCTCCTTTGTCACGGCATCCCTTTTGTCAGGGCATCCCTTTTGTCAGGGCATCCCTTTTGTCACCGCATCTCCTTTGTCATGGCACCTCTGCCCCTTTGCCCCATGCAGCCCCAGACAAAGCAAAGGGGAATTTCCCGAAGGGTAGGGCAGGTTCACCCTTGCCAGGGGGAGAGGGAAGGGAGGGACCCAAAAGAGGGATGCGATGCAGCCGTACCTGCCCCCTGCAGCCTTCCAGCCTCGGTCCTGCAAGGATTCCAGTGCTCCCAGGCCCACCACCTGCCCGCTGCCACCGTCCTGGCGCTCGCCCAGGAGATGCGGAACAAAAGCGTGGAGCTGAGCAGCACCCAGGTGGGCAGGGGGGGCTGTTGGGGCGGAGGGGGGCTCGCACGTCCTCAGTGTGGTTAATAAAAGCTTTTCTTTGCCCAGCTGTCCTGCCTGGCCCAGCTGCTCGCTGCCAACAACCTGACGGCCGACTTCAGTGGCTACCCGCCTGACCTGCTGCTCTTCTTCGAGTGAGTACCGAGGGTGTCCTGGTGCCCCTCAGGAGCTCCACACGGAGCAGGATGCGATAAAAATCACCTGCTGCTGGTGGCACCCTCAGACCAACACAGGGCACTCCCAGCCCCGCAGCCCCCCAGCCCCTTCCTCACTCTGCCCCTCTCCAAGGCCAGCTAAAGCAGCACGGGCTGTGTGGGGCTGGGAATGAGACCCCCAGCATGGGCCAACGCACAAACTCACCCCTTTCCACTCATTGCTCAGAAGGGAGGCACGCCTTAAAACAACTCTCCAAAAAGGGGCAGCCTCTGTGCCCCCGTTTCCAGCCCCCCCCTCCCCACACCGCTGACTCTTGCTCCCCGCAGCGTGGCCGAGGTGCGCGGCGAGACCTGCGAGGAGTTTTATTCCTTGGCTGCCCACGGGAACCTGGAGCTGCTGCCCCGGGGCTCAGCACAGCGCAGGGCAATCCTGCACGGGGCTCTGGCCTGCGTGGTGAGTGGGGTCGTGCCGCGGGATCTGTGCTGGGGATGGTGAGGGTCCCCCGTGCCGAGCATGGGACAAGCACCACGTCCCTCTCCCAGGGCGCAAGCGGCTCCCACCTGAGCCTCGAGCAGCTGGGCAGCCTCGGGGCGCTGGTGTGTGACATGGAGCCGGACACCATCACGGCCTCGGATCCTGGCATCCTGGAGAACCTGAAGCTCTGCTCAGCACTGATGGAGTCCCAGAGGGGTGCTGTCAATGCTGTGCTCCTCGGGGGTGGCACGGCGTATGGGTGAGGAGCCCCCACTTGCTGGGCAGTGAGCAGGAGGGGGGGCGGTGTACCTGTGAGGATGCTGGACCGTGCCTTCTGTCGGTTGCAGGGATCCTTCGGGCTGGGATTTGCACACTCTGCAAAGTTTGGGGCCGCTTGTGCTGGCTTTGAACCAGACCACGCTGAGCCTGGTGGCCAAGGTAAGCCGACCCCAAAGCGCCCATCCATCCACTGGGGCCAAGCCACGGCCACGGGACCCAGCACCCTCTGCCCTCCCCTGGCAGGCAACGAGGGAGGCGTTTGCCAGGAGCATCGCGGCCACCTACAGCAGCCAGGGGTGGTCCCAGAGGGAGAAATCCCTGACCCTCCTGAGCGCCTTCACAGCAGCCTCAGCAGCTTCTCACCCCCGGCTGAAGCGGAGCGCAGACCGTGAGCCTTTCCCTTCCCTCTGGATCCTTTCTGTTGCTCAAAGCTCGTGGGGTGAAAAAAGCCCCCAGGGAGGGGGAGAGGATAGGCAGAAAGTGGAGAGTGCCCATAAAGGAACCGGGGAGGTGGGGGAAATGTGGGAAATGTTCCTTCTGCGTGCTGGGGGCTGCAGGGGGGGCAGCACTGTGGGACCCGTGCAGCTCATGTGGCTGTGCTGGACCAGAGAGCTTTTAATTGACAAAGCAAATCGCATATGGCCTGCAGAAACATAAGCACGTTCCCCAGGAATAAGTTTAAAACTGACGAATGAAAGTGAATAAGCCACAAGAGTGAGAGGGAGAACTGGGGGTGGGAAGCTGACCGCAGCCCTGCCCTACTTGGTGTTCAAGCAGCGTTACTGCCATAACCTGCCCCTTCCACAGGGCTTTTCTGGGGGCTGTAAGGTCCCATGATGAGATCAGGGCCAGGTGTAGGGGGAAAATGCTGACCCCTGAATTGTGCTCCCCACCTGCAGGCTGCACGTCCACACCCATCACCCCCAGCAACCTCTCTGACAGCCTTCTGCTCATCGACTACGAAACTCCCGAGCAGTTCTACCTCTGCCTGAGTGATTTGGTCCTGCAAAACAGCCTGGAACGTGTGCTGGAGCAGCCACTCACCACGGATTACCTCCAGATGGTGAAGAAAAAGCTGCTGGAGGTGATGGATGAAGCAGGGCAGGGGCTGCTGCTCGGTCCCCCGGTTGGCACGGGTGGGACCGGGGTCTGGGCGCTGCTGGGAGCAGGAGGTGCTCAGCGGTGGGCTGGTGCTTGGGGTGATGCCCCTTGGTGCCCCGCAAAGCAGCAAGGAGTTTGGGGGCTGGGGATGGCGTGGGCAAGGCAGAGAGGCAGCAGGATGGGGAAATAGGTGGGGGTGAAGAATGCGTGGCAGAGAGCAGAAGGGTGGTGGTGTGGTGGAAACAGGGGTTTCTCAGTGCTCCTTAGGCTGCTGGAATTTGCCTCGGGATATGGAGAGCACCTCCTGTCTTAATATAGACAACGAGAGAAGCATCCCCCCTTCCCGACCCTCTTCTCTGACCCTCTGGCCATGCAGATATACCCCGCGGGGATCCCGGAGGAGCAGCTGAGGCTGCTGGGGCCAATGTCCCGGCAGTTCTCGGCTCAGGAGATCAGGCAGTGGCAGGTGACCTCCAGCGACACGCTCTACGCCCTGCTCATGAACGGCACATGGAGCACTGCCCAGGTACCTGCGCTGCTGGGGGACATGGGGGGACAGCTGGTGGCAGCAAAGGCAGTGCCCGAGCAAGGCATGGGAGGGGGTTTGCAGCTCACACGCCTTCCCCCCAGAAGCATTTTCCTGCCCCGGACACACACAACCCTTGGATTGTGTTTTCCAGAAGGAGCAGCTCATCGCAAGGTACCTGGAGCTAGGGGGCAAATTAACCGGCCCCTTGCTTCGGAGAATCGGTGGGAGCTGCCTGTGCAGCCTGAGCGAGGAGCAGATCAAGGGAGTAACCCCAGAAGCAATCGGGTAAAGCACTCTGTAGGGGTATTTGCCGGCCCTGCGAGGTGCCTGGGATGGCGGGGCAGGAGGGCAGAGGGGCAGCGAGTTCCCACCTCCGTCCTGGCCCTGCCATGTCCCCCTGTCAGCTCCTGCCTGAGCCAAACCACTTCTCCCCCCCAGCCACCCAAAGGGCTTTTGAAGTGGCTTGGGTGTTGCCCCGTGCCCTGCCCTGTGACCCTCCCTTTCCCCAGGAGCGCCGGAGAACTGGACATTTCCTCCTGCTCTCAGAGCAAAAAGGACCAGCTGTACAGAACAGCCCGGGAGGCCTTTGATGGCCAGGCCTGCACCCGAGCCTATTACGACCAGATCCGGCCCTACCTGGGTATGTGCTGGGTGCTCCAGCCTGTGCCTTCCTCCCCATGGCAAAGAGGCACGGGGATGCACGTATTTAGGCCCCCACGTGCTTTCTTCAAGGTGGAGCTCCAGTAAAGGACCTGAAGGACTTAGCTAACGCTGGCATCACCATCAGCATGGACACTTTTCTTGCCCTAAATCCCAAGGAACTGCAGGTAACTGAAGGGAAGGGCCAGTCGAGGGCTGCGCTGTGGGGCTCCAGGCCGCAGGCCCATCGAATCACCAAGGCTCTATTTTTCACCTTTTTGTTCTTTTGTAAGCTATTACTTTCTCTGCAGCCCCGTTAGTAAAGCACCTTGTGGCAGTGTCAGCTGTGGGGCTGACCAAAGGTGCCGCGTGTGTATTGCAGAAACTCAGCGTCATGGACGTCAAAAACCTGCTCGGGACGGAAGTTCAAGAACTGAAGAAAGCCGAAAACCAGACCGCCGTGCTTAGCTGGATCAAGAAACAGTGCCAGGAGGAGCTGGACCGGATCCTGGGAATCTGCCTGCATGGGGGGATGGAGGAGCCCTGCCCCACAGGGACCACCCCCCCGCCTCACCCCGCCACCTCAGCCAGTAGCACCCCCACAACCGCCGCCCCCACCACCACCACCGCCCTCCTCACTTCCCCCAGCCCCATTGCCACAAGCAGCCGCCCTCCTACTATGCCAAACACCAGCCCCAAGACCCCCACCCCAAAGGCTGTCAGCCCGACCCTCCCTACCAGCACTGCCCCACGCGCTTCCACCCCCCGGCCCAGCACCACCGTGGGTCCCGCTGCCACCCCCACAGCCCGGCCCACCCCAGCCCCCAGCTCCATCACCCCGTGCCTCATCCACCAGTCGGCCACCCCAAACAAGACCACCACCACCCCAGCTGTCACCCTCCTCACCACCATCCTTGCTGCCACCAACCCCAGTGCCACCACTCCCAGCTCCATCCCCCCCCCAGGTGCCACAGGCAGTGCCCCCCCCAGCATGGGTGTCACCAACCCTGCTGTTACCCGCGGCACCAGCACCCTGCTGGTGCCCAGTAACACACCAGCACCCGGGGGCACCACCAGCCCAGTTCCTGCCACCCATTTCACCACCAGCCCGAGCACCCCCGGTGCTTCCAGTGCCCTTGTCCCAAAGTCGACCGCTGCACCCGCTGCCATCACAGCCACTGAAATGAACCTTCCCCACAAGCCCACCCCAGTTCCCAACACCACTGTCTCCACCCAGAAGGGTGGCAGCTCCTCAACGGTCAAGACTACAACGTTTGCTTGCAAGACTGGTGCCCCTCCGGCACTTCCCGGACCCTCTTCCACCACCTCCAGGAGTGAGAACACCAAGAAGACACCCACAGGTGTGCCAGAGACACCGAAACCAAACTCTGGTGGATACATCAATCTGCAACCCGAACCTGGTAAGGCGTGTTAAGAGTCAGGAAAGGCTTAGGAATCGAAACCGAGGCAGAAATCTTCACTGACCAGAGCAGCCGATCTGCATTTTTCCTTGCCAGGTTCAATCCTGGCATGCTGTTGTCCACAAGAAACCCCAGATAGTTGCTGGGACACCAGGTAGCAATGTCTCCACAGGGCCTTACAGCCCCTGGGTCTGCAGCATTCTGCCTTCAGATCCTGCAAGTCCAGCAAGGTGCATCTTAGGATGTCTTGTAATGTTCTGAGTGCACAGCAGCCCTCAGCCGCTCTGCAGAAAGCTGGAGAAATTGCAGTAATGCCAGTGCTCTGCTTTATTTTTCACAGGGCAAGGATACAGGCCTTCCGTATTTTAGCTGCACGTGGTCTTCTTGAATAGGCATCACTGCAGAAGCCCTAAAATCTGAAGTCCTGTATCCTGACAGAGCTACTTCAGTAGTTTTATTGACTCAAAGAGATTTACTCCTGTTTTACACTAGCAAAATTAAGAGAAGACTCATTCCTCCTGGCTGCTCATGGCAAGGTGGTGTTTGCAGCTGGGGTGTAGGTCCAAGCCTGAAGGTGCAGGGTATGGCCAGTGTGACAAAAGGCAGAAAACTGTTGTCCTACACATGCAGTCCTTCAGGGTACCTGAACCCCAAAGCAATTCTACAGCCCTAACAGCTCACACGTGGTATTGATATGGATAATCCAGTTATTTCTCATCTGTGTTCTCTCTCCAGGATCAGGATCCTCTCCAGGATCAGGATCCAGGCTCTCCTCCTCCTTGGTGCACATACTGACCATAGCCGTGGGCTTATCACTGCTGCAAGGGCTTCTCTGACACTACACCACCACCCCTAGCACCATACTCACTAGATCCCTCCTTTAATTTTTCACCGTTCTGCAAAATAATGGTGCTGGCGAGCTCCCTGCTGAAACGCAGAAACTCAGGAAAGTAAAAGAGTTGGTCTGTTTGCTTCCAGCAAGGAATTTGCTCATTATTTTTGAAGCTGGGAAGTGAAAGGAGGACAGATGATTTTCCATCCCAAAGCAGCCCAACAGATAATTACTACCTAGTTGCTCTGTGTAGTACCAGTATCAGTAACATTGACTGAGCTGGCAATGCATTAATGCTGACAGCGGGTACGGTTCTGACAGCTTCACTCACACTGGGTGGCGTTTTACTTCTATGCAGTCCCACTGGGATCTGCTGAAAGCAGTGGGAAAACTCAGGGATTCAAGCTACTGGCCACTGCAAGATAGGTAAAATATGGCCCAGGAACGCTGCCAGAAAGCTCGGCCAGAAATCCACTAAACTGCATTTAACTTGCTTCATGAATGTTTGAGACTTTTGATCAGCGGTTGTTCAAACTACGCCAGGCCTAATTAGAGGGAAGATTAACTGAAGATAGTTTGTCTTGATTACTGTTGCAATACTATGTAATAAAGTATCAATCAACTTTTTCCCCTAATAAAATGTGTTCTTTGATGTGTTTAGTGCTTTGTGGTTTTTGTTTGGTTGTTTTTTTTGCTTTTGTTTTTTGTTTGTTTGTTTGTTTTTCCAGCTAACAAACCTGAACAGTTTCCACTTCTTTTGCTCTGACTTCCTTCTATCTTCTCCTCTCATAGCTCTTCTGCAAGCAAGCATTTCTCCCTCCAGCTTGCAGAGTTTCCTCCTCACTAATTCAATTCTTCACGGGCTGAGGAGACTCTCTCATGTCATTTATTGAGTGAGTCAAGGCACGAGGAAACAACTCAAGATTTCTATTTAAGGAATCATGATTTGGGGAAATACTGTTAAAAATGTAGGCTGCCTTACTTGGAATCCCACGCCCTTCCCTCCCAGCCTAGGTAGTGCCCCAGCACCACTGGATGCAGGCAATGAGGAAATGTCTCTTGCCACCCAGAGATCTGCAATGATGGACAGACCAGTCTCTCACATTCCTTTTCTGTAAACCCAGACAATAAATATTTATAATGCCTTTGCAGGAAAGAAAAACGGATTTCAAGGGCTAGATTCTGACAAAGTACAGTTCGCACTAGGGCTTTTTCAGACAGAAATCCCCCATGAGTGGAAAAAATATGCTGAAAGCCTTATACAAAGTTCTTACGCCTGTTTTTTTATAAACGATCTGGATGTAGGAATAGAAGGTTTTTTGAGCAAGTTTGCTGATGACACCAAACTTGGAGGAGTTGTGGACTCTGTTGAGGGTGGAAAGGCCTTGCAGAGGGATCTGGATAGGTTGGAGAGCTGGGCGATCGCCAACCGCATGAAGTTCAATAAGAGCAAGTGCCGGGACCTGCACCTGGGACGGGGAAACCCTGGCTGCACGTACAGACTGGGCGATGAGACACTGGAGAGCAGCCTAGAAGAGAGGGATCTGGGGGTCGTGGTAGACAACAAGTTGAATATGAGCCGGCAGTGTGCCCTGGCAGCCAGGAGGGCCAACCGTGTCCTGGGGTGCATCAAGCACGGCATCGCTAGTAGGTCAAGGGAGGTGATTGTCCCGCTCTACTCTGCGCTGGTGCGGCCTCACCTCGAGTACTGTGTGCAGTTCTGGGCACCACAGTATAAAAAGGACATTGAACTGTTGGAGAGTGTCCAGAGGAGGGCTACGAAGATGGTGAAAGGCCTGGAGGGGAAGACGTACGAGGAACGGCTGAGGGCACTGGGCCTGTTCAGCCTGGAGAAGAGGAGGCTGAGGGGAGACCTCATCGCAGTCTACAACTTCCTCGTAAGGGGGTGTCGAGAGGCAGGAGACCTTTTCTCCATTAACACCAGCGACAGGACCCGTGGGAACGGGGTTAAGCTGAGGCAGGGGAAATTTAGGCTTGACATCAGGAAGGGGTTCTTCACAGAGAGGGTGGTTGCACACTGGAACAGGCTCCCCAGGGAAGTGGTCACTGCACCGAGCCTGTCTGAATTTAAGAAGAGATTGGACTGTGCACTTAGTCACATGGTCTGAACTTTTGGGTAGACCTGTGCGGTGTCAAGAGTTGGACTTGATGATCCTTAAGGGTCCCTTCCAACTCAGGATATTCTATGATTCTATGATATTCTATGATTCTGTCCCACGAGGAAGCTGAGAACAGACTCAGCCCTTAGATTTCTGCAGTCAGATTTTCAAATAGAAAACTATCACACCTGTCTGGGGCTCCCAGACACTTAATTTGATCCAATACCTGCAGACACTATGGTGCAGGCAGTGCAAACGGAGAAAAGACAACAGACACTCATATTTTGCTTCTGGCATTTTTTACTTAGTTCCACCATTTCTTTACAACCAGCCGGAAAACTTTACTCCCACTCAGAGGTCCTGGCAGTGTCGAGAGATCAAGCTCTGAGAAATTTAATTGTTAACATGCAGAACAGCTGATTCGCTCACCCTTACACCCACCAGGGTTACACAATGAAATATTGATATTGGTTTTGTTGCAGCAGCATGGCTGGGTATAACCTGGGCTTGGTCTGTACAAAGGGAAAAAAAGATCCTGCTCTGAAGGGTCTGAAATCTTCCCTTCAGATGGAACCCCATTTTTTTTTTCTATTGATTTGAAAGAGAAAAGCACCTAGCAATGAGCACCGGGCTACGTAGCAGTTGTCTGCTAGCACTGAGTCCCCCTTTATCCCGCTGGCCTGCCTCAGAGCAGGTCACAGGCTGGTCCCCCTCGTCTTGCTGCCTGCTGAGAGAAGATTTTCAAGACAAGGCCATCGTCATCAGGAAACTGAGAAGCAGAGCAGGGAAGAGGTGGGCTGCCATAGCCACAGTGCCCAGAGTGGATGAGGATGGTGCTAGAGGAAAAAGAGGGAGGCATCAGTGCAAAGAAACCAACAACTGAATCACTCCCCGTGGGGAGAAGTTCCCTTTGTGCCACATCTGGGGAAGATCTTTGGCTTTCTAACTGGTAAGCAGCCATCATCCTTGGCAGAACTGAATTTACTTCCCCCCCATGCAGGGAGGCGAAGGGAGCAGGTGAGCACTACCCAACGTTTTAGAGGGGCTGGGTGGCTGGGAAGTGACACGTGCCACTGGAAGGGGTCTGCAGTAGCCCAGACCAACAGCACAGCTGAGAACAGGACTAGAACTGCTTGGCAGTGCTGCCCAAAGCAACCATCTCAAGCAAGGTCCCTGATTCAGGGCCCGCATCAGCTTGGTGCACACTCACTTCTCTTACAGACTGCCAAAGGCACCCCATTTCCACAAGGCAGTGGTTTTCCTTCCTGTGGCCCCAAAATAAATATTTAAAGCGTGACAATCAGAGGCCCTAACATACTACGTACGCTGAAATTGAGGTGTGACGATGATTATGTAGCCTTCTTGTGTTCCCCCAGTGAGCCCAATGGCCAGCTTATCCAGTTCTGCTTGTTTCTGTCTTCGGACCCACTCCCGGATGGGAGACTTGTTCTGCCATTTCACCAGATCACGAATATTTACCCCAAGCAAGCCCTTAACTTCAGCAGGCGTCAGGCTCTAGGAGAAATCAAACAGCAAGACTTACAGCTGTAAAGGCAGAAATGGCAACAATACCTCTGCTCAAGGAACTGGTGAAGTTTATATTAGCCCAAGTGTTAAAAACGAGAAAGACAAACTTCCAGTGAGTAGTTTCAGTTGGAATAATCTTGCCTTTGGTTAGGGGAATAAACACAGTGATTCTTCAAAGCCTCTTTCTGTTGTCCTCTCATGACACATCCCCTTGACCCACATGAGGGCCCCAGTCCTTGCCCAGGTCAGTAGGCTTTCTTCTAAAATTGATGATATTACTGCTAACGCTCTTGTTAGAAGATTTGTCACATAGCTGCGTACTGTAGCCTAGTGGAAGGCTCCTACTACTGCTCTGAGAGCTTGGACTAAAGAAATTCCCCAGTGAGATTGGGTAAGCATCCTTGTATGACTCCAAATCAAACCTCTTCAGAAGTTCCAGGTTGGTTCTCCACTTTCCACTAGTCAATTATCACTCTGAATGTGATGGAATGACTCCAGATTTACACCAATGGACAATGCAACCAGAAACAACCCCTTAGCACGGCATACACGCAGGGAGTGAAACAATTTCAACATTCAGCTCACCATCAAAGAGTCTGTTCTTAACTTTGCCAAAGTATCAACACTCATGTTCACGTTGTCCTTGCTTAGGGCTTTGAGATCCGCACCAGGAGCTCCACCTGTGACCAAAAAGAGAATGTTTTATTCCAAGCATGGAGATCAGCCCTCAAATTAGCAGTGATGTGTATCTGTATAGACTGGAGATACAGTGATGTCTTCTAAATTTATTAGGCTGGGGCTGCTAACGGAGTAAGTTCCAACTGAAAAAAAAAAAAAAAAAAAAGATGCTAGTTCATTTTGCTGCAGGGTTTTATGATATTGGCCATTAAATCAGTCTGCATCAAAGCCAGACGCTAGATGGGAGGGGGAAGAAGAGTTTACTGAGGCTGTGAATAGGGTTAACAGGGAAAATCTGATTTTTTTGACGTGGGGAATGGCTGTGAGATAAGCATTAAGCATGAGCAGCTGGATTTCCAGGGGTCCTAACAGACTTTACCCATTCCAGAAGCCCAGAGTCTGATTTTCCCTGTGACAGTTGGGCAATTGATTTGGGGAATTCTAAGTCAGGTACAGATTCTTTCAATAATATTTAAGCCCACCTACAAGTTGGAAAAGGATGTAGACCCTCCAGAACATTTAACGGTTTGGCTTTGAAAATTCCCAAACCTTAAGATGGTATTTGATCCCCACTCAGCTTCTGACTAAGACCCCCCTCTTTCCCTGTAAAAGATTGTTCTTTTACATACCTAGATATGGTTCAATGTGCTTATAGTAAGAAGGTAAATAGTGCTGGTCTGAGAAAGCACGTTTTGCTTTAGCATATAAGATGTCTTTCGTAAACTGTGGACAGGATGAAAAATTCAGAGAAACCAGTCTGTAGAAAAATGAACATTTAGGAAGAGTTTTTATTATTTTCAATGTGAATAATTTTTGAACTATTCTGAGTATCTCTCTGGGCTTCTCTACACAGGACAGATTACCTCCTCTTCCATATAACCCCAGGTATTTCCCAGTAGATAGAAGAGGTATGGAGAGAAGCTAAATTAAAAAAAAAAAAAGACTCAGGCTACTGCTCAATGTGATATGTCTTCTAAGTAATGGTGGCTCTGATGGTGTAACGATAAGTTTGTGTGTTTGAAAAGATGTAGTTATTTAATTAATTTCATTTAGCAGTCTTTCAGAGGAAAGTAAATGTCATCAACTCTGTTTTGCCTTTAGATAAAAACATGCTTGCAAACCATGTTTTTTGTTGTCACCGATATGGTTTAGTGGAGGACTTGTTATAGTGTTAGGTCAGAGGTTGGACTCGATGATCTTGAGGTCTCTTCCAACCTAGACCATTCTGTGATTCTGTGAAAAAAAATTTGATTGCAAATTGGAGCCCTTCCTGGCAGAATGGAGAACAGCAGGCTTTTAAACCCAGACACAAAGCACGTACTGAGTTGCTTCCTAGATTTCCTTTCACTGAGTGCAGAGAAACTAAACTGAACTTGCTGATGCAGAAGTGTTTTTGCAAGCAGCCAAGAGCATCGCAATATTTGACTCACTTCAAGGCGTTGGAGTCTATCCTATTCAGCGCGGTTGCATTTAGAAGGCACAAGTCTTTTCTATTAATTGCTTCCAGTGCAGTGGCGTTCAAGGGATTTCCCAAGGTAACGTAACGTTCAATCAGTGCAATAGCCTAGGAACACAATTATTTTTTTTCAGAAGTTAATTTTAGCCAGCATCTATGGTTTCATCTTCAAAAGAAAAACAAATGCAATAATTACACAATAAAAACAAAACGTTTTAAATCTACTTGTTTGGACTTCAAAGATGGACCAACCATCTTTGAAACCACTAAGCCAGTTCTAAACCAGCAGTTCCCAAACAAGGAAGCAAACCTAGGCAGGAAGCAAATTGAAATCCCCACCTGTTCATCTTTGGGCAGTCTTTTTAGCAAGGAAGCCAGAGTGTTAGGTGAAGTTATCCTCCATCTTTTAATTTCTTCTGGGGTGGCAGTATTAATGAAGGAGCCCAGTTTGGAGAGTAGACTGTCAGGATACCCATCAGGGTATGTCTGTGGAAAGACTGTTGTTATTGCTATGAATGCTCTTTGTCATGTCTATGCTCTTTGCAAGATCACTGTGGAAAAGCCTAAAAGGCCTGCAAGGAAGAAGAACCAAAGCCAGTGAGATTACTTGAGCACATCTGTCATGCATTTTTCTGTATGACAGCTCAGGCAAGCAGGCCCCAGGGAGGGAACAAAACCTGCAGCAATGCAAATTGACTCAACAGAGACATGAGTGGAGGTATACCTTGAAGTGGTGAAGACTAACCAAACACTGGACCATCAGCACAGTCAGCAGATCAGAAGTGATTATTCCCCTCCATTTGGCTCTTGTGAGACCCCATCTAGGTACTACATCCAGTTTGGGACTCCCTGATGCACTAAAGACTTTGACAAAGTCTAGAAAACACTAGGAAGTCTAGCAGAGGTCCATGCTGGCTGAGGAGTTGGAGGCACAACATAGGATGTGGAGCGGCGGGGCTGAGGAAGCTGGGTATTTCAATCTGAACAAGAAAAAGCTAGGAGAGGATTTAATTACCATCTTCAACTACTTACTGGGAGATTATAGGGAGAATGGTACCACAGTCTTCTCAGAGGTGTGTGGTGAAATGATAAGGGTCAACGAGCAATGAAAATTCTGAATAGGTATTAAGAAAAATCTATTTTCACAGTAAAGGTGGTCAAACATTGGAAGAGGAGTGCAGAGAGATGGTGGAGTTTCAGTCCCTGGAAACATTGAAACTCAACTGAAAAAGTCCCTGAGCAATCTTATCAATGGATAATTTGTCGTCCTTCAGCCTGGCATTACCTGATCCAGATTCTCCTTTAGCACAGCCAATTGCTCTTTACTGAAGGGATAGTCCAGCATTTGAGAGAGGTGATTCTCCAGAGAGACATTCTTCAGGCAAGCACGTAACTCTTCAGCTGTATACTTAACAGGCATCATGTCATCGTTAAGAACTGCGTCTGTTATCTTCTTGTTGTCTGGGCAACCTGTTGAAGAAAGTATTAAATGTACTAACACCACTGCCCCTTGTTAAATCCTTTTGCTTCAAGCTTTGAGTGCTCTCCATAAAGATGGAGGTAGACAGGTATGCAGTCATTGTTCCATACTCCTCCTGGGCAACCTACCACCAACTATTTCATAGCTCAACTCAGACAAATTCAGGGAGTCCCACAGGCACTGGGGTCAACCCCAATACCAGGGGGAACACTGCTGTTATGGATCAGAGAAGGTTCCCATACCACTAGCACGCTTGTGCCTAGCAGGCAGGAGTTCTTCAACAATGGTGGCCAGCTGTTCCCTTGACAAAGGCGAATCACGTGCAAAGTTTTTCAGCCAAAGAGTTAAAGCATTCTGCAAAGAAAGAGTTTAATCAGGAAGATTTTCCAGTCTTGGGTATATCATCAGCATAAGTGATTATTCACACAGATGAGAAGCCTTATTGTTGAGATACTATGGGCAGCTAGACTTCTGCTAGAAGTTTAGAGACCTTTCCTTGGTTTGCCATAGTGTAATTTCTAAATGCTTAAACTCTACCGTATTCCATGCCCTGTAAATGCCTTTCACTCCTCACAAAGCTCTGTATATAGTTACTACAGCTTTCTACCTCTGGTCCTCTTCTGACAGTTATAGGAAGAAGATTACAGCGATCTGGGTTGGCATTTGCAGGCCTTCTGACTTTATTAATCCTCACTTTTCACAGACCATCTGACCCCTTTGGCACCATGTTTTTAGATGAAGACATACTAGTGAAAGCATGAACAACCACAGTCAACAACCCCTGTCATATTTCTACTATACTGCAGATCCTAGGAGTGCTTCCCAAACTCCTCACACCCCTATGAGTAACCCACCTTGGGGATCTTCTGCAAGATGCTGTGATCAAATATGGGAATCAACCCAGCGAGCTCATTCAAGGTAGAAACTGACCACACTGAAGGAGGCCTGCATACAAAAATTAGTAGGGATTAGCTTTCAAGGATTTTAAAAAAAAAAAAAAAAAAAGGAACTTAAAAGCTGCCAGCATTATGCCTTTATAATATTTTAAGTTAAGAAAGTAGAAGATTTATATCTTGAAACTTCTCAGTCACTTCCTGTTACACCAACTTTCATTCCAGTGGAGCAGAAGCAACTGTTAGTAACATGAATAGGGCAGCTGTATAATAAAATGGCATTTAACAAACACAATATTTTCTTAAGCATGAAAACCAAAGAGTATCTACTGCTTACTATTGCCCATTCAGTGCCAAGATCTTAGATCATTTGACACAGGAAGGAAAATATTTTGCCTCTTTGGACAATGTGTCTTAGAGACAGCAAGGGACTTATTAAGCATCTGGCAGTTTAGGAGGTGGAAACAGAATGTTTTCTGAAAACCGTTAGGTGACAAACAGCTAGAGCCCATCTGTGTTCATCAGGACTATCTCAGATAAGTTTGGTTAGTGAAAAACAAACCACAAAAATGGTTTGATAACTACTGCAGGTGAGACAGAAATAACTATATATTTTTCAGTTGAATTCCAGGCTAAATTTTCAACTGAAAGAAGTTCAGATAAAACAAAATAAAAGGCCCAATGTGAAATTTAAAACAAATGATTCAAGTTTATGATCAAGCTGGTCAGCTGGAGTTTACTTAGGACAAGGGTTTTGTTTTAGGGAAGTATTTTACAGATGCCAAGAAGACAAACGCATACCCAAACGTAGTGTTACCACTGCTGATCACACTCTTAATAGCCTCTTCTTGATCAGGTAGGAAAGATGCACACTGGCTCAACTGCTCCAGCAAATTCTCACCAGAACTTCTAATGTATTCTTCACCCAGGTCACAGACCAGATGACCCAGAATCTCTGCATTTTCCTCGTTCACTTGTGTTCCAGAAATTTTCTAAAGCAATACAAGACAGAGGCATTAAATAGAACTGGATACCACTGTAGAAGAGCATTCTTGGTCTTGTTGACAGCTGACAACCCCAGACTCTCCACGGCTTTGAGCAGAGTTGTCCCCTGACCACATACCAGACATGCTAGAGCTTCCAACAGCAGCTGTTTTCGCTCAGACGAGTCTCTTTGCAGAAGATCAAGATTGGCTTTCCCAACACTAGCAAAGTACTGCCTGCAGCTTCCTGTTGCTGCGTAGTCTGAAGGGCTAGAAAGACAAACACTCTGTGAATTCTGCTGGGTGAGATCAAACAGTTGGTCAGCTCTGTTCAATATAATGTCTTCCACACACATGGTCTAAACTCTATGCAGTTTCTTCTCAAAGACTGAAGTCCACATTTTTCAAAAACTCGTTTTCAGCTGAAGGACTCTATTGTGAGACTCAGTTAAAATTGTTCAAGATTTGGATACAGAACCACAGCGGATAGCTACTGGAACAAAGAAATCCACTCCACTGTCTATTTCATCTGATGCTGTAAGGGAAAAGCCCCCTCAGAGAGGATAAAAATTACTAAAAAGCCATAGTGGTTTCACATCAAGGCAGAAATATCTAAAAAGAGCTTCATTCTATTTTACCAGTACGAAGGATGATTAAATCTGAAAGGACCTTAAAACTGTTTTGAAAGCTTTCCACAGTATGATTTTTTTTTTCTGTAAGGATGCCTGAACAAATTGGAAACGTATGTCAAACATGAATTAGTCATTACCAGCCAGCTTACAAAGTCACGCCTTTTTTTCCCCACCAATGCCTAACACAACAAGATGAAAACCATAGCCCATTTACCTTAAAAATAGCAACAGGTCTTTTGGATAGCTATCTAAATCCTTGGGAATCCCATGCAGCGTCACCATCTTCACTAAGCAACTCAGCTGAAAGGATAACGGAGTTTATATCAGAGAAAGAAAACAGCATGGAAACACAAGAAAAAAATGAATATAAAGATTTTACCCCACTCTAAAGAAATAAATAAAAAGACAGAAATTGGAGATTTTGGTTTCTGAGACACCTAGCCAACTGGGTTTTGACTTTGCCTCTCCCTGAAGAAATTCAAAACAGTGTGATCGAGACCCAAGACCAGTTACATTCGTTCTAGTCCCTTAAGCTGAAAGCATTCTTGTTCTTGCTGAACAATCCTGATTGGTATCTCCATCGCAATATCAAATGCAGCATTTTGGAACACAGGAACTGACCTGGTCTTCTCCTAGCTGGACATTCTTCTTCTTCATGACTTTGGCCAGCTGCTGAACTCTTTCTGTTCCTATTTCATTGGCGACTGCGCATGTGTAGCCTTGGAGAACCGACTGGGAAAGCCTGTACATTTACAGAAAGCAAATCAGAGGTGCAAGAACTTCAGGAGAAACGTCAATTATAATCTCCTGTATATAACATGACAAATATGACAAGCATAAACCCCTCCCATCCTTAAATCTTAATGCTCTCCAATCTCCATCTACTCAAAATTGCTAGTCTTGCATTTCGTAGGAGACCAAAGAGCCATCACTTCTTGAATAAACATAATCTGGAGACTTTCCACACTAAGCTGCACTGCTGTGCCCTGATGTACAAGATCAGTCTCCTCTACTTGCTTTTACTACATGCCACACGTCAAAACCAAAATAAAGCCTTGTTTTAGAAAGCAAGTCTGGCTTACAGGCACATTTTGCAGCTAAAACCCTGTAGGCCTTGGTGCTATGTGCCTGTGTTTGTGTTTGAATGGTGTTTTCCCATCTCTTGCTATAGATTAAAAATGATGAGGCAGCATTTGTGACAAAGGCAACATGGATAACACAAGCAAAGCAAGCAAGGAGAACCGAAGGAGAGTAAGAAAACACTACCTGCTGAAGTCAGGCTCTCTCTTTATCACATCACTGAAAAACATGGCAGCCTGTGGAGCAAAGCCAGATTGACAGTGGTTTACCATGCTCTTCTGCAACATTCACCTGTATTTTCAAACAGATTTGCAGAGTGGTCTCACAGCTCTGCAATGTCCAAGGCTGACACTGAGGGATGAGAAGGACACCAGCTGCTAGCATTTTACCTGTTCTCGGGTCCACATTTTTCTGTTGAGATCTTCAATACTGGGCTTCTCATCCTCAAAAACAAGCGATGATTTTGGGATGTAACTAGCCAGAGCATCAGGGATACGTTTAACCAACTCAGCAGGGTTGCTTACACTGGAAGAAATCTTAAAACAAACAAACAAATAAACCATACGTATATTCACATACATACATAAAAATAAACAATTCGAAAATAATTTCTGTTGAGGAAATGAAAATTTGGAAAGAGGCCAGGGGAATTCCTCTGTTGATCATCTGGGCATTTGTCAAAGACCTAATACGAAATATTTCCTGTTTGACACATGCATCAGACTAGGAGAGCTGCATGGAGCTAACAGTTGAGGCTCTGATGAAAGGGGATGATTCTGTCTCTATCACTTCCCCGGCTCCTGGCTTTATGCCCTAAAAGCCTTTAGTAGGTCAGAAAGGAGAGACACTTCTTCCCTCTCTGACATCCCAAACAACATCTTAACTCCAGAAGGCACGTTGCAGAGCAATCCTTTGGTGAAGATGTTATTTCCCTAAGGCATCACACACAACCCTGACAGCCCCGTTGCCCCAGCACATGCTACAGGCTATACCAAACACGGGTCAGTGGCTTTCCTACAGGAGGGAGGACGAATAACAACAAATTCAAATGCTGCACATGCAACTTGAAGGTTAAAGTCATGGCTGGGAAAAGTGGGAAAAGAAGTCCAAGACCTGTACAGTCACACTGGGAAATGGTATAGTGCATTGCTAGGGTCTGTCCTAAAAGGGGCTTCCTGAGAGCAGCCTTCACTTCTCACACAGTCTCACCCCAAACCATGGCAATGACCTTTCCCTGACAGCATCTTATCAACTCAGTGGGGAGTAGTTTCTAGATATACCCTGTAGAAAAACTCTCTCTCCTGCCCCAGGCCCTAAGAGGCTTGACAGGTCACACTGGCTGGCAGCCAAGGACATCTACACGGGTCCAGGGATAGGGACGTGGGATGCCTGTCCTGCTGCACACTCCGGTTAGCAATGACAAATACCCCCGAGGGAATGCCGTGTGTGTGTGTGCAGGTATGTGCCAATGCCTGGCCCCAGGTAACCAGTGTTCTCGGCTGTGAGTCATGGGAGCTTTGCTAATTTGTGACGTCCATAGAGAAAAACAATTTCACCATTTCCACAAATGTCCTTTTCAGAGCAGAGGGCAGGGTCACCAACTGCTGGACAAACTCAGGCAACTTAATGGCTTCCAAGATCACTTCTGGAGGGAGACTTTGAAGCGTGCTGCTGCTGAGGCCAGCCACCAAGCTCCCCAGCTTTGCCAGGCTCTGTCCATCTGAAATCTGAAGGGAAATACATGCAGGCATGAGTACACAAAGGGCCAAAGATCATTTGTGCAACTAGCTATACCAGGTGTAAGGTGCATTTCTGGACCTCAACCTTTGTACCTGATAGCCAGAGCGGAGCAGTTTATTGATAATAGCACTGGACTGGTCAGCATTCCAGCCACGAACTTCACCCAGGGCAGGAAGAGATGCTTCAAGGTCTTCATCACTTATTTTATTTTCGATGTCGGATACGGACAGCCCAACAGCAACCTGGCCCAATTCATGCAGGATTTCAGGAGTGAAATGCTCAAACTTGCTCACCAAAGAAGAAGCAACCTGAAGAGGTCCCATACAGAAAAGAAAGTCAGAAGAATAATGAGATGAGCCTATTTGATCCTACAAGCTTTGGATGTCTTAAATCACTGGGTTTTCTGCCTCAAATTTGTGTGATGGTGCCTGTGAACGGACTGCCTCTATCACTGAGATTTGCAGATCATAAAGCACCAGCCAGACACCATAATAATAATAATAAATTAAAAACAAAAACAAAACTAAATAAAACAAACAAAAAGAAAAACACAAAGGTGAGCTCTAGGAGCTTATATGGGAGGCACAAGAGTTGAATCCTCAATTCTCAAAACTTCTGTCTAGCTGCATGAAGAACTGCGGTGAGGCTGGACAGCAGATTACCTGCAGTTCCTCTGTTGTCAGGAAGGAGGGAGCTCGCTCTCCGTTTATTCCTCTGTGTGTCACTTTCAGCGGGCAGTTCTTGGTGATCCTGTGGGCCAAGCTTAAAGCCTCGTCTCTGCTCAGGTTGCTCACTGCAGAGGGGCTCAGGTAGCAAACGAATTTGTCTGGGAGACTGCAGGTGGGAGAGAAGGGGGAGAGGTTACCAGTCTGATAGGCTGTGACTCTGATTTTTCCTCTTTTTTTCCAGAGGATGCTCTTTTCCAGTGCATATTTCCCCTGATTCCTGGGGCTCAGACACTGTGCCCCAGGAAACCATTTTCCCTTCGCAATTCAATCCAGCAAAACAAGGGCTCTCCCTGCCCACAGGCAGCTCTGGGACTCTGCAGGGAGGAAGGTGCTACACCAGGCTTCAGAGGCTTCCTGCCACCCAAAGTGACATCCCCAACAAACCAGTAACACTCCCCAGGGAAATGGTGCCAAGGTAATTTGCTGATGGTTCACATACCTTTTCACTGAAGCACACACGGTGGTTTCTGATTTCCCAAAAAGAGAGAGAGAGAGACAAAGATAAAGGCACTGTGATAGAAAAACGTATACAGAACCACGTTTGAATATTACCTACATAAAAATGTAGGGAAATTACTTGGTAAGAAACTCACCATTGACAGGGGAGCTGGAGCACTGAGCAGGGAGAAAGAGAGAAAAGAGATACCAGTGTAACTACAGAGTGATGTTAACGCAGCGTTATTTGTGATCATTTCATACAGAGAAGCTTGGACCCTACAACCATTTGTACTTGGATCTGGCCTGAAAACACACAAATACCTACATCAGAGGAAGGGCAGTTAGCACCCACCTCCCTCACAACACCCTTAATTTGGTTTGTGGCAGCTGATGCCCATCAATGCCCTGCTGTCGGGAGAAACCGCGCTGACCACCAACCCCCACGTGCTTTGCAAGCAAAGACATGGGTGACACTTCAAACACAGAGTTTGCCTTACCAGGTATGTCTCAGCAGAAGCTGGATCAGCTGCCAGCCAACCTGGAAGACAACGTGGTGTGATTTTAGCAGCAAATGCAGGACAGAGGGCTCATTCTCAGTCCAACCCCCAAATGGCTTAATAGGTCCTGAACCTCACTCATCTCCCTGCATTATTCTGTTCTTCATTCTGGACACAGTATTTCACAGAATCATTTCTGTCAGCTGTGGCCAAGCCTTTGTTGTTTTTCACACCTCTCCTGCTAAGTCCTTCACTGGATTAAAAGACTCCAGTGCTGCAGGACTGCACAGGGCACAGGCAGTGCCCATGTGTGTCAGCCCTAAGAGCTCAGCAGGGATTTACTAAAAGAAACCAACCTGTCACTGCTGGCTCTCGGCAGGTCCCTGCAAGCTCTCCACTACCCTACACTTTGTTTCCCAACAACTTCACTACTCCACACATTGTTCCCAAAGTAAACTTACATCTCCCCTCCCAATACCGTGAAGTTCAAAATACGGTGAAATGTGAGCTTAGAAACCAAACCAGCATGGACAAACTCAATTCTCCTTGGCATTACCATTATTTACTTCAGATTAGAAGCCTGCCAAGCTCAGCATCTCTTGTGTACAGAAAAAAAAAAAGAAAAAAAAAAAAAAAAGATTAAGGCAGGGACTTCCATTGGTTTGTGACAGGACAGAACAAGTGTCTGCAACAAATGCCACATGAAACCAGAGGCAGTGAGAGGGAGAAGACAATGGTTTAAGCTCCTGAGGTTACACTGCAGGGCTGACGGGCCCAATTTGGGTGGTACTGAGTCATTGCTAAGTCGTTTTTGTCCATGTACTTCTCACACAGGAGTGTTCTCCCTTCTGGGAAGAGAGAGAAGATCCCCAAATGCTGATGTGCTTCATGGTGTCGTGACCTGTGGTTCCTCCACACCCTATGGCTAAAAGCCTAGGCTGTGCAAGACCAGGACAGTCCCAGTCAAACCCGTGGTAATATTTGGGCACAAATCAACGGGATGGGAGATCCTCATCACTGAGCTGTGATGGGGAAGGGGGAGGAGATGTGAAGGCAGTGGTGTACGGGGTGTGAATGAGTTCTCCATACAGTGGCCCACATTAACAAAGGGATTGTCAAACAGCTTGTAGGGATGGATTAGAGGAGTCCCTCATTAGTGTAACAGCTTTTTTGATTACTACTTGCTACACCTTCTTAATCATTTAATTAATAGGGAACTGCCACTAAGTAACAGGCAAAGGAACCGTACCCATAGGTGGCCTGGTACGTTCCTCTAATCCTAACATACATTAGATTTACTCCTAGATAATGTCCCAGAGGAGTTCCCGAAGTAACCAAGAGCTCAGTGCCAGAGGCCATGCTTCCCTGCTTGCAGACGGAGCTGGGACTGTTTCCACCCATAATAATCACTTCCTCCTCACCTCAGGATCGGACCTTGGAAAAATAAAGCCAAGCCTTCTGGCCCCAGTCTTGGAAAGGTCTTACACATATGTTTATCTTTAAGCACAGAAATCATCCCATTGACCTGTAAGAGCAATGCTCAGAGATCCGTGTGGGAAAGGAGGAAGAGGAAGATTGGCTCCTTGTTCTGCAAGACCAGGGAGGCCCCCAGTTCACTATCACAACAATCCTAATTCTATGTAAGGGCTACAGGCTCCTCTTGTGTCATGAATCATCAAAGATTTGTGTCCATTGCTCTGGAAACAAAGCCTTTCCAGAACACTGCTGTCACTCCTGTGCCTCGTTAGTGCCCAGGCACGGCAGCCATAAGGGACAGGACCAGCTCCGTCCCCCACAGGCATTACTGACCTGCCAGCCTTAAAAACAATTGCATTAAGAGCCATTAACTTTTACAAGCAACCCGTGTACTTCTACTGGGCAGAGACTTCTCTCCCTGTACAAGATGTCAATATAAAATTGGAAAATCAGATTTTCATCAGGGTTTCCCAGAGACACCTGCATATTCCAGTAGAAGGAGCAGAAACTAATTGCTAATTTGCTACAGGAACTAATATATTTCAGTTCACAGACACAATAATAAGCAGGACTAAAGGCTGGGGATTTCAAGCAACCACCTAAATAACGTTCAATGGCATTTCAGCACAATCTTCCCTTTTAAGGGCTATCTCAGCTTCAGCTGTTTGTGAGGAAAATCCTCCCAGGACACCCGTCACCCTCACGGTAATACTCACCAACCAAAAGAAGGAAGCCAAGCCGTGGGAGCAAAGGCAACATTTCTGCAGAGGTCTTTAGGGTGCCCATGCACACAAGGAATCACCTTATTTCAGCCAAGAAAAATCGAATATGAATAATACTTAACTATAAAAATAAAAATAGGAGAGTTGAAAGGTGCTCGTTCAAATAACTATCTTGCAAACGATCTTACACATATCAACATGCTTCGCAAAACCTATCTGAAACTGGATCCAAAGCACACAAAGCTATTGAGGGTCTGCTAAGTCTGGCAAAACACTTCATTGCATGAGATAATTCAGATAGTTAAGCTAGATTCCTCTCCGGGAGAAGACAGTATCAGTTTGCAGAGCCCTGCTTGGAGGATTACCGGTGGCACTCACCTTCCAGCTGCTGGTTGCTGCGTCCTCAGTGCGCAGGTCTCCAGCTGTAGAGGGCTGCTTTTGACTGAGCAAACCAGGGTGTGTCTCCAGCTTCTCAAAACTACATCTGAAATTACAGGATGGGTTTGGAGCGCTGGACACACCTGTAAGTCCTTGAAGATGCAAATGCTCAGTAGTACAAATAAATGGGTGCTGTTTGTTAATGCTTGCCATTCCCTAGGACACCACAGGGAACGCCGAGCCCACAGAGAGGCTGCGTGGAGGGACAAGAGCAGTGAATAGATGCATTCCTTCCTTGCCCTGCACAGGACCCATTTGCCATTCACAACCATCTTCCAGCTCCAGAATTGTACTCCCTGAGATCCCTGTCTCCCTATCACCAGAAACGTGCCAAGTTCCTCCAACACGACATTACGGGCTTTCCAATCCTGCAGGCTGCTCTACTCCAAGAAGTAAACAACGTTCTTTTTAAAGAGCTTGCATTTGGTTATAAGGGATCTTTATGCATGAAGAGGAATGTCGTGACGGGTTTGTCCCGCTCCTTTGGCAGAACAACACACGGTGGGATTCCCCACGACGTCCCCAGGACGGCACATCAGCAGCCAGGGGAATCAACTTGACTGAACTTGTGTTCTCTCCCAGCTAAAGGTCAGTTTGTAAGGAAAATGAGACCTGCTGCAGATTCTAACAAGGAATGGACATTAACTTTTCTTTCATCTAGTTCTGACTTCGTTTCTCTGACCCTCAGAACCGAGTCCTCAAGCCACTACGAAATTGCCCACAGTACCTCTCTTGATTTCTCTGGATGCAGATGAGTAATTCTGTGTACTCAGAATTGAAAAAATCTTTGTTTGGTCACTTTATCGATGCCTTTCAAGAGAAGTTTGAAAAGCCAGTTGTGTCCCAAACTCCGGCTTGTCCCATCATGCCCACCTACAGCTCAGGTGTCTGTGGCAACACAGAGAAAAGCTGGTGTTGACTCAAGGCACGTACCCAAACCCCTGCTCCCTCCCCACTCCCAGCTTTCTTAGCACACTTAACATGTTTATCAGCTATTTTGAAACTAGTAAAAGAATACTGATTCACACTTGTGGTTTGTCTGACTCAGAAGTCCAAAGGATGCCAAACATGAAAGCAACTCTCATCGGCACCCATCTAAGCTACCTCTAGCTATGTAAACTCGAAACACGTAATTTTATAAATAGTCAGGTTCGTGGATTCCCAGTTCAAAGCAAGAAGACTTCTCCAGAAAATCCAAATGAAGTCTCCTTGAGATGGATGGAAGAACCTTTAATCGGGCTTCAAATACCACCGCTTTTTGTGCTTTTTGGAAAGACAGCATTGTGAGCAGGCTGGCCAGGAAGGGGGGTCAGATAGGCACGTGTTGCTCTGGAGCCCTGGTCATGCTGCTGGAGAACTGCAGGTCCCCAAAATGAAGAAAGCAACGAAGAGCACGTGGCACAGCACGCCTCCGCCATCTGCAGCCAGACCCACGGCTCTTCACCAGGGTATCAGGAGGTGAATCAGAAAAACAGGGAAGAGATGAAAAGCAGAAAAATCAACAGTGAGCCTTGGCCGTGGATGAGGAAAAGAGGGGAGGGGGGCAACGCAGAGGGTCAGGATTTTCTGCCTGTGTTAGTCAGGAAATCATGCATACCTAAAAAGTGTGCAGAGCACCCTCCCTTCTGGGGAAAGAAACTAAGGTTCACAAAGGCAAGGAGGAACTTTCGTCTGTAAACAAACTTACTTTTCTTAACTGTGTTCACAAGGTGGCTGAGCAGAAGTATCCAGTATCTGGCATTTGTGTTCATACCAAAGAAAAATTCAGATTAGTACACAGGATAAGGCTGGAGATGATTTGTGGTATTGTATCTGCTCAAGTAAGAGTAAATAAGAGCTGCAACCTCTTGAAATAGGCTTCCAGCTAGAGGGTTTGGGCTGTGATGCCACCTCCAGCCACACCACTCTGTAGCACGGGATCAGTTGGGTCTGTTGCAGGTTTTCCTGCACCTTCTGGATGCCAGCCTGCCCCAGCCTGGGACACAGCCGCAGAAATGCAGGAGGCTCAGCACTGCTTTCAGGGCAGGAGAAGATCCCTCTGGTGGATGGCCAGTGAGGAGAACATCACAACCTCTCACAAAGTGATGTGACTCTAGAAAAGCAGATTTTATGCCATAATTCCATGCTAACCAGAGAGGACGTGGTCTAGGAGCTTCACTCCTAAAATATTCTCAGCAACATGCAGCAATTCAGATAGCAACTGTGACTAAGGAAGAATTTGCAGCCCGCACCCAGGCAGACAAGTCTTTCAGGGGACAGAGCCTAGCACACCCTCCGCTACCACCTCCCCTGAAGCGGAGCTCTCCCTGTCATTAATTTCATTTGCACCTCGTTCCCTTCCTAAGCCCTGCTTTCCCCACCCTCTGTGAACCTTCCTCATTTCGCAGCATCAGGCCTCTCAGGTCTCTTGCAAACAGAAGGGAACAGAGCGCACGCGGTGGTAAAACTCCCTCTTGGTGGGAGACAACCAGAGATCTCTTCTCGCCCAAGAAGCAAAGAGCTGGAAGAGGTCTCAGCCCTCCCCTTGCACCATGGTGCAACTGCAAATACCTGGGCTGACAGAGGTGCATCCAGGCTGCCATTGCATAGGCATGTAGGAGGATTTTGGAGCTCTCCTGTGAAAACAACCACTTCTAGCTCGCTGCAGTTACTGTGGAGACCTCCCTCTGCCTTCTTGCATTCTTCCCTCTCTGTTTCCTGAGATGGAAAATAATCCAGTGCCTTCATGTCACCCCTCTCTCTTCCCAAGTGCATGAATTTCCCTGTGATAGCATGTGGGGAGCGTAGCCCAGCTTTGCATCCTGACCTCTCATCGCTCACGCTGAAGGGTCAGGGCAGGAGGGAAGTCAATGAAATCTGCAGAGGGTGGGCAGGAGCGGGCCAGGTCTCAGCTGCAGTTTGTGCCATGGAGGAATGAGTCGGCACCTTGAAAACCCTCTTCTCACCCGGCTTGACCCTGAGTGTGCAGCATCAAGTGCAGCTCACGAGTTCTTCAGCACCAAATGGTACAACTGTTTGCCGAGGTGTTCCTGCCATGGTAAGCCAGGTGTGGCAGCAGGCAGTAAATCTCCCTCGATCCCAGCTCCACCATGCACGCCACACACCCCGTTCAGCCCAAAATCATTGGACTTCCCCATAATTTTCATGACAGGGCCTTTGCACTCTCCCAGAAAAGCCAGGGCTCCCATCGGTTCGGTCCTGCACCCCGGGGCAGCCGATCGATGCTCGCACCACAGGTGAATCCCCATCAAACAGGTCAGAAGGTGGCAGGCACAACAGCAGCTTTTAGGAAGATCTCCAAGATCTGCCTCTTCTGGACAGAGAACCAGAAAGTAAGGTGGATAAGGTTAAGGCTCAGCTTAGAGCAAATCTCTTTGGTGGGGCAAGGAAAGGCCCAGCTTGCTGTAAGAGTCGGGTGAGCAGTGGGAATCCCTTGCAAAGGGCTGTGACTAGAGTTGACAGAAGGGATAAAGACAGAAGTGATGCAAAGCCTGTGGCCTAAGGTATAAACAGATCAAAGCCCACAAAAGTGGTGTTATAACAGAGTCATCACTTGCACTTAGCCCTTCTGTTATCCTCCCTGTACAGATCTCAGGCTTACTGGGACTTGGCACACAAAGGAAGACTCCCCAGTAACTGAACTAAGCCCCTGTGAAACCTCTCCTCTGCTTATCTCTCTGGAAGTGCAAACAAGGAAATAGTGCTAAATAAACGTCCACATCTGAGAACTGTGATTTCATTGATAACAAACCAGGTATTGCTCCATTGCTCACTGTTTCCACTGCAGAACTGTCCTGCCCTCGCTCCTGCAGCCCTGGACCACAACTGCTATTGCTCCTTACAGAAAAGAAAGTCAAGGGGCCTCTCAAAACGTTTGTCAGAACATCTCTTGGCTTAGTAGTGGAACAGACTTAAAGCACTTTGCCTGGAGCAATCTTGCAGGTCAGCAGCCTGAAAGGTTCTGGGTTAAGGCATTTTTTTGAGAGCTCTCTCTTGCAGGTAGCCTACGAATAAGGCTTTCCACTTGAATATGCTGTTGGTCAGTGATGGTAAGAAGAAAGCTTTAGCATAATTAGGCAGCTATGATGTCTGGCATCACAGCCTTTGCAGCACAGAATGTGTTGGCCCATTTTGGCTCCATAGCCACCTTTCAATGGATTCAAAAGGACCAAGCAGAGGCAGTTCAGACTTGAGAAGGAGCTGACCTTTCACACAGGCAAATAAATTGCACGGCTTTGTCTCAGTAGGTGGCAGATGCTAGAAGTGACCACTGCTTCAGAAAGCAACTGTACAAAAGCTCTCCGTTCAGACCTTTTCCAAATGCAAGTGTGGTTTTGAATTGACGGGGCTGATTCTTATCTCAGAGATCTTCAGAAGAATGCGTAAGCACACAGGTCACATCCAGCTATGCGACTTGCTATTGCGTACCTGCTTGTTAAATGTCAGCTAGAGATTTTTATAAACAAGGCAGTATTTCGCTCAATACACAGCTTGGCTCACTTCTGATTGCTTAAGCTTTCAGTTACAAGTAGGGAACATGAAAATAAATATCATTGGCTTTGAGATGTCACTGTGCCCACACCTACACATGCCAGTGGGGTCTGACTGAGGGTTTGTGTCTGACATCTCAAGCAAGTCAGTTGATCCTCCTTCCCTACACTAACAAACCTTCAATTAAGGCTCTTTCTAAATTGCGAAGGACAAGAAAGGGAGTTGAGGGTCTCAGAGACCTGCCTACCATCAGATACATGGGCTCCTTGGCCGCCTCAGGACTAAAACTCAGTCCTGATCTGTTCCCACTGCACTAACTTCACAGCAAACCCTGCTCTGGCCGCTTTGCACTGCCAGAGCTATTCTCTGCACACTGCTAAAGGAAGTATCACGGAGACTAATAAAAAAAAGGCCAAACAGTATCAAATATCAGTTTATAGCTAGAAGTACAACTGACCCTCCATGCTAACACCTTGCTAGAAGTTTACACAAGAGATTTTGCTTATTTTCTACCTCCCTTTCTTCCTTATAATCACATTTGTGTTGCATGAGCTCAAAAACCACCTCTATCTAACACTCAGACCTCCTGAATTAAAAGCCTAAGAAAGCTAAAAAAGAAGTACTCAGAAGTCTGATTTTCCTCTCTCTCGGCAAGGTTTCTATTTTTGTTGGTGACTGACTGGCTGCTCTAGAGAGAGGTGGTGTTCAGCACTCCCCTAACCCTACCAGTTCAGCAATCCCCTAACCCTACCAGTTCAGCTGCCCATCACGTCTTAGAGACTCTCCTGACACATCAGCAGCCAGCATTCAGAAGCAGGACCTGGTTTCAGGTAAGTGACATTTCTGGAATTACATTTTGGCAGGAGGAGGCTCAGAGCTGACAAATGCTCCGAGGAGCCCAGCCCAGCTCAGGAAGACGCAGGCTGTTACGACACCGACCCCTCAGCCATCAGTTCTGGCTGCACCATGGTGCTCAAGTCACTAGAAGTATTTGACATCCAGCACTCTGGCAAGGTGCTACTTGTGTCGGCTGCTGTGCCAGGTTCTCACAACTCCCATGTCTTTTGGGTGAGCGGGTCCTCCTGAAGCACATACCTGCTGTAGTGCCAGGCATGGAAGTATTCCCACGGTGAGTGCCTCTGCCCATTTTGCCCTGCCGTATCATCAGCACTTGGACATCTCTAGTATGCACTTGAGCATAGCAAAAAATAGCTATAATTGACAGGCACTCCTTATTCTCAAGGACAAAGAAGCTCTGTGTTTCATAGCTTCAAGAAAATGGTCTCCTATATGAGTCAGCTGCCTGCTAAAAATCTTCACGTGTTCTTAGTTGCTTCCCCTTACAACAAGGCTGACACCTTGCGATGTAGCAGAGCAGCCTGACCTCCCTCTCTTCTTTATATATAAATACTCAGATATACATGCACAGGTGTGTACACAGTCACCTACAGACGGTGACACCACACACAGCCCTAAAAGAGAGGGGAAAAAGAGAGAGCCTGCCTAGTGAGAGATCCCACCCAGACTGGAAAGCCTAGCTCAGTCTGTAGCATGACCAAAAACCATTCCTCAATCTCCCTAAAGCCCATCAGCCAAAGGCCCACAGCGTTAAAAACCCTTTTAAAGTAACTTCTCATCCCCATGTGGCACCTTGCAGCACCCTGCAAGGGATTTATTTCAGCTCCCAGTCTCCTGCCTTGTCGTGCCCCCTGCAGTGAGTGCTCTGTAAGGCAGGCTAGGGAGCCTTCATCCCTTTATGCTGCATGTATGTGTCTGATGAAAAGCCACGGGGCAAGGGCTAGATAGAAAATATTTGGCATTTTACCCTTAGCCATGAAACCAGCTGACAGGAACGGAGTTCAACTGGATTAGCTCCTTCTCTGTGTTGCTCAGGCACTGACCCAGCTCTGTTCATAGCAAGACCATCACAGCCCCTCAGCCATCCAGATGGTCCTGGTGCTAACTGGGAATGAGGAAGAGCCTCTCCAGTGCCTTCCTAGAGGACTTCAACACTTCTGTCCTGAAGGTGAGTAATCTAAGTGACTGCAATGATCAAGTCCTCGGGAGCACAGCAGGTCAGAGGTGAACTCTCAGACTTTGAACTCCGGGAACCTCACGGCCAGACATAAAGTCAGTCTGGAAGACGAGTCAGAAAGGAGTTCCTCCTGCTCCAGCATGATTTGATCTCAGTCCAGCCCTTACTCTGGCTTAGCTTCTGTGCACAGACCAGTGTAAAAAAGGCTCTTCCTCAGAGGAACTTTGGGAAGCACACCCACCAGCCCAGCCTAGAGCCAGGAGGTAAACAGCAAGGGCTTTGCTATTGCTGATCTGTGGTGACCTAATGACTAACAAAAAGCTTTGGACCAGGCGCCTAAGCTTGTTAACATCCATTAAAACATGTATGTGAGTGAGAAAGACCTTCTCCTGCTTGTCCTAGCTGTGCTGAGTGGAGGCTCTTCATAAAATAAGTTAAGAATAAGTTAAGCAGAGCAGCCTGAGCCTGCCCCAGCCTTACTTTACACATAGCATGACCACTCTGCTGACTGCCGTAACAAAAGCAGTGGCTGTGGGAGTGTAAGAGAGAGGAAATCCAAGCACCTGGCTTGCTTTGTTGTCCAACTCTGCTGACAAAAGAAAACCTGAAGTGCCAAGGTCAATTCCCCAACAAGGCCACTGCTGGGCCGTATTCCCAACTTTTATTGTTAAACGGGGAGGAAGGAAGGGGAGGGGAGCAGCATAGAGGAGGAATTGCAGTTACTTTGCCAATTTTTCCTTCATCACCTTTCCTGCTTAGCTTCACCACTCAGGGCTTTCTAACAGCTCTGCTCATCACCTTCAATTTCTTCCTCCTTCCTCAGAGCTCCGATTTCCTAGGAAGTGCTGAAGTTCAAGAAATGATGCTACTGAAGGCGGCTGAGATCATCTCCCCACAAATTCCTGACATGCCCTGGGAAGACACACCTGCGTGGCGCATTTTGCTCCCCAGTGTGAAGGAGACAGTGCTGGAGCTGCTGCCCCTCAGCACGCCGTGCCCGTCCTACCAAGCTTTGTGTCTGCCAGCAGGGCTGCAGTTCTGTGTGGCTGTGGGGCAGTCGCTCTTGCATCAATATTTATTGATCAGGCAAGGGCTGCTTTTACACCCAGTGTAAAACATGAAGATAATCAAAATCAGTCAACAACCCTGCTCCAATTGCAACATTTTATTGTAGAGGGATACCAAATACTAGTCTTTATCTCTCAAGCACACCATAAATGATATGAGCCAGCAAAAAAAAAAACAAAACTCATTAGTCACATGCAATAGGCTAGCTATTAGCACCTGCCACCTTTGGTTTGTCAACATTAAGAAGTTCTCCTCACCCCACTAGACCCATCTGTGCTCACAACAACACTGGGAAACAGAAAGGGAAATTGCTTCTCCTTTTGAGGCTACAGGGAATATTGGTGCAAGGAGGTGTGATATTATAGAATAAATGGAAGATAGGCAGAGAAATAAGATTTCCATTTGGCATAGTGATTTCCCATCTTAAAGCGATCAGAGAGCAGAGCAGACCCTGCATCTGCAACAGAATGAATTATTAGCCACTCTTCTCTTAGCAGCTAAGAGATTAGTCACAGGAAGGATGCCTAGATGCATCAGAATATGATCTTTCAGAATATGCTGTGGGCTTTAACTCTGCAGGTCCGTTTTCTTTACAGGATCAGCATGCCAGGACAGAACAACTGGGACTGAAGACTGGCTGCAATAGAATCTGGGAAGGTGTGTGTTGAGGAACTAAATTAAATGAACAAGCCTTTTACCCAGACATTGCTGGAGTCTATGCACTGAATAGCAGTAAAATTAGCACCAGCTTCTAAGAAAACCCGATAGCTTCCTGGGCTTTACATTGCAGAGGTGGGAGTTGGTCTATTCTCCCACGTGCCTGGTGACAGGACGAGGGGGAATGGGCTTAAGTTGTGCCAGGGGAGTTTTAGGTTGGACCTTAGGAAGAACTTCTTTACTGAAAGGGTTGTTAGACATTGGAACAGGCTGCCCAGGGAGGTGGTGGAGTCACCATCCCTGGAAGTCTTTAAAAGACGTTTAGATGTAGAGCTTAGGGATATGGTTTAGTGGGGACTGTTAGTGTTAGGTCAGAGATTGGACTCGATGATCTTGAGGTCTCTTCCAACCTAGAAATTCTGTGATTCTGTGTGATTCTGTGAAGGAGTAAGGGCAAGATGCCTGTGGTTCCTCAGGACACCACCTCCTAAAGCAAGGATTATCTGGGGTTTATATGGGAGATTCCTAGGTCTGAGCCATGTGCAACATCGGGGGGTGAAACACACATCTGTATTTGGATCTGTGTTTGGAAGTGCAGCTGTAGGACTTTAACCAAGCAGAACTAAACGGGGCCCAGCGCGCTCCTTAGGGCGCCTGCACCTCAGCCCCTTGGTGCCACACCGCAGCCCCGCGCATGCGCACCGCCCTTCACGACGCCGCGCCTCGCTTGACGGCAGCGTGGCACCCGCGTTTTTGCGACGGTGTGGCAGCGCCGCCCTCCGCCCGGCTGCCGCGCTTGACGGCAGCGATGGCGTCGCGGCTGAGCGGGGCGCTGCGGCTGGCGGGCCTGGACGACTACATCGCGCCCTCACAGGTGGGCAGGGGGGGCGGTGGTGAGGGCCGGGAGGAGGTGGGAGAGAGGTGGAGTCCCCCAGCTGCCGTCAGGGGTCGGGGGGTACAGGGGGGAGAGGCTCCCATGGGTGCCAGCCGCCCCCATGGGTGCTGGGCGCTGGCAGGGCTGGGCCCCCCGGCCTGGGCCCAGAGGTGTTGCCAGGGGCACCGAGACACCCTAAAGGGTCACTGAGCCGCCCTAAAGGGTCACCGAACTGCCCCAGAGGTCACCGAGCCACCCCGAAGGTCAGTAAGCCACCCCAAAGGGTTATCAAACCACCCCCACGGGGTCACCGAGCTACCCCAAAGGTCATCCAGCCACCCCAAAGGTCACCAAACCACCTCAAAAGGGCGGCCTGTGACACCCCAAGCGGGGCCGGGGTCGTGGGGGCAATGAGCAGGGCAGCAGGGGCACGGAGGTTTCTTTCCACAGTCATCAAGCACCAACAAAAGTACAAAATCCTGGACGTTTGCTTATAAATAGTGCAGAGAACTTCTGAATCTGTGGAATGGGATGTAGCAAATCCCATTAACTGTCCCTTTAATACCTGCGTTTCCCACTGAAGTCTCTAATGTAAATGATGTGACCCGCTGCTCTGCTTCAAATACAGTTCCTTGCTTGGTTTATTCACCGAGCAGAAGTGAAGAATCGTAGAGACTTGTGCCTATAGTCTCTGAATCTGGCAAAATGCAGAACAAAAATGTAGTAAAGTTGGATTAAGTTAGGGGTAAATCTGTTTAAAGGTGTTGGCAGAGCAAGGATGCTAAAAGGCAAAATGAATTGTAGCTGTGGAAGTAGGACAAGGAGTCATAAAGTGCGTAAACAATAAAAATCGCACAAAATGTGAAAATACCCCGGAGACTTCATCACAGAACAATACAGAAAGCTGGAAGCTGTCCATCTGAGGTCGTCAGAGTCCTTTCGACATTGCATGAAACTTCATTGGCACTAGCCACATGGAGACTGTAGCGACCACGCCTCCATCGGTTAAAATTCGCAATGAAGGCTGCACGATCATCTGTCAGATTCGAGAGAGGAGAGGAGGACTTTACAGGCAAGGCTCCTGAAAACACAGCTGTGCTATTTGAGAAAGAACACAGAAACTCTCCTCTGGTTTTGGTATGATGCTGAAAAAGTGTTCCTTCTGTAAAAAAGGGGTAAGCGGATTTTGCTGGTACATTTTCCCTTGGTGCTTATAAACACCGTAAGTGTATCCAGCATTGCTTAAAGTGGGGTAGGAGGCGTTCACTTTAGAACAAGTCTCCGGGTTTGATCATTTTGGTTTCTTTGAAACCAGCCTTCTGTGCGACATTGCTCATCTTGTTCTGGGGTTTTATTTCTCTTTCAGGAATGTGTCAAGCCTGTAAAGGTGGAAAAAAAGCCTGGAAAAGCAGCAGCTAAGATCAAAATTGAAGCAGATGGGAGCTATTTTCAGATCGGTCAGGTATTTGTGATTTTTCTTTATTATTGTGTAAAATATGCAGAAAATGCTAACGTATTGTTACATATTAATAGTTGTAACCTATTAAATACTTCACAGAGGACCAAGATGTAATAAGTGTTGCTTTTGTCATCAGCATTCTCACATCTTTTTTCCAAAGTCCAGCTTGTTAATGATTAAATTTTACGAGTAATAATTCTGATTTGGTGTCTATTATTATGCTCTGAAACATTGACAATAACAAATGGTGATTTTTAGTATAAGAGCAGATAAGCTAAGTGTTTTTTGCCATCAATCCTTAAACATTAATAATTCCTAGAGTATTTGAGATAATGTCTTTTTTATTGCACTGTTTCATATGGTTACTTACAAAGAGATTCAATTAGATTAGATGGTCTTTTAACTTTAAAAAAGTGGGGCAGGGGCAGTACTTCTAAAGGAGCCTGATTTCTGATTAAATATTTTAATTCAGTAGTACCTAATTGCTCTGTGTCTGACTTTGAGATATGAAGTTTAAGGGGGAGAGTCTCATTGCAAAACTGATTTATTCAGGTCAATTACTATGAAAAATATTTCCTTCTATTGCCATACCACACAATGATAGTCAGCCATACATTTCCCTTTTAGTGTCTGTATAAGTTTTGCATGCAAAATATCTGCAGAACATTCAGCATCACCTAAAAATGCTAGCAAGTTGTAGTCTGGTTACACGATTTCTTTAGCAGGAGTGAAATTCAAGACTCCTGTGAAGAAACAGCTCCAGTACTATTCAATAATATGAGCTGCGTCTGACAGAGGTGGCAAAGCTGCTGTGCTTTCCCAAGGGTAGATGTTCAATACACACTGGAGGTTGGGTCTTAAAGGCTTAGGATCTCTGTGGTCTACAGTTTTGTGGTTAAAGTTGCAGCTGCAATCTGCAGTATGTTAGCCATGGCGGCCCAGCTTTTAGCCACCCACAAGCTGAAAAACTACAAGACAGGCCGTATTTGCTCCTGGGAAAGTATATAATTGCAGTGTTTTGGAACAATGTCAGCCCACCGGATAGCAGAAATAACTGTGGCCTCAGCAACTGTTCCATATGTGCTGACAAGTTCATGGTCTTGCTGAAGTTTATCCTGAAGTTCCTCAACATATTTGTGTGGGTATGCCGAAAGATCACATTAAAATCAGCAACCTTCAAAGATACATCTTCCTCCTTATTTTACTGAAAAAGAAATAAATAAATAAACCAGGGGGGTAAAAGGAGCAATATCTAATATCTTTGTTACTAAACAGAGTAAAGGTTAGAAACTGCCTCCCTGCCTAATTCTCTATTGCAATCAAAACCGAATCTAATCTGTTTCTGCCTAGGATGGAGAAGCACAAAAACTGGAAAAGGCTAAAATTACTCTGAACGACTGTTTAGCTTGTAGTGGCTGCATTACATCAGCAGAGAGTGTGTTAATCACTCAGCAGAGCCACGAAGAGCTCTGCAAAATACTAACTTCTAACAAGGTAGGTGACAAGACACGGGGAGGTAAGCTGCAAAGTCTTAGGGTCTTAATAGATTGGTGTGGTGCATCTGTAGAAGCACGTTTGGAAACAGCACACACAAAAATTAGTTTCAAAGATGGGAAGGATCTGAATACATTCTCAGTGCGGCGTGGTGCATTTTCCAATTTTTTAAAAAATAGTCATAGGTTTGGGAATGTCCTTTTTATGTTGCCAGTCTATGTTAGTAACTTGGGAGGTGAACTGGAGATATTTGGTGAAGTTCTAATGTGCTACAATACTGCATGAGCTCTGTTGGTACTGTCTGAACAGATACTTTTTATTTATTTTTTAAGACTGCAGCTCCGAATGAACAGAAGTTGGTGGTGGTTTCTGTTTCACCACAGTCCAGAGCTTCACTAGCTGCGAGATGTAAATTGAGTGTTCTGGAAACAGCAAAGAAGTTGACTGCATTCTTGAAGAGTTTAGGCAAGTGTGGTAATGTGTTCTGTTAATCACAGGTGGGACTGCTGGGATATGTGTTAGGTACAAATTTTATGAGCTCGCAAGGGTGATGTAAATTAACCTCCATCTGGATTCATAATTCTGTGTAATTTGCATTAAGCTAAAATGCAAGCATTCTGCATTTTCAGTCGCAAAGTAAAGTTGGAGTAATGGAGAGAAGGAACTTTAAATGATTCACATTTTTCCTGTGACTTTTGCTCTTATCTATGCTGACATGCTGGGGAAAACAGTTCACTCACAACTGCAGAGGTTGATAGCTGTGGATATGATGTGCAGTTTGCTGCTTGTATGTTCCCTGTGAATTTTAACACGTGTGCTGTATTGCCTAGGTGTGCACTATGTATTTGATACAACCTTTTCAAGAAACTTCAGTCTGCTGGAGAGTCAAAAAGAGTTTGTAAAACGCTTTCAAAAACAAGCTGAAGACAAAAAGGCTTTGCCAATGCTAGCTTCTGCCTGTCCAGGTATGGTAGTAAATTAGTTACAGAAATAACAAAATGGCATACTAAAGTACATCAAAACAAGACTTCAGAAAGCTAGTCAGAAACATTAACATGGATAAATTTACTGAGGGGATTACTTTCTTCTCAGTACAAAGAGATCTTGGTGTTAATAGCAATAATGGTCTATGCAGCTGCCTACTGATCTTTCCAAAATGAATTGTGTTACACTTCCTTTGCTTTTTGCACTGAAGTGAGTCTGAAAATGGTTATTACTGGGTAGTAAGTCTGGGGTTGAGGGCCTGTGGGCACAGTGAAGGGGTGCTTGTTTTTTTTATTTATTGCAGCTGTTTGCTAATTAGACTCTCCTCAGGTTGGATCTGCTATGCAGAGAAAACCCATGGCAGTTTCATCATTCCTTATATCAGCACTACCAAGTCTCCGCAGCAGGTCATGGGCTCCTTGATAAAGGGCTATTTTGCAGAACAGCAGGTAAGGTCTATTGAACAATATCTGATATATATTCCTTTGTGTTTTACAAGAGAGCTTGAAAGTAAAAAGTTGTCTTGTAAATTGCCAGCAAAGGCAGCATCTCCCTCGTTTCTGCATTATCTAGTAAGAAGCTGACCACTGGGCCAGTAACACTAAGCTTAAGCTTGGTGGAGTACTTAAAACCTCTCTATATTATTCAGGAAGGCTAGGGAATCTGATTGTTCAGTGTACTTGTGCTGACATCTCAAATACCACTGTGTAGTATTTTCATGCTGTTCACAGTTGGTGGATAACTTAAAATAAATTAACCTAAGACAAAACTTCAGTCACTGCATACGTGCAGATCATGTCTTGTCTAAAAATTACTTGTTCTTTCCCAACTTAATGTTCTGTTTCAGTTTGACTTCGTTTTGTGCTCAGTCTTTAACCTTTGGAATCTTTCCAAATGTAAATTTGATACTTAAAGACTAGAGTTATACTAATAGCCCAGAGTTGTCCAGCAACAAACTTAAGCACCGTTTCTGATTGTATGATTTATTGCCCATTAACAAGCACTGGTTTAACGCTTGCATTAAATAATTGCTGACATCTGCATATTTGTAACAAAAATTGGCAGCTACTGAGAATATTTGGCACAAGACAGCAAAACAATGGCCTTGAGTCAATGACTTATTTCCTCAGCTTGTACTTATTTCTTGGATGGTCCTGAGTTTTTTGTCCAACTCTAGATTATTTCTCAGTTACTGATGCAGGGGTTTAGTAGCGTGTTAGAAACGCATCATGTAACTGAATAGGATTTCTCCACTGATTGGATCACCTGCACTAGCAATAGGTGGTGGTGGGGAACTGTGGAAGACCATATTGGTGACACTTGCTAGCAAGGGTTCTATAAGAGAGAAAAAATATATATTTTCATGTTCAATAATCAAGAGTACTTCCAGAGGCATGGCAGCATTAATTTCTTCATACTCATTTGTAGTTGGAAAATATCTTGCACAAGACACGTTTGATATTGACCCATCCAGCTACATTGCTGTGTCTTTTTCCAGCACTTAACACCTGACCAGATATACCATGTAACAGTAATGCCCTGTTATGACAAAAAGCTAGAGGCTTCAAGGCCAGACTTTTTCAACCAAGAGTACCAAACTCGAGATGTGGACTGTGTAATCACCACAGGTAAGTAGAGCTAGAGACAGTCTAGATAATTCTGGACTGGTTTTAATAATCTTTTTTTTGGTGGTGGAGGAAGTAATGCATGGATATTGCTGTATAATCTCACTTCAATAATACGAATCACATTCTGGTAAAGACTGCAGATGTATGCTTAGGTATTGATCTGTGGATTGTTTTCCTTTATCCCCAAAATATGCTGTGCTTCTGTTTTAGGGGAAGTGCTAAAGTTACTGGAACAAGAAGGAGTATCTCTATCAGATGTAGATCCTGCTCCTCTGGATACCATGTAAGAACAAGATTTCATTTGTACCTTTCAGGCATGTTCTTGTTCATCCACTCTTCTTACCAAGTTCTTCAACACAATTTGCCTTGTACTACTGTTCTCCTGTGCACAAGGCTGCATGTGTTTGCATTTATTTGTTTTCACTAATTTTGAATGAGTACAATTCTGCATAAAGTACTTTAGCAACCTGTGACAAATTTACACTTTTGGAGCACCTGTAGCTGTTTGCTAGATTTTAGTAGGTCAAGGATTAGCAATTCTCACCATAAATCATCAGTATTGCTATAACAAGCTCAGTAAGAGTGTAACAGCAAAATAATTGTGCAGAGAAGTACAAATTGCATCACAGTCGTTTCATTACTTTTACTCCCAATATAACTGGTTGAATCCTATGAAAATCTACCTGCGTGCTCAGAGGAGTGAAATAATCTAGGTCAGCAATAAAAGAGTTTGCTGAAACAAGGCCTGGTATTGCACTGGCTGCAAATGCAAGTTTGCTTGTGTCTATTCGTTATCTGAGCTTCTATAAGGATTCCAGTATTAAAGCAGAGAAAAATATTTAGGTCACTCAGCTAATCTCTGGGAGTCTTTATTTGCAAAAACATGATCTTAAACATATGCAAACCAGATGAGACTTCAGTTGCATTAACTGAAAACATCTGGTTAAGTGACAACTGCAGAGATCTAAGAGATTATAGAAACATTAAAATCGCATTTTATCACTCTAAGTTGACATGCAGTAGTGGTTCCACACTGATCATTAAACCAAAGCATTCTCTTCATCAGTTTAGAAGAAATGTCTCTGTAGCACTTTGTGTCATAATAAACATACTACATATGTAGCAACCTTTACAAATTTTAAAAGATTAACAATATAATTCAGAAGTTTACTGTTCAGACTAAGATTTTAGGAGAGATTTTGATACCCCAAATACACAGATGGCACATGAGTAGGATGTGGCTCTTGTCTGTTTTCAGTTATACCCTTTGCAGATACAACACTTGTTTTGAAATGTAGCTTATTTCTAAAAAGGATTGAAGTCTTTCCAATAGAGATTGAAGTCTTTCCAATACAACTAAGTGCCATGGGCAGCCTTTGCTTAGGAGCTGTCTGAACAGTATGTGTACTTTGACATAGCTGTGAACAGAAGCATCAAGAATGTGAGATAGAGATTGTCTACTGCAGTCTGATCCCTTTTATTCAAGGGATACTTTCAAAAAAAAAAAAAACCACACCATAGTAATGAGATTTGTAGCTTATTAGAAGATTATTATTAGATTTGTAGCTTCTGTACTTTTAGGTAAACTTAAAATGTGAACCTTGTTACCACTGATAGGTAGCAGAAGGAAGACTTTCCAAATAATACACTGAATCTGTTCTGTAGAACTCAGTCTCCCATTCACATTGCTCAGGAGGACTTGCTTAAGGAACCGAAAGCACACCAAGCCAGCAGTCACTCTTTTTTCATTTACTATGATTGATCTTGTTTCACTACTATATCTGCCTTGAAAGACATGATGATATAAATGACATCAGGTGATGCATAGCTGGAGTACTGATAAAACTTTAGGAACTGAGAGACTGCATAACATGGATGCAAATGTTTTTTGTGCTGCCATTAAGCTTGTATATTGAAGGAGTTTACAGCAGTGCATGCGTGTAAAGCATTTTACTAGCACAGATGTACTCATGCATTCTGAATTTATAAATTCTTCTAGTATTGCCTTTTTCTAACATGGCTTATGCACAAATTACTTTCACATCAAAAAAAAAAAAAGAAAAATGTCTTCAGCTGTAATAACCGTCTGCATGGCTAATTCCCAAAGGTACAATTTCAGAAGTTGCCCATGTAAACAAGCACTTCTGAACTACATCTTTTATTGCTATACTATTAACAGAAAATCAAGGAGTTAAAAAAAACATTCTGAAGTGTTTGGATTCATTTAGGAAATAACATTATAGAGGTGTCAGTTATAACATAGAACAAAATGTCTAATTACTTGATAAAAATCTCTGGCTCACTCCTTAGGAGTACATTCTGAGCACTAGGCCTCATGCTTGTGGTGATAAAGTGCTTCTATAACCTTTTGCTAGCTTTAACTTACTCAGTAAATTGACTGGTTACAAACTGCACGTATTCATCAGAACTTGGAGCATTAACATAAGCAGTCCAATGACTGTTGTTCTGCCTTATCCTCCAGCACGTGGAAAAGCCCATTAAGAGGTTATTATATTTGGCAGCAAGAACGAGATAAAGTGCCAGAAATCTGAGGACTTTTGATGGTATAACTGTTTGCTCCAGGCCAGCTCTAAAGCTTACTGGCAGCCTCAGTTTAAGAGAGTAGCAGTACGTGAGGCCAGACACACTGAAACATTTCATTAATGAAGCTCAGTTCCTGTAAACAAGATCAAATTAAAAATAGTTTCTGAAGGTGATTACAGGCTAAAGTGTTGCCTTCTGCAGTTCTTCTAAAACTAAGATTTTATCGCAAGAGGCAACATCTTCGATTTGACTTGAAACTGCTTGGCCTGAATTCAAGTGTTTTCCCTCCTGCAGCTGTTAGTAGGAGAATGCAAGTGTCACTGCCTGATGAGTGCTTATAAGCATACCCCACATTTTATTATTCTCTTATAACAAAAGCTATTGTTGTGGCTTCCATCTGGTGAGCTGTTTTTCAAGAAACATTATCTTGACCTCTAAGTACTTGGTCGTGTTTTAGGATATCAGTGAGATGGAATTATTTGTGCAGAACTTGAATTAACAGAACTTATGTTAGTGCAGTTACTCAACACCAGAGATGTTTTGAACTAGAACCAGGTTCCTGCTGAGGACAACTATGTACAGAACAAATGCCCTGGCATTATTAGGTTTGTTCATCTTTATGTTCTGCAACTCTGATGGCCATGTGAAACCACAGCAACACTGGTTTCATCTCTTCATGCTTGGACAGACAGCACTGATACCTCCCTGAAGTGTTCTCTGGTGTCCTGGCAACTAGACATAACTATCCATTTTCCAAAAAAAAACGGTGTTGTAACAGAGGACCAGAGAGCTTTAAATAATGAACTCAGCTTTTGCTGATGTTGCAGAAAAGCTTTATGACCGATGTCTCTTGACTGACTCTAGACTGTGTTCTCCACAAGAAGCATAGGCTGCACAGATCCATACCCCCACTGCTTCATTATTTCCCTCCTCCCATTTCTAAGTATAACCCAGGATGTTTGTAGAGATACTAAACAGGAAGCTAAGTAAAAAATGCATTCGCTTAGACATCTCAGGTAATTGCCCTCATAACTCAAATGTTCCCAAATGTAGTTTTGTTGTGTGAAGATTAAGTTGGCAGTAGGATCAAGTCACAGTATTTCCACTGAGCTTAACCCAAGGGATGTTAGCACAGAGTTAAATCTGCAGGGCACTGAAGCTATAAATAGTCTCTTCCCAGGAGAAAAGGCAAGGCTAGGAGTTCAAAGGGAGCCTGTCTGTGGCTTGTTCTATTGCTTTTGAATTCCCCAGATGAAAATTCTGCTATCAGAGAACCTCACAGGACTAACAACATGATGCTTCTATTAGAAGTACTGAAGCTGTTTTAGTATTGGTGTAATGAAACTTCTGTTTGAAGGAACAGTGGGCTTTGCGCTGGCTGTTGTTTTATCAAAGAACCCCTTAAAACTGCTGCTTTCTTCCCTTCCTCAGGTTTAGTAGTGCTGCAGAAGAGGAACTCACTAGCCACTCAGGAGGTGGTTCTGGTGGTTATTTGGAGCATATATACAAGTATGCAGCCAAGGAACTCTTTGGAATTCAAGTGGATACAATTCAGTACAAACCTTTAAAGTAAGAAGTTTAAAGTTTTTACAGAAAGCACTATTTTTATTGCAATTCTGTTTATGCTTTGCCTTGCTGATGGGCCAAAACTTTCTTTGCAATGTTAAACATTTTACTTTGAGGCATGGGAATTGGCTTCTCACTCCCACAGTTGCTGAGCCATAAATCAGCCAGCACTCCATGCAGCCTGGCCCTTGGAGACTTCTAGCCCCTTCACCACCCACACATTTCATTTTGGCCTCATGGATTTTCCCAGTATCAAGTTTCAGATAATTTTAGAGCAACTTAGAAGTCAGAGCTTACAGGGATCTGAGTTGTCTCACCTGCAAACAGGCCAATAATGTAACCCTGTTACTGATGTAGCTATAATGGAAGAGAAAAAATCTTATGTCAGGATTTTGGAACTCCGTTTTAACAGTGTTATGGTAAGAAAGAAAAAAGTCACTTTGGTTTGGGTATAGAGGCACATTTAGCTGAGATTCCTGCATGCTTCCCAGGTATAAGCTTAATGTGACATTTGTAGTGAATTACAGTCCTGATTAACAATATTAGTGCTTAGTAGTCTCTGTTGTAGGAAGCAGATGGAATATGGAAGCAGTTCCTTGCAGTCTCCATACAAAACACTTGATAAAAGTGAAATTACTTATTATCAGGAACAGGTATTTCCACTAATGTTAGGAGTCCAGAAGCCTTCACTGATAGTTACCTCCATGGTTTTATGACCCGCTACAGTTTAAGTTTCCTTCAGTAGCCTCACTGATGTGTAAGTTGGCTGAAGCCAGCTCAGGTGGCCTATAACAGTGAAACTTCAGTTTAGGCTCCATTTGCTTAGGTTTTGAGGATTTATTCAATACGGGTGTTCTTCAGGAAACTGAGTTCAAGCAGCAGGTCTTCAGACAGGATCAGAAAAGGATTTGTAAGCTAGCTCTGCCAACTGTTTCGCTTCAGTGGCAAAGAACTAGGACAGCTTTCTCAAATAAGACTCTATGAAGAATTTTGTTTTGACGTAGGCTTCTTTGAAGTTTAAAATAGAAGTTAATTTTGATAAGACATTCTCTGCTCTTGTTCCTCAGAAACAAGGACTTCCAAGAGGTGACACTGGAGAAGGATGGAGTAGTTCTGCTCCAGTTTGCCTTGGCATACGGGTTTCGAAACATACAAAACTTAGTGCAAAAGTTGAAACGAGGGAAGTCACCCTATCACTACGTTGAAGTCATGGCCTGTCCATCAGGTAAGGCTGCACAGGGATTTCACTGCTACAGTCTGTAGCTGTAGGAAGCCATATGGAGCTGTAACTAAAATGTGAGATGACAGCAGCTTCTCACATCCCTGAATGTTGTGGCAAAGTCTTCAAATTCTTAAGATGTGATAGTACCAACATGGGATTACCAAGGGGTATATGTGTTTTCCTACCTAGAAACTAGTAATTCTTCGGGATTTAAGTAATTACAGTTAAGTTTCATGTTGAAACAGCAAATCCAGAACATATCCTAAGATATTTATCTTACCTTCAGTTGAGACCACAGGGCTGTTTTTGCCTAGGTTGCATACTGGCTTTTTTTTTTTTTCTTTCCCTGATGACAGAGGAAGAAAGCCATCCCTCCTTGCTTCCTCTTATCTCTGCCTCCCTGGCACTTCCCAGGAAGCCTTGGAGCCCTGTCACAGCTGGGCTGAATTAATTAGCATTGGGTCACACCAGGCAGTGAGCTCCCCTCTTGGGCTGCTGCCTGCCCTGCTGCTGTGAGATAATGAGGGTGTGTTCTTATTTCTGCAGCTGTTCACAGGTGGAAAGTAAGCTCAACTGTAGTTGGTTTTGTTTTCCTGATAAAACTGAAGTAATGTCTAAACTCAGTGATCTTTTCCCACTTTGTTTTATGCAGGCTGTTTAAATGGAGGTGGTCAGATAGAACTGGAAGGTGAATCCAGCAAGGATGGGCTCCAGCAAGTTGAGAAGCTGTATAATTCTCTTAAGGCTGAAATTCCAGAGGAGAACCAGACTGTAACTGAACTGTATGAGCAGTGGCTGGGTGGCACGGAGTCAGAAAAGGCTGGGAAAGCTTTGCATACAGAGTACCACGCAGTGGAGAAAATAAGCACTGGATTTAACATCAAATGGTGACGACTGATGCTGGATGCAGATCTGTGAAGCCCAGATGAACTCAGTGCCTTTTAAAGTTGATTGTATTTAAGATTCTCAAGAGACTGCTAAAGCTCAGCGCCATCACTGGTGAACTGCACTTTCTGACTCTCCTTGGGGAGAAGGTAATGTGCGTATAGGCAGGCAATACTAATTCCTACAGCTTTATAATTATTATAATGATGTGAATAAAAGACAAACAGTGACTTAAATACATGTTAAAAGAAGCAGTAATGTATCTTAGCCTCTACAGTCTCTAACGACTAAATCTGCATTCCCTTTATAATCCTCTTCCTAACATAAGTGACAAATTTAAGGTACTGAAGGATTTGTCTTGAAGTAGACTGTAACCTCACCGAGATGAGCTTTATGCTACCTGAGAGTATTTCCCATCCAGGCTTTGCTGTATTTTTTTACAGCACTAAGTTTTATGGCTGTCTCTTTTGGGACATCCCCATTTAGTTATAAATGGTCTAATTAGACCTTGGGCTTTGTTTTTATGTTTCTCTGCCCCTGACTGGATGCCCTTGAAGTCCAGCTGCAGCCTCTCTGCACTGGCAGAGGGGGGCGGGTACCAGCAGCCTGTAATCATGCAAGAAGCATCATCTCTAGGGCTGTTCTGTGCCCTGCTGAAATGTGACTCGAATGAATGTTTAAGAAGAAAAAGCTATGTGTTTTTTTTTCCTTTAATTATAACAATCATCCATAACTGGGGACAATTACATCTCTCTCTCCATAAATACATAGAGACACACACAGCTGTCACAGCTACACTGGCCTCAACAGTTACTGATGAGTAATATCCTTAAACTCAGCAAAAACAGTTTTTACAGTGCTTCAAGTCAGAATTTATTGCTACTTTTCTTTTTGACAAAAGTCCTTGGTGTCTGAAAGGTGTTAATTTATAAAAGGTCATAGAAAAAGAAGGCCGGGGGATGTAGTCATCACAGTTTACCAGAATAATCCAAGAGGTTAGCAAAAATACATCTGATTTAATATGGTGCATTACAATGCTTTGCCAAAACACGTGTGGATGTGAACTAGATTTGGTCTTTTGTTACGGGAGATGACGTGTGCTTGACTTGCTATCTGTATTTTTACCTATGGGTGTTTTCATAACTATTTACAGAAAAAAAAAAAACACAACTGTGAATGACTAACTCTGTTTTGGTCTCTTTAATCTGAATGTCATTTCATGGAGTGACAGCATGTATAGGAAGGGGACAGTGGAAGTGGGAGGAGTTGCAGCTGTGCCTTACTTCAAGGTGAAGGGACACTGGCAGATGTGGAATCTCCTTGTGACCGCTGCAAGTGAAAATGAATTTAAAAATCATGTTCTTCCTTCACTTAAATATTTCTCCTTTTCCCAGTTACTTTCTGCAGAGTCATTCATCACATAGCAGTGAAGTGGATGAGAATTGAACACAAAGCTGCCCTTTTGCTTTGTTCCTTCAGAGTAAATACAAACAGCCAAAGCTGGTTACTGCATCTAGCCCAAACTGAAACCTTGCCCAGACCCTTTTCAGAGATAACCCCTCAGTTACTGCAGGCCGTGAGCTCAGGGCTGGCAAAAAGCAAAGCTGCCAGACCTTAATCTGCCCCTTTTAACAGCTTCTCTGACACTTCCCTCTGTTCAAGCCTCCCACTATTCATTAGAAGTAAGCCAACAGTGTAAAAGACAATTTTAATGTTTTTAATTAAAAGCTTTACATATTTTAGGTGTTGCCGATCAATTAGTGAATTCACAGTGTTCATAAGGCAAAAATCTCCCACTGTTTCCCCCTCCCTTCCCTAGTCATACACAAGCAAGTTGGTAGTTGCAGTGAATGCCCTTCTCCATGCATAGTTCTGTAGCACAGTGTTATGCTAAGTCGTAACGTTTTTATCTACAGGAAGAGAGACCAGTGCTAACGCAAACGAAGTCCAACATGCTGCAGTGCTGAGCCCATAAACTGTGTACATCAGTGCAAAAGAAACACATTCTGTTCCTGGTGAGAACATGCACATCCAGCCAGAAGTGCACAAGTAAAGCTGAATGAGCTGTAGATTAATGAGGATTTGCATTTTGTCACCTCCAGCTACCAACATGCACCTTACTAGAGCTGCCAAAGGACTTTCCACCCAGACCACAGCTCCCACAAACTCTCCCAGTTGTCTGCTCTTGCCACGGTATCAAGAGCAGCTCCAGTTTCACCCAGCCTTTGAGCTGCACACTGCTGTCAACACAAGCAAGCCCCGTGCTAGTGTGGGAACCCTCCCACACGCACCCTAGTGCATCTTCACTCAATATACAGCGTCCAGGGGCACTCCCCAGGTACGATGCCTGTAGGGCATCACCTGCAAACTGCACCATTACATCTGAACTGAGTAGCTGGGAGGCAACAGTACCGAGGCAACTTGTGCAGCAGGACTGACTCTTCCCCTCCTGTGCAGAAGAGTAAATTCTAACAATATAACAACCAACCAAACAAAAAAAAAACTTAGTCAAGTTTCTAGCAAGGGAAAAAATGGCCATAAAACAGGCTTCAGTGGTAACAGATGCAGTTCACAGTCCACACACAACAGATCCTGAAGTCAATGCTATTCCAGTGTTAGGAGCTATAAAGTTTGTAATCAGTGCTGATTAAAAGGACACCCCCGTGGTATGGGGCCGTGGGGCCAACTCCTCTGGTTGCTCCTCTCTGTTCTCATGCAATCTGCATGACCTAGGGGTAAACTGAGCAACACCGAGACAACGAGTCACACACATTGCACAACTGAAGGAAAGGAAAAAAGAGATTGGTGTGACTGCCCAACGCGGGGCAACCTGCCCCAAACCAGCCCCATCGGAGGGATTTCACAGCTATTTACAGAGCTACCTTCAAGCCCTATTTTTCCCTAAAAAAAAAAAGAAAACTACGTTACTCGGTTTTGTAATACAACTCACCACCACCTGCAAAATAAAAGCGCTACACATTTTTCAGACTTAACAAATAAAATACAGTACTGATTCTGCACAAACTGAACAATGAGGGCTGCATGCTCAAGAGGCATAAGAGACCCAGCTGCTCCTCACTCTTACTCCAGAGGAAAGGCGAGGTATGTGTGAATTTATCCAGTATTTTTCCAGTATTCTATCTTGAGGGAAAAAAATTGTAATGGATCCATAGTAGCACATGGTTGCTGCCTAAAAGCTCTCCCACCCTGAAAAGCACTGTACAGAGTGGATGAGAGCGTGCTCTCCTCCACACCTGAACTCCACCTGAAAGCATCCTGCAAGGCTTAAGCAATTTGGATGGCTCCGCTAAGTCAGCAATTGCCTTAGAAACCCCTCCAGGATCTCCTACATTGCCTACAATAAACCAGAAAGTAAAAAAGGAAAAAAACACACAAACCACAACGCAGGCAGGGTTTCTGTCAGCCCAGCTCTGAAGTCCAGCAGCTGCTGATGCCCAGCTCGATGCCCATCCCCTGGCTGCTGGGAGCCCGGGGCCAGCCCTGCGGCAGCTCCTGCGCGTCCCCAGGGCCTCGCACCCATCCCTGCCCCGGGCCTGATCAGGGCATGGGGACACCCCGGGCAGTGCGAGGCAGCTGGAGGCAGCAGAACTTGGAGCCCACTGGGTGCTGCCAATCTCCCCGCTCCCCCCAAATCCTCCTCACCCTCTGCAGCAGCACCCACATCCCGGTGGCGCAGGGCTGACCAGCGTGGCTGCTCGCTGGAGGCAGCCACACATTTCCAAAGCTCCTGAAGGCAGCAGGAGCTGGGCTCGGCGCTGGAGGGAGCGACAGCAGATTGGGCTGAAAACGAGCAGGTTTGGGACAGGAGCCCCTTCCCAGCGGTGAGGCCCTCGCCGCCACCACCGGGATGCTGAATTTTGGTGGCTGTGCCCATGGTCACACCAGGGAGCCGCCTGCTGCCACCGCAGCTCACTTCTTCTCCAGGAAGGGGCTGAAAAGTCCCCAGTCGAAGGCCAGCACAGCCTGGGGATGGGGCCGCTCCTTGGGCTTCTTGAAGTTATCCTTCTCGGTGCGGAGAGCCCTCAGCACCTCCACCGGCTCCGTCTTCCCTGTGAATTTCTGCACGGCCTCCTCCCTGCAAGGGCAACGGCTCCGCTGGGATGGTGGGGATGGGATGGGGACCCAGCTCGACACTGGGACAGCGAGGGGCATGGCCTCAGGTTGGGGGCACTGTGGGCATGTGGCACCCTCCCCTCCCTCGGGGTTTGGAGTTCCCAGTGTCCAACAAAGCCATGGGGAGAAGGGATGATGCTGGAGGGGAAGGGGAAGCAGGTTTGGGGGCAGGAGCAGAAGGACAGGGATGGACACGGGCCCCGTTTGGGGCCCTTTGTGCCCCCAAGGTGCTGGCTCTGCTTACGTGACCCGCAGGAAGGGGTTGTAGAGGAACTCCTCCTGCAGCGTGGAGGGCACCGTGGGCAAGTCATCATCATCCCGCTGCTGCAAGGAACCAGATGCGTCCAAAAACCCGCTGGCACCCAACATCCCCCCCCGCCATCACCTCTGTGGGGGCACGGACACCTACCTTGGCCCACGCAAGTTTCTTCTTCACTGCTTCGTTCTCCGGTTCCACTTTTAAGGCGAACTTGAGGTTTCGGACGGTGCACTCGTGGCCGCAGAACACTTTCTGCAAGGGCAGCGGGAAGCACCCAGCGTCGCGAGCGCTCCTGGTGCCGGATCCAACCCTGCTGCACCCCAGTGTATGCAGCCCCGAGGATGGGCACTGCCACCCCATCAGCCCCCCCAATATTTTGACCCCCCAAGTAGGGGCTGAGATCCAGGGCACTCACCGTCTCCTTCGGCAAAGCCCCCAGCACCTGGGTGAGGTTGGTGTACATCTGCTCCGCCGTCCCCTCGAAGAACTTCCCGCAGCCTCCCACGAACAGGGTGTCACCTGCGGGGTGACACGGGGCTGGGCACGGGGGGGACCCCAAACCCACAGCCGGACAGGGGGACACGGTGGATTCACCCCAGGAGCATGGGGTGGGGATGGGGTGCATGGCAGCAGGGTGGGGGTACCTGAGAAGAGAGCTGGTGCGTCCGGGGAGCCGTCCTCCCACATGAAGTAGCACATATGGCCCGAGGTGTGGCAGGGGGTGAAGAGGCACCTCACGCGGATGGCCCCAAACTGTGGGGAGGGAGGGTCAGGGCTATGGCCAGGCATATCTGGGCTCACCGCGGACCCCCGGCCTCCCCAAACCTCCATGCTGCTTGCCCAGGGCCTGGTGGGTGGGAGACACCAAGGGGGACGCAGCCTTTGGGGTGCCCCAGCGCCATCCCAAACACACCGGGAAGGGGACAGGGCTTCACCCCATGGTCAGCACACCCACCCCACATGAAAGGTGCCACCTCTGCATCACCCCGGGGGCTGCACACCCACAAACACCCCCGGGCGCAGGGCTCACGCACCGTCAGCTCCTCGTTGGGGGCCACCTTGTGCGTCAGGGCCCCGATCCGCTCATCGGCGCCGTACACCCGCAGCCCGGGGCACAGCCTCGCCAGCTCCTCATTGCCCCGCGCGTGGTCCCTGCACGGGGAGAGGAGGCAACAGGCACCACTGGGCGCTACTGGGCACCGCTGGGCACTACTGGGCATGGTCATGGCCATGGCCATGGGCACGGCCACCACCTGCACCCCGTACAGAGGCCAGGGACACTTACCAGTGGTGGTGGGTGGTGAGGACGGCTCGCAGCACCACCTCCTCCCTCCTGACGATCTCCAGCAGCTGGAAGGGGCCAGGAGCAGCAGGAGGTGAGGGCAGGAGGTGGTGAGCACCCAACACCTCGCACCCAACACCAACCCCACACACCCAACACCCAACACCCCACAGCCGCTCTCGGAGCACCCAGCACCCAGCACAAGATCAGTCCCGCACCGACCCCACTCTGCAAACCGGGTGCCCAGGGAGAGGAAAGGCACCCCAAAAACCACGCACGGCCGGGGGGGGCTGGCAGGGGTTTAAGGCACGGCTCAACGTGCAGGACCCATCACACAGAGCAGGGCAGGGGGGTGCAAAGGGGCAGCTCCCGGGGGGTCGGGGGCTGTTTTGGGGCCGGGGCCGTTTTGGGGCCGGGGTTGGCACAGCAGCAGCAGGAGGTGGGCCCGGTGCGCCCCCCCCCCTCCGCTCCTCCACTGCAGCCGCCTGGAGCCACCCCGGGGGGAGCCCAAATTCAGCGCCCCCCAGCATCCCCCCTCCCGGGGCTGCCCTCCTGGAGGAGGAAGGAAACGTGCGAGCAAGCGGCGAACGCTTAAAAAAAAAAAGCGAAAAAATAAAAAATTTAAAAAAAAAAAAAGAGGAAAAACAAAACAGAAAGCGGCGGCGCCTGCCGTGCCTGGGGGGGGTGGGGGGAGGACACGGGGACGGCTTTAGGGGGACCGATCGGGGCCGGTCGGGCTGTGGGGGGCTTTGGGGTGTCGGTAGGAGGGGGTCTGCTCCGGGTTGAGCCCCCCCCGAGCCCCCCCCTTGGCAAGGGGCAGGGGCCCGGCGCCTCTCACCCTTTTGGGCACGGCGGCGTCCACGGCCACGGCGTCGCGGGTGCGCTCCTCGATGACCAGGTACATGTAGTTGTCCTCCAGCACCGACACCACCTTCACCTTCATTATCCCGGGGCCGCCCGCAGGGACCCCCCCGGGATTCCCCCCCCCGGAGCCGGAGGCGGCCGCTACCTGCGGGAGGGGCCGGGCGGGGAGGGGAGGGGAAGGGACGGGACGGGAGGGAGGGGAGGGGAGGGGAAGGGCTGCGGCGGGGGAGGGCGGCGTCCAACCTCGTCCCCTTCCCTCCCTCCTTTTCCCTTCCCTCCCTCTTTTTCTTCTTCCTTCCTGCCCTCCCTCCCTCCTTTTCCATTTCCTTCCCTTCCCCTCCTTTTCCTCTTCCTCCCATCCCCTCCCTTTTTTCCCTCCCCTCCTTTTCCTCTTCCTTCCCTCTCTCCTTTTCCCTTCCCTCCTTTTCCATTCCCTTTCCTCCCTTCTCTCCTTTTCCATTTCCTTCTCTCTTTCCCTTTCCCCATCCCTCCCTCCTTTTCCCCTTCCTTCTCTCTCCCCCCTTTTCCCTCCCCTCCCTCCTCCCCCAGCTCAGTGCAATGCAGCCACAGGGCAGGGGGCAGCTCCTCCTGCAGCCCCCAGTGCAATGCAGGTGGTTAATCAATCCCTCAGCTCCCTCCCACCCCATTTTCTTCTTTTAAAATAAAAATATAGTCTTAACAAGACCTTGTATAAAGCCTCAGATGTTCCCCAAATGCCTACCTGCTCCCCCGTGGGATTAAGAGGCAAGCTGCTACAAGGTCGCTCGCTGACTTTAATCACCAGTACAAAAAACCACGACTTTAAGAGGTCCACTTTTTTTTTCCAGACTGCCATACTGTTTACAGCTGCGTTTATTTCCCCAGTTGTCAAACAGCCACCAGTACAGTCATGCTTAGTTGTAGCAGCACAGCATTCAAGTTAAGGAGTCAGTAAAGTTTTAGGTACCATTTTTCTAAAATACATAAAAATTTACCCTTTTTTTTTTTTAAAGCAAATAAGGAAATGGTGCTACACCAAACTCCGCTCCTACACTGCCACTCAGCACGCTCTTTAGAACAGCAGACCAAGTTACAGAGCTGAAATCCAGGCGGTTGTGCACTCCCTCACGGCACTGCTTACCAACCAGCGTGCACTAGGGAGAGAAACTGGAACCAAAACTGTTCAAATCTGTTACAGATTCAGCTGTGAAACATTTGTTTGCAAATCTCTTGTATTTGAGCAGATCCGCAGCATGCAACTGAGACCAAGAAACGAGGGATTTAACACACCTGGGAGGAAGATGCATTAAGGACAGATGCCAAGCCTTTAAGACACTTATATGCTAGGTAAGTTCTTTCTTCTCAGGGAACAGCAGACAAATTCCTTCTTCATTTTTGTGGTACTCACACAAGTAACACACAGATCACGCCCACGAGCAGTAAGCAGGTGCATGCAAGCAGGCTTCAGTTAGCAGGGAAAGGGCATAAGCAGCGGTGCAATCTCTAAGCCAGCATGCTGCCTGGAAAAGTTACTGCAGTCCAGGACAAGGAATGTCAAAGAGAAGAGAAGATCCCTGCAAAACAGCTGGACAGTCCCGGCGTGCCATGGGAAGAGCCAGGCCACAGCATATTTAACAAACCATGCCCTAAACTGGCTGCGGCAGAGCAGGTCCATCACTGAGAGGTTTTAGTAGAGCCAGAAGTGACAGAATAGTTTAAGTAGCAGCATGGAAGAAAAGCTTCTATCTTCAGATGGCAATGCAGTTAACTGCATTTTGTCCCTGCTTTAAACGGAGACCGAATACCTTCACGTAGAGCAGCCCCAATCCCACTGTCTGCGTACACATTAGGCGCCTATAAAATAACAGGAGTTTTTTTCCTAAGCCTCAAGGCTCGGCCCTTCCCTACCCCAGCCTCTGAGCTATGTACCAACGCTTGTAAAATGATCTGCATGTGACACGTGACAGTTGGAGAGCCAGCAATAAAGGGATAAATATTCTTCATCATAATATAAATATGCTGTAGAGTATCTCAACAAGGGCAAAGTGCTTTTTTTTTTCCTCAATTAAAATAAAATAGAAACCTAAATAAGACTGTCTCGACCACAACAGAACGTTCAATTCCTAAGACATCTGAATAATCCAAGTTGCTATGAAACTGACAGTAAAGTGACCTAGGCAGAGTGCTCAGTCCTTTGGGACCCTGAAGTTATCCTTCTCTTTTCTGATGGCTCCCATTGTCCGGATAGGGTCCGTCTCTCCAGCGTGCTGCTGAACTGTCTTCTCCCTGCCAGGAGGGAACGCCAGGGACAGAAAATGCAAAGGCTGAAAGATAAAATCTCAGGTATGAAGTCACTACTGCCCCATTTTGCCTGTATCAAGGGGATATGTTCTGTTTAAGATCAAGGACTCGGGGCTTTGGCACAGGCTTATCAGCTCTCTTGGTTGAAACACTCACAGGCAAGAGGAAGTTGCAAACACTTTTATGCCTTGAATGGCATCTTTTACTGCGTCCGTCTGCCCAACCCTGCGTGCTGAAGGAACATCATTACACAATAAAGCTTGTTCTGGCTCCTGAACTCAGGGACTTCAGCACTGGCAGAGATGCTCGCCAAAACCCTTCCAATTTTACTGCAACAACCTTCTGCCAGGACAACGAGTACCGTACCTTACTTACGGAATGCAAATGCTTTAAGGAGAGTCTTGAGGGCATCAAACAGGAATGTGTGAAGCAAGAGAGTAATTCCCACTTAAGGCTCTTTGTTCAGAGACCTCATCCCTCCCACACCCCCCTCCACCCCAAGCCAGAGGGCCCGTTCCTACCTCACTCTCATGAAGGGGTTGTACGTGAACTCTTCTGCGATGGTGGAGGGTATGGTTGGCTCGCCGCTGTCGTACTTGGCCTAGAACAAGGGAGAGATTTCTGCCTGATGGGGAATGTTTTGGTGAAAGAGGAACACCCCACCACCATCCCCTCTCCTCTACGTCCTCAGAGAGGCTCTTCCTCCACGAAGGCACACAAGTTTAGGAAAAGGATGAACCAACCTACCTTGGCCCAAGCAAGCTTCTCCTGGATACTTGCATTATTGGGTTCAACGTGCCGAGCAAATTTGAGATTGTTGATAGTGTATTCGTGACCACAGTAAACTCTCTAGGAAGAGAAAGGATGAGTTACACGTGGTAACTCTGAGGGCACAAAGGTGGAGTGCCAAATCATCAGCGTTATTGTACACAGCAGAAACAAGAGTCAAGCCCCCAGGATTCACCGTTCTCTCCACCAGACAGATGCAAAGTGCTGGGAGTTACCAGACAACGCTAAGTGCAAATTTAACAGTTAGCCTGATGAAAGGACCAGGGCATCCAAGCTCTCCAGCCTTTGTTTCAATAAGCAGACTCTACTTTCCCCACAGAACACAAACATATTTGGGTACCCATTTCCTTCTCAAAGGACTCCAGCTATTCGAAAACAACTCCTGAAGTAAGCGTGCATTCCTTCAACATGAGAAATTCTCTCACTGAACACTATTACTGGGAAGATGTTTTTTTCTGATGTCTGTAGTAGTTTCTGGCTGGTTACCTTACTAGCATAAAAGAAGAGTTCCATACCGTTTCAGGGTCCAAGCTGCCCAAGATCTCAATCAGCGCTCTGTACATTTCCTCTGGGGTTCCCTCGAAGAATTTCCCACAGCCGGCCACAAACAGCGTGTCACCTGCAAGCAAGGCGTGATATGGCATCAGACAGAGCTCTTCACACCCAATGTGAACACCCTGAGGGCTCGGTCTTGCCATTGCTGCCCTCTCTGCAGCTCACGCTGCTCTGCCCTCACCAGGAAGGCACAGGGACAGCCAGGCTTTCCTGCTGCCCCACACTGGCTCGGTGCTACATAAACCCACACAACAAATGGTTCTCTAACCTAATCTCAGCTTCTGATGCAGGAAATCCCACAGCCTCACCAGGCAAACCATGCCAGAGCTTCCCTACCTGTGTCTGCTGTCCACTCTTGTCCCTTCTACAATAAACACTTGTCCTCTTTACTGTGAGGACAATAAAAAAAAAAAAAAAAAAAAAAAAAAACAGCTCATTTCAGTGAAAAAAGCAATAGAGGTAGGACTCATCCAGGGCTCATTCTTGATTTTGCTTGCAGGGTGTCCAGCAATAGTTTACGGAACTAGAGGAGTTTCACTGGTTTCATTTACAATTACTACTAGGTAGCTTTGTGCGGGGACAAGGTGTGGGAGTTAAATTAGCTGCACTGGTAATAAGGAGCGAATGCACATCCAGAGTCAGGAGCACACAGGCAGAGGGGTAGCTTATTTCTTCGCAACACAGACTGCCGGCGGTGTAACCTCCCAACTCCTCACCTGTAAAAACAGCAGGTGGCTCGGAGCTATTTGGCTTAGTCACATAATAACAGATGTGTCCAGAAGTGTGACACGGCGTACAGAGGCATTTCACATTAAGAGATCCCACCTGAGAAGAAGGCAGAAGACTGGAGCTTAAGCTACTGTTTGGGAGCATTTGTACCATTAGAAAAGAATTGCAACTATTACAATGGCCTAGTAGTCCTACAGGCAAATTCTCACGTAGCTGGTCAGTAAACATCAGCTCTTTTCCTGAGAGAGTCCAGCAAAAGAGTTTTATGGCAAGGACTTGGAAGGGAGCTGTTTCCTCTTAGCAGGTGTTGTTACAAAGAGAACTGCCAGATTCTTTCATTTGCATGCAGAGTGACTCAGCGTCTGGTTGGCAGCAAGGGAAAATAGATCTAGAGCCATACAAAATCCTAAACAAAGTTAATCAAGCGGAAAAAGCTCCGAACAAAAATGAAGCTGAAGGGTAGAAGTGGAAGACGCTCAAGAAAAGGGAGGGATTAAACACATTCATGAGGATGTTTACCCCACAGCCTTAATTTGTGCACCTTCCCATGTTCTGCTGTGCTCCCTTCTTTGCTTCTGACTGCCCCACAAAAGGTGCACTGCAGGAATAGCAGTGACATTCATGCCAGCCTGCAAATTTCATAGCAGTTTATGCAATCTGCCAGCTCATCTATAAACAAACAGCCACGTTTCAACGAGGTTTGCCACTTTAGCTCTGGAAAAGCAACGCAAGGCAGCTAGCCCTGCTGGCCCACTTTCTCTTCACCCTGTGTTTCAGCCTGCATTCAGAGAGCACCGTTTGCATTTCCTCAGTGCTACCCAGGCTCTAAGCAGAACACAAGCCCTGTGCTTTCGCATTTTGGCTCTGACCACCCCAATTAAGAGAGCTGTCAAAGAGCAGACAGACACCCAGCATATCCCAGGCAATACACACGTCTGAGCCATGCCAATGTTACCATGAGAACTCACACCAGCTAACAGGAGCCAGAGGGACTGTGGCTCATAGGGCAGGAAAAGGGGAAAAGACGTAGTTAAGCCATCCACTACTTCCAAGAAATGTTAACACAGTAAAAAACAAAAAACACCACACCAGTCCACCTCCAAGCTGTGAGAGGAATGGGAGATGCCCTCAGCCAAGTCCTGCAGACCACTCCCTTTACCTTGAGCGTTGTCAGGTGAGACACCTTCTGTGTCAGAGCTCCAACTCTGCTGTCCCCGCCGTACACGCGCAGCCCCGTCTCCATCTTAACGAGCTTCTCGTTTCCTCCAGCATGGTCCCTGGAAGGTCAGAACAAGGGATTTTGGTAAGGATGAACACAAATTTATCTTAGCTCCTATCGCAACAGTAACCTCCAAGTGATCATTTCTGATCAACTGGTCTCCCCATATCCTGACATCTAACACCGTCCTATCAAAGAGCATGCTACGTCAGCACCAGTGGAGATAGTTTCTTTATATGCCAGTTAATTAAGTGCTGGTGGCTGCAGAGCAGCACATTTAGGAAGGATTTCTAAATAGGACTTTGGTCACTGTCTCTCCAACAACCCCCTCAGTTTCACACCTGGTTGGGAAACACCGGCCTCAGAGGATCAGAGTCACCTCTCCAGTAACTGGGGCACTGAGATGACTGGGATAACAGTTATCGATTCAGTGGCACCACCACGACCCATGGGAGAGGTTATTCAGGTTCAGCACTGCAAAACTGCTAAAGCAAAACATTCATCTCCATGTCCCTGGCAGAGTTAATCTGCAACCCAGGTAATCTTCCCACAGCTGCTGACTAAGTATCGTGCCGCAGAGACATGCCCCAGCAACTCAGTGCTGCACTCCACAGCTACCTGCACGTTTATCCCACTGACCAGCTAAAAGAAGTCAGCATTTTGAAGGTTAAAGGCTCTAACACAGAGAACTCGTAGCCTAAACAATGTGCCTGGTCATAGCAAGAATTACTCATATAAAGTCTGGCTTGACTCCAGGCACAGGAAGACTTTCCCATCTTTGTTGTGCACTCGGCTACTTCGTACTGATTTCTCTGCACTTCACTTCCTCGTGTGCTCACCATGCCTCTGGACCAGGTAAGGACCAGACTGTCCCCCAGAGCAATGCAAACAAACAAAACAGCATTTGGGATAGCCTGGGTGTGCCCAGTCTGCTAGCACCTGGACATCTTCTAGGAGAGATCTTGACACACAACTTCAAAGCAGCCATTTACCAACCTCAGACTGAGGGAGTGTCTTCCTTTGCCTCACTAATTATCTCGCTACTGTGCTTCCAAGTCTGTGCTAACGCTTGATCAGTCGTAGCTCCAAGCTGTCTGGTCAAATAAGAGCAAGGAACAGCCACAGCAACTGTCCCCCACAGGCACACAACGGTGTGCTGATTTGAGCCATCCTCTCTTAGAGACTTCTCTTACTCCATTTATCCCTCTCCTACCTTGTAAAGGAAGATTTGGGAGGACTGTCTGCTCCAGCTGAGCCACCAACAGCACAAGAAAGCATCACTGCCAAAGCAGTTAAGAAGGAAAGGCAATGACCAAGGCCCAGATGCAAGGATGAACTCTCACCACTGGAGCCTTTCCTCTTTGCTCCTGTCCTCACATCTGCACTCTGAATCCAGGCCCACTGGGACACCCAGGGACCTGTGTCCCTGCACAGTCGGTATCCTGGTGTCCGACAGGCCAAGGGCACTGCCTGAGCTCTGATCCTCGCCTCACACCTAAGCTCCTGACGAGAGAAATCTGATCCAGAAGAGAAACAATTATTAACTGCTTGTGTTAATGCGGAGGAAAGGGGGATCCCACTACAGCAGATGAAGTTACCAGTGATGGTGTGTGGTCAGGACAGTGGTCAGCTTCACGCCATGCTTTTTGACTGCATCCAAAACCTGCAGAAACAGGCACGAGGAGAGCATTAGAACTCACATGAAGCAACTGAACAGCACACCTGGTACCTGTGTGCAACCACTACAGGGTTTGAGAGCCACACGTGCATGCAATCACCCCAGCAACTTTGCAGAGAGCCCAGCCCTCTTCAAGCAGTCATTACAGATCAGGACACGAGGTCTCTGATCCAGCCAGGCCATGACTAAACCCTCAGTCCCATTTCCTCTTTTCTGCACAAGAGCAAACACGGGGAGGGAACAAAATCAGGGCAGCAACTCTCCAAGTCAGAGAGAAGCTGCCTGCGCTCTGAAGCTCAGTGAAGCTTTATCTGCACGCAGGAGAGGCCAGCATTTCCTGCCTTTCCCCAAGCCTGAGTCAGCCCGTGACTAATTCCCTCGTGTACGTGGCAGCCTGGAAGCATCTCCCAGAGAAGCAGCCCGCTCCCGGGGGCAGCGGACAGCATTACCTTCTGGGGCTGCACGGGATCAACTATTGCGGCCTCCTTCGTCTCCTCGTCGATGAGGAGGTACATGTAGTTGTCTGTGAGGGCCGGGAGGAGCTCCACCTTCATGTCGGCTTGCGTGACCGTCTTCGACTTCCTCTGCTCGTGCTCTGTGTGCAGGAAGAAAGCTCGCAGCCACACAGGACCTGGGGAGCCAAAAACAGCCAGACTTCAGGTTAGCCCTGGGAGGGGTAAAAGTAGGACAGCACAGCAGGTCTGTGGGCAAGGAGAAGGGCATGCACAGCCCAACCTGCCTCCTTTAGAGGAGAAGAGGAGAGCAGCCACCACGGGACAAAGCGTTAGTGCCTGGCTGTGTCACCCTGTGCCCTGCAGCATGGGAGGATCTTGGTGCTCTGCAGCTTCTGAGAAAGGGATGGGACTCTGCTCCTAGGGATGTACTCATGCAGGCGAAACACTGTGCCTTGGTTGGAGAGGTTTCAAGGGGCAGGAAAGCAGAACAGAGAGGGAGCACTTGGGCAAAGGTCAGCCTGAGACAATGACTTTGCAAAAAAAAAAAAAAAAAAGCACAAAATGCCATGTTACAACCAAAAGGGAGAAAAAAAAAAAAAAGAAAGAAAGAAATACAGATACTGCTAGAACAGAAATATCTGGTTCATTAATTGGGGAAATCACTTCTTACGTAGAGCTACAGAGAGAGGGGAGGTTCTCTGCGTGGAAGGCCAGGCTCCCTGCCTGGCAGATACCAGGCATGCACTGCAGGAAGGGTTCTTGCTCACGGACTACCTTGATGCAACAGCAGTGCTTCCCTATTTGCTTTTGGTTAAATGTTTAATCAAATCCAAGTAGAAAATCTGATTCCAGATGCAAGTAACCTGGGCTCCTTTTTTCCCCCCCACTCTTTAACTCACAGATGCACAGTTCTTAAAGAAGCAACTGAGTCATAAGAAGCTCTGCCATAAAAAAAGGGAAGGAAAACAAAGACAACGAGGCCTTTCACTGCCAGCAACCCACAGCACAGGCCTGGGTCCATGCGCATGCAGGGTGAGAGACACCAGCCTCTACAAATCACACATCAGTTGTCTTCAACCCCCAAGGCCCCCACATGCCACTGAAGGTGCCTGCGTTGCTCTGAATCATGCTGGCTCAGCTCCTGGTTCATTTTGCACCACTGCCTCCAGCCCTAATGCTCCGCACTTGGTGCTCGGTAACCTCCATGGGTGCCAAAGGGAGGGGTGATAATTCTCTTATCAGCCTGGCCCACTCTCACAACAGCTCAGTCCTGATAAGAGGCAGCTTCGGGGAGCAGAGGCCCCGCAGGCTGCCTGCAGCCCACCCGGAGCTCCAGAGGCTGACCCACACAGTGCTGCAAAGCCAGGACCAAAGCTCCCACCGTGCATGCAGCTGCAAACCCAGCACAGGGGTAGCAGCACCCCTAGGGCCCCTCCAGTACCACTATCCTGCCCAGAACATCTTCCCCTTCTGCATCACTACCTCGCCTGCTGGTATTGGGAAGGAGGCACAGAGGGGAGATGGGGGTAAAATTAAATGCAAAAAAATAATCCCAAGGCACAACAGTGTAGGCATGCTCTGGGTATGTGACACAGAAGGCACGTAGTGTTAAAGAAAGCATCCATACCTGCCAAGTGGTCCTTAGGGGCAGAAAAGTCCTTTTTAAAAAAAAAAAAAAAAAAGAGAATAACAAATCCTTACTATTACGTGGTAGGAACAAAAAGTAATCGCTCCTCAACTGCTCTAGCATAACATGGAGCACTTTGCCTGTGGATGTAACCAGTCACAAGAGCTATGTTTGCTGTATGTTTGTTTGCAGAGTAGATGCAAACTGGAAAATAATAAAAAGAAAAAAAATACAAAACCACAACCCTAGCTTGAACTCAAAGGAATTATTCACATAGTTACAATGCTTTCTTCCTATGAACCATTTTTAATCTTGGCCATGATCCTCAAGACTCCTCGCATGTTTCGCTCAGGATTCGTGCACAACAAACAAACGACACCACACACGGAAATGTTTTCTGAGATGCGATCTAAACAAAGGGACAAGAAAGCGTCCACGCCACATGAAACTCATTCTGACTCCCATCTGCAGCCGAGCTGCACCTCTCCGGTCTGCCTGTTCAAGGAGCACACCAAAAGCTCTCACGCACACCCAGCACTGCTCGTAGGAGAGCAGCAGGCTCAGCCCCAGCCCTGCTCTTCCCCAGCACCTAATAAAATGGGCTCATTTCGAGATCACTGTGATGCACGCAGGGCTCCTCCAAAATTAAGGTCCAATAATTTCATTTCCACTCGTTTTATACCACGTCCCTGCTGACTCGATGCCTGAAGCACATGGGAAGCACTGATGGTAACACATGCATGCTCGAGGTTAGGGGCAAGCGGTCAGCAGCATAGGTTAGTAAGAGGTTACTGCAGTAAGGGGGTGCTTTATACACTTTCTCCACAGTATTTTGTTTTACTCTTTTTTTAATTACAGCAAAGAGTGGAAAATTCCTCTTTCAGATGTGGCTGTCACACACGAAAGCGACCGCACATGCATCCCCAGATGTACATCCCTGCATTGCCACATCAGTAGAAACACCACGTTCACTTTTTAATGTGCAGATATTTTTGGACACCGGGCGAGCTTGCGTTGGCTGCACACCCCCGGGGAGCAGCAGCTCGCAGGACGCCCACCCATGCACACCCTGCAAGGGGGAATTGGGTCTGCCAGCCCCTCGGTTTGCTCGTTCCCAAGATAGCACCAGGGTTTCCATGCCTGGCACTAACTCCCAAGGGTTCTTGCTCATAAGGCCAGGTCTTAAAACTGGAGTGATGCAAAAGGCCTCCAGCAAGACCCGCCCGAGACACTGTCAAGCCCCAGCCCAAGCTGCAGTTCCAAGAGACGCTTTCAGAATTTAGGCCGCAAGTTTAAATGCACAGCCCAGCCTTTTTTTTTTTTTTTTAACGTTATCGATACAATTTCGCATTGAGCTCAGTTAAAATTCCAGCTCCCAGCCCTCAGTTCCCCAGATCCACAACCAGCGCCCGTGGCAGCCCAGGAACTCCAGGAGCCTCCAAGATCAGTTATCAGTAGAAAATTAAAAAAATAAATAAATAATAAAAAAAAAGCAAACCAACCACCACCAGAGCCAGGCTCCAGCTAAGCAGATACTGACCTACTTGGGGCTGTGAGTCAGCTTAAAAAGCTCTGCGCACCCCTGAGTGGGCAAAGGAGAAGAGAAGCCACCGTCAAACTGCTGCTCCCGGGGGGGGGGACCCCCAGATACCCCCGTCCCCCTCTGGGGCCTCAACACCCCCAAAGCCTCCTGCCCAGCCCCGGAGGAAGGGAACCCCCGGAGGAAGGGGGACCCCTCGGGTGTCAGGGGACGCCCCCTGAGCAAGGGGGACCCCCGGAGGCAGGGGGACCCCCGGCCGCCCCCCTCCCAAGGGCAGCCTCCGGCCGCCCCCCAGCTCCGTGCCCGGCGGGGCAGGTGGGCTCCGGCCGAGCCTCCCTCCCCACCTACCGGCTCGGAGCAGGGCCCCAGCTCGCAGGGCGGTGCCGAGGCTCCGCCAGCCCCCGCCGCGCATGGTGCAGGCCCGGCCCGGCCCGGTTACCTTCGCTCCCCGCCCCGGGAGGAGGAGGAGGAGGAGGAGGAGGAGGAGGCGGTGGCAGCCCCCAGCGGCCAGCCCCGGCCCCAGCCCCGGCGTACAACGGGGGCGGCGCTGAGCCCGCCCGGCCCCTCTTTGCACACCCGGGCCAGGCCCTTTTTTATTTTTTTATTTATTTATTTTTATTTTTTTCCTTTTTTTTTGCCCAGCCCTGTGGTGGGGCTGGGTGAGGAGGCGGAGGTACGCGGCCTGGCCCTGGGAGGCAGCAGGCAGGGGAAGGAAGAAACACGGAGCTGGATTTGTGGCTCCCAGCCCGGCAAGGACACCCCAAGGGCACCCCGGGGAAGGAGCCGCCGAGCTCATGGCCTCCTCCCGGCCCTTGTCTCGCTTCTGGGAGTGGGGCAGGAACATCGTCTGCGTGGGGCGCAACTATGCCGAGCACGCCAAGGAGATGGGCAGCGCGCCGCCCGCACAGCCCCTCTTCTTCCTCAAGCCTTCCTCTGCCTACCTGCGGGAGGGATCTCCCATCCTCCGGCCTTACTACTGCGCCAGCCTGCACCACGAAGTGGAGCTGGGGGTGGTGATCGGGAAGAGAGCCCAGGCCGTGACCCAGGAGGCTGCTATGGAGCATGTGGCAGGGTACGCACTGTGCTTGGACATGACCGCCAGGGACACGCAGGAGGAGTGTAAAAAGAAAGGTTTGCCCTGGACCTTGGCCAAAGCCTTCAACACGTCCTGCCCGGTGAGTGAATTTGTGCCCAAGGAGAAGATCCCAGACCCTCACAAGCTGAAGATCTGGCTGAAGGTGAATGGAAAGCTGAGGCAGGAGGGGGAGACCTCCTCTATGATCTTCTCCATCCCCTACCTGATCAGCTACATCAGCGAAATTGTCACCCTGGAAGAAGGGGATTTGATTCTGACGGGGACTCCCGAAGGAGTTGGGTCTGTGCAAGTAAACGATGAGATAGAGGCTGGGATAACTGACGTCCTGTCCATGCGGTTCAAGGTGGCACAGCAAACGCGTCGCTCCTAACCGAGAGCATGGCTGGGACCCTTGTCTGCATAGGAAAAGGCTCTTTGGGAGTAACTGGCAAACAAAAAGACACACAAACTGTCCTGTGAATTAAATTGATATGGCCTAAGCATCTACTGGACTGTCGGGTGTCAAGGACACATAGCTCATGAGCTCTGAAGACCTTTGGCCGAAACAACCCCATTTCCATGGAGGTTTCAGCCTCCTCTGAGGCTGTACAGCGGAGGCCAGGCCAGGAGTCCAACCCAGCGTGGGGCAGCCGGTTAATACCTAAACGGTACCTTGGAACTTTCTGTGCAGACTGTGCTGGGAGACAAAAACAGGGCAGGAAATGCAGCAGCAAGACTCTGGCTGTGTGTGCAAGCCCTTCTGTTCTATATATTGACTTAAAATTTAAAAATAAAAAATTAAACATTAAAATGGTGATGTATGGAAAGTGCTCTGGGGTCCTGGTGAGGACTGCAGCTCTCCCTGTGGTACCTGCTTGTTAGTAGGAAGGCTTCCATGTCCTGGCTCCCAGGTCCCCGTATGCTCAGCCTCCTTGCGCAGAGGTATTAAAGTAGCAAGAATGTACACAACGAGAAATAAAAGTTTAACCTGAGGTCTGGAATCCACCCAGGGTGTGAAGCTACATGCCCTGGCAGCTGTCAAGGTGGGGTTGTTGCAGCTTGGGGTGCTCCAAGGGCTGGCTCATAGGCGACTAAACAGCGGTCAGAGGTGCCCTGCTCCTGGGTGCTGGGGCCCATCATCACTGGGGAGCTGCAACAGAAAAGAGGTGTGGTGAAACATGGGAAAGCCTGTGGGGAAAGGTGCCTTTGCAAAGCACTGGATATGTTTTCATAATTACAGTGAATAATCTATAAAACCATAGATATCCAGGGGGTTAACTAATCCCTTTGTAGGCCACCACTTTAAAAGTTACCCTTGGGCATTCTGAAAGCCCAGGTTCACATGCTGTGTAGGGTGGGGGCTCCTTTCAGTGGTTTTATTTCCAAGATCGAGGATTTGGGGTTATAAATAAAAATTAGGAGCTAAGGCCCACCCATCCTATATGAAATCAAAGATGCATATGCAACAGTAAACCAAGAATTACAGCTTCAGAAAGAATCTCTTTCCTCAGAGTATTCTGCAATATAAAGATGTTTGTTTTTCACAGTAGTTTCATGATTCCTCCATGCGTTTTTCAAGTGTACAAATTAAAAGAGGATTGCTTTCCCTCCCACTCCAAGGGGCGTTATGCAGCAGAAGTGTTCCAGATGCCTGGCAGATCTTTTTCTTAAACTAAGCTTTAAATATACTTCTAAAAGTGAAATAATACAAAAGATCAAGAATAAAGAAGCCCTTGGTAAAGATCACCAGTAAACTTGTCTTAACTTTCACTGATTTAAATATATTTTATCAAAATCTAACTGCAGCAATTACCATTACTTACATAACACAGTGCAACAGTTGAAGGTTTTTTAAAAAATATTTCCAGCTGTTAAAAAGCCACATCATGTAACTTTTCCTGTTTCCAAACTCCAACTGATCTTACGCTCTCGACCAGTTTACATGACAGTGAGCTCTCTTTCAAATCAAAGGAGTGACAAAACAAGTTATAAAATATTAATAAAAAATCTCTCCCCATGAACATCAGAACTTACCGTTTTCAAAGGCTGCACAGTCATCCAATTTCTAAGAAAAACAGATGGATTTTTTTATTTTTTTTTTAATAATAGTTGTGAATGCTGAAGTGAAATGCTGAAGCCAGATCTTAATAACTGCTAGAAGTTTTGTTTCAAAATGTACATTCGAAGTTTTACAGAACAAATTATGGCAGCCCAAAGACAAGTATCTCTGTGAAAGAGCAGTGTGGTCCAGTATACTGCCAATCATATGGTAAAAGAAAGCAGAACATGTTGTATAACAAAACATGTATTTTTTTCTATCAATTTCTATTTTGCTTGTCCAGCTGCATGCATCTTAAGCACATCACTGCATGCCCAAACACCACCAGGTACTAATCCTGCCAACACATACACATCTCAATTCTCTGCATTTCAACATCAGCCAATGGCTTAAAGCACGTGTAAAAGTTTTTTATGATGAGACCTTATAATAACTAAATGCTGTGAACATAATTCAGATTTTACGTAAACAACGCTTAAGGAATCAAGGCCAATTGAAATAAACATTCAGCTATTACTTCTGAACAAAACCAGCCTCTGCCTTATAGAAATAAAAATGTTCCTTGAGTCAGTGGGAATGCTGTGCTCTGAATTTGTTGCAGCTCAATGAAAAGCTGGGCCAAACAGCAAAGTGAGCAAAGCGAGCTGGTCTGAACAGAGAATTTAGGGTGAATAATTCTGATGGAAAAAGGATGGAACTCGCTCTCTTTACTGTTTCCTTTCCTTTGTGCCTGTAAAACATTACTGTCTATGGCAACAGCAACAATGCAGTATTTGTAATTAGGTCTTAAACACTGTGTATCAGTTGCAGAGCTGAGTTGTGATTAAAATTATTGGAAGCATTCAACACTTTCCAGATGTAACAGCTAATAGTCTGCAGTTGTTATTGTTGCAACAGCAGAGATGCAGTGACCCAACACATGCAATATTTGTACATTTAAACCTTTGTTCTGACTCACAAAAGTGCAAAGGTGCAATGTGAGTGTATTGATTGGCAAAATTCACTGTTTCTGCTATTGCTTCCTTTCTGCCATAGTGTTCAGACAAAAAAATAAATAAAATATCTGGAGAAGGGCAAAATGTACATACCTGGGTTCTTTCTGTTCAGCTAAAAACTGGGAAGGAAGAATTACTTTCTTTTCTGCCACCTACAGTCTTAACTTGTTTTGTTGATTGTCAGCAGTCCCTGGTAATTATTAGTCTGTTCTAATAAAACTTAGCCTGTCCTAAAGAAAAGCAGCCTTGTAAAAATCTTGGCTATTTCCAACCCCCTGCAGTTGCCGAAAGTTCTGTGTTTAGACTTAACAATGTACACCACAAATGCAGGCAGTACTTAAAAGGGGGTAGTCTTTATTTATTTATTTATTTATTGAAACAATACAGAAGTAGCACAAAAGTAGCTTTGCAGTTAAACAAAGCACAAGAGATTTGTCTTGTATAATTGTTATTTCTGATTTTTTCAAGTGTTTTCTAAACTGAGTGAAGAAAGCATCTACTCCCCCCCACACACACACACCAAAGGGATGAATTCAGCAGAACTAACTTTTCTTAGGCTAAGGACTTAGTCTACTTTTCAAAGTACAATCACTAGAAAAAAATATCACCACAGAAGACCACTTAAAACAACTAGTAATGCATATTCCTTTTCTACCATCAGAACATAGTCAGCAAAATACTCCAACAATCTTCTACCTCTAATAATACAGTGAGGAAATGGTCTTTTCCCAGCTGTTATCAGTCCACATGGTTTAATCTCTTTCTTTTTCCCAACAAGCTCTGACTTGCCTCTGTTGGGTCTGCCAGTTTGCATGAAAGTATATTCACCTTCAGACCAGTTCTCCAACTGGGTGACAAAGTGATCTGTAAAAATAATTAAAGGTCTTTGTTGTTGTTGTTTTCTTTTTTTTTTTTTTTTCTGATGTATAGTATTTTGATATATATTATTTTCAAATATCATACAGCATATTTAATTGACATATTTTCTTATACACATTTTACATTATTTTAAACATGAATACACAGATTTTCTGTTTTATACTTCTTACTACTGAAGTAAAACACTTTCATTATTTCCTGGAAATAGAAGGAGACAGTGGAGGAGAAGGAAGAGTAAGAACAGTTTTGCTGAGAAGGATAACTTTATAAACAGGGAGTCAATTTAGAGTTGTCCTAAAACAGACAGTTCTATGAAAAAAAAGGAGTCCAGTCCAGTATAAAGCATGAAATAACTAATAATAATGCACATTTCTTCATGAAGAGACATCATCTGATGCTGAAATTATGACAAAAAGCACTTACTTTGAATATTCTATGTATAAAAACTAATGCTTATTCTGAAAAGTTCAGCACAACTGACATACACTACCTAATGGGAAACAGCCACTGTTTTAAATTAATATTAAATACCAACTTTAAAATAAATCTTGCTTCGCTCCAGAAGAAGTTGCCACTTCAAGGCAGTCTTCTTGTCTTCTGTTAGGGTGAGGAACTCGTGAACCTGTTAATAACATGACATCAATGAACTCTACTTCAGCACATAACCGTAACATCACAACAAAATGATGATTAATTTTAAGCTCTATTTTTTCTCTTTTAATATAACGTTTGCTGTGATACACATACCTAGACAGTCAGATTAATCACAATATATTACAGGGTGTCTGAGAATCAAAGTTAGGGAATTCCGATCGTGTTCTCAGAAAAGTGTAAATTAATTTAGATGAAGTGGTATTCTGAGTAGGGTATTAACTCTTACGTTTAACATATTTCTTCTTATTAGGAGTCAATGACTTCTAAGTTTTGACTTTAAAAAAAAACATATGTATATATATATATAAGTATATATACATATCCATATGTATACATTTAACCACTGTATGTATATACATACACACACATATATAAATGAAGAACGTATGTATATATGAAGAACAGTCAGATGAATTTGCAATTTTCATCAGGCTTCACAGCTCAGATCAAATAAGAACAATCTCATTTGTTTCTACTTACAGTGCAGCCTAATGTTTCCTCAGCTACGCAGTCAGACAGGTAACAAGAGTTAAGAGTGCCTGTATGGTCTGTCAGATTAACGAGGATGTCAAAGCTCGCAAAAGTTGACTCTGAATTTGAAGAGATGTCACCACAGAAAGTGCATGTGTTTGACATTTCATTCACCACAAAACGGCATATTGAACTGAAACACAAAGATAATTAAAGCATGTATGTAATTCCTCCCTGCTTGAGCCTATTTTCTTTAGACTGAGATTCCCCAAGAGACTCTTAAAAAAAAATTAATCTTCTGCACTCAGTCCATCCAAGAAGAAATGGCCTCTTTTCTCTAGGACCAGAAAGTCCTTCATAAAGCTAGCTCATCTTTCTTGCTAATGCTGGAAAGTCTACACAACAGAAATTCATGTCCTTCTCCAGAGCAGTTTTACTTCTTGTCCAGAATTAGACTAAATATTGTTCTAATTTGGGCCAGGGGTAGCAGGATAAACACTTTTTAATACAAACTTAAAAGAAACAGTTGCTTACCATCTGTTCCGAATAACTTTAGATACATTATCATCAATGTCCAATGTAGAAATGTAGCCATAAATAATGCCAAAGACTGGTTCAAGTTTCCCATCGCTCTGTAAAGCTTTTTCTTTCAGCTGCTTCACAGTATAAACGTTAACTATAGTCTCCACTAAAAATTTAAAAGACATGTTTTGTGTCTGAGAAACAAAAACCACAGAAAAGCAACAACATATAAAAAGGACCTCAAGGTAGTAAAGAAGAGAGGATTTAATCTAAAGCATCAGAAAAGCCCTGCACACCTTCCTTTTGGAGCAAGCTTATGATTACAGGGGGAAAAAAAGATAACCAGGAAAATCTCATACTTAATCTTTGTATCAACCCAAAATGAGTTGATCAAAAGTTGATCAAAACTTTCCCTCTCCATCTTTCTTACTTATTAAAGCCAGAAAAAACATGTCAGGGCACAAGCTCACATAGTCACGTGAACATGTGAACACACAAAGAACTTGAAATTTCAACTTCAGTACAAAACTACACTATCTAGTTCAATAAAATCAAAGTGTTTTAACTTACAGTTAATGGATTCTTTTGATTGCTCCTCCATTTTATCATGCAAAGATCCTGATTGTGCACTCTCTTTTATGAAGCTGAAGAGAACGTTTGCTTCTGCAGTTTCTTTAATATATATATATATATTTAAGTTGTGAATATATGTAATATGCAAAAACAACAAATATATTGTATAATTTTTTAATTCTGGTAGAACTGTCATGTCTTGTAGATTTAGCCAAGGGATGCTTTTTTTTTCTTCTTTTACCATTAGTCATACATGGAATATATGAAGGCTGCTTAGATTTTATCTATACATATATATTACTATTTTTATATATATGAAATGGAAGCAAAAAACTTGGTCAGTATATAACAGATGAGAAAGAGGGAGCTTTCTGAGGCAAGCTGGTAGAAGAAATTAGATCTCCAATGGATTCATTCATGCTTTCTAGTCTACAGTGATTACTAATATGTCAATTATGCAATTGTCAGAAGCAATATGTCGATAGCTCTTACCTGGATTAGTTGTAATAATGGTCTTTGATATCACAGTTGCAGTCATACAGTTCCTAAATTTGTCAAAATTTATTCTCACATCTGCTGCAAATATTACTGGGCACAAAATAAAAAATCTGTTACCTTAGAGTATGCATCGCATTAAGAACTACAGTAAAAACATCAAGACAAAAACATTATACCTGTTTTTCGTGGGATCCAACTTTGTGCAAGCTGGATAGACTCATTATCCCAACTAAATCAAGAGAAAATAGTGGGTCAAAACATTTCTGAAAAATAACTAGAACTGTTAAGTACAAAACAAATAATACAGTTATCATTAAACTGATCAAAGAGAACAATTCCCTTATTACATGCACATGCAAATGAAATACTGCGTATATCCATGTGCATCTAGTTCACAGCCAGTAGGATGATTTAAGTGTGGTCCAATACTGTCCCTATATTATCCCATGCCAAACAGGATAAAATAAAAGGGCTATTAGGCTGTTCAAAATGATTAAATGTCACACACACTTGGAAAAATGCTACATGCATTTCAAAGTTTTGACTGAAGTAATTTCTAATTAAAGCAAATCAGAAAGAAAGTAGCTGCTTATCATCCGAGCCTTTTCTGTGGGAACAAGCCAGTTATTCACATCACTAAGCCAGATGTTCAGCCAGCTTTCCAACACTGGAACCTTTGTAAACTGTGGATAAGCCTAGAGTGAGGTCAGTGCTATTCCTAAAAAAAAAATTAAAAAATAAAAAAAATAAAAAAGCTTGATAAAATCTCTCAAGTAGTTCCTCTAAAGTTTGGATGGCAAGAATACTGCCAAAGCACAGCTCTGTTCTGTTTTTCTCAATCCCCGCAAAAAGATTTCAGATATTTACTTTTCATCTAGTATTCCTCAGCCACCTGTTCACTGATGGCCTCTGAAATATCTTCACTACAGTGCTGTTGCTCAAGCATTTCCCCAGATCTTTGCCTCTACCTATAACTCCATGCAAGAGCAAAAGGCACTATTTAAAGTAAGCACAGGAACTCCACCTAGTCTCTCCTTATGAGGACTCCTAAAGCACACAGCTCTGTATCACTACACACCAGCACTAGAACAAGAGTAACAAAGCTGTTGCACTGCAACCAAACAAGCAAAAAACCACCACCTATCTCCACTCCACTTCTTAATTCTTCTTGGCTAGCAGTCAGCCATCATACAACTAGTCAATACATGTAAGGTTACTCTACTATCTCTGTTTAATATATATTGCTGCCTCATCACAGTTGCTACACAAATAATACATTTAGGAGTACTGTAAAGAGTATGCATTCTTTATCTACTCATGTGTGAATTTGTGTATTTTAGTAAATTAAAACATTTTACCATATAATTGGAAAAGACGTCTCTGTTTCATCATAGAGCTTCACTTCACACCTCTGACCTTTTCTTTTGTCTGAAGTCATAAAATACTTTGGCTCCCCAACCTTTAAAAAGAAAGAGAAGACACTTTTATAAAAATCCATCTTTTACATATTTGCAAATTATCTACTGCTTGCATATGTATGATTTCCAAAAGGCAACTTCTGTAGGACATTTCCATTCCCTTAAATTTCTCCCTCATGTTGTAGATGAAAACTTTAAGTAGACTATATTTCAACTCACTTGAAATGACTGCCAACCTAAACAAACAACACTGATTCCTGGTCACCGAGTCCCAAAATCAATATTCACACTTAAGTCAATTAAGTTAGCCAGGCTAAGTAGAGAAACACTGTGGCACCTTAACTTACTGACATTACAGCTGCAAGCACATTAAGGATTCTTCCATCAAGGCTTTGTCCATTTGCAACGATGTCACCCAGTGAATAATAATCCTGAGGGTCCTTGACAGGTAGATGCGACAGAGAAAGCAGTTTGGTGTCCATTTCATAACATGAAGAAGTTTTCACCACTGAATGATTTTCACTGAGCAGTAATTTGTAGCAACTAGGTAGTATGCACAGAAAAAAACCAAGTCACATTTCACTTAACCAACATTAACAGTCTAAAATGTTAATTCAATTCATATGTGAAAAAATTGCTGATTTTCTCCTTTGTTTTCCCAAATGATATATATAAATTCCGACTTTTCAATAATTTTTAAATATAATTTTCTAGCTTTCCTCTTACAGAAGATTTATTACTGTCTACTTAATATTCACTTAGAATTCAAAAGCCAGCTATCAACATAGAATACATATTTCTAAGCCTTTCAGCTCTTAACAATGACTATAAATAAAATCTGAAATGTCTGTAATCCAGGTAATTGAGAGGTTTTGGCATCGTGACATACTAAGACTACTATGGTCTGACTGGATTTGGTAGGAAGTTTTCCAAAGAAAGAGCCCAAGGAGTTTAGGAATGTTTAAAATGCACTGTTAGCCAACTGAAATAAGGTATAATCAATATATTCTGGATAAATGTATTTTACAGAAATGCAGTCTACAGTTCTTTTCCCAGTGAAGATTCTACCTGACATTTGTTCTACTACCTCTTTCTTTTTAGCCAGAAAGTAAGTAGTGAGTGTAACTACGATGGATATACACTTGCTACAAAGCTTAAGAGATAAAGAATAAGCAAGAACATAAAACTTCTACCAATCGTATGCTGCTGCAATCAGCTGGCAATTAAAGAAATTATTAACTGTGATCTTACTGGAAGGATCTACCAGTCTACACTTTACATTTACCTAGGAGTTACAGGGTTGAATTTTTCTTCCCTTTCTCCTTCCTTTGACTGGACTAAAGGATTTTCAATTGTAACTGAAATAAAACATTGACAAGTTATGTTTAAAAACTGCAAACAGATACATATAAAGAGAAGTAGCTTTAAAAATGGTTGCTTCCCAGGTCGGATATGGAAAATAACAGATACGTGGTACAACTACTGTTAAATGCTTTCATACTGAAAACAGTGTCTGTCCAGACAGCTCACATTATAGCCAAAGTCCCAAAGGAGTCCTCAAGACATTTAATGGAAATAAAATGACTAAGCGTTCTTGTGTGCATACTTTTCATAGGCACGAGTTTCATCCGAACATTCTGATGCAGCAATCGTGGGCAGCAGAGGATTTTAATAACTTAATATACAAGCACAGACTGTAAATAAATATGTTGCTGTTGTGTTTTAATGGACAATCATAGTAATACCTAAAAGTAATGAAGACAAAAATAAAAAACTGAACTACTTTACAGAGTTTATTTTTCATAATTTGTAAGATCTAAATGTAATGTAAGAGTTTAGATCCATTCAACTATAGGTAAGTTCTGGGTGGCTGCATTCAGTGGATTTCTATCTGGCCTTTTTGTTTACATATTTATTGGTTTTTGAATTTAAATTCTAGAGATTTTATTCCCTTCCTCTATATACTTAACTGAACAATTTGTTTCCAATTAGACTGTTTTCCAAGCCCTCAGAGAAAAATATAGTAAAACCACAAACACATAACACTGAATTACTGGGGAAAAAAATACACATTCAAACAGAGACATTAAGAAAAAAAAATTCCAACTTACCACAGTCACCAACTCTAAAGCTTTCTGAAAGTGATCTAATATACTCTTCTCTGCCCCAACAACTAACATTTATAAAATAAGTTGGTGAATCACGAATAGTGAAACCGAAGGTGTATCTTTCAGACCCAATGTCTGCAAAACCAAACAGCACTATTAGCATTCAGTAGCACACCTTAGATTCAATCAAGAACATGTGTATAAAATCTGTGGTGGGAGGTTTGGCTAGATTTTGTCATTAAGAACTGCCATCCGCAATCTGGTGAGTACCACTAGAGGTCAGCAGACTTTTTGGTAAACACATCGGTGTTCATGGATGGGGACAGCTACAATTCCTAAATTGGCTGTACCCCTAACATGCCACCCACCCACACGTATCACTTAAACACAGGCAGCACCATATAAGCTTACAAATTAAAGAACTGTACAGTACAGCATTCAAAGCAGTCATCCTACCCAAACACATTAACAAAGGTAACTCATAAATAAGCGTATGTGCTAGCAAAAATAGTCTAGGCAGGCAGTTTTTAGAGGGCTGTGCCCATGTATGAGAAGACCGAGATGACATACACGGCTGCAGATTACAGGCAGTATTACAGTTCAGATAGTACTAAGGGGTCTAACTGATTAAAACAAAGGGTTTCCAGCCCTATAGAAGTTCATGATTAAGTGAGAGTAAGAAACGCTGCACTCCCTTTTCCCTCACAGCTAATTAACAAGCTTTCCATGGATCATACAGCAGCCTGCAACATGTTATTTTCAAATTATCGGTAACAACTGTGGAGCCATCTGCATACAGGGAGCGCAACCTGGCTGTAGTTCCATGGAGGCATCCACGTGAACCACCCCATTTCCCAGCTATGTAGAATTGCTTCTCATGAGGATGACTTCCCTCCAAAAATTCACCAAGAGCAGGCTCAGTGATGCCAATACCAACAGCATAACTGAGCCCTTCACACAGAGCTGGAACGACTGTGGCTGGAGGTGCTTCCTAGCACTGTGTTGTCTCTAATCTGTAGGTACATGATCTCAGTTTCCAATGAACAGTGTATTAACAATGTACCATTCCCATTTTTTCTTGAGAAATACTAATTTGGTGCTACCCAGACCAGAAATTACTCATTTCACTCAAGACATCTCCTTAACATTTCTAAGACAGAATGAATATGAAGAATTGACTCCAGCAGTATTTATAGTACTAGCGTGTTCAAATTGGTACCATCTTCTTCAGACGCTGAAATACTTCCATGCTGGAATTTTTTAAACTGAATTTTAACTGATAAGGTTTACCCAAACTAATGCTGCTCTCTCTTCTTGTTTCCCATCCCCCACAGTTTTTTTTTTTAATTTCTATTCCATACACTTTACACTAAGAGGTCTGTTTACCATTTACATATCGATTTCAGTCATACATGCCAAATTATACCACATAAGAAAATGAAGTAAAAACAGTTAAAAAAAAGACTCTACTTTTTCTGTCTGGAAAGCCTCTGACATCTGTTTTCCCAATAACCACACCGATTACATTCTAAAAAATAAAAAGATTATAGAATACAAGTATTAAACACAGATGTATACGATGAATTAGATTTCATGGACTTGTACTCTACTGATGATAATAAACATATTTCTGACTGGTAATCATTTTAATCTATTTATTCCACATTACCATATGAACTAAGGACTACAACATAAACATACAATTTTACTTTAAAAAATGTGACTGAAAATATTAAAAGAAATACATCTGTTTCTGTTTGTAAAGACAATGAGAGGACAAAAGTTCAACCCAAAACATTTATAATTTTGTCTGTTTACAGCATCCTCTCCTCAGGTAGGTAGTGATGTTGTTGTTGATGTAGAATAATATATAATATGTATTATAATATATATCTATGTGGTATTAAAAAAAAAAAGTATCTCCTCAGCATGAGAGAAGAGCACAGCAGTACTAGTTTGGGAATTTAAGAGGTAAGCAATGCAAGCAGTATGGTAACAAAGACTGGAAGGGTGACTGTCACTGCAACACGGCAGAAAGACAGAGGACGGTAAGGGACAGTTTAGCAATTTAATAATCAACACATGCTGAATTTTCTATCTGTTCACAAAGCAGTACAACCTGACCGACTCCACTACAACTGTACAGTATCTGTACGTGCTCAAAAATTAGGTCTCACGTTCCCAGTTTACTCTGAATCACTAGATGGAGCAAGGTAGCTGTGTTATCCTACACTGATGGACATAAACTCGTTAGAAGGATGGATGTGGAAATAGTGTAACATCTTCCAAAGTTCTTCCAGTCTTTTTATCATAGAGTATTTTCTATCTATCCACAATATGTAATGAATTAGTATTTTTTCTATTTTTACTTTTGCTTCTTTAAAAAAAATAATAAATGAAATCAAACTACAACATACCCTGTATCTCACCACTGGTGTGAAGAACTGACATTTAGGATGACTTTTTACATAAACTATGCTGATGTAGAACTACAGTTTACAAAAGAGATCTCCACTATCCCTGCTGCAAATGTATTCATTATTCTTATATTAGTAGTAGGGCTGCACAGCAAGCTGGCAGAAGGAAGTGATCTGGCTGAAAACTATGGGGGGAGAAAGGGGTTTAAGAACTTTCAGAGATCATTTCCTTGATCGACTTTATTGTGCAACTACACAAGCATTAGTTTCACCCGAAGAGGAGGAGTGAAACATGCCAGCCACAAGGGAATGGGCTGCACTGCCTTTTTTGGCAGAGCATTGCTTAAGACTGCTCAACCAAATCATGAGACTACAGCATTACAACACTGCAAGCTTCGTAGACTTTTAAAAAAGTCTTTTTCACTTTTAAAAAATAAACTCCAAAGTAAAAAACTATGACATTTCGGTACTTTGAATGCAAAGAGGTCAGCTATTTTAGACTGGTCAGTATGTGTTTAGGAGGTTATCACCAGATACTGGTGAGTTATTGTAAAGAAGGTTGCTGTGTTTTTTTATTATTATTAACATCTGCTAATTGCAATACTCAAAATTAGTTTTATTTGTAAAATAAAATCTTTTAACAATCTAAGTGAACCAGTTTATTGTGAGTAACTGTGAGTGACGGATTACTTGTGCTGGAGACCAGGAGTTCATAAAAAGTTGGAAAAAAACATGTGATTTCTCCTTCATATGTTTAAAATAAATGAGGAAAAAAAATGGTAATCTGTGCCCCTCTAAACAAAAGCTGTGACAACAGGAAAACTTGTTTTCAGCTCCTCACAATGCATCAGGTTTTCCATGGGGGATACAGCTCTGCAAACGTGCATCTACTTTTCCCTGTGTGGAGAGATGCAGCTGTAGCAGGGCACTGCAGCTCAGCTGGTAGTGCATCCATGTGGAAATGCAACTTCTCTGTTCTGTTCTCCAGGCACCAACTCCCAGCAGCACCAAACATTTAAAGACACGTTATCACTGGTGGGCTACAGAGAGTGATGGGTGGGAAATAATGAAGAGAGAGCTAAGTAGCCTTCTCCCTCTTGTATTAAAACAATCTTGGATACCAAAGAATGAAAAACTGGGTCCTCGGACTTTCTATTTTTAATTCAATCATCTAAAACCCAAAGGAGAAAAACATTGAGTTACACTGCACACCTTTTTGTTCAACTCTTACTAGTGAATACAAAACTCTGCTGTTTGCTAAGTTCACTTTTCGGTTCATCCTACTCTCTCGTACTCCCCCAAGCAAAGATCTTAGCTCCTTAATAGCCTGACAAGCACAAAACCTGCTTTTTGTTCTAAAGAAACAGAAACAAACCCATTTCATGTGTAATTGTGAGATTTTTTATCTAGTTAAAGGACCATACCATTCAACAAGACTTTTGTTTGAATAATTAAGGACTACATTATTTAGTGGGATTGAGCACACAAGCAAAAATTGCAGGACCAGGCCTTATGTTCATAGCTTGTTGTAAAAGACTATTGTAGGTTACAGATGTATTGTGACTCCATAATGCTGACTCTGAACATGCCTTTACTAATTCAGCATCCATTTAAAACATTACAAAGAAACCTCTGATACTTTCAGACATTGAATTGTCCAGTCAATATCTGTAGTTGTAGTATCCACATATTATGGACAACAACAGCATCAATTTTCATTTTCCTGGTTTATGCACAAAGAAAGTAGGGTACTTTATATCTAACAATTATACTAATGCTATTAGTATCTAAATACATGTCAATTACATAATTTTGCTGAAATGTAATACAGCCATATACAATTTCACTTGAGAACAAAAGTACTATGTCACTGGGACTTACAGGACGAGCAAGATTTGGGTGCAGATCTGAAAGTGCAACAAAGTCCTGTGTTGAACTGTAATAAGCCATTTATCTGTAATTTGAGAAAATTAATTTAGATTTTAAAAAGATCTAAACAAATCACTTAAAACTATTCATAAGGAGAACAACAAGCAATTTTTATCAAATGTTTTGACCCAAATAGCATGTCTTCAATAAAAGCATTTCAAGCCATCTAAATTAGAAAATTCTTTATTATTTGTATTCAGTTATGTAATAGTCATGAGCTTTACTATGTTATCTGTGCTTCTCAAACAAGTGCTTGGTTGGTTGGTAGCTGTTGTTTCTGTAAAGCATTCAATAACTCCATTAGCACAGGCCTTGAAGAAATATTTACTCTCCTTCTCCAGTCTGGGAAAAAGATACTCCAAATTTGCTATATAAAAACTACTTAAGTGTGGCTCTCAAACCTGCTCCCATCTCAATACGTGGAAGAATGTATGTACACTTACTAGGAAAGTCAACTATCCCTCCGAGGCACGTCAATATCCTTGTCTCAGTTAAATATTGTTAAATGATGTACCTCACACCACAACTGAATCAGGTGAGAGACAACAACACATGGATCAAAGCACTAGCAGAGAGGCTATTAAAGATTTAAAGTGCTCCAGGCCCCGAACAGGGAAGAGCACTATCCAGTTGTACCGGTCGTTTATCCTCTCCTCAGAGGCACAAGCTCAGCTCCTGTTGTCAGCGGAGGGAACCTGCTCTTCGCGCCTGCTCAGCACCACCCAGGATCAGACCCTCTTCTGAGGAAAAGGAGAAGACAGAAGACAATATTTAAAACCACTGAAACCTTAAGCACTGTCATGCCATCCCAAACCGGTGTCTGGCAGCAGGCACCCTCAAAGCCTGACACCACAGAGATTTTTCTCACCGCCGTCCCTCCAGCTGCCGAGAGGGAAATGGGACCAGGAGGGGACTGAGACACAAAATGGCGGCGGGCGCCATGGGCGGGAAAAGGCCTTCGTGCCCCTCCATGTGTGACCGAGCCTAACCAGCCCCGGGCCTCAGGGAACAGCTGCCAAAAACAAACAAACAAAACAAAACTGAGAAATTTGAAGTCTCTGGGTCAATGCTTTAACCTGCCTGAGCAGTGGTGAGCAGCCTGGAGCCACCAGCCTGGAGGACAGCACCATCACATTCAATTTCAGTCAGAGAGCTTGGCTGAGGGTGCAGAACTTGCATTTCACTTCACAGAATTATTTATAAATGTTCTTATTTGCAGGACTGGACCTGGTCCACCTCCAATCCATAGCTGCAGTTCTAGCTGTAGCAAAGGGTGCTCTTACCAAGCTCCTGGAGTGCATGAAGCTGATGAGGCCCAGGAGTCAAAAGTCAGCCTCATTCTGCCACAGTTATAAATGCAAAAGATACCAGCAAACCCCAGTAAATTTCAGAAAGCTTTGGAGAAATGGTTCCCTATCGCTTTTTTTTATCTTTTTTTTTTTTTTTCCTTTTTTTGTGGTAGCTCCAGGAGAAAAAAAATGTAGCCTGCATTTCATAAATGAATTGAAATTTATGTTTTAAGACATTATTTGTATTGATTTGCACACAGCATTCTTGGGTTTTCAGGCCATGCAGAGGACTGAAGTGGGCCATTTTGTCCATTTATATTGCATTATAAATTTTTTTAATCGATACTCTTCACTTCTGTGTCATAAAAAATTCTACTCCTGATCAGTAATTTTATGACCTCAAGGTCATAGCTATTGAAGTTTTTAGTGTAGCCTGACAAATTCTCTGTGTTGGTTCTGTATTACAGGATCTTTCATTTCTTCAATTAAACAGCTGAAAAAGGATACCACCTGTGCTCTCATATTTATTGTGTCACTAAAGTCCATGATAATTACACCATGCTGATGACAAATGGCATGACAGAAAACTGACAGCCTGGGTGCTCAGGTTTTTTAGGTCGCATTTTATACAGTATGATCTATAGATCTAACTTTGTTCCATAGGTTTGAAGTCTCCAGAAAAGAGAAAGAACACGTGACCACGGGCCATTTTTCTGTTAATTTCATTGTTTTCACTACCTCAAGCTAATGAACTAACAGCAGATAACAAATATGGTGATGGGACCCTAATCAAGTGGGAAGGAGAACTTGTACGCTAGCTGGAAAATGCTGCTGGAGGTATATGCCTCATTCTTACCACCATGACTGCAAGGCAAAATACACACAAAAAAAAATATCTGAAATGAGATCTGCAGGGTCTGCACTGCTGCTGAGGGTGATCAAGGCAGAATCATGCCCTGCAGACTTATGGGCATTGGATTTGTCCAGCATACCAGCAAGGTTTGGGTGGGATGTGAGCACCCACTTTGCTAAACCGAGCAGGGATTCTGCACCACTGCCCTGGCATGGGCACCACTTTCCTTAGGTTTTGTCCCCTTGAGTTGCTTTTCTCCCACAGGCACAAAGGGCAGGTGAAACCCGAGGCGGCTGGTGCTCCCAGCCCAGGGCTGAGGCTTTGTTTGGTCTCAAAGCCACTAGAACAAGGATGCTGTTGTGCACTGCTCCTCTGCACCCCTACAGCCTCCGGAGATGGTTAACAAACATGTGCTTTTGCCTTGTGGTCTAGTCCCATTCCCTGCTCTCATTTTCAGCACACCTACATTTTGAAAAAAGGCTGTAATTTACTTTCCCATGGTAGCTCCTGCTAAGAAGACATTCTCAGGTGTATCTAGATGCAAGAAGCATCACAAAGGGGTGCACCCATCCAGCCACAGGCACAAAGCTGCCGGGGGAGTGGATGTGAGAACAGAAAGTTTCCCTGGAAGACATGATTTGGTGCTGAATTTCTAACTTGCAACTACGGAGACAAGAATACATTTAATTGATGTACCTGTCTCACAGTGATTCTGACTTCTGCCATTTGTCTGGCACATGTCACAATAGGGGACAGTCAGCAATTTGGACTCCTGTAGGTTACTAACAACATCTAACAACTAACATCTAACAACTAACATCTTTCTGGTACTAATAATAAACAAATATCTTCTAACCTGAACATATCTCACTAATATGCAATATTAGCAGCTTCTCCAAGTTAGGAATTTTTTAACAGAAACACTGAAGAGCACTTACAAAAACAAAAGTTACTCAGCTTTACTCAAGCTTTCCTCCTCAATTGACCTCAAAGTGGTCTTATAAAAGATATTCAGCATCATTATGTCCATTTGACAGCTGGAGAAACAGAGGCCAGGAGCAGTTTCCTGAGGGCCAGGTATCACACGAGGACCCCTAGGCACATCCAGCCCAGTACAAGCACCAGCCCCTGCAGGAGGGTACCAATACAAAATTAGTATTTTTCTGATGTAGAGCTTGATCCCTGAGTGATTTCAGCTCTCCAGCACTTCAGCAGCACTCAGCACTCTGACGGATTCAATCTGTGATTAGCAAAGACTTCCCATGCACAGCTGCAAATTGAATGGTCCCTGCTAATTAGGCCTTCATGAATGGATTTATTTAAGTTATGCTCATTGGCATGGTCAAGGAGAGCAAATGCCATTTTGTAATTCACTTAGCGATTTGTTATTTGATGATCAGTACTGTTTGCATGTAGGAGAAGCTGTCTCTGTCCAGCAATATGAGAGACATCTCTGAAATTATCTTCAAAAAGATTTTCAAAGCTTGAACATATCAAAATATTTGCTCTGCAAGTTTTATACTGCCCACAGTTTTTACAGAGTGGGCTCATTTAACGTTTATACACGCTAAGGACAAATAGAATCTGTAAGATGAAAAGGGCAGACCCGTAATTTTATGTAATTGGCCTGACTGAATGCATTAAAAGCATCAAATTATTAAAGGTATTCTCTCTTCAGGCTTTAGCTGATACCTGAACTGGATGAGAACAGAGATGCTGATGAAGTAATGATGGACATCTTTAGCAGAAGTAGTGCAGGTGCTGATGCAGCCAACAGGTGCTCAGTGTGCTGAGGGATATTTAATCTAAATTTCTCTCCATCACTGCAGTGAGTCTTTGTTCCTCTCTTGCCTTGCCTTGCATTCCCCCTGTCCTGGTCTTAAGCACTGGACTAATCCCAGCAGTGATCCAGTGAGATTTCCTCACTCTGAAGAGAGCTGCAACCTCACACAGCCCAGGAAAATGCAGCAACCTGGCACTTTATTTAAAAAATAATAATAAGTGTGAATCATGGCTGGTTTCAGTATAATCTGTGCTGCTTTTAGCTGCTTTGGTCGAGGGAAGACACCAAGACCTGAGGTTGGTGCATCTGTGCAGCAACAGAGTTTGAGCGCAGCTTGTGTGCATGTGTGAGCAATGGAGCCCTACATCTCAAAGGCTTGGAGCAGGGGTGCTGATGGCTCTCTTCTGCCCTACTGCTGACAAAGAAGGAAAAAAGCCATCTTGAAGGTGTGAAGCTATTTGGGACATGTAAGTGTTACCCTTTCCAGCTGTCTGGGAAGGACAGTTTTGAAACAACAGATGCTAGCAAGACATCTCCTTGTTCTCTCTGGTGAATTCACACGAAACTCCTTGAAACAAGATCCAGCTTTCCGCTTGGGCAGGGAGTGAACAGCATTTGAAGGGCCTGAGAGCAGCGAGGTCCGTGCTGGCAGATGGCAGCAGGGCTCACCCTGCAAAGTCAGACCCAGATGCTTGCTCACCAGCAACCTCAGTTCATAACCAAAACACGCAGTGAAACCTACTCACATCAAGTGACCATTGCAGAATTTTAGAGAAAAAAGAAATAGAATTTAAGACCTTCTGGATAATCACTGTGTAGCTGGTATATTTTCAGCAGTTTGCAAATAAACATATCTCAGAACTAATCCTTCTGTGCCTTTGCTATTCCAAAAAGCCCAAATAAGGTGTCCGTATAGGAATTCACTGTTTGAAAACACTGGCACATAGTTTTCTTTACTTCTTTGTCCACACAATATTCTACCTTGCTTTTCTGCAGATCGGGCTTTAACTGCTGAGAACTTTTGAGTAATCACTCTGCTCTTTAGCTTACCTAGAAGTGCTTCTTTTTGGAGCCTCCGAGCAGTGTGAGAGCACCCAGACTACAGAGGATAACTTCCCCCTTGCATAATTCCAAATAAATAAGTGAGGTCAGTGAAATTACTTGGATTTTCATCACTTTCCTCAAGACCAGAACTTCCTCCTCCCTCTATGAGCAAAAAAGCAATGAATATTTTCCAACAAAATGCTATGAATTCAAAAATACAACAATTAAAAATAGTTTTAGTGACAGCTCCCTGACATTGGGGAAGAATGCTCTGGGAGGAAAAAAAGAAGATATTTAGCATTGGTTGGCTGCCATTCAAACATTTTCAGCTATTGAAATCAATGAACCAAACCCAAATAAATTATATCTGGATTTCAGTTTGAGACACATGATACTCAACAATACCAATTAGACCATACGGGATGGGAGTCTTCCAGCAACAAATGTGGGGGAAAACCCTTCCAAACTTCAGCTGCTTCAGTTTCCAACCAAGTGTAAAACTCAATCCTTTTCACAATGCATGAGCAGTTCATAAGGAAGAAAATTTAGGATGTAAATCTCAGAGACAGATGGGGATGGCTGTAAGAGAAAACTGGAATCATAGAGTAAATAACATTTTTTCCCCCCACCACAGAATTCAGTGAACAGAACATCAGTGAAATGCAAACGATCTGTCCAAGCTAAACTTTCCAGCAAAAATATACCTTTGATCTCCTGGCTGAGTGCTTGGCCCCGGCACCAGTGGCATGGCTCCCACTGCCTCTGAGGGCCAGGACTGCATCCAGCCCGTTCCTATAGGTAATGGTGTGTCAACATTTCCACGGTACGCCTGGCTGCCTGTCAGCCAGCTAGTTAGAAAATTCCTGCATCCCGACGCTGACATTTTCAGTTTTCATTTGCTAGAAAAACAAAAACTCCCCCAAAGCCTTTCCAGAATGCAGAGATACAAGACCTGATCAAAACAGGACTTTATCAAGAAATTTTCCATAAAGAAAACGAACACTAGAGGTCAACCTAACAACTTGTCCCGGAAATATATATCCCTGGAATAAAATATTACAGACTTCTTCTGTATACTGTACACCTCTCTAACTACATCCAGATTCACTGGCTTGGCAAGGCACTTCATATCTAACAAGAGTTTATTCTATTCTTTTGAATTTGTTCTCGTCTTGCTGTACATTAGTATTTCCTTTTCTGGAGCTTGCCTGTATGATCGCTGTCCCAATTCACATGGCTCACTAATGTACTTAACTACCCGTTTATGAAATGAAAGGGGAAATTGGCACTTGTGTGCGTAAATACTGGAGGCCAAATGTGTCCCTGCTGCAGCTCCACTGCAGAGGGTTGAGCTGGATTGGAGATGAGCGCAGAGACAAAGGGGCAGCCATCCCCACGTGGATGAAACCCATCTCACTGGTCCTGGGGTCTGCTGGATAAAGCCACAGCCTCAGCAGCAGCAGCAGGGACCTTGTGAAAAATTGGGTTGGATGTGAGCAAGGAGTTTGTGGCTTTCAGCGTTCAGTTCTTTTTCAGTTCAGGCCAGGCATCTTCCTCCCTCTTCCCTGCTCCACGTAAGAGAAATAACATGTAGAAATAACATGTAGCCCTGCCAGCCTGCTCCAGCTTCCCACCGCAGCCTGCCATTGCAAATCCCCCGCTCCCCTCTTGTTGGGCTCCTTTCTCAGCCAAACTCAATGGGGACACCAACGTGGAGGCTACCTCCACCGAGGAAGCTAGGGGACATTTAAGACTTAAAAAAACAAGTCCAATGGAAGCGTGGATCCAGCAAGGAGTGTGCTAAAGCAAAAAATTTCTCCCAGGGAGTCACTGGGACCGCTGGTGTGCTTTGCACTAAGCACATATGTGAGTGCTTTGCTGAACCGTGGCCAAGCGCAGTTCTTCTTTATGACTGCGGGCCAGATCCTGTAGCACTGAGTAACGCCGATGAGTAACATTCATTCACACAAGTGGTCTCTGTGGGGAAGGGCTGCCAAGTCCTGGCCCTGTATGATTTTCTCTTTAGCAAGCAGCCAGAGCAGAGCTCCATATGGCAACGCCAGTTCCTCACTCAGCAGCTTGCCTGCTGCCAGCTCCGTGGTGGAAACAGCCCAGTGAGGCAGAAATGTTCCAGCTCAACCTTCATGCTACAATTACCTTTAAAAAACTGCCAGATAAATTCCTTAAAATTCTTCCAGGGAGTTTCTTCCTGATGCAGCTCTGTGTACGACCATGACCAGTGATGCTCTCATGGGCAGCACCCGAGCTCTTTTTGGGGGAAGGTATCTCCCAGGGCTTGTCCACAGGGTCTCAGCTCTCAGCACCCAGCTTCTTGGTGGCCCTGAGGCTGCTGCAGATGTGCTGGGTTAGCAGGACAGGACTCTTATACTCCTCTTCAACATGACCCTAATGTGGAGCTCCAAGAGAGCCAAAATTGGGCAGAGCTGAATGGGAAACCTCCCCCCTCGTTCATCTCACCTGCAGCATACTCCCAGAAGCTGCAGGGCTCTGGCACCTTGCCTCTGGAGCTGCTCTGGTCAAATGCTGCCCTTCCCCAGCACCTCTGAGTGCCCACAGGGGAGATGCCCAACTTGGCCAGCCCTGGTGCAGCAAGGACAACATCCAGCCAACCTCTGCTCCCTGCCTCTTGGGGGGGGCACGTGAAAAACATCCACCTGGGAGCATCTGCAGCCCCACATGGGGTGCACCCTGAGGCTCTTTCTGAGGGCTGACAGCAGCCACAGCAACCAGCTGCTTCCCACTGCAGAGACACGTCCCTCACCAGCCCCAACACCTGCTGCACCAGCCACAGGGACCCTCCATGTGCTGTGGGAACCCTGCCCGAGCCCCCCGGCACCGTGGAGACCCTGCAGTAGGAAGCAACAGCCACCCACCCAGGAACCCACACACATCCCAGGTTCTCCCCAGCCTTCACCAGCCCTGGTCCAAGAGCCACGCATGCGATCACTGGTGAAGGTCCTGAACAAGGACTGACATTTCGTGAAGGTCTCCAATGACACTGGGCAGAGTGCTGAGGAGACGGACCTGCCAGAAATGATCAGCAGCACTCAGAGGGGAGCAGGGCTCCAGTGTCCCTCATCACCAGCAGCCGCTCCCAGTCACCTCCAGCACATCCCTCAGTGCCATCGTCCTCCTTGTGGGGTCTTGGCACACAGCAGGGCTAGGGGCAAAAAAAAAAAAAAACAGCAATACCCAAGCACAGTGGGCTTCACCCAGGCAGGATCAGGCCCCACCAAGGCCAGCAGCAAGGCTGGGTAACACTTACAGAGCCTCTCTGCATCACTGCACCCTCAGCCTCTGTAGCGTGTGCTGTTACTGCCAAATCAATACGTGAGACTTCTTGGTAAATAATTGTGTCAGTGGGATGTTAATGGTGCACAGTGCTCGTGGTGTCAAGACTTTTTTTTTTTTTGTCAGCAAAGCAAAGTCATTCATTTTTCTCCCCCTTCCCCCTCCCCGAGCCTTCCGAAACGCACAAAATGGGCTCCAGACCCACCTCCTACAAGGAAATGAGAACCAGCCCCGGAGGATCACCCAGCAAGAAGCCTCTGTTCGGAGATCTGACGCCTCTTCAAAGCTGGGGGAGCAAATGTGCTCCTACCTCCGCTGATTTATGAAGAACGTCTGCGTCACCGATGCAGGGGAAACGCTTAAACGCTACCAGAGGGACGGGGAGCCGGGCGCTCGCGGCCTGTGCTTGGGGGCTGCCCATAGCCCAACTATTTATTATGCTTTGTTTCCATATAATTAGCTCTATATTACATTTGGGGAGGAAAACAAACAGCCTGGTGGCTGCGGCACATGCTGCTGGGTTCTGTGCCCTCTAACAAAACAAACACTGGTGTGCCACAGCCGGAGCAGCACGATGGCAGGCGGGACGTGCCAAAGGCACACAGCAGCAGCCAGCCCAGGTCCCAACGTGTGAGGGGACGCGGGGAAAGCAGGTGGCTCTCCCCTGCTGGCAGGAGATGCCCGGTATTGCCTCTGCCAAGGGGAAGCCAGCACACGGCTCTGCAGCCTGCCCACAATCAGCTGGAAAGGTTTGGATAAACAGGGACAGAGCCCAGCGGTGCTGCGCAAAGCTGCTCCTCCTCCCTTCCCTGTGTTGGGGTGCAAATTGCATTGTTTGTTTCTAATTTCTGCTGATTCCCTGGCATTATTTATGCTCTTGAAATACAGCAGTGTATAGTACATGCAGGCACAAGCATAGCACTTCATTCATGAAATACATCCCACTACCTATGCTAATTATCAATCGGAGCAGTAAATAACTCCAACAGGCACAATTTTCCGAATGAGTAGAGGACGTGGCTGAAGGCTGCCCATATGCCAGGGCTGGCAGGGTTGCACCAGCAGGGCTGGTGGAGTAGTTCCTGAAATGCTCTCTTTTCACACAAAACAAAGCCAAGAGGGCCAGTGCAGCCCCAGGTGGGTGGCAGTGACAGCTGTGCCCTGCGCTGGCACAGGGCTTCCAGCCAGCCCGGCTAGTGCTAGATGGACATCCATGGGGAAACAGGATGCAGCCTGTCCTGGGATGCTCCCAATTAATGCCAGAAGGAAAGGGACAGCCAAAAGGTAACCACTCTGTCCTGTCCAAGGGACACAGCCACACCAGGAGCTGGTTCCCACAGCACCTCACACTCCAGGAGAGCCCAGAGGCCACTGCAAGAAATAAAGGGCCTCTATAAGAATTCTATTTTATTTTTTTGATTTGATCATGCTGGAGAAGAGGAAGGCAGTACATAACATCCCTGTGTAGAAGCAGTTGCTTGATTAGCATAGTTAATGCCTCTGGAATTTATTCAATGTCTGAATTCTTGCACTCTTTCCAGGGGAAAAGCAACAGGGAAATCTGCATAATGCTGTCCATGCAGAACTGTGCCTCAGCTGTCCCAAGGATTTCCCTGGAAGCCCTCTCTACCCTCCAGCAAGAAAAGGGACCCAGGAAAGCCAAGCGCTAGGCTGGATAGATTTAGGGTTGCTAGACTGAGCCTCATTTATCTTGGCTCAAAGGTGAAGCAGCACCACCCTCAAGGACAAAAGCTTACCAAGCAAAGTAGGAAGATCTGAAGCAGACACTGACCTGGTCTCAGTCACAGAGCTGCACCAAGCCAAGCGAGGTTGATTTATGGCAGCAAGAAGGCAGTTTCCTATGCTCAAATTCATGCCCAGCTCCTGCCACCACCGGAGCTGCCTGTGCTGGGTAGAGCCTGTCCTGCTAACACCACCTCTCCTGACAGCTCGGGGCTGCCAGCAGCCCAGCACAGAGCTGAGATGTGACGCCCATGCTCTGCCTCCACAGGAGGCTCACACCAGCACTTTGTACTGCTGATTTCAGCATCCTGCCTCGTTGGCAGCCTCGAGAGTCCCAAGGTAAAATAAAGACCCTCGGGAGGGGTCGTGCTGCAGCAGACAGTCCCCAGCCCTTCACCAGGGGGCTGATCCCATCCCGATCACAGCTCCAACCAGCAACTGCAGCAGGATAGGGGCAGCCATGCAAACCTGTCCCCCCCCTGCTCTCCCAGTCCCCCCAGTGTTGCTGTCAGCTCTGGCTGTGCTCATCTGGGTTCATTTCGGGGCAGTGTGTGTGAGCAGGGTGGTACAGAGCGTGAAACAACAGAGTGCTTTCAGCAGCTCTAACATTCACCCTGAGGCGATAGTGATACCCAGGCAGCCTCTCACCAGGGCTGGGCTCCTTCCAGTTTAGCTGGTCCCTGTTGCAGAGGGCTGAGCACGGGCTGAGGCACTGAGGAGGCCAAAGTGGGAGCCACAGGAAGCACAAACCCATGGCCTCAGGGGGTTAAAGCCCAGGAGTGTGGTGGCAGGATGCCCCGCAGCACCCAGCACTGCCAGATATCACCGCATCCAGACAAATCCCCAATTCGTGCTGCTGCCTGCACACACCAAAGCTCTTTGCCTCCCCAGGGATCCCCCAAATATCCTCTCCTGCTCCGAGAGGGAGGCAGACAGCAGCAGATCCACCACCCCCCTTCCCAAGGGAATCTCAAACTCAACACCTGCCCATTTCCACCACTCAGAAACCTTTCCCATCCCCGAGGAGCTGCAACAACCCCAGCCTCCTGCAGAGCCCCTGCTGCCAGGGATGCTCCTGTGCACCCGGGGCAGGCGGAGACCAGCACCCGCTGCTCTCCCCAGCCCTGCAGATAGCCAGCGGAGCCTCTTCACCTTGGCTCCCTCCCCAGCCATGAGCTATTTGCCAAGCCCTGACTTGGATCTAGCGATAGACTTTTGTGCTCTGGCTCGTAGATCCCGAAAACAAGAGCTTTAATCATTGCTTGCTTTTATGTGCCGAGAGCCAAAATTGTCTTGTTAAATACAGTAAGCGATCAGTGCTCGCAGTAAAGAACATTTCAATGACGGCCTGTGTGGGTAATTATTTCAGGCTTGCCTTTCTTCCCCTCTTGAGAAAAATTACGGAATGTGGAAATTATTGCGAAGCCTCTCTGGACCTCGAGCCTGTTCTGCTGTCTGCAGGCGCTCACTCCAGGCAGCTGCAGCGACGTCTGTGTGCCTGGCCGGGCACGCTCCTGCTCGCTGCTGGGCACAGGAATCGGTCCCTGGGCATCTGGCACCAGGATCGTGTCCCCTGCCAGCAGCTACAAGAGGGGCCTTGAGCTCAGATAGGTCTAAATGACCCCAATTGTCCTAGAGGCAACAGGAGGCTCTGCTGTACCAGCCTTGTCCTGCCTTGTGCCCAAGCTCAGCACATCAGCACAGCCCAGAAAACATTGGTTTATTGTTTTTTTGTTTTTTGTTTTTTTTTTTTTTCCTACCGCTGTATCCCTGAGCAGCCTTCAAGCCATGCTTGGGAACCCTTGTCTCACCCTTTCCTCCCAGCGCTTCTCTTTCAGTCCCGTTTAACATTACGGTATCAAAGTTTCCTCTTAGCTTTTGCTGTGATTTTTTCCAAAGATTAAGCAGCACAGAGGAAGCTGGGGGCAGCCCTGGCACAAACGATGTCACTGGAGCCGGCTTGGACCAGAAGTGCTGCAGTGAGGCCAGGGCATGCAGCAGCCACGGGGAAGAGGAGGAGGATGGTGCTCAGCTGTCCCCTTGCTCAGCCCCAGCCTTGATCAAGGGACTATTGTGGAGCTTGGAGAACAAACCACAGCAAAGGGGCTGTTTTGTGGAAAGTTCCTTTTTCCAGCATTCTGATCAAAATATCCCTGGCTGGGTGGTGCAGGGGGGCTGCATTGCTTCCCACTCTGCAACCCCAGCCCTGGGGAGTCGCAGCATGAACACCTCTGTGCAGGTTCAGGTGCGAAACAACCTCCCCCCAGCTGGCAGGTGGGCAAAAAATTCATTTCTTTGAGTTTACTGCAGATGGGAGAAATGGGGCAGAGCCATTAGCTCGAGCAGGGGCCCTGTCAACAACCTGCAGACAGGCAGGGCTGAATGGCACAGCTGCATCACCCCATGGAGGGAACAGCGTGAAAACTGCAGCAGGAAGGGCCCCACAATACTTTTTTTCCCCTCTGCAACCAGACCAAGATCAGAGCAGAAGCCTTCCAGGGAGGACTCTTAACACATGGCTGCATCTCCACGTGTAAAACCTGCTGTGCTGGCAGATCCCAAGGCAGCGCAGCACCAGGTGCAAGGAGCCTGTATAGGGGGGCTGAGCACCGTCAGCAAAAGCAGATGTGCCCCGCGGTGGGCACAGCTCCACGGCACCAAGCCCAGAGCAGCTGGGCACACGGAGGCACCCTGGCTCTGCACAACGTGAGCAGCTGCACCCCAGGGGAGGCTGCAGCTCCGCAGGGCAGGATGCTGCTGGGTTTGGGGTCTTTGAGGTGATACAAAATCATCCATGGGTACAGCAGACCAGCAGGGTGTGCCCGCTGCCAGTGTTCACACACCCAAACTCACCTTGCTGGACAGGTGAGCTCCTGCTTTTCAGTTGTCAGCTGGCCCTGGTGCAGCTGGGACCTCCCTGCCTGTCCCCAAAGCCTCCCTGCAGCTCCAGGGCTGGCTCCTGCACCCACCCCAGAGCCAGACCCAGCTCTCCCAGTCCCCCCCAGCACCGCAGGCTTTGCACCCCAGGTGCGAGACCACATCCTTCCCTCCCAGCACCCACGCCCCATCCCCCTGGTGTGCTCCTCCACACCAGAGCCCTGAGTCCCTCGGGACACCACAGAAGCTGCCTTAAAGATATTTGTGTGCTCCCCATCCCTCCACCCACACACGGCCCCGCTTCTCAGCCCCGTTTGCTGGGAAGGCGTGGGGGGGGACGCGGCACCCGAGCAGAGCCAACAGGAAGGGAGGCACTCCCGAGGAGCGCTGCTTCTAAACCACTCCAATATGGCAAGGCAATGGTAACCAGCTGGGAGAACGCTTTAAAGACCCTTAATTAAAGGCTGGCTGTTGCACAAGCCCCTTTTTCCCATCCCCACAGGAGCGTTTCCCAGTTTCCCAGCCTCTCCCCCGCTGCCCTCCATCCCCTGCACTTCCCCGCTGCTGCCTGCCCGCAGCGCACTGGGGCGCTCAGCCCCTGCAGGCAAGGGAAGTTCATACCCACAGCACAAGAGGGAAAAGTGAAATATTCTGTGATTTTTTCAGGCATGGATAGAGAGGCAGAAGCTGCAAAGCTTGGACATGCCAGCCAGGTGCTGGGACCATCAGCTTCATCGCCTTGCTGTGCTCTGCACCGCTCCTCACCCCCCATGGTAAACCAAGGGAAAATGGGGCTGGATGAGGGCCTCCAGCTCCATCGCTTGCCTCTGACACCAGAATCCAGCTGCAGCATTGCTTGATGCCATGGCACGAGGCAGCCCTGATGGCTGCAGCTTCCTCACCCCTTCCCCTGCCCTGCTCTGCACCCCCAGGCAGTGGCACTGCCCGGTCCCACGCGTCCCCCTGTGCCCACACCCGTGGGAAGCGATGGGGGGTACACAACAAAGGGCTGGGGCTCATCTCCCGTGGGACAGAGCTTGCTAGAAAGGCCCCAATTTATTCCCTCTATTGACATAAATTGATGGATTAAGCTAGGCACTGGAGGGCTGTTTCTAATCAACAGCCCCCAAAGCTGTCGTGCTGCCAAGGGAAAGCGCTCAGCCTGCACGAGGGCGCAGAGCCCAGCGGGGCTGCGCCGCCTCTGGCCAGGATCTGGCCCTTCACCCACCCTGACCACTGGGGGAAAAGGGATGCCACGAGCCAGGGAGCCCATCCTCTCCCAGGGGGATGATCCCAAGCACCTAGGATGACCGGAGCATTTAAAGATGCCCCGAGATGGAGCTAAACCCATACAGGAGGAGGCCAAGACTGGCACCGCTCCTGGTTGAACACACAGGCAAGATTTAAGATCTGAGCAGAGAAGCAGCTTGCACTTTTAAAATAGCTCAAAGACAACATGTTTTACCCCAAGAAAAGCAAATAAGCCTGGTCGAGCTGGTTTCCTCCCAGCAGTGCCACCATTTACACGCCTTCCATGCTCTCTGGAGCCGTGGGGGATGCAGGGTGGGGGCTCCAGCCCTCACTTGCAGCGGGACCCCCAGACACTTGCGGTGGGGACGTGCCAGCAGCGTGCCCTGTCCCAGTTTGAACAGGAACTGATCCCAGCAGGTTGCTCCCAGATAAGTCATTTGGTTAATTATTTCAGTAAGCAACAACTTTCCTAAAAGCACTTAGCTGCCTGCTCGCTCACCTCCAGAGGGGCTGAACACAAAGGCCGCGTTTGTCTCACCCTAATTCCAATTAACCCAGTGAATAACCTCACCCACGGTCGGGGCACAGGTTGAACCAAAGCAGCCCAGCTCCCTCGGGAATGGAGGTGAGTGCCATGCTCTCTGTTTGCTTTTACACCCACGATGCTGGCTGCACCTGGCAGTGCCTGTGCCCACATGTGTGATGCAGGCTGCGTTTGCATGGCTTGGAAGCCACCGCAGGGCACGTGGTTGCAATTACAGCAGCCTCTGCCTCGGCGTGGGCATTCTCTTTTCTGTCGGGGAACATGGCATGAGTTTGTTCCATGTGTTGAGACTAAGTCAGGATGGAAAGCAGAGCAGCAGGCAGGGGAGTTGGCAGGGAAGACAGGGTGCTCTAAGGGGATGCACGGCCCTGTGAGGGCTCCCCTCTGTGCTGGGTGGGCAGATTCAGCCCTCCCTGCTCCACCTTTACTTGTATTTAAGCTCTGGTGGTCCCCAAACCCCATCACTGCCCCCATCACACACTAACAGTGCACCAGCAGCCCCGGGGAGCAGCAGGACTGCCCCACGGGACAGGCACAGCTCCTCTCACAGACCTCAGGCACAAACACGGGAAATCTCACAGGTACCCAGGCACCCAGGGGTGCTCCCTGCCCGTCACTGTGAGCAGCCACACCACCCATCCCCAGACCCTGGGGGGCACACGCAGCACCAAGCACAGCCAGCCTCCTGCCCCCCTTACCAGGGGGATCCTTCCCCGATCCAGGACAGCTCCTCTGCCCCCTGCACAGCTGGGACAGATCCTGCAGCAAGGAGGGACCCCTCAGCCTCCCACATTTATAGCCTGCAGGTGCACAGGGCCCCAGCAGCACCAGCCCCACCTGGGAACCCGGCCCCATGTGCTGCAGCGGGCAGGGAGTGGGCGGATGGGGGTGTTTTCAGGGAAAAACGTGGCTTTCCTTGTCAAAGGTTAAAAAGTGTGTTCCCAGAGCACACCGAGATGAGAAGTGTAATTGCAAATCAGCTCTTCTGGATCTCCAGACCTACACAAAGGCTGGAAAGTTTTAATTATTTCCTTGTGGAGCCTTTTTTTTTTTTTTTTTTTTCCCTCTTCTGTCCTCCTAAATTTGGAATAAAAGAAGAAGAAAAATGCGTAAATAAAAATTTTGGAAAGCTCTTGCAACCCTGCTCTTCCTGGCGCATGCAGCAGCCGGGACAGATGGGGAGGCCCAGGGCACAGGAACAGCAACGCTTTGGAGAGTTACTTTTAAAAACAAAAATTGGGTTAGAAATGGGAACTGCTTAACCGAGACTGGGAACAAAACTTCTTTTCACGCCTGGCAGCCAAGGATTCTTGTGTGGATTTCCATCCCCCTCTTGCTCTGGCACTTCCCCCATTTAAGATCCACTGGGAGCTGGTACCCAAAAGGCATTTCTGCAGCTCTGGCAGTACAGGAACTTTGCATCCTCCCCAGATTGAGCAGACACAGACCCATAGCTCAGAAATGCCTTGCCCAAGCAAGACCCAGCGGTGTGCTGGGGAGCGATAGCTGCCAGTGCGCTCCTGGGGACTCAAGCACGGACTTCCAACACCTGCCATCCTGTGGGAAAAACATCATCTTCCAAACTTCTGGATTTTTAGCAATCTGAGATAGACGTAAAGAAGGGAAAAAGTCATAAACACATCCACACGGGGCTGTTTTCCCTCCCCAGTCCACCCCAGCGCCACGCAAGGAGACATGAACACAGCTCTGCGTATAACTTTATTCCATCCCAGCCTGGCAGTGGCAGCAGCTTCTCCACTGCCTCCTGCCCACGTCCACGGGCTGATCCTGAAGCAGAAGGCACTGCGATGGGGGGCCCAGCTCACATTTCCTTAAGAGCCCACCTGAGATCTCCTGCATGAACTCCACCAAGGCAGCCAAAATAAAGAGGCAGAGTTTCCCTTCCTCAGCTCTTGGTGCACACGAGGTGTTGTGCCTCCACCAAGGCGGGAGCTGACCCTTTCAGAAAATCAGCTGCTGACTTTTCCTGCGTCTCCTTTTTTAATTAGGTCAGCGATGCCAAAGGCTGTTTCTCCTCTGGATGGACGTGGGACACGCTGCACCAGCACGTGGTGGGCTCCCCGTCCTGCTGATGGTCAGCACCCACCTGGCCTTGGGGAAGAAGACAGCACAGGGCCACCACGACTCTGATAACAGCTCCGACTCGCCCATCTCATCTTGGCTTTCACCACTGATCGTCACCTGTCCTCACAGGCTGGAGTTCCCCAGTTTAGGGCTAAGGCCATGCGCACGCGGAGGCCACCAGTGCGCCACCAGTGCAGCATGAGGGATGCTTCAGGCTGGTCCTTCTGCCGGACACATTGCCCCAGCACCACCATGGGACACCACTGCCTTGTGCCATGGACAGCACCGATTTCCTGAGCCGATGCCATCCTACAGCATGGCACGGTGGAGAAATGCCTGGTGACCACTGGGGATTTCAGGCAATCGCTGCTGTCAGAGCGAGATCCGGGCGATTTCATCCCGGGCACCTTCCCCCTGCCTGTCCAAGGCCACTTTTATTGTCTTGATGTAATGAAGTGCGGGCTTCACCTGGACAGACCCACAAGTGGCTCCTCTCGGAGGCAATGAATACAAATACTTGACCTCATGAGCCGTGGGGCAGCAATTAGTTTAAGCAGGGGGTTTGTGTAACACTTCAAAAGTCTTAATCCGTGCGGTCAGCCCTGGCACGGTATTTGCCAGAACCTATTGAGTAGTCTTAATGAGTCTGCAAAGCAAGCTTTCAATACATTTTGGGTCGCTTCAGATGCTTTAAATGGCATAGTCTATATGGTATTGTGTGGCTTTAGAAAGGCCCGGGCTTTAAAAAAGTATGGGTCCCTTTCACAGGGCAGACAGAAACCATCTTTAGAGCCGGGACCCTTAGCGTTTTGCATATCAATACGGCTCGGGCTGAATGCAGTCACTCAGCTGGGAAATAGGATCACTATCAGCGTTTCCAGGCTTTCACAGGCACTTGGGAAACTTTAAAGCCCTTCGCGGAGAATAATTTGGTCGAATATCGTGGCTGGAAACAAAACCTCGGGCGGTGGAGCGCAGTGCCTCGCGCCGAGCTCGCGGGACGTTACGGCAGGAGCCGTGTCCGGCCTTCATCTCCTCTTCCTATTTCTTCAAAACTTCCCCGATTCCTGCCTTAAAAGCCCACGGGGTTGTACACCACAGCCCCGGCATCTTCAGCTGCTGCGGAGCTGCTCATGGGTGTTCGAAGGGATGGAAACACGGACAGCCAGTGGAATGGGCAACCATACGCATCTAATTCCCACATCATGTTAATCCCACTTGTGTCACCTGTCCCATGCGTGTCACTTGTCCTGGCATCCACCAGACGAGCACAGGGGCTGAAAGGGGCAAACGTGCTGACCACACATTGGCATGGAAAGTACGTGCCAGCTCCAGGGGGCACAAAGGGTGCCCCAACAGCCGGGACATGGGAACGGGGAGAGCTGCGTGGGGCAAGGCACAACGTCCCAGTGTAAAACAGCAAGAGAAGGCTCCCGTGCCTGCTGTGAACCCCAGGACAAGCTGTACCCTCCACATCCATCACCCTCATGCAGTGGTAGAGGTGCTGAGCGGTGCGGGAGGGAAGGGGACGTGGTGGGACGGTCAGCGTGGGGATGCGGCACCAGGGGGAAACCACAGCCAAAGCCTATTTGCAAACAATGCGGGGCCCGAGGGCCCTTGAAAACACGTAATTAGCTCATTAAAGAATCAAATACAAGTCACTAATAAGATATTAAAGGTTAATTAAATGTTTTCCCCATATTTAATTAAGGGAAAACTTGTTAATTCAGACTAAACTAATTTCTGCAGCCTCCCGTGATAGCTCTCTGCGGCTGCAGATCTGAAAATCTATTGAGATAATTGAACCCAAAGGTCAGAGTCTGGGGCTTTTGTTTGCTCTGCTTGGGTGAATTTGGGGAAGCAGGGATTTATATTTTATGGGGGAGAAATGCCCTACTTCATTAGCTGGGATACTCGAAGAGCATATGTGATACACAGCTCCCTGTCCCCAGCCCAAAATCTGGCACTTACTCCAAACTACCTCTGTTAATTGTTGTCCTTAACTAGGAAATTCCTTCAGATGATTCTCAGCCTGCAGAAAACACCCCGTGCTTTGGGTTTGCTGCTTGGCCAGCCTCAGCCCCACGGCAGCCAGTGGCTGGCCCCAGCACAGACGATTGCCTGAATGCAACCCCCTGGGCTGGGAAGGGGCTGAGGGCACAGCCAAGCACCCACTGTGCCCCAGCACCAGCACCCCTTTTTTTCCCCTTTTTTATTTTATTTTTTGCACGTAGGATTGTTTCAGCAGAGGGGAGCTGCACCCGGGGCTTTTTCAGTCTTGGCCAACACCATCAAACTATCTCACCACGTCCAGGAACAGCACGGATCCATACTTAGCATTTTGGTTTTAACACTTCCAGCAACAGAATGTGGAAACGGGGGGAAATCGGTGCAGGGAGGAGCAAGCTCATTGCAATCACCTTCACAGCCCTTCTCCCGTAAATCTCACCTTGAGATACGAAAATCAGAAAATAAACCGATGGGATGCACAGAGGCTGACCTTGTGGCCAGCAAGAAGGGAAAAAGGAGCTGCCATCAAATGTCACAAACACGGACCTATAATTTATCGTCTAAGGCTTGACACTGCTCACAGTAAAATCAGAGAGTAACCGGCTCTCTGAAGGCAGCAGAGGGGCTCACACATTATTAAATAGAAGTTATTTTTGCCACCTCCCTTGCTGGAATGGGCACGGGCAGAAGCCCCAGGGCAGGAGCAGCCCGGACCTGGCTGTGTGCCCCAGGGCTGGTTGGTGCCCGGTGCTCGCACACCCATGCACCCACACCCTCCCTCTCGCCCCCAGCACGGCCACAGTTAACATAGATTTGCAAGATTTATATGGAAGAATATTTAATCTGCTCAGGGGGAGAGGGGTCATCTGTGTTTTTATTTCTTAAATATTTCTCTCTACTCCGGAAGGGTCCGTTTCTGGCCGGAAAAGGTCCGATATAAATTAGAACGAAGGGAGGAGGCTGCTGGTGGCCCCGCGCACGGCTCAGTCCCACCCGAAGTCCTGCCCCGTCATCTGGTAAAACTTCATGTTGAAAGGTCTGTAAAACTCCTGCAGGCGCTGCACCACCTGCCCGTCGATTTTGGGGTGCGGCCGCCCCTTGGACTTCCCCAGGCAGCGGGGCTTGCTGCTGCCCTCCGGCTTCTTCAGGCAGGGAAAGCCCTTGGTCTCGTTGAAATAGAAGTGCTTGTCCGTCACCACCCTCTTGAGACCCAGAAAGTCCTGGACGCGGCCCATCTCCCCCGCCGGGTCGCTGACGAGCCGCTCCCCGCTGACGAAGAGGAATTTGGAGAGGGGGAAGTACCGCAGCCAGTTGTCCAGGTGCTTGGCGTAGATCCCGATCCTCACCGCGCTCCAGCTCGTGTCGATCAGCCCCGTGCTGACGTTTTTGAAGGCCAGGGCCTGGAAGCTGGGGATGGTGGGGTTTTTGGAGAGCGTCTGCGTGTAGTCCGAGATGGCGCGGGTGACGGGGTTGCGCACCACCACGATCAGCTTGGTGTCCCGCGACATGTTGTAGATGCGCCGCGGAGCCTCCTTGGTGACGAAGTAGCTGGGGGTCTTCTCCATCGTGATCTGCCCCTCCAGCGTCCGCGGCATCAGGCTCCTGGGGAGAGAAAGGGGCACGGTCAGGGCTGGCGGCTGTGACCCTGCCTCATCACACCCTGTCGGTCACCTCCTCATCCTCAGACCCCTTTCTTGGAGCCCCCCTGCCCAGCTTAGCCTCCTCCTGACCCCCCAGACCTGTCCCCAGGAAGGGGTTCCCCATTACTGCCCCGCTCGCACCCCACTGCCTGTCCCAGCTCAAAACCAGGGAGGAACAACGGCTCAGCAGGACGCTGGAGGAGAGGTTCCTTAGAGCACTTCATGCAGAGAATCTGACTGAAAGCAACTCAGTTTTTGTTGGGGTAAAAGCCCCTGAGAGCCCTGCGGGGTCGAGGTGCCGGTGTGATGCACGGTGTGGAACCCTCCTGCACAGCACCCTGGCACCGAGGCAGGAGCTGCCCCAACCCAGGACCATGCAGAAGCCCCCGTCCTGTGCCCATTCCTGCACGGGAACACTTTTTGTCCTGGCCACCCAACAGAGCATATCGACTGCAGATGCTCACACACTCCATAGGGTTGCAAGGAGAAAAGAGGAGGAGAGGTAAGCCTTGACATGGGTGTGGGCACCCATTTGGGTTGGCAAAGGGATAAGGGGGTAACCTGGGGGTCTGGCACAGCCCTGGCAGCAGAGATGAGCACTGTGGGGGCTAAGCTCAGCCACCTCAAACCCAACCCAACCGGGATGCAGAAGCCCACCAAGGCTCCCCCCTCCTCCAGACATCAAGCAGTTAAGGCCAGAAAAAGATTGTTTCCTTTAAAAAAAAAAAAAAGGAGGCGGAAAACCTCTCAGGGCCCAGGCATTGTGTTGTGTAAAATTCACCGCCCTGATTGTTCCCTCGTGCACTTTAATGAGGCATTAATTGCTGGAGAAATTACCCAGGCATATCATAGGCGTGTCACCCCATGGGCTGAGGGCTCAGGGGGCTGTGAAGGGGTACCCCCCTGCACCAGCACAGCACCTGCCCTGAGCTCCGCATGTCCCTCTTCGTCTCGGGGGGGTGGACACGTCCCCCTCTGGGTAGCTGGTGAAGAAGGGGCTTGGTTTGAGCCCACAGCGGGGTCACCTCGGACACGGCACGCAGGAGGTGCTGAGCGGGTGCCCCCTCAACTGCCCAGCCCCAAATGCCAACCATGGCCAGGGATAAAACACCCCACGGGCGATCCCCCCACGTGCTGCTGGAGCTGGCAGCGCTCTGGGGACACCGATGGCTCTGCCTGGTCCCGGTGGCACTGCTGGGCCGTGCCTGGTCCCCAGGCAGGGACACACGCAGCAGCCTGGGCCACGCCGCCGGCACGCCAGGGCTCTGCCCAGCAGCACGTGTTCCTTATGTAATGGGAAAAGGCTTGAGGTTTGGGGATTTTTTTGTTTTTGTTTTTGTTTTTTTTTTCCCCTGGACGCAGGAAAGAACACTTTATTAAAAGCATTTGCGAGCAACGCTGGGCTCCGCACAACTCCCTCCCCCGAAAGAGAGGCGAAGCCACTTGCGGCTTTATTTTGGTGGCTTTTTTTGGACAGTGACAGCGCTCAGAGCCACCTCTCGGCCCCAGCCTCACCGGCCATCAGCAGCGATGGGGCAGCCTGCACAGCTGGCTGGAGAAGCTCCTGTCCAGCAACCTGTCACTTTCCCCTGTACCTGTAACCCCAAACACATCCCAAACCCAAACCCACAATGGCTGGGGGATGATGGACACAGACACCTCCAGCCCGGCCACGTCCCCTGCGTGTCCCCGAGCTGCCTGTGCTTGCCTGGGACGCCGCTGGTGTCTCTGTTTCTGGAGAGCGACTTCCCACGTGCTGCTCAAGCTCTCAGCACACATGGGCTTAAGACCTAAATCCGTCACTGTCCCCGCTGTGCAACAAAATGCTCATTATGCAACATTTGGGATGACGCCCTCTGAGATGCCACAGAGCCAACGTTACACCGAAATGCTGCTTTCTTCAGGCTGTGCTCCACAAACTTTGACCCGAGCTCAAGTTCTGCTCCGCTTTCGTTAGAGGCAGAGCTTTGAACCTGCTGCAGCTGCCACCACCGAGCTCCCCGAGCCATCAGCACCCATCCTGGCATCCGCAACCCTAAAAACTGGTCATTTCTTATAGCACAAATTGAAAGAAAAGAAGAAAGGAGGAGACCCAGACTGCTAGTCCAATGGGAATTACCTCCAGGTACAGCGCAGCGCGCCTGGGTGGCCACAGAAAAAGTTCCCGGAAGGCAGGGTTTTGAGAAAAAAATCACTAAAACATTTTAAAGGTACCAGGTTTTTTATGCCAACACATGCCGCTCTGTCTGTGCTGCCAGGGGTTATTTCTAGGAAAAAATAAAATAAAAATACATCCCTGCCCAGAGCTCTCTCTGCCTGGGCTCCACCTGACTCCCCACCCCGCTGTGATGATCGTGAGGAATGATGCCAGCCTGGACACCCCAAGAGCAAACTTTCCATCAATATTTTCCAAAAGCTGCTTTATGCCCTCTCCTTCCCCGCAGGAGGGCAGCCAGGGCTGACAAGCGGGGTGACACGTGCCTGATGCCACTGGTGCCTTCCCCACATGCATCCTGCCCACCAGGGGCTTGTCAGCACGCAGGAGCAACCCAGCTTTAATTAAAGCCGACCACGCCCTCCTTAGGCTTAAGGAAAATTTAATTAAAGTAGAATTTTTAATAAAAGCCCACACTAAGGCAGGGATTCCCAACTCTGCACGGCTGGAGCAGCAGTGAGGGCTGTGCGAGGGATGCGGGGACTGTCCCCACTGGGGACAGCGACGCCCCACGCAGACCCCCAGGAGCAGCACTACGAGCAAAGCCCCTGCACGACAGTGCTACCAAGGACCCTTTACAGAGCCCCAGCACCTCTCTGGTTTTGTTGCTGCCCAAGCACATCAGGAACGACGGCTGCCAAAGAACTGTGCAACACGCATCTTCTGCACAGCTCCGGCACACGGATTCCCGGCTACCTACGAGATAATTACACTCTTTCACGTTTTCATTAACTCCCTAAGAATTGCCCCGGTTAATTATTGATAAGCTCTGCCTGCCTCCAGATCTGGCGAAAACCAGCAAATGAAGGGCAGGGCTCCTGTTGTGCTCCATTTTAGCAAAAGCGCTGGAAACTTGAAACTTGGAGCTAATTTTTGTTGACCTTGAGCTCCTCGGGTGCACCGAGCATTGCCCACGGGAACATGGCACCACGATGGGGGGCAGCCTTCGATGGAAGTTGGATTTCAAGAGATCCCACACGCCCAGGAGGAGGGATAAAAGTCCTGCTTCTCTATTAAGCTGATAAATTTCAATTTTTGATAAATATCGAGGTGACTGGCACTTGAAAGGCATCGGAAAAAAAAGATTTCCTATGTGGAGATGTACAAAATGTGGAGATGTACAAAATGTGCCGCAGGGTGCTGGCACACGGGGCTGGTGGTCACCGGGGGACTCATATCTGGAGCTTTTCCTCGTGGCTCAGGCACGCTGCTGAACCTCCCCGGGACAGCACAACTCATAGCCAGGGGGAAACTGCAGGTTAAGGCTGTGCTCCTGGGGGCCCTCGCTTAGATGAATGACCTCCTCTCTTGAGGTGGTGAGGTGCAGGAAGCCACAGCCCTGATAACAACGCAGAAACCTGCAGGAAATACAGATTAACAGCCATAGCAGGCAGGTAATCGGAGCAGACTTCAAAACCTTGGGCTGACATAACTTCCCAGGGTTAATCGGTTGAGGATTCCTCAGCTCTGGGATGGTTTTGCTGGAGACGGAGGAGAACTCATCCCAGGAACGGGCTGAGTGTAAAGTAATGGGTGCGCCTGCCTGGGGCGAGCTCGCTGGTAAGGAAGGCTCCAGCCCGGCCGCCTCCCACAGGTGATGCCAGGCAGCATTTTTAGCAGGGCCCAGCCTGTGCCAGGAGTGAACAATGGCCCCAAAACCCAGAAAAACCATGGACAGGGGTGATGGAGGCTGTTGGACCAGGGCATGCAGGTCCTGCATCATCACCCACCCCGTGGAAGGCAAAAGGGGGAACAAAACCTCCCCATTATTATTAAAAAACGAGCGCTGACCAAATAAAAAGAAAGAAAAAAAGCCACCGACAAAAGCAAGTGAAAGGCGAGGGGATTTCTGCCGGGGTGGACATGGTTGAGAGCTTTCTGCAGTGCCACAGACAGCGACTCTTTCAGGGCGCTCAGCCGGGAAGGCGAGGGGTGATGCTGGGGACAAAACCGCCAGGATGGGCGCAGATTTGGGTCACCCTCCCTGGCCTGGCTGGTGCAGGCAGGGGGCACAGAGCCATAGGGACATGGGGGACATGGGACATGGGGGACACGGCACCCCCCGAGCAGCGGGGTGACAGCCTGCCCCATGGGCTCAATGGGGCCGGCACCTTTTTGTGTAAATGTAAAACAGTTTGGAACCGGAGAGGGGCGAGGGCCGGGACAGATTTATCCAGATTTATCCTCTGCCCGCAGCCACCCCTACCACCCGGATCTGCATATGAATCGCCCCAAGGCTTATCTCACCCGGCGGGGACAAGGCGGCCTTTGTGGTGGCAGCAGCAGCGGCTATGAAGTTGTTAAACTGGAACCAGTTAGGGATACTCTCAGATACTGGGCTGCTCCGTAAGGCAGCCGGGATAGCGGCACCTCTGCTGGAGAGCGGGGCGAGAAGACATTAAGGGCTAGGACATCACAAGGATGGACCCAGCCACATGTCCCCGGGCACGGAGCTGCAGCAGGACCACAGCTGCCAGGGATGGATGGGGGCGGCCACCCTGAACCCCCCCATCCCCAAATCAGCGCCTGTCCCTGCCCTGGTCCCCTCCACCACCTCCTTCTGGAGCATGTGTTGAACCTCCACACCCCGACAAGCCGCCCGGGAGCAAATTAGGGCCGTGGCCACGTTTGCTCCTCATTACTGCGCTCTTCCCCTCGCCTTCCCCGTCGCCCCCTCGGAGGGGCCAGCGGGGCCGTCCTCGCCCCCACCGGCGGGCAGAGCCCCGCGGCGCTTTCCCTCCCCGCCTGCCTCCATTATTTTTGATTCTTTCGCCGATTCAAAAATGTGCAAATGAGGCCCCAGCTTCCCAATCGGGCCTGGCCATGAGCTAATTGGCTTTAAGCAGGGAAACCTGAATATGCTAATGGGGGCAGTAACGAGCCCGGGATGCGCCTGGAAGGGGAGCCAAGCCCTCGGCTCACTGATCGGCTGACTCGAGACACGTCAATTAACAACAGGGAAGATAATTTATTAATGCTCCTTTGCTCCCCTCCGCCCTCTGCACCTAATTACAGATGGATACAAGAAACAACCCGGAGGTTTGGGTTGTTGAGCCCCCAGCACCAGCAGCAGCCCAGGACCAGGCTGAAGGTGCTGAGCGGGCGCAGAGGATCCGCGGCTCCTCCAGCCTCAGCGATGGGTCCCTGCCTGGAGCCACCCGGGCCGGGCAGCAGAAGGGGCTCAGGGAAGGGGCTGGGAGCTGGGGAATGTTGTGTTTGGCTTCCCGACCTATTTAGCATCATGTTCTTGGGGATGTGGAGTGATGGAAAGGGGAGAAGCCTGAGCCAGCATTAGCATTTCTAATCAAGTGGCTGCTTTTACGAGTCACCCGACACCCGGTTATTAGCCCCCGATAAGAAGCAGGGCCGTTTCAGAAGCCATTCAAAAGAATAAATCACGTCCCTTCTGCAGGCTACAAAACCATCCAGCCCTCTGCACACCCCACGTCTCAAATCCTGCCCATAAGAAGAGGAAAAGGACGTTTCCCCCCCAACACCATGGGGCAGCTACAGCCCCCTGGCACGCACGCCTACTCCCCTCCACCACACTTCATCTGCGCTGGGCCCACGCTCATGTTTATGGCTGGGGAGTGCAATTATGGGCAGCTCGAGGCCCTGAGTGATTACGGTGTTTTCTTTCCATGGTTATTCCAGCAGGGTCATTAAGGCCAAAAGGGCTACTGGTGAATACACCCAACGCATACCATTATGGAGAGCAGAAACCAGAGACAATGCGAGCCCAGCTCTGGCCCCAGAGCAGCAGCACTGGATGAAGCTGCATGGGGTGCCCCAAGACAATTGCTCCTGCTCGCAAACCTGGCTGCTTGCACACACAGTGCTCCTGCACATATTCATGCACCAGACAAGCACCAAGAGCTGGCTGGATGGGGACAAGGAGCCAGCAGTGCCACCCCGGGCAGGGTCCACAGCAGCACGGGGATGCTTGCAGCCCACAGGTGCCACGACTGGAGAGAGACCAGGAGGAAAAAGCTCCTCCGGTCCCTGCTGCACTTCACGCGCAGTGAGCAAAGGCACCTATTGAACACCCAGAGTGCCAAAGCAGCTGAACCCCCTTTTACAGTTACAACGGGTGAAAAACAAAATAGCAACAGGAATCCCAAAAAAACACCTCCAGAAAGAGCGAGCAGGCAGGTCACCTGCACGGGGACCGGGGACGCTGTGGGCTCCCTCTGGAGCAAAGCTCAGCCGAACACCACAATTAGAGCCCCCCCCAGGGGCTGGCTCCCCGCGCCCCTTTGATTCCCAGCCCCGGGGGCGCAGGGACGCCGGCGGCAGGTGTCTTGCCTGTGACCCGGGTCAGCCAAGGGCTCTGATCTCCAAATGACCCTGCCCGGCAGTGAATATGTGTACCCGCGCTCAAACAGCTTGCAGATGAAGGAGCAGCAGACTGGAGATGATTTATTCAGGAATTAAAGGTTCAGTACCCCTTTTAAAGGCCGAGCCTCGCCACTGTCAGCCTTCATTGCACACAATTAAAGGGGTTAGCTGCCTGGGCCCGCCACGGCCCTCCTCCCTTGCAGGGGAATGAAATAAAACAAAAACAACCCCTCCACACGCCCCCACCGCCCCGCAGCCCCGTCCCTGCAGCGTACGGTTTGGGGCATGACGGGGGGATTTGCAAACTCAGCCCACGAATGGTGCTGAGCTCAGGCACGGGACGGTGCTCTCGCAAGGATGGGGAGGTGCAGACCCTCAGGAACGGGTTTTCTCCCCTCTCGCAGATTTATTTCCTTCCCTTCAGAGTTCGGCGAGCTGCCCCAGTGTAACCGAGGGAGGGGAAACATCGCTCACGGGCGCAAACAGCAGGAACTCAATGAAAAGCTTCCTTCCCTTTATAGCAGAAAAGGAAGAAATCCGCTGCCTGCAGCGGCTGCTGGTAATCTCTTTCCAAGGCAGTAAATTTTCCTGCAGCTACCCCAGCAAGTAATCCAGCAGATTATTACACCTTTCAGTGAAATCAGCCGTTTAAATACGCTCTCCCCTGGCCGTGCATCTTCTGTTTTACGGCCGGCTGAAGATGCCCGACGGGCAGGCTGAGAGCAGCCAAACAAAAATTATGCTCTGCTGCAAACAGAGCGGAGGCACCGGTGACAAATTTTATACCTCCGGTAACCGGGTCCTTGGGCGCTCCAATAAATAAGGAAAATTTCCTCTTAAAACTCGGCGGGGCTGCCAGGCTTGGGGCCGTGCATCACCACCGTGAGAAGCCCAGGGGAGAGCAGGAGGGGAGCACGAAATGCAGGGGAGGGACGCACCCCAGGTGGGCAGAACACAGCCAGAGTTTACAAAATCTTTCCTTACAATTACAAATAAAAAACCCACATATATTGGTTTTGACTGAAGTATCCTCTTGCAGCAACGGGCTGATCCTTCCTGGTTTCAGGAAGGAAATAAAAAGGCCATAAGATCTCAGTTTTTCAGCTTTAAAGTTGCACGGCTTGCGTCTCCTGTCTGAACCCTGCTTGCGCCCCGGACAGGGCCAGCAGCTCCTGCAGAAACGGGAATTCCCCAGCATCCTGATGCCAAAGCAGGTGAAAGGAAAGTGGGTGTGCACCAAGAGCCAGCCCTGGGCACGCAGTGAAAAAGCAGAGGGGAGCGCATCCCTCCCACGGCACCGCTGATGGGTTAACCTCTCCCACAGCATCAGCGGCCCTGGGGAGGAAAAAGAAAAATCCTATAATTTTGCAGTTCTGCCTGCGGGACCTTGGGGCACTGCACGCCCATGAGCCTCACTGAGCAGCTGCAATACAGGGACAAAAAAGGGGCAAAATCCTCCAACATGCCGGGTGTGATTGTCCTGCAGCAGTGCAGGGTGCATCCACGGCCCCGGCATCGCCGCAGGTGTGGGACCAGCGGGAGCGCAGGCGAGAGGGAGGAAGAAAGGAGGAATTCACACGTGTCTGCCAGAGCGAGACCTTCCTGCCGGCCGCTGCACCGACAGATGCTTTGATTTGATCAGCAGATGCTGACGAGGCACCAAGACAAGTCCCCAGAGCCATGAATAATTTCGCTGCCTTCGTGTTTATTTGATCTCAGCGTGGGGCTGCCCGGCGCGGCCGCCCCATCCGGCGCTCTGCGCCCCATGGCCCTGCTGGGGCTGGGAAGGGTGCTGGGTGCTCTTCCCCCGTGCACCTGCACCCCCTGCACAGGTTGGGGGGCACAGGGAGCATGGCATGAACATGACCAAGCCCGTTTTTTTTTATTTTATTTTTCATTTCTCCTTTTAAATGGATAAAAATGGGAACTCTGGACCCGAGCAGAGAGTGGAGGCTCTGCCCCAGGGCCACCAGGTTCTGTTGCAGTCACCGAGTCAATGCTTGGTAGAGCACAATGAATGCATTTCTGAGTAGCTAAGTGGCCACAGCCCCCCGTGGTATGGCACAGATCCACCCACCCAAGGTGGCCTCCGGACCACAGCACCCAGGGAAGCGATGGCCAGGGCTGAGCAGTGGTGCAGGACCGCAGCCAGGCCAAGGCAGCACGAGGAAAATGCCGTGGGCAGAAGGGATGGGGAAAAACCCTCACTGAGGTCTCTCCAGGATGCTATCAGCTCCTCCCTGGGTGGCTTTGGGACAGCCTGGGGCCACCTGCAGCACATGCAGCCCTCGCTGTGACACTGCTGAGCATCAGATGGGGACAGGGGACGTGGGGGGACAGCATCTCCTGCCACAGGCAGCCCCCTTCCTGCAGGCCCCTGCACCTCATCGCCAGACACTACAGGTGGGGAGCACACCCTGGGGCCACCCAGGAATGCGAGCATTGGCAAGGAAAATCAGGATAAAATAAACGTGCAGGTGGCTGCAGGCACAGCCCCGCACACGGGACACAGCCGCAGTGTCCCCGGGCCCCGTGCAGAGCACGGCGCAGTCGGGTGTTCTCCTCGGGATAAAACCACTCTGTGAAACATGAGCAGGCTCCAGAGACGGGTTAGCTAATCTGGTGAGGAAAAGCTGTCAGATTTGGCCGAGGGACAGAGCCAGCTTTATTTATTTTATAACGCAGCGGGTGGTGCAGGGAAGGCTGCTTGGAAGCTTCGTTCAGGGTTAAAAAAAAGACCAAAAAAAAAACACAAGACCTGCCTCTTCAGCAGGTTCCCTCCTCATGCCAAAGGGAGGCCAGGCTGACCTGCAGCTGGGAACCGCTGCGTGCACAAAAAAACAGGGGGAGACAACCCGGGTGGGTGCCCAGAGGCACGTGGCCAGGGAGCACGGCAGTGACGGGTCCATCTCGCTCCTCACCCAGCCACGGGCAGCATCCACGGGGTCTCAGAACACATCTGCACTGGTCCAGGGCCTCTCCTAGGCTTGGAAGCCCATGGCACGATCTTACAGGCCCTGTGTTAAACCTGCACAGCCTGACCGAGGACCCCGGGTCCTACTCCAGCAGGTAAACCATAAGCAGTAAAAGCTGCTCATATCACCCGTATCTTAAACTGAGCAAATTCAATTGCTTTAACTAATCCAATTTTAAAACAATTACACTGCCCACAGCACCTCCAGCATCCAGTCTAGAACTGCAGCAGCGGGATGTGACGAGTTAGAAACCAAAGATGCTACCAGGGAGGGTTTCGCACGTGGCAGCTCCGCTGGTTCCACTTCACGGAGACTTCTGCAGAAATGCTTTCCCGGCTTGGCTTCCCCCTGCTGAACAAGCGCTGGTCCTGTTCGAAGCTGCAGGTTCGAGCTAACCGCGAGTCGCTCTGAAACGCATCCAGAACTGTCTTGTTTCTACCTACGAAAACATAAATCAGCCCTCGCTCCTGGACCGCAGCCAGGCCTGAGGTCTGCGGCGAAGCCTTTGGGATCCATCGGGAAAGTTTCCCGCCCCGGTTTTAAGCTCTTTTGGCCAGATCCACAAAGGTATTTGGGAACCTAACGCTGACTGAGATCGCCGGTACCTGAGCACCCAAATCCTCCCAGGAATGGGATCTGCAGGCAGCCGCCTTCGCCTTCCTGAGGACAACACTGAGAGCTGTGCTGGTTTCTGAACAAGAAGCTGAGCTTTTCCCTGTTTTTCCACATCCCCCAGCCCCCTACATCCCCAGCTTGCTGGCGAGCATCCCCGCACACAAGGGACCACGTGCCCCAAACCCATCTGCCACAGACCCCCGTCCCCGGTGGCAATGAGCAGCAGGACGGGGCAGGGAGCCAGGACACCAACAGCCGGGCACTGCCACCAGCAGCTTCCACAGCCCAAACCAGAGCCCGAGCTCTAGGACTGGGCCCCAGGGAGGAAGGGCACCATATTGGAGCAATTACCTGGGTTACTCCCATCTCCGCGGGTGCCCGCCGTGCCCACCGCCAGGCTGGGTTCAGTGGCAGATGAGCGGCACCAGCTCTCAGCAGGGCACGGAGCAGGTGTGTGAGCAGCCCCATGAGCGGCTGTGGTGTGGGGAACGGGGGCTGCTCACCCATGGGGGGAGGCAGCAATGCCACAGCTGTGCCCAGGCAGGGGGTGCACAGAGATGCGGTGGTGCCCCCCCAGGCATCTCCCTAATGTTGTCCGCAACAGCCTGAGCAGGTGATGGTGTGGCTGCTGCATCCACCCTGACTGTGAGATGGGCACCGGAGCCTCTGGGCTTGGTTTTGGGTTCAACAAAGGAAGCTTTGAGTTAAGCCCTCACCCTGTAACAGGCACTGTCCCCTTGTCCAGCCAGCCCCTGCACCCTGCAGAGCCCGTGCTACCTGTGCGAGGGTTCACAACAGCTCAGGGCTCCAGGGGCTCGTGTCCCCATCCCTGCCTCCGTCAGCAAGAAACAATCCCATCCGGGCTGCTTGGTGCTGCTCTCGGGCAGGACGTTGTCATGCTGCCACAGAAAAGCTCTCGTTGTGATGGAAAACGTACCCAATTTTCCACAAAAATGAAAAGAAACAACAAAAAAAAATCCCCATCTGTGTCAAATTTGTAATACAGCCTCAGGGAAGATGGGAAACAAATTTAGCTCTTTTTTTTTTTTTTTTTTTTTTACTATCAGAAAAAGCCCCGTTTCCTGGCAAGGAGCACAGCCGAGCTGCGCCCCGAGCACAGCAGTGCCGTGCGGGGCCATGCTGGGGACAAGGAGCATCCCATGGCACCCACCAAAAAGAAGGGGGAACTGGCCCCGAGGGGCTGCCCAAAGGTTCCCCTCCCTCATAACCTGCTCAGCCTCTTCTCTGCATCCACAGGACTTTTCTCACCCACCTGCAGCCCGTCCCACATGTGCCAACAACGCTCCCTCTGTGGAGAAACCTCAGAAAGGCAGCCGAGCCCTTAGGGGTGGCTCGGGTGCCCCCTGGGCTGTGCCCATCCCTCTTGCTGGGCACTGGGGGGGTCCTGCTGGTCCCCAGTGCAGGAAATCCCTGCCCTCCCAGCCGGGCTATTTGCAGGTCCCCAGCCACCCCAAATCGGCCCAGCAATGGGGTCTGGGGGCTCTGGCAGATCCGGCTGTGGAGCCAGGCTCTCGGCCCTCCCCACGTCCTCCTTTCCCCAGGAACAACTGGGAATTCTCTCACAAAGCATTTCGGCACTGGCAAAGCATCAGTTTGTGGCAACCGGAGCTGTTTGTGGGAAAGGACTGGATTTTTATTATTTTTAGCCTGGCTTCCTAAGGAAATGTGGCTTAAGCAATCACACGGTCTGTCTGCCTATCCGCCCGCCTGTCTGCTGGTCTTCCCTCGGCCGCGTCTGAGCCCACCGGCCCATTCCAACCTAATTTAATGGAGGAGAAGGATCAAAAGTAGGAATTTCGCACATTTCCAGGAAAAGCTGCGGCCAAGCAGGAGCCGTGACCCTGACCACTACCCTTGGCTCGGGGAAAGGCAGCTCCAGCACAGCCCCATGAGGAAAACCCCACCAGGAAAGCGCTTTGCTGGCCTCATTCAAAGGAAAAGCACAGGCGAGCATCCCAGCACACCCAGCCCTACATCCTCGCACTGTCACGGTCCCCAGGGGCATCGTGGAGCCCTGCAGGACCAACCCCAGGCAGGAGCAGACCTGGCAGCAGGGCACAGCACCATCTCCATCAGCAGGGCCAACACGTGCGAGCAGGATGGACGCGCCCGACCCTCACCCCTGGGCAGAGGAGCAGCAGCAAAGAAAGGGCATTTCTTCACAGCCCACAAAGCTTTGGGAAGAGGGAAGCTCCAGCGGCACAGGAATTCAAAGGCTACATTATTTGCTCCCGAGTTATTATGTGCCATCATGTGTACTCAAGACAGTCTTAAGCCTTCAGAAGCTGGTGGCCAGCGGAGCAGCGAGGGCTGAAGCGCAGCAAGCTGTCAGCAGCAGAAAGCTGCTATTCATTTGGCCCCCATAGAGGAGAGGAGCAAATCCTGCCCGGCCTTTTCCACTGGTGCAGGGACAATAACGCGTATTTCATTTCACTTGGCCTGCTTCCAGCCATCAACTTTTACGTGCTTCCAGGAAGCGAGGGGCTGACTTTTATTTCTAAGTTTGAAAACCTTCCCCAAGGCCAGCACACAGCACACATTGACCTCTCTGCTTCTTTTTGTTATTTGTTTTTTTTTCCAACATCCGAGCTGCCTGTAAATAAGGCATCTCCCCAGGACAGGGCTGGAGGGGCACGGGCACTAGCGGGGTGCTCCACGAGTGCTCAGCTCTTTGCGTCACACCTCAATTCATCAGCAGTGATAACAATTATCAGCAATGACAATAATTTATCCTCATGCATCAGAGGCTCCTCCTGGCTCAGGGCCGGGCAGAGCAGGCTCACAGCGGGCAATTCGGATGGTGCTGGGCTCTGGTGGCAGCAGCACCGTGGGATGGGCACAATCTGGGACTTGCAGGGTGGGGACGGAGCGTGCAGACAGACCCGATGCGGATCAATCCTGCACCCTGGTGCTGGGCATGCAGAGCCCCAGGACATGCAGACAAACAAAAAAAAACACACACCGCAAAACAACACGAAACAAGACAAAAAGTTCTTTAGGTATTTCAGAAGAGTTTCTCTTAGTTATCATGAAAATTTAGCTCAGAAATGTGTTGGGTAAAACGTTCAATTCCCCACAGCCTAGAGAGCCTCATCAAAAATCCATTTGAAGTGTTACTCTCAAATCCCTCATGGCAATGGGATATTTTAAGGTCAGTTAAACTTATTATTCACTCAAGATTTTCTTTCAGGTTCCTGCATATTTTAAACAGATTTTCCCCCATCTCTAACCCAACTGTGTTACAAAAACCCTTTCCTTTCTTTTTTTTTTTCCTTCTGAAAAGAAAAAAAGTTGTCAAAAGAAAAGATACTAATCAGAAACAGCTTCTGAAGTCTTACAAGCTGCTACAGTTTGTACTTGTTACCAAAAAACATTGATGCTCTCTCCAGATCCCTAAATCCCTTGACTTTTAAAATGTTGAATGGAGTTGTGCATGGAAAAAAAAAAAAAAAGAATTAGCAATTAACTCAAATTTGTTTTTTTCTTCTTTCTTATTTGCATTTCATTTTCCTTGAAACACAGTTTATGCATGATTTTTTTTTCTCCTTCAAGTTGCTCAAGGAAAGGAAGTTTCTTCAATAACTGCTGAATCTGGCCCTGCGCAGACAAGCTGGGGCTCTGCACCAGTTCTGCAGGCCCAAAGTAACAAGTGTATTAACAAAAAATCAGACTACTTTTACAAGTGGCCACAGAGAAACTCTGCAGATGATTACAAGGTTCTGAGGCAGTAAAAAGATCAGTGATCCCCTGAAACACAAACGTCAGTTTTCCGCTCAAAAACTTCCTGGTTTTAAAACACTCAATTCAAGGTTTCCCTTAGAAGTTCTTTGCTTTCTTATTTTGTTCTAAATAAATAAATAAATAAAAAGCAAAACCCTGCTTCGGAGAAAATGGGGCTTTTGACCACAAGAAACCAAACCGTACAGCAACCCAGAGTGAAACTGCAGCTCCTGCCTCACCCCAGCACCTCTCACCTGGAGACCAGCACCGCAGGGAGAGACACCAGCAGTGGCACGTGCGTGGGGACAAGTTGGTCCCCTCCTGTGCCCAGCACCAACACCACACCTGGGTTGCTGCGCGGGGCTCCCCCACCTGCAGAGCTGGCTGGCACAGCTCCACTCCATGCTGAAACACCTCCTGTCCCAGTCCTGGCCAGCAATATTGCACAGCCAGCATTTTCCATCTCGTTTTGGCACCTTGGAATCTATTAGGAAAATCAGCGAGCCAACCAGTGGCTAACCTCACAGCAGGGACCAGGAGGCAGGTTCCTGTCCTTGCACCACCACCCCCCATCCACCTCCTGCACTACTTCATCCCCCTGCTAGTAGGAAAGTGACTCAGCGGGTCCCAAGGACCCTTTCCTAGGGGTACTGCAAGCACCTTCGTCTCCAAAGCCCTCCAAACACATCCCTCCTCCTTCCTTTCCCCACGTAACGCATGGTTCAGCCAGTGCCAGGGAGATGGCACCTGGTAGGAGCCTGTTTCCAACCCTCTCCCAGGAAAGACAATGAGATCAGTTTGAGCCAAGCTCCTTTTTTGGGTCAGGTATTCGGTAGGAGCCAGAGGAAAGGCAACGAGCACCAGAGCCACCCCTGCTCCCGTGTGGCAGCTGGAACAGTGTTTGCTTGTCCCAGGGCACAGCTCCTGCAACTCCAGTGTTTGGTGCTGCTGCTCCAGAGCCTTCAACCCGGCCAGGTCAGCATGAATTAGAGGCAGGACACCCCCCAGCCACTGCTGAGATGGTTTTGGACCCATTAACGTACATGGGACTGGGGAGCCATGAGGCATTTCCAAAGCTCCACCTCCCAGGCACAGCGGAGACACCCTCACAAATCACTGGCTGCTCCCTGAAAGATGCTCAGAGGTTATACCCCAGATAATAATTCCATAAATTTGTGAAGGTCACAAACAATATTAAAAGCTCTACGTGAAGCCAAGAGTAATGCAGCCAGCACAGGAGGCAAATTGAGCAGAGAGGAAAAGACTGCAAGTGCCCATAATCTTGCTCTAGAGAGCAAAGAGTTTAGAAATTATTAAACAGTTCCTAGCATTTCCAGCCATCTGGCCTGCATTTCTCCATTTATTCAATCAGACATATGCTGCTTTTATCCCCACAACTGCCAGCTCTCCCCTGTGCTCTGAAAACATGTGCATCCTCCATCCTGCTCGCTGTCAGCGCGGCACAAAGCACAGGCTGTGTGTTCCGCACACAGCGCGGGCTCCTAACAAGTGAACGTGCCCGTCACAGCCACTTCCACCAGCACATTTCTCTCACTTGTACCCAAACATCAATGTTTGCACAAAACAAGGCAGTCTTGGCAGACTGAGATGGGAGTTTCGAGTTGGAAAACCCCGCTCGTGCCAAGCAGCAGCAGGCCCCTGAAAGCCGCAGCACCAGGTCTGGTGGCAGGTGTGGAGAAGAGCCCACGAAGAAGAGCCTATGAAGAAGGTTCCTGTGCCATTCTCCTTGGGGACATCACCGCCTGCTTGTGCCAAAGCACAGACACGCTGCCCTGCTGCCCAGCCACCCTACGTGCAGGCCCTGCAGCACACTAACACGTGCAATGGCATGCCCAGGCCACCCCTGCTTGGTGTAGCCTCACACAACATCTTCTCTGACCAGCCAACCCTTTGGACCTCTCACTTCCAGCCATGATTTCTGCCCCGTAACGAGCAGAAGATGTGTCCAGGGGGATCAGAAGCCAGAAATGCAAATAATGGATGGAAAGGACCAACGAAGCCTGTGGCACCACAGGGCAGCGCCAGCAACGCAGGCTCCTGCTGCTCAAGCCCATCATGGCCCTGGCCACTACAGTCTTTGGAGGGCAAGAGGAGTCCCCACAGCATGCTCAGGGACATCTGCTCAGACCCACGAGCCACAGGGGCTGTTTTGGAGCTGCAGCCACCACTGCTCCCTGCCCAGCAAGGAGACGGAGCTGCCGGCTGAGACCAGGCCTCGCTTGCTGACGCAGCTCTCCTGCCACCTCCACCAGGCCTCTCGTCCTGCAGCCAAGCACTTCTTCGTCTTCATGGGACGCCACCGCCACGCCGGCAGTGCCTGCACATTCCTCCTCCATGAGGCTTCCCCAGAGGTCGCCCCTCCAGCAGGAACAGCGCTCTTGGAGCCCACGGCAGGGCAAGGAGTGAATTACGTTTGCTCACACACTGTCCGGGGGCTTAGGTATCAGGCCAAGTGTTACCAGATGTGCGGGGATCTCTGTCAGAGCGATCTGCAGGCTCGAATGCCTGTTTGGATATTTAATATGTTGGTATCTGGGGTGCGAGGGTCAGAGCTGGGGGTTTCAATGCAGATGTTACACATCTTTTCTACTCTTACCATCACCTTTTAATAACACCATAAATCATCAGGCACTTCTCAGGTGACCACGTAATTGCTCATTTGTGTATCCGAGCAAGCTTATCTGGCCTCTCACTCCTTGCTGCCATACAAAACTGCCAGCAAAGGAGACCCGCTGGGAACAAACTGCAGCTACGGGGCTTTGCGTGCCCCGTCTCTCCTTCAGCAAGTCGTCTCCTGGCATATGTGCTTCAGATGCATCGTGGCAGCGCGAGGAAGAGACAAGTAACTGATACGGGAAGATTAAAAAAAGGTTGGATCAGTCTGTTCCTAATGTGAGCCTTGCTGCTCGCAGCCCTTTGATTGCAGCAGAAATAAAAGATGGAAATTCACTGGAGGCAAAGGAATTAATTAAAAGGAGAATAAAGGAGCATCGGTCTGTTGGAGTCCTGGCATCAATTCTGAGACTAGTTTTGAAGTGGCAACAGTTTTACTTGTTCTTTAAAGCTGTTCCTCTATGTCCTGCACGGTGACTTGGGGAACTAATGTGCAGCATGTGCGGTGCCTTTAGCCAACAGCCTTCGGGGATGAGGCGGCTCAGCCGGTGCAGGGCCCACGGCCACAGCACCCAGCCCATCCTGGCAGCCTCCCCCTTCTGTATCCAGCATCCTCCTCAAGCCCTGGAGACGAGGAGGAGCTGTGGCCTCTGCAAGGTCTGTTCAGGACTTTACACCCAAGTTTGCACATATGTACAGCTTTCTTCTGGTTCCTGAGCCCTCAGGTTTCTCGTTTCTTGTTACACTTGCGTCAGGCAAGAACTGAAGCTCTGCCCAATCCCACAACTCTGGGAGCTATGGCTCTAGTGGTACCTCTCCTTTCTGTCAGGAACTTGGATCCAGCTTCACTTGAAGCATAGCCTGGGTGGGGACTGCTTTCAGATGGGCTAAAGCCAGCCCTTGATGTGACTAGAACATAAAGTCAGCCTTAAACTCCCTTTATTTTAATTAATGCTTGCCTAGAAACAGGTTTAGAAGAGATCTTGCCCTATCAGACTGTTTTATGCTAAATCACTTTATGCTATTTATCACTTGTTCAAGTTTCACACTCTGTAGTTCAAGTTTTACAAACCTTTTACAGGGCAGAGACCTTAGAGAGAGCCCTGGTCCATCCTGCAAACACAGCGAGCCCTCGCACACTTCCCGATACACTCTGAAGCGGAGCAATATGAATCTGGAATATACACAAGACCAGAACTGAACAAGGCAGTCCCTTGTGACCCTTGGAACAAGAGTGGCTCAAACTGAGAGCGCTGCAGGCAAGAATGAGGTGGCCGGGCTCCACGGCGCCAAGCTCTGTGCCAGGAAATCAGGCGGCAGTGCTCCGGGACCCGCTGGTGCAAGGAGCCAGCTACCACCTCCAGCATCCACTGCCGGGGTGCCTGGGGCCGGGGATGCCCCTGGGGTCCCCAAAAGCCCGGGCAAGAACCAGGCTGTGTTTCACACCCGGGAACAAGAAGCAATCAGCCCCTCTCCACCAGAGCAGCTCGGCGCTATGGCACCAGCTGGGTCCTGCCTTGCCCACACCAGGCTCTGGGATGCTCCCAGCCAGGCCCTTTCCTCCCTCAGCGTGATGCAGAATGCTGCCCCTGCAGCACCGCTCACCCTCCCTGCAGCAGGATCAGGCCCTGGGGATGCCCCCTTCCCTCCTCCTGCTGGGAGCAGCCCCTTTGGGAAGGGCCAGCACCAGCAGCAGCTCCACGTCCCGGTGGCAGCTGAGCGGATGCAGGTTGTCACACTGGGTCTCTGACACCGCGGGGGACGTTCAACCCCCTTCCGGCCCCCAAAACACGCTTTTCATGGAGACAAACGATCCCTTCCCTCAACAAAACCTAAACTCTGAGCCCAAAGCACTTGGCAGCGACCCCTTGAAATTTTTCCTCATGGCTTGCGTGGCTTAGGAACATGACTTTCTGCAGCATAAAGGCAGCCGGAGGAAGCGGCCGATGCTCTTGTTGAAGAATAATCATCTCCCCCCCCCGGCTGGTGCCAATCGCACGGAGCCCCGCAGAGCTGTCACTCGGAGGGATGGCGCTGGCAGCCCCAGCAGCACCCGGCTGCGCTGGCCGGGGACCTCGGCAGCTATCGACAAGTGCCAGCAGTGAGGGATGTGCTGATGAGCCCTGATCAATGCACAGTGAAGGAAGCCCCTTCAGCAGCCAGGCCAGCCCCAAGTGCTCCCAGTAATTGGAGGATTTCTTTCGCCTCCACTGTTATTGATGGTTTTCCCCTTCGGGGTACGCTGCCACTTGGTGCTATCAGAGAGCTGAATGGCACAAGCAAGGTTGGTAACAGTGGCACAGCGCACAGAGCAAAGCATCCAGAGGGAAAAGCAAGGGAGAACTTCTGGGCACTGCCAGGAGCTGAAAAAGTGCTCCAGGGTTAGGAGAGATGCTGGAGCTGCTCTCGCTGCTTTTGGGTCCAAATAGCATCCAAGGAGCTATGTAAAAATATGTAACTCTCACAGTGGACCAGACACACGGCAGATGTATTTCAGTGTCCTGCCCCGTAGGTGCAGAGAGGCAGGAGCAGCAAAAAGAGGCTCCTGACACCTCCGCCCTCAGTTAGAGAAAGGAAAGGGAACTCTGCTCCCTGGGTCCCAGCTAGTCACCACCTCGCCGTGCCATGGCTTTTGCTCTGGGGGCTTCATTTTAGCAGCACCAGGAGCAGCGGGTCCTGCCCTTGGTCAGGCACAGGCAGCTCAGCCCCTGGGACCAGGCTCTGGGATGCTGCGGGCTCTGGAGCAGCTGGGAGGTGCGGGAGGGCTCTGGCAGCGCGGCCCCAGCACCGCTGCACCCCATCAGGAGGCAGAGCTGAGATCTGGCCCCTGGGGACGGGACCCGTCACGTTCCCTGTGCGTTCCCATCACTCAGCACCCGCTCCCTCTCCTGCACGGCGCGGTGCCCGCTGACAGCGGCTGCTAGCTCACAGCTGGACCAGCCCAAGGGGCGCGCAGTGGCCGGGCACGAGATCACAGATTCTCGAACACGACCGCCCAAATGCCCCCTGTGCAGCCACGGGTACACGTAGGTGTGCATGAAAAGACGGAGCTGCTCGCGCTGCTTAGGGACCGAGCAATAAATCAATAGCAAAGTGGGCAGCCCTTCCAGCAGCAAGGATGCTTAACAAGGTCACATCCTTATTCTCTCCAGACTAATGAGCGGAGATTACTAATAAGACCTCGGTGACAAGTGGATGTATTAATGTAATTCACTCCTGCCTGTAATCAATTTGCTGTGTTAAAATCCGCAGCTCCTTCTGACACCGAGATCTCCCGTGCTGCCCCCAGCCGCCGCAAGGCTGCTGGCTGGAATGGGGAGTCGTGTCCATGCCGGGCCGTGACATTTTGTGCAAAATCTCTCCAAGAGGAGCCATTTCAAACATTTTGCTCCACAATTCAGACATGAAACAGTGCTGGTCAGAGCACTTTGTGTGCTGCTGTGCTGGGCAATTCGTGGAACCCCGGCTGCCTGGCGAGCAGTGTGTGCTGGAGCAGGGAAAGATGCTCTTTTTGGTCTCTGGCTCTCCAGCACGTAGCAAAGCCTGGATTTCCTGCACACAGTCATCGCTCTGGTCCATAAATAGCAGCAGTCCACGGGGCTGACCCCGTGGACTTACAACATTAGGCATTTACAACCAGTACACAGGGATCGCTTGCACGTTCAGGCTGGGTTAGCCGGACACGCTGCCTCCGCGCCCCAATGACAGCAGAGTGCTCTGATTGACTGCAATATTCCCCATTTGCATTTCAAATGACTCTTCAGATCAAGAGTGACTCACTTAAGAGATGCATGAATAATTCTGAAGACGCTTAGACTCCTGTGATCGGCGAGCTGTCCCCAGTCGGAGGCAGGAGGAGGCCAAATTGAATTAGCTGCTGTGAATTTTTCACCCAGGACCATCCCCACAAAATGTGAGCACGTGAAATGGGAGCAACCGAGAGTCCCGGGCAGCCACACTGTGGGACCGGAGGGTGGGGACCCCAGCTGAAAAATCAACCCCTCTGCCTGCACAGCACACTGGGAGGCCAGAGGCATGATGCCCGCGAGTTTGGGCAGAGCCCCAGTAGGAGAGCAGCGCAGGGTCAGACCTCCTCCTCTGGGCCCAGCTGCAGAAAGCTGCCATGTATTTCTTGCGTGCAGCCACCGCGATTTTCAAAGCCCTGCAGAAAGCTGTTCACAATATCCCTCTTCTCCTCACTCGGTACGTTTATAAACAAACGCACCAGAAAATATGCGGTGGGAGGAGAGCAGGGGGCTCCCACGGCACCGCCAGCCCCTCGCCGCGCCCCCGGGCACAGGCGCTGGAGGCGGAGGAGCTGCGAGGGCTGCGAGCACCCCAGGTACAATGCAGCTGGCTTCTCGCTGCTGGGCTGAATGCCTGCAGGAACCCGAGCCCACCATGGTGCTCAGCCCTTGGGCCACCCCAAGGACGTCGGCTCTCGCTCCCGGGTAGAGCACGGCCCTGCAGGAAAGAAATGGGAGCATCGGGCTGCCGCCGAGCAGCTCTGTAAGCAGGCGGATTTCCAAAGCCCTTTGAAAAGCCATTTAGAGCTAAGTCCTGGTATTAAACCTGGCCTTTCATTAGTCAGGTTTTCAATCTCTACCAGAGCCTGTTTCAGTGAAAAGTTTTTTAAAAGGTCAGGAAGAAGCTTTTAAGCATATTTGCCAATTAACTATTGTAACTCCCTCCTCGACTGGATGCGAGCTGCCCGCTTCCGTCTCCAGGGACGGTAATTACTGTTTGGTAAAAAGCTTTGAACACCCCTAAGTAATAGTCTCTCCTTGCATAAAAGCACCCTAAACCCACTGGCCTTTTCCACCTTCTGTCACAATCCGCATCTAAAAATAATCTGGAAGAAAAAAAAACAGAATGCTCTTAAGAAGAAACCCCCGTGGTGCTGAGCGAGGCGTCGCCGGGTGTCGGCACAACGCAATGCACGCTGCAGGACGCGGTGCTGCTGCAGGGTTCCAAGCAAAGTTGCCAAAACGGGGCAATTTGAAATACAGAGGGGGGCCTGGGGACCCTGCCTGTCCCAAGCAGGTTGGGCAGGAAGCACAGCAGCCCCCCGCAAGGGGTGCTTGCACAGGCTGCCCCCTGCAGCCCCCTGGCCTCATCTGGAATATGGCCAAGGCTGCCAAAGCCCCACATTAGCACCCCAAGCCCCTCATATTGCCACAATTGCTTTTGCAGCCCCTCAGCATTTCCACTCCTAGAAACCCATCCGCTTCCACTGCTGCCCCTGAACGTTTCTTACATTCAGCCTCAAAAGTTCTCTGGAGTTCCAAGGGGATGATAAAAAAACTCCCACGTTTATGTGCTTAAATTTCCAGCCCCTGAGGTTACAAAAGAGCAACTGGGGAACCCAAGGAAAAGGCCGTGACCGAGGAAGTGTTTTTCAAAGACATTGATTCATACAATATTCATTTTTTAAAACAGTTCCAGGATTTCCAGGTGCCCAGCCCCTATCTATTTATTCAAGCAGCCTGGGACAGCAACGCTGGCATACTTGAAATCCTTTAGAAACTCAGGTTACTTCTACACACTCCAGTGCACAGCGTGTATATAAAACCACCATTTACTTAAAAGAGACAGCACCAGAGAAAGAATTCCTCAGTCGGGAGGACCACGACCCGTTCCACTCCACGAGTCACAGCGTCTATCAGAAAACCCGGGGCCAAGACTAACACGCGGCTTCAATCGCTTGCTCCTGGCGCTATCTCTGCATGGAGCAGCCAGCCCGGGCTGAGCCTCGCAGCCTCAAAGCCCGGTGCTCAGACCTGAGCGCACCAGCGAGCAGCACCACGCCGACTCCAGCAGGATGCGGGTGAGAGCACAGCCCGGAGCTGGTGGCCAGTGGTGGCCTGGGGCTGGTGGCCAGGGGTCCCTGCTGCTTGCACAGGGTGGGCCAGGAGGAGCTCCCCAGGCAGCAGGAGCCCAGCCCAGCCCCGCTGCCCTCAGTGGTGGCTGCCTACGAGCGCTTTAAACGTTTTCAAATGTTAATTCCACATCGTGGCAATAAAAGCTATTTTTAATCCCACGTGAAAGCACTTTGCAGCAGACCTAGCTCTGCACGTATCACGCAGAGCATGCGACGCGCTGCAGCAACCAGGCAGCGGTGGGACGGGGCACACGGTGGTGGAGCCAACCCATCCTGCTGCTAGCACAGCGCCTGCTCCCTCCTCTTGGCACAGAGCTGGGGCTGAAGCATTCCCTCAACAGCCAGCAATACGGCAGAGTCACGGAGCCCCGTACACGTGGACATGTTTTTTTCCATCTAAAGACAAATCCAAACTATCTTGCATCAAATAAAGCATTAAAATATCTTCTTTGTAGTTAGAAAATTGCAGCTTTTCCTCGTCTTTCCTGCATTTTTTTTTCTTTTTTTTTCTTTTAGGATTGCTCTTAATCTTTTAAACATGGGGGTGAGGACAGAGGAAGCGGATACAAAAAGGCTCTGTTTTGCAACAAAAACTTAAAAAAAGAATGAGAGATCACAAAATCAGAGCAGTAAACCCAAGAAGCGCGCTCCAGGACTGAGTTTCTGCAAACGCACGAAGGAAAAACAAGGGCCACTTTGAGGTGCAGAGTGCTGAAACGCGAGTCCATTAGGAGAGCAGATTAGCCGGTGTCAATGAATAAAGATAATGTCCCGGAGCAGCTCTCAGTGCATCGCCATCTGACTCCTCGCAAGATCCCTTTGTCTCTTGCCACCTATGTGTTTCTTAAATGCGCCTGTGAAAAGCTCTGCCTGGAAGGGGATCCGAGCTTCGTGCCAAAACGCAGCCTGGTGACTCCTGAGTAGCCCCAGCGCCCGGGTTTTATTCAACAGCTTGTGCTATAGAGTGTCTTGATCTGTCTGTACAATCACAACACACACAAAACCCCCTGAAGGCATCTACTTAGCTCTACTTTTCAGCTGCCAATAACACTCACAGCAAAAGTCAAAAGAGCAGCGCCGGAGCCGTGTCCCTTCCCTGCCGCTCAAAGGCTCCAGGGCTGCGAGGTCCGCAGATAACAAAGTCTGGCTCAAGAAATCCTGGACGCCTTTCAAGAACGTTGTTAGCTTCCATGAATGGGCTCGAAGGGGGGAAACATCGCATGCGGCAGCTTTTGCTCCCCGTCCACCTCCGCCGGGCACACACACATGCTCCCAATCTGGGGCACCCTCCGCGCAGCCCGGCATCCATCGGCTGCTCGATGCACGCACAGAAGCACAGCGCGAGCGTGACAAACCACATGAAGAGTTCTTCCTCCCGCAGCCCCCAGCATGCAGACCTGCATGCGTTGCAGCCCACCAAAAGGCAAAACGAGGAGGAATCGTTGCAGCCAGCTGCAGCGGAGAGCAGTGCCAGGTCGCTCGGCAGTGCCGGCCATGCCCACGCAGCTGCGTGCCGCCGCTGCGGAGCTCAAGCCTCAACACTCACGTGGAGGCATTTGCCAACTGTTACCAGCAAACCCACACTGGCTGGATTGATTACGTCTGCCCCAAAGTAAGAGAAAATGAGGAAGGAATCGCAATTCCTGTGAAATCCAGCACGCACCATCACTCAGAGCGCAGTCTCGCGGAGCACAACGCCAACGGCCGCTTTCGTGCGGCGCGCTGGGCTCAGCGATGCGAACGGCCACCGGGAGCCCTGGCCCAGCCCTCTCCGGCTGTGAGGCTCTTTCTTTAGATACTGGGTAAAAACAGGAAGAGGAGACGGGGAAGAGAGGGCTCAGATCATAAATCGTACAAGGAAGTACAAGACAGAGCAAAGCTGCCTGATGGAGCTGCTGCCACTGCAAAGATTCAGGGGACGGAGACAAGGGAACTTTGTACAAGCGACAGCAGAGCGAGTGCTCGCAATGTGCATTCCCCCAAACTTCCTTTCATGCAAAACCGCATCCGCAAAGACCATTCCCTGCACCGCCTTCATGCCTCATGTCCCCCTTCCTCAAGTCCTTTTCCCAGCAGCACCAGAACCGCAGAGGCTGCGCTGAGTTAGGTGTGGGACAGGCGGATGCTGGTTGCGGGTACAGCCGCATCGGGTGGCCGAGTGGAAAATGAGGCTGGTTCTGCTAACCAGGAAGGCAGTGGGAGGTTCCCAGCTGTGCCCCGACATGGGCACGGCAATGAGCAAATGCCCCCAGCCCCCACGATCACCGCTTGTGGACGTGGCAGGGCTGTGAGCCCCCAGGGCTTATGGCCGTGGCAGCCCAGAGCCGCTCAGCCCACTGCGAGCACTTTTCTATATCCACGCAACCAAGGGCAGGATCAGCCCGGTGCCATCACACCGAGCACCACTTCACATGCTTGTGATGAATTTTGAAATATCACCAGGAAACGTCTCAGATTCGGTTCTTAAATTTCCCTTTGCCCACGTTGCCATAAAGCAGAGGGGCAGCCAGCGGCGAGGGGCACAGCACCACTCCAGCTTCCCCGGCAGGACACTCGCGCTCCCAGCGCCGCTGTGTAGGAGAGGAGCACGCCTACTGATATCCCTCCCGTTCTCTTTTTATTTGGGTTTACCCTAAGCAGCACCGAGTGCCAAAAAAGTTAAAACACTGTTTTGCTTTAGGATAAAATTTCACTTCATGCTTGGATTATCCATTAGGTAATTTACGTTGCAAGGCTAGAGGAGGTGTTTAATCTTCTTATAATTAGCTAAACCGATAGTAACTCAAGGAATTTCAGATGAGATGCTTGCTGCTTTTACCAAGTATTTTCGTCATACCAGCAAAAAGAACTACTTTAAAAAAAAAAAAAAAAAGGACTTTGAGCTATTTCAAATTTAAATAAAATAAAATGCTCCAGTAAGAACAAATGGTTTCAGTCAATGACTTACATTATAATGTAAACTACTCGGCACCCACAAGAAGATACTCCTTCCACAGAAGCAAAATCCTTATGGAATTAAACTATGAAGAAAGAAAATTCTGTGGCAATATTTGTAAGTTTTTGTTGTTGTTGTTGTTGTTTCCTTCTTCTCCCTTTTTTCTCCTTACACTGACTTGAGACAAGCAACGACCTACAGGTGCCTTCAGGCCAAATATCTTGGCATGAGAAGCAGTTGGTGTAATTTTGGTTTCCTAGCACATTCAAATATTTTAAAAATGTTTACACCACTTTGAGATAATCATTGGAAAAACCTGAACTTCTGTCCAACTTCTATTTTCCTCCACCCAAACACACCCCAGCTTTAGACATTTAGCTCTGTCTGGCTTTCAAGGGAAGAAAAACCCTCAGTATAGCAAGATCTCGTAAGAAGACAAAACAGGAGAGGCAAGGAAAAGAGGAAACTGAAAAATTGTTGTGCATATGATTGAAAACACACGTGCTCTATGCGGAATTAAACCAAAACATCTAATAATTTTCCCCCCAACTAGAAAGGATGCAACTTCTTCCCAGTACACGGAACGCTTCCCTGTATACGCTTCCCTGTATTGCATTTGGCTGTACCAAAAATGTTCCCTGCTCTATTTCTCCAAATTTACCATAGCCATACAGAGAATTATCTTATATCATCTAGCTGCTTCCAGGCCAGGCTCCCTGCGAGCACTCAGAGCACTGAAAACTCCCTACGCAGCAATCCCAAAGTGAGTTTTATTTATTCTTCTCTTGCCACAGTCCATCCTGCAAATGCCTCGCCGGACTACAGCAAACGATATGAAAGCGTTCGATCTTCCACACTTTAATTACGTGCTTGCGGTCATTAAACTCCCATCCTGCCAAGCAAGATCTATCTTGTAATCCTCACCCCCAAAAATTAGTTATCATCATTATTGTTCCTGGTGCGCCGCGGATACGTATGGAACGGAGAAATGAGCCAATAAATCACGGCAATATTAATACAGTCATAAAAATAAGTGTGCTACTTACTGCGTTTGAAGGTGTGTTAAGTCAATAACTTTACAGTCCAGATGTGGTCTTACAGAGCCGAAACTCTGCAGGTAAAATTACCACTAAAATTACGCTTCCCATTAAACGGGCTTATTTTTCACAGGTTATTATTTGGGCGAGCATTGCTCAGCTGCATCCTTCCCCAAAACATAAAGAACCATTAAGCGCACGTAGGAAGGAGTATCCCTGCGGGGTTTGGAGGGAGCCCGGTGGAGGAGCAGGAAGGACAGGGAGAGCTACTCCTTTTATTGTTTTCAGATGTTTCACGAGAACACCGCAGCGCTTTTATAAATCTGTACACTTGGACTGTCTTCAAAATAACGGAGCAGATTCTTTCGCTGGCTTCAAGGGGCTTAGCGCTCCGACTAGGTTTGGCCGGCCACTTTGGAGTTGGCCACGATACGGGAGTTTAATGGACAACACATGCACAGTAGCTGCTCTTCCGATGCTTTATCGCCCGAAGAGCTCAATTCCATTGAAACCCTCAAAACTAAACAACTCCCTTGAATCAATACAGCCCTGCCCTTTGACACAAGCAGACCGGGGAATTCAAGGGATACTCTTTTACCCTTCCCCTTCCTGCAGCAGTTCGAGGTTTCAATGCCAAAATCTGCCGGGATCAAGTCAGGTCCTGCGAGCTGAGCTCCTCGCTCCTTTCAGTTTCAGAAACTGAGATTTAAGAAAAAACAAAAAGCTCCCTAAAGGAGTTAATCGGCGGGGTGAGAGCCACGGGACGGCTCCGAATAAAGTGGTAGGGCCACGACCGCAAACGGGGATCACCAAAAAAAGCCAAGCACCACCTGCCCGCGGTGGGGGGGGGGGGGCACGGACACGGGGCCAGCTCCGCACCCCTCCAGCTCCCGAGGCTCGGTGTGGGGGGGGTGCCGTTACCTGTACCAGCGCAGCCCCTTCTCGTAGCACCTGTCGAAGAAGTGCGGCTCGGCGCCCACGGCGCGCACCCCGGGGTGCACCCGCAGGAACTCCAGCAGCGCCCGCGTCCCGCCCTTCTTCACGCCCACGATGATGGCTTGCGGGAACCGCCGGCTGCCGCCTCCCGCAGCCCCCGGAGCCCCGGTCCCCGCCGTCCCCGGGACCGCTCCGTCGGGGAGCGCTGCGGGCGGCGGCAGCAGCAGGGCGGGGGGCAGCGGTTCGCAGGGCCCGGGCAGGCAGTAGAAGAAGTAGGTGAAGAAGAGGATCATGGTGAGGAGCAGCGAGGCGCGGCGCCCCCCGACGGGTCCCAGCAGCCGCCCGCTACATCCCATCGGGGGCCGCTCCCGGCGCAGCCCGCCCCCGCCGCCGCCGCCGCCGCCGCCCCGCCGGGCAGCGCATCCCGTGCGGCCGCTCTGCCCTGCCCTGCCCTGCCCGGCACGGCTCGGTTCTTCTCGGCCCCGCTCCGCTCCGCGCCCCCCCCCTGCGCACTGCTCCGCGCCCCCCCGGCCCGTCCCAGCCCTCCCCTCCCGCCCTCCGCGCACCGCCCCCCGCGCCCACCCGCGGGGAGGAGGCGGGAGCGCGCGTGGGGCGGCCCCGCCCGGGGACGGGGCTCACGCGTGGGGAGCCCCCGGGGGGGGGCAGAGACCCCGCCGGGACAGCCCCCGCCGGGGAGCGGCGATTTCCCAGACGCTGCTTTTTTTTTTTTTTTCCCCGTTTTTCCTTTTTTTTTTTTAATTTTCCTTCTTTTTTTTTCCCTCTTTTTCCTTTTTTTTTTCTTTTAATTTTTTTTCCCTTTTTCCTTTTTTTCTCCCTTTCCCCCTTTTTTTTTTCTTTCCCCTTTTTAATTTTTTTTCTCCGCTTTTTATCATTTCTGGAGCCTCACTTCAGCCGTTAACACCCAGCAGCAGGGTCCCGGTGGGGGCTGAACTGCTTGCACCCAGTGCTCACCGTGCTGGGAGCTCGAGGCCCGCAATTAGCAGCTGGCACCCCCGGGGCAGTGCTAATTGGGCTGCGCAGGCTCTGCTGCAAGCGTGGAAAGGCAGCCAGCATGTGCGTATAGTTCTTGGTTGGGATGGGAGGAACCTGGGGTGCCAGCCCTGCACCTGGCAAAATACACCCCAAAGCAGCAGCTCAGGTGTTGCAACCCAAAACGTGCGTCTGAAATAAGCAGTGGGGTGGGGTAGCAGCAGCCAGGGAAATGCCATTCCCCCATCCCAAAGCACCAAGGTGCCAAGCCCCAGGTGCTGCAGCGCGGGTGGCACACGGTGACCCTGCAGCGAGCAGCTTTACGGGCGGCATCCCTGGGCAGTGCTGGCCAGGCCTGGACCTCGTGAGCAGCAATGTCCCATTTGCCCCTGCCCTCCCCACAGCACAGACCTACAGCAAACACAAATCAGCCCAGATCCAGCCTGGGGGTGCTCCTCGGGGCCGTCGTCCCCCCAGCCCAGCTGTGGCTTCATTGAACCACTCCAAGGATCTGCCCCTGCACACACCCCAAACTGCCAAGCCTCACTTCCAGCCTTGTGATAAAGCCTTTTTTATTTTTTTTTTCTCTGAAACCAGCAGTGTCTTAATTAACCTATCAATATAATTAGCTCTTTTTATAATTAGATCCCCTGAGTCTTCCAAGAGATAGAGCATCACGGGGAGGGGGCGAGCATGGCCCAAAACCGTGGGCGCATCGCCACCGAGCCTGGGGGACAGTGACACTTCTGCGCGGTGGTGGCACAAGTGACAGGCTGCACGGTGCCACGGGCACCTGGATGCGCATTTCAGCATGGTTGGGTGGTGGCACAATGCTGCAAGGTCGCCCGGCTGCAGGAGGGGCTTTGTGCCCTCTCGTGGCTGGCGCTCGCAGGAGGCTGCGCGGGGGCTGCCCGGCCCGGCCCGTTGCGCACGGGAGCTTTTCAACAAGAGGAAATAAAACGCTGGGGCGCGACGGAGAAACCTCCCAATTCACAACGCCAAGGTTCCCCGGGGAAAAAACGCGAAGGGAGGATTGCGACGAGGAAGTGAATCTGTTATCGGGAGCAGTTTGATAAATAAAAACGCATCCAAAATCTTCCGCGCGGCACTTGCCAGCTCTTGTTGAGTTTACGTAAGTGATTAGAAATAGGAACTGTTTCACTCCGGGCTAGAGCTGGTGGGAATTTTTCCAGCTCCGTGTTTGGGTTGGGGGGGGAATTGTTGTTGTTGGAAAATGCCAATTTGTCAAAATGGAAACGTTTGGCAGGAATATATGCATTTTGACAAAATTCTGTCTAAACACAGCCAGGGAGGCACAGGAAAGGCAGGCGGGGAGCGCAGCACCCGCACCATCCTCATCCTCACGCAGGGAGGATCCCAGCGGGCTGGGGATGGTGCAGCAGGATGGTGCAGTGCTGCCTTTTGGTGATAGCCTTTTGGTGCTGCCCAATCTGCCCGCTGCACAGCAGGGCAGGGCCAAAGGGCAGCGCCTTTTCCTTGCCTGCCCACTAGGCTGGAGGAAAAAGCCTAAAAGGTGACCCGGAGCTCGGTGCTGGGGCCAGGAGGCTCAGACAGTTAAAGGCAACAAGCACTCAGGTGTCACTTTTTCAGCAAAATTAGAAGATTTAATTTGACTCGAAACGAAACAGGTGGGTAGCAATTTTCAGCTCTTTGAGATTTCTTCCCAATCTGTCATTTCAATATAACGTTAAATCGAGCAGAGGAGCTTTTTAAGGACAAAACACTGCATTTTGACTTGGGGACGTGCTTTCAGGGTCCTGTGCAGGCAGTAAGCCAGGAAAGGGCCTGGGGACCCTGGTGCCAACATTTCCACAGCCTTCAGCCAAAAAAAAGGCTGTTGTGAACTGAGCAGCTTCGATGTCCCTGTGCGCGGTGCCGCTGGCTGGCAGTGGCTGAAGGTGTGCAGGACACGGGATCCAGAGCAGGCCCTCTCTGATCTCCCGGCCACCTTGTCTGCCGGGACGCTGCCTGTCTTCTCCCTCCGTTAGCACTTCTTCATCTGCAGCTCTGATAACACAACCCACCGGAGAGTGCCGCTTTTCAAGAGTTTCCCAATCATTTTGAAAGGTCCCCGCCATGGGTACTCGGCTGGATGGGGTCGCGTTCGCCAGGAGCAAGTGATGCCACCGCGATGGGCACCGATGTGCTCACCCCAAGGAGCCAAACCTGGCTGCCCCGCAGGCACCCCATGGGCACAGCTGGTCCCCAGGGCCGCTGGGGTGCATGAGAGCCGCCGGCTGCCCTGGCAGATGCAGATGAAAGTGTTCCGGGCTGTCACCGGCGTTATGGATGGGCTGCGAGCGCTCGTGGGGAGCGTCGTGCAGACACTGCGGATGTGGAGGGAGCCTCCGCGCTTCCGAGCCCTGATTGATGAGATGCGAGGGCCGGCCGCTGCACTCACTACATCACCACTGCCTCAACCTCTGCCAGGGGCGAGGGGTGTTGGAGCCCTGGAGATGACTGGCTGCACTGAGGAAGGGAAGGGTCATCGTTCCTGGGGCCAGGCAGACTCACCGAGGGTCCCGGGGGAGCTGACTGCAGGTTTGGCAGCTCCCCAGGGACTGGGGGACTAACAACAGCCCCGGGGGAGCCGTGGCACTGTGGCTGTGCATCTGCATGGCCAAAGATGCTCCGTGGATCACGGCCGAAGGAGCTTTTAGCGGCTGTCAGTGCAGAAGAGGTGAGGGAGGCACATCCCCGAGCTCAGGAGCTTCCACCAGACACTGTGGTACACATACGTGTGGTTTGAATTGTTTTTTGGGGGGCACAGAGGGTTCCCCCTGGCCAGGTGCATTGGGCAGCCCTGTCCCATGGCCATACCTGCCAGCACCCCTGAAGCAAACCAGGGATTTATCCTGACACCAGGACAGAGCAAACTCTCAGGGCAGCATTCCCCAAAACTGCCTGTGCCCCGTGCAGGGGTTCACCTGGAGCACCCTCCACCAGCCCTTGCCCTCATTTTCCCTTAATTACAACCTCCCCTGGAGCCCTTGGACTCAAGCAACCGAGCTCCTTCACGGTCCACACAGAGCAACAGCAGCACGGCTCTGTGTGAGCTCAGTGCTCCCCTCATCCATCCCTCCCCCAGCCCCAAACCATCTCCCCTGGGCAGGATGGGGTCCCGGATAGCGGTCGGAGCATCCCCACGCAGCCCCTTCCCCTGGGACCTCCCCGACCCGTGCAGCACGCTGGCGGGAGCTGCAGTGCGGGCGCCGTGGGTCTCCTGAAGTTTGTTATTACAAAGAAAGAAAGAAAATGGCTCAAGGGATCAGCGGGGATAAAAAGCGCTTTAGAAACACAGGAGATCGTTTAACAGGTCACCTCCGCAGCGGAGTTCGCCGAGCTGATAAAGGCGAGTAAACTTATTAAAGGGCGCACAGCTTGATTCGAAACGGCTGCTCCCAAACAGCCAATTACTCAGGGCCCTTCCAATCCAATTAGGGCGGCTGTTTCCCTGATTACGGCGGTGTGTTTTACAAATACACCCGGCTCCTCGGGTTCAAAGAGCAAGCCAGAGAAGGGGCTTGGTAAGGGGCGAGGCGGTGCCTGCAGCCAGGAGAGGCGCGGGGAGGCAGAGCCCAGGCGTGTGCCCTGGGATATGGATACAGATGGGGCTGGGGATGGCTGAGCCATGCAAATAGTGGTGTTCCCCAGAAGAGCAGCCCTGTGCCCATCCCTAAAGCAGCCCAGCCCAGCTAAGGAGGTGGGTTACATCTCCATGGGGGTGTTCAAATAGGGGCTGGACCCCTGCAGGGTCCCAGCAAAGGCCCTGTCACCCAGCTCAGCCGCTCTGTGACATTACTGAGCCTTTCCCCAGGGACCCGGGGAGTTTTGAGGTTTGCCGTCTGGGCATTGTAGGTGTCCTGGCCTCGAAATAATAGCATTGGGGGATTTGCCCTAATCCTCCCTGTGGGAAGAGGCAGCTTTTACAGGGAGAGACCTGGGATGGCTTTAGCAGGAGCTTGGAGCTCATTAGGGCCAGGCCCTTGGTGTTTTCATGGATGTGGGCACAGGGACTGCCAGGAGGATGAAGGAGGAAAGAACCGTGTCTCTTCCTAACCAGGATCATGGGTGCTGCAGTGCAGCAAACGGATCTGATCCTGTCCAGAGCAGGGGTGTCCCAACACCTGGGGTGGAGGACACAGCGGGGAGCTCATCACCGTGGCCACCGGGAGGCTGAAAATTAACCCACAAATTCCGACCTCCCCTCGAGGGGCTGAGCAGGGCTCGGGAGGCAAAGGGGCCACACGGCACACGTCTGGAGCTGGGCTGGAGCCGCGGCTCCTTCTCCTCCACCGCTCGCTCAGCGCCTGCGCCGCCGTCCAAGCCTTCACCGCAACCGCTCCAACGGGTTCGCTTCAAAATACTGGCACGCGGCCACCTCTGGGGTGTAGCACAGCCCCTGTTATTAAAATGTGTGACAGCAGCTCGAGATGGAAAGTGAAGTTGTACATTCTCCATCTGAAACTCCGTGAGGAATTTCAAGCAGGGGAATGCAATTTCCAGCCTGGAGGAGAGCCAGCAGCGCCAGGGCGAGATTTTTCTTAATATGGTTTTGCAAAACTTGAGCGCAGAAAATTGCCCGTAGCTATAGCAATACCAGCGAGCTGGAGACGGCCCCGCTCGGGGAGCGTTTACACAACAAAAACACCCCCAAAGCTGCCTCTCCTGTGCCACGCTCCGTGCCACCCGTTTGGTCCCTTTAGCCCCTGAACGGGAACGTGGTGATTATAGAGGGCAAATCTGGTGCTTGCAGCATGCCCAACGCAGGAGGAGGGTTATCCCAAGCCCCCAGTGCTGCCCCAGCTCCCTCCAACAGCCCAGGGTTCAGCTCCATGTTTTTTCCTCCAAAACGGCCTTTGGGGTGGTGGCAGGGCAGGATGGGGTTCCCAGAGGGGTGGCCCCATCCCCGGGTCCCCGCTGTGCCCGTGCCCGCCCAGGATCCGCCACCCGCCCGCAGCAGCGCAGAGGCAGCTGGCTCCGGGCCATCCGTGGTTACAAAAGGAGCCTGCCCCGTATTTCTGCTTTTGATTTAAATAATCCCAATAAGGGGATAAAGCAGCCAAAACCCACTGATTTTTTTAAAGCTTCAATTTAAGAAATAATATATGTGAAATGTGTGAGTTTTATGAGAGTAGGCAGAGCTGTAGGGTATCAGACGCAGCCCTTCCTACCCAAACCTCTGTCCCCAGGACTCCAGCTATTAACTGTGCCATCCAGAGCCCTCAGACATCCTCCATGCAGCTTTCCAGCCCCATTTTCCTTCTCTTTTTTTTTTCCATGCAAAAACAAACTCGGGCTGACTGCAATTACTCCCTTATTGGTGCCCTCCTGGGCGAAGACACAGCAGTGACAGCAGTTTGACATCACGCTGGAGCTGCAGAAATGTGGGGACTGGGGGAGGATAACACACAAAGGTGCTTTTTCTGTTTGATTTGCTGTTCCCAAGCATCTGGTCACACCGCTCTATGGGAGCAGGGGGATTTCTTTATCCTATAGGGATGTATGGGGCAATACTCCACCCCAAGGGAGCTGGCAGCTCACCAGAGGACCCAGCCGTCACGCTGCTGGGACCCCCAGTGTGCCAAAAGGCCATTTCCAGCTGAGAAAGTCACCTCTTGACGATGTCATGTAGCCAGACCATGAAATATCACTGTATTTGCAGGGGAAATATTGCTGTAGCCAAAGCTGATGGTGCAGGAGCGCATCCAGCTGCAGCCTGGGAACACAACAGGACCTTCGGTGCGGTGTCTGGGGACCCTGGTGGGGCATTAGGGGGTGTCTGCAGCCCAGAGAGCTTGGGGACAAGGCAGGCTCGGTGCTGGGATGGCAGCAAAGTCCCCATGGGTCTCCCAGAGCCACAACTTGTGGGAGAGTCCATGGTGCCTCTGCCTTTCCTGGGCAGGGAGGAAGCGAGGCTGGCACGGGGTGAGGCTCAGCCCCCACCGTCAGCCCCTTGTTAGCAGCCTCCAGCCCCCCTGTTCCCCCCCCTGCTGTTATTTCTGCCTGGCTGCTGTGTCAGCCCGCACGGCGAGCGGCTGCTGACTGGCCGGGGGTATCTCGACAACTGCTTACCTGCTCTTTATGAGCTTAATAACTCAGCGGAACCATAATTATGTGTTCATTGCCGATCTCATTTAGAGTTAATTACATGCCAGATAGATGTATCTCTGATGTGCTTGGAAGCATCCCAACCACGGCTCTCAGCAGCCATCGATCTGCACTCGAGCACAGGTACTCCTTCTGTTTCAGCACCCGGAGCTTGTCGCAGCTCTGCACCAGCGGCATCACCCCTTTTGGTCCGGGGGGAGATGCAGCAGGAATTCGGCTCTGGGCAGCCCCAAACCCACCGCTTCTGGAAGCAACTTGGGCAGGATGGGAGGGCTGGATCCCACGCGGGCACCTCCGTGCCATAAAATAACAGCAAAGCCTGTTGTCTTGGGGGTAGAGCTGGAGGACTGCGCCCTCACCACCTGCAAAATCACCCCGTGGGTGCGCAGAGCAGCTCTCCGTCAAGAAACGTTTGCTCGCACCAAGCCCCAGCTGGTGCGCCCCACACCGCTGTGCCCAGCCACAAACTTTACAAGTTTCCTCTTTTTTTGAAATAAGTAAATAAATAAATAAATAAATTTGCGGTGGGGGTTGTTTTGCTGTTCATCTTGAAACAAAACGTCACAAGGTGCAGATGGCCACATTTTACGAGTCTATGAAGCTCTGGCATGCCCACTGCTAATTCCTTGCACAGGTGGGGGGTAGCTTTCATTTGGCTCCAATTCAGCCAAATTTCCAGTGGCCAAGCAGAGAGGAAGGTGTGGGATCAACAACGGCAACATCTGGAGCAGAGCCGAGCCATAACGAAACATGAGGCTTTAAAGAAATGTCTCGAATGCATCGAGGAGGAAAAGCGGTGCTGGAAGGATTCCCCGCTGTCAGCGAGGGGCAGGCAGCCTCCCAGGTGTCATTTTGGGGTGCACGTGCACAGCCTTTGGAGACGGGCACAAAACCAGCGTGGTGCAGGGGGAGGCAACAATAACCACTGGATTAAACACTGGTGGCTGCACCCCCAGACCCAGCAGAACACTACGGGCAATGCAGATTGCAGAGCTTAATTTGAGAAAACCTAAACTTTGGTAGCTTTTCAGTAGTAGCAGAAGAAGCCAACTGAAATTTTGGGTCAGAAACCTGACTTTTAGCCCCCACTTTTATCCCCTGGCAATACAGAGCCCGTTTCCCACCTCACGAGTGTTTAAGCCCTGCAGGCGGGCGATGCGCTCTCTTTGTCCGTTCCCATTGCCTATTCCAGCCTTAATTCTGTAAACCCCCTACGACAGCAAAACGCTTTGCCATTAAGACCAGCTAATGAACACGTAATGAATCAGGTAATGAACACAACGATCTCATCCCCTTGTTCCCCTCAATAGCCACATGCATCATGTGCATCCAGAATCACAGCCGCAGAAATCAAAGTCCGGGCAGTCTGCGGGTGGTGCCGGAGCTGTGGGACAAGGGGAGAGCTCCAGGATTTTGGGTGTCACCTGGGAGTGACAAGAAGCACGCAGAGAGGCACAGCAGGGAGCCCTGCTATCCACTGGGTGCGGAGGATGTGGGTCCCAGTGGGCTGCCCTGCCCTGCCCGGTGGGCGAGGGACGGTGCCGTGCGTCTCTCCCCATCTGCGGCGCACATGCTGGAGCAATTGATGGGGGGGGGAGGGCTGGAAAGGCTCCAAATAAAAGAGGGCGCAGGGTACGCCTGCGCTCCCGCTGCCCCGGGCTGCAATACCTTTCACACCAATAAAGTGCAGGTGCTGGGGGATTGCGTGCGCCTGCCTGCGCGCCTCAATAGCGTTTGGATCGTGCCTCCGGTGCCCGGCCCCCTCCCGCCTCACACGTGGTGAGAAAAGGCTTGGAAAAGGCTCTGTTTGGAGACAAAAGCCTCTCGGTGAGGATCCCCTTTCCTGGTGACAGTGGGCATCTGGTTCCTATAGCGCAGGCACCCACATGTGCTGCCTGACCCCACAGGCCCCCCTCTCCCCTCCCCGTGACTCAGGTTAGCGCACGGCGCTTCGCGGCCCCGCTGGGAAGGAGCGGGGCTTTGTCTGGAGCCGGGCCGACGACAGGAGCTTTCAGGGAAATCACCCAGGCCCTGGCGCGTCTGGGAGAAATGGAGCCGGGCCGGAGCTGCCGGTAACCTGAGGCTCGTCAGAGCGAGCGGGCGGGGGCAGCAGGGGGGCTGTGCTCCGCAGGCACCCCCAGGAGTATGGGACTGCTGGAACAGCATCGCCCTGTGCAGGCTCCTGGTACCAAACAGCATCCCCCAGTAGGCTGCAAAGATTTACCTGGTTACCTGGGTGCTCCCATGAGGAAGGGTTCACATTGAAGGGGGTGCAGAAGCATGTCCCAGCAGCTCGTTGCTGCCTGCGGCTGATGGCACAATGAAGCCCGTGGGTGGAAAACTGTGCATGGCCCTGCCCTGGGTCTCCCCCATCACCCCACTCACCTCCTGAGCGTGGCTAAAATCAACAAGAGAGCCTAAAATCTGAAATGCTGGCAGTGGGTTTTAGCATCACACTGTGGGGAAGAAGCCTGGACACACAGCTGGCCAGTACCCCCTTCCCTGCGCCTGGGGCTGGGTCCCTGCAGCGGCACCAGGAGGGGACTGGAGCAGCTGGGAGCAGTGTGTCCCCGTGCTGCTTCTGCATCCCAGGCTGCCAGGATGGGGCCAGAGAGCAGGACAGATGGGATGTGCAGCCCAGGGAAGTGGTGAGCTGCCTGGTGAGCAAGTGAAGCCTCTGCTCAGTTCTAATACCAGCCCCATAACCCAGGGCTGAGCAAGCAGTGGTGCAGGGGATCATCCAGCTCAGCTTTGCAGCTGGCTCTAAGGCATCCCAGAGTGGTAAAAAACCCAAAACACCACTGGGATGGCAAAAAGGAGCCATCTCCAAGGCCTCTGCAGAATCTCCATGCTCCATATCACTGTACAGAGGGAGATGGATGGAGATTTCAAGGTACTGGGTGGGAACAGACCCGATGATCCCATAACCCTGGGGCAGAGGGACAGTTCTGCTCCCTGGGCATCAAGAGCAGCGCCCACAGGGTAGCACTGACCTGCCTGGGCACAGAGGGGAACAGAGGGCACCCCAGTGTGGGGAGCCCCAGCTCCTCTCAGCCGCCCCCGCAGCAGGGCCAGCCCGTGAGAGCCGCCATCCCCGGGCTCATGTGGATGCCCCCTGGTCATTTTTAACCTCAGATCTTTGGCATTATTAACAACATACGTGTGGGGCTCGCTTACCCTATGGGATAACATCTGGGGGTTATTCATCACGGCCACCGCAGGCTGCAGCCCCCCGCGCTCCCCGCGGAGCGGGATGGGTCACATCTGAACACCAAGCCGCTTGATGTGGAGTCATTAGCATGCACAGACTTCCAGCCCAATTACTTGACAGATGAAATCAAGATCCGTTGGCCTTATTGTTTGCATCTGGAGGGCCGCATCCGCGCACACTCCTCCTTCCTCCGGCCCGGCCCCGCTCCCAGCCTGCACCGGCGCTCGCTTCATCTGGAGGTCGTTTAGCGCCGCTGCGCACATGGGAACGTACCGAACGCACCATAACAACGTCAGCCCGACACAATGACAGTTACCCACAGCACCTTCAGAGAAGGAAAAATACCCCACAGCCTGCCCCTTCCTCCTCTGCCCCTTCCTCCTTCCTCCCACCAGCGCGTCTCGCTGGAGGAGCTTTGCTCCATTGGGGAGCGCACAACGAAGCCGCCGTGGATCAGTTCGGGGCTGTCCATAGCTCGAGCTTCGCAGCCAAGCCGCTGCTGTTCTGCTGATGGATTTTACACAGAGGAACAATTCAACCTCATTTCTACCCATTAACACAATCAACAGCGTTGAGCTTGCTGTAAAAGCAAACCCTAACGGCGCATCGGAACTGTTTGAGGAGCTGGAGGCAGCAGGCAGGTGTGGGAGCATGGGGAGCACCCAGCAGTGTGCCAGCTCAGGCAGAAAGCCCCAAATCCCAGTAATTACGGCCAAGAAATACTGGTGTGGGACTGAGACTGCCAGCACCCTTTGCACCTTGCTTCAGCTGCACCCCCAGGGCCTCTCCTTGTGCTGTTGATTGGACAAGAAAGAAATTCATCACGTATTTCCTCCCATGTTTGGTGCTCTGGAGGGCCAATGCTTTGGGGGGGAGCCCCTGTGCAGCTGCGGGATGGGAACCTGTGGGATGGGAACCTGCAGCCCTTGCGGGGCACTGCTCGCCCCTCCAGGTGACAAACCATCCTGCTGGCACCCCGGGGCCTGCCAGCACACAACACATTGCTGCGGGGACAGCTGTGGCTGCCTGGCCCTGCGTTCAGACACCAGGAAACGGCGTGCTGCAGGGGGCTCGGGGTGGAAAATGCACGGAGTGTGGGCAGGAGGGCGGGGAGGGACAGCGGGGAGCGGATGCGCAGAGGCGTGGGGCTCCGGATGGCTCCCGTGGGGCTGGGAAGGAACAGCATCCCCAGCTGTTGTAGGGCACCCCAGGAGCCACCTGGCATCTCCCCAGTGGAGGAGCCGGTGACCCCGGCACGGTGCCTGTCTGGTCCCCGGGCCAGCACGGAGCCGCAGCGGGGACGAGCGGCTGTGCTGGAGGCAGCACCGAGCGGCAGGAGGAATTCGGGTTTCTTTTTTCCCCTGTAACCCATCTGTGCTTAATTTCTTTGGGGGTTTCACTCCAAATTCTTCAGATTCTATGGCAAATGCTTTGCGGTGCTCGGTTCAGCTCGCCTCCGTGGCTGCCCGGCTCGGGGCTGCCTGCAGCCAAAGCAGAGGGAAGGGAAAGCACTGACCCTACAAATCCCCTGACACAAACCTGATGCCCAGGCAGCACCTCCAGCAGCAGCCCAGAGGCAGCGAGAGCCCTTGCTGGGGCTGTGGCAGCAGGGGACAACGCAGCAGGGGACCACATGTGGCTGGGGACCACATGGCGCATCACCGCCCCCAGCTCCGTTTCCAGCCCCCCACCCATCCCTGAGAGCTGTGCTCCACGCAGGGAGCAGAGGAACCCAAATCCTTGCTGATTTCTGCAGACACCTGGACTGAGCAGTGCCCGTCCTGCCGGGGGGATGAGGCACAGCCCTGCTCCCACCGTGCGTCCCGGCACATCCCGCACACCAGAGCTATGGAAACAGGAGGTGGCTGGAGGCAGCTGTCAGCCTTGCGAGAGCGCTGACGGGAGGTGTTTCTGTTTGCTCCTATCATTTGTAGCAACAAATCACTTGTTTTGCCCTCATTTTGCAATTACAGACTGGTAGCTCTGGGCTACAGGCACATGCAAATGCCTCAGTCTGGGGAGCAGAGCTGTGCGGTGCGCGCCGCCCTCGTAGGGAACGGCAGCAGCGTGGCAGCACCGCAGTCACTGCTAATTAGCCGCTAATTTTACAGACTTCTTTATGGCTTTGCAGTCGTTTACCCTTCCCAGTGGGCTGGAGCCCTGCAGCCAGAGCTGCCAGCAGGGCACTGGTGTGGCTCTGCCGCTTCTCCCCAGGGACAGCACAGCGGCAGTGCTGGGGCAGGGATGGGCGCCAGCTCCAGCCCCATCCCTAGACACTGGGGACAGCCAAGGAAAAATGCCTGAACCCAGTGGAGGCCACGCTCAGGGTGGTGACAGCTCCCACGGGCACTGCCCTGGTTTGGGGAGAGGGATCGGGAAGCACTTCTCTCTGCTGCTGTGCAGAGGAGAAATTCAGATCCTGCACAATCCCGGGTAAAAACGATCCCGCACCAGGAGACCGGCCCACGCCCGCATACAGGTTCAATCTAGGCACAGTTCTGAAGATTTAAGTGGTGTCTTGGCTTGACGCGGGCTGTCTGCAAGAGTAAGTTTCCTCCCCAGAGCACACATCCAAACCTCTGTTTTGATAAGTATCAGGATACCGTGCTGGCCTCAAATGGAGAAATTAAACGAATACCTTGCATATTTTGGCGACTCACGCACGTGAGCAGCTGTAATTGAAGACACGACCTGTCTCGCCCTTCAGCATGTATTGGCAAATTACAGCTTTTCATTATTTTCCTCTGTTTCATCTATACCCAGGCAGAGATGTTCATCTAAACCCAGCTAAAACCTGCACCCTGGATGGGATGGGGGCACAGGGCTGCACACCTGCCTGGGCAGCTGCTCTCATGCAGAACAAGCTGCACTTACCCTGGATCAACACCAATCATGGGTCTGGGGATTGAATTTTTGCATTTTCATTGCCCCTCGGGTGCCATTTGCAGCAGTTGTTCCCTACAGCGTGGTGGACCAGCGGGCAGTGCATCGTGCTGTGCCCACTTACTGCACCTCCGTGCTGCGCGGGGGCTGCGCAGGAAGAGCGAACAACCTTCAGCATTGCGTCTGAGGAGCCATCGGTTAAATGAGCTATTTTAATTAAGTGCAATCTAAGTTATGCGCTAATGTCAGGAGGGATGATAGAAAACACTCCACTTGGCCTAGTGAGCAGCGGAGGATGTATTTCATGAGCTTCATTAGCCCCTGACCCGCCACCGACCTCGCCCCGTGCGCACGTTTGCACGCTTGCGTGCACGCTGCGCCCACAAACCCCGCTCAGCTCAAGGCAGACCCCATTCAAAAAAAAAGATCATCCACCCGATTTCTGCCCCTCCAACCGAGGTGGGTGGGTAGGAAGCACCACGGTCAGGGTTAACTCCTCCAGACGGACAGCAGGGAGCATGCTGTGCCAGGACGGACGGACAGACGGACACGGGACGTGGCCACGAGAAGCAGGGCAGCAGCTCACCTGCTCCGGCGCTGCCGAGAGCTTCCCGAGCACTTCATCCCCCACCGGAGCCTAGATGCTGGGCCTGCCAGAGCCAGTGGCTTAGATTAGTCTGAGCTTAACTGGTTTGATCTCTTACTTTGAATTTTATGGCTGCGAGGTTTTTAAAGCTCGGCGGAGTTAATTTCCAGCAGAACTGTCGTGCTGCTGGCAGGCACCGCCGTGGCCATAAAATACCATCCCCGACTCAAGACGTCAGAGGGGAACAAAGATAGACCGTGATGCGGAAAAGATGCACACATTTAAAATAATCTCCTAAGAATGCAGCACAGCCCTGAAGACACATGTCGGCAGCTCTCTCCCGAGCTGATCGTTTCCTCTTTAAATAGACTGCGCTGCTGATTCCTCCTGGTGGCTTTCCAGTCCCTATTTCTCATCCAATGCTGGTGCAGTTTATGATCCCGTATTCCAGAGGCCCAGAGGAAGACCCCTCGATGGGCGCCCACTCGGAGGTGGCCTCCGCACCCGAAGCAAGCGCCCACGGCCCTGGAGATGATGTGGGGTTTGCAGAAATTCTTGGCAGTCCTCCCACAGCTTCCCCTCTCCTGAAATTAAAGGATAGAGCTGCAGCGAGCCCTCCATCTAAATTAAAACGAGCTATATTTACTGTTCATACTAATTGAATTATATTAACTCCAAGCTAGATGATAAGCAGAGCCGTCCCTCGCAGTTCCTGGTCTTAATATGTTTTGCATTCAGACAAATGCACACCAGTGTGTCATCGTGTTCAAAGCAGAGGAATTTGGTCCTGGGCTATTTTCCTGCTGCTTTGACAAGGTCAACCAGGAACTTGTTTTCTTTTTTTTTTTTCTGTAGGCTTGATTGCACAGTGCAAAAGCGTTGGTGAGTCCAATGCAAGCCCTGCAAACCCCTGTGGGGTGGCACAGGCACAGGGAGCCCTGCCCCGGTGCCGTCCCCAATGTCCCTGCCAGGGAAAGGCAGCACACAGCCAGGAAGGGAGGGATGCTGCTGTCCCCATCCCACAGCAACCCCCAAAGCTGGGGCAGGGCACCACAAACTGATAGGACGGAGATATCAGGGAGAGAAAAAAAACATGCTATCAGCCTAATGCCATCAAGATGAACGTAATTCGAAAAACTCGGTCAGGAGGCTTCAATAAGCCCAAAGGGCCCTGCCAAGAGTCGCACTTCCTATATCGAAGTGCATAAAAGCTAGACATGTAAAACACGGGGAAAGCTCTGTCAGGGTAGGCCAGTGCCAGCCAGCAAATATGTAACAGTGGGAACATGAAATATTAATCACTGGTGCATAAAACAATGGGAAAAACCTGCCTTTTCAGGCAGCCATCAATCCTCGCTCAGCAGGGAACATCAAGGGACGCTAATACCATACAGGTTCTGCTTAAATATTTGCCTTCCTTAATGCTCACGCAAGAAGCATTTGCTTTGAAGTTGAAAATAGACTGTAAATGTCTTTTGTGTGAGATGAAACATGATAAGACATGAAACTAGGAGGCTAAACTGTAGTTAATCACGGTGGTTTTACAAGCAACAAATCATTACTGCAGACAGCGAAGCGCAGCGCTCAGAAGCGGCCGGGCAGAGGGGAGAGCCTGGCGTGGGCATCGGCGGCTCTGGGGCATGGCACAGCTCGGGCACGGCACAGTTGGGGCACCCGAAATGCCACAGGAGCCCTGTGCCCCCCAGGGGACACCCAGACCTCATCCTGCTGTGTCCGAGGCGTCTCCATGGGTCCCCAATGCCGCTGACGTCCAGCATGTCCCACAAAGCAGCAGGAGCATGACTGCCTTCATGTTTTCAGGCAAAAGGCAAATTTCTCAGTGGGATGAGGTCACCGAGGGGCTTGGGATCTGCTGCTGAAAGTGGCGGCTGTGGGGCTGTGCCTGATCCTGTGCCAGGGGGAGGTTTGCTCCGAGCTCCCCCCGGCAGCGCTGGGGTGATGCTGGCGCATCCCGGAGCCGCTTTCCTGGGCACCTTGGGGTGGGTTCCTCCAGCAGCTCCAGGGGGGGACATGGGGACACCCACAGCTCCCCTGCACCCCCACGGCCCTGCTGGGAGCTGGGATGGACGTGGCCCAGCCTGGGCAGCCTCTGTGGGAGACCCATATGGGGAAAGGCACCCCAAGAAACCACATGCGCTTGGGATGCGGACAGAGCCCAGGGATCTTTGGGTGCTCCGTGGGAAAAGCAAGCAGAGGCGGAGGCACAGGAGCGGACAGGACGAGCAGCAGCCCCATCACCGCATCCTGGCACAGCCGGCAGCACACACAGCATCCCGGGACAGGTATTTCACACATCAAAAATGCAGCTTATGATTAGAAGCGATGTGCACTTGGGAGCGTGAGATAAGACCCCAGAGCAAGCGTATAAGTATGACTGATTAGCAAATAAACTCTCACTAATTGCCTTAAAAAGTCAGATCTCAGCAGCCAGGCAAGAAGAAAAAAAAAAATGATTTAAATTTTCCTCGGGCTAAACATTTTTCCGTCGAGCTCAGACTCGCTCCGAGTGTTTCCAGTCATTATCTCCCTAATTAACGCGCACCGCAAACTGAAAACAAATTTCCTCACCTCGTGGCTGGGGAAGGTTCACTGGGATTAAGCAAACTCCACGAAATCGGTCAGCGATTCCCTCCCACCGGGTGAGCGACGGCTGCCGGGTGGGAGGCAGCCCGGAATAAAGATAGATGAAGTTATTAGCAGCGAACGAAGTGAAATAAGCCTTTAATTTCCCCCAGCTGTTGCTGGCTGTGCCCTATTGACAGGTGCGCTCTTGGGATGGGGGCAAGCAGGCGAGCTGGCGGGGGGCACCTCGGCTCCTTACAGCCCCCTGCGTGCCAGGGAAACCAGCAGGGTGCACGTTTTTGTTTTTTTTTAAATTCCCATATCTTTATTTTCTGCCATTGACGTAAAACCAGCTCCAGCCCTCGCTGCAGTTTTATGGCCCCGCAAGGAATTGGAACAATTCTTATTAAATGGTGTTCCTAAGCGCCTGCAGAGTGTGGTACCCAGTGGGCTGGGCAGGGATGGCGACCCTACAAAGGATCGGGATTGCAGGGGCAACCCGAATCTGGCCTTGGCCCCCCCAGCAGCACTCAGCCCTTCCACCTGGTAGCGGCCAAATTGAAATAAAACTGAAAATTTAAGGTAAAAGAAACCCGTTGCAGGTGGAGGGCTCCCTGGGCAGCCTGCTTGTTCTTCCTGTGGCACTTGCTCGCAGGAATAATGGTAATTAGAGCTCCCTAATGCCTCCAGGTCATCTTCTTTTTCCTCGCATAACGCAATTTCTATAGGGCTTGTCGTCTTTATTAGGGGAATTAATCTGAATCTCGCTGGGCTCTGGCCGCTCGGCTTTCCACCGGAGCCATGCCGAGGAGGGTCAAAGAGGCAGGTCCACCTCATGTCATGCAAATAAAAAAATTAAAAAAAATTAAAAAAAATTAAAAAGCGAGGTCAGCTGGAGGCTACGGGGGAGGAAATTAATGATTTTTTAAACAACCAGGGAAGTTTACGTCGGCCTGCTAACGTAATTCAATTTCTGTCTTCAGAGCCCTTTATGTCATTAAGCCCACGTCGCCAATACGGGGCCTCTTTTGCCCAACTAAGCAAAATCTTCCTATTAAGCCAGAATTGACATTAGCGCAATAATAAAATTAGGATTAATGACGGGGGAAGGGCTGCTCCGGGCCAGCCGTGCAGGCAGGGCCGGCTGGGGCTGAGCCCCTCGCTGCGGGGCCGGGGGACCCGGGGTGCCCGGGGGAGCTGGGGGGGCTCGGGGGGGATCTGCCCCTGGTGGGCTGCATCCTGCACCCACAGCACCGCCTGAAGCCTTCGAGCCTCCCCTGCCAGGCTGTGGCATCAGCAGCTGCAGACAGAGGCTGGAAAAGCATCTCATCCCTGGGAGGGCATCCTGGGCTTTTTGGTTTTGTTTTCCTTTTTTTCTCCTTTTTTCCCCTTTTTTTTTCTTTTTCTTTTCCCTTTATTTTTTCCTTCCCCCCACCTTTTTTTCCTTTTTCCCCTTTTTTCTTATGTTTCCCTCTTTCCCCTCTTTTTTCCTTTTTTCTTTTTTCCCTTTTTTCTTTTTTCCCTTTTTCACCCTTTTCCCCTTTTTTCTTTTTTCCCCTTTTTCTTTTTTCTTTTTCACTTTTTTCTCCCCTTTTTTCTTTTTTTCCATTTTTCCCCCTTTTTCATTTTTTTCCCTTTTTCCTATTTTTTCCCTTTTTCTTTTTTTTTTTTTTTCCTTTTTTTTCCCACTTCTTTTCCTTTTTTTTTTTCCTTTTGGCTCAGGGCAGTGTCCCTCCTATTTGCTCGAGGGCAACACCCGCTGCTTGCCCTGAGGGAAGCCCCGGGCGAGGAGCCAGCCTTCAGCAGAGGCTTGGGAACACCGCGGGCACCCTCCCGCGGCCGCTCCCCGAACTGCAGGCAATCCGAATTACAATCAATCCGAATTAGTCAATCCGAATTACAGCGAGATGGCCCCCCCGGCCCCTCCCGGTGCCACCTGGGCGCTGGGAGAAGGCCCCAGCCCTGCTCCGGCCTCCAGGCCTCACTCAGGGGGCACCAGGCTGGAGGCGAAGCAGCAGATCAGGGGGGGATTAATTAGCTGAAAAGCAGCTTGGAGCTCAGGCCGGGATCTCATTAGCAATTAGTGTAACAGAGCCAGGGGATGCAGAGTCCAGCAAAGCCCAGTTCAGCCTCCATGAAGCCAGGACAAAGAGACTTTTGGGGGCAGGGGACAGCAGAGCTGCCACCGACAACTGGCTTCTCACAGGGAAACTGCTGAGACGCTGCCAAAACCCATCCCTTCTTCCCAGCACGTCCTGCCAGAGGCTGTGATTTCAGCAAGAACACACTGAAACAGCCTAAAAGCACCTGTAGTTGAGCTGAAATGGTGACTTAAGGTTAAAGAAATCCATCCCCGGTTAAAGTTTTGACTCTGGCAAAGCCTGAAGACTTCCAATGCATCCACATCTTCCCCTCCAAAACCCAGGGGAAGACACAAACCCACCCCAGCTTTGGGGGACCCCCCCCAGCTGCAGACTCCTCAGGCACCAGCAGGAACGCTTTTAAAAGACAAAATAAGACGGCTGTTTCTCTGACACAGTGAATCAATGTTTTATTTTTTGTTTATTTTCAGTGTTTGAAGAGGTACAAGATGAGCAGTGAGCTCCAGGGAATGAGCTGGCACATTGCACTTGTGGCCGGCACCCTTCCCTCTAGCCCAGGAGGCCTGAGGAGGCAAAAAGCACGTGGAAAAAAGCCCCAAAAGTGCCCTGAGTGCAGCTGAACGGTAACGCTGTGGTTTGGCTGCACCACCCCGCTCACGTGCTGCACCAGTTACACCATCGGACCCACGGGTCAAAGGTTTGCTGTGCCCAGAAACCCTCCTGTACCGATTTCAAAGAGGAGGATTTGGTTCCTGAGCAAAGCAGGGCAGTGAGGGAAGGCCACGAATCAGACCCTGAATTAAGGAAAAAATCAGTGTCAGAGCCCTTTCGAGTGCAGAGAGAACGCAAAGGTGACTCCTAAAGCCTGAGTTGTGCAAGGTGCAGTCGGTGAGCCTGGTTCTGGCCTCCCTTACAGCAGCATAAAGTAAGGAGGAACCGTTCACACCACGAGGGTTACAACACAGTAATACCAGGTCTGCTGTGAGGCAGAGCCAGAGCCAGGCCCAGAGGACACAGTAAATGCAGAACCGCCTCTGCTGCCTGCACGGTGGTGGGTCGAGGGGTAAAAAACCCGGGTGCTGTCCAGCAGGGTCATAAGAACATCCTTGCCCCAGCATCCTGGAAGGGTTTACAGAGGGCAATTCATACCATGATCCCAGCCCAGAATAGCACCAGAGATTAACCCAGGCTCTGCTCCCCGCTAATCCAGCGCCATCCCCCCTCCGAGACGTCAGGAGGGAGGCTCTGGGTGGCAGCGGTGGCAAGGCAGCGTCTGCCCTTCTTGCCACGGTGCTGGGGCAGCCCCGGCTCTGCTGGGCACCACCAGAACTGCCCCAGCACCCAGCGGAGGCAGGGACGCAGGCACGGGTGCTGCTGCAGTGGGCAAAGCAGAAAGGACTCAGCAGCAGCTGCTGGCAGAGGCAGGGATGTCTGGGGGAAGATGGGAGGGGGAAAGGGAAGGTAAAATGAAGAGCTGCAGCCTTCAGCTTAATTCGTGCAAAATAACCTCAGGCACGGGTCATACAACCCGGCCCCCAGCAAGTGCAGGGCAGCCACAGCCTCCCCTCCCCTCCCAGCTCCCTCCCAGCACCCAGAATGGGGATGTCTCAGAGCATGGAGCCGGCCTGGGGGCACCAGGAGCTTTGTCGGGGGGTCTCTTGCTCCCAGTGCACCCCAAGATGTGAACGCAGGATCAGTCCCCAGCAGCATGTTGTGTAGAGCAGCTCGCTTACTTCTCCTTCGGGTCCTTATCTGCTTTGCCTGGAAGAGGGGGAGGAAAGAAATCAGGGTCCCTGTGTAGCACTGCAGTCAGATAATCAGAACAGCAAGACGAGGCTGGGGTGCTGCCCTGAGCTCAGACACAGCCTCCCAAAGCCTTTTTCTGACACTGGGCAAGCAAACAGCACCACAACCACTGCAGAAAGAACTGGCCTTTGCCTACCATAAAGCGGAGGCAATGTTCAAACCTTGCACGTGACTACTGCAGGAAATGAGCCAGCAAGCTCAGCGCCATCCTGCCCTGGCTCTGCACCACCAGCAGAAAACCTCCATGGTTCTGCTGCTCCCCTGACACACAGGGACCTCCAGCATGCCCCAAATTCCACCAGGCAAGGTCAGAAAGCCCCCCCAGAGCCACCCACTGATCAGGCTGAGGCGTGTGGGATTTGCTGGGGGCCTGGGGGGCTCCAGGCTTACCGCATCCCTCACCGTGCAGCCAGGCTGGCAGCAACCCCACCAGATAACCACGAGGACAGAGGCAGCCCGGTGAGGCACAGCCCTTACCTTTCGGGATAAATTTCAGCGAGCTGCTGAATATTCAGAAGCGGGACTGCCCCCTCTTGGGCCCGTCATTGAGGAACTCGTGGCCCAGCCCGTTGCCACACTTGCCACAGGACACCTGGAGACACAAGGAGGGGGTCACAAGGGGCCTTTTGTCAGCACGGGCCCTGCTATGAGAAACGGGCGTTTTTCACCCCATTCTGAGCGTTTGGGACCCCTCACCTTGAAGGCCCCCGGGCGCTCCTTGCGCTTGGCCACGCTGTCCTCGTGGATGGTCTCGGTGAAGGCCGGCCAGGGCGAGGAGTGCTCGTACTTGGCGCGGCTGGAGAACAGCTCGTAGCCACACCGGGCACACGCGTAGATACCTGGGGGGGGGAGGGATGGCAGAGGGGGGGGCTCAGCACTGAGACCCCCGAGAAGCCCCCCGGGGCCGTGTCAGCTGCCCCGGGACACCCGCACCCTTGGGCTCTACCCCTGGGGCTGCCACCAACCCAGGGCCGGGCACCGAAAGGGGGCTTTGAGCTCGCCCCCAGACCCCCTTTATAGGCAGCCCCCCGACCCCTCCAGCCTCCCCCCGGCCCCCCGGGGCTCGCCCCCAGCCCATCCCCGCAGGATGGAGCCCCCCAGCCACGCCACCCCCCCCCCGACCCCCTTTATAAACGACCCCCCAAACCCCTCCAACCTCCCCCCGACCCCTAGCAGGACCCCCCCGACTTTTAGGGTCGCCCCCGGCCGCGCTCACCCGGCTCGAAGTGGTCTCGGAACGCCTCGCCCCCCAGGAAGGAGCAGAACGACATGGCGGAGCCCCCCCCCTCCGCTGCCCCGCCCGCCACCCGCCCACTGCCACCCCCCGCCCCGCCCCCCGACCACACCCCCCCAAAAATTCCCCGCCCACTCTGGCCCCGCCCCCTCCGCGGAGCCCCGGGGCCACCGGGGGGCGTGCGGTGGATGAGGGGGGGGGGGGGTCCCACCGATGGGGGGGGGGTCTCCCCCGCTCCCCGCCGCTCCCCCCAGCCCCATCCCGCTGTTTTGGGGCTTTTTGGGGCCGCTCCGGTCCCCCGCGTGCTCCTGGTGCGTCCCCCCCCCGGGGCAGCGAAGCACCGGGAGAGGGGGGGGGGCGGCTCCTGCCGGGGCTCCGCGGCACCGGGGGGGTCAGGACGGGGGGGTCCCGGCTGTGTGTGTGTGTGTGTGTGTCCCCGCCGCCCCCCCCCGCCCCGCACAGCACCGCACCGGGGCCGGCTGAACACGAACGGAGCCGGCCCCGGGGCGGAGCTCGGCGGGGCGGAGCGGGGCCCGGCGCGGTCCTGCGGATGCTCCGGTACCGGCGGTGGGGAGCGGGGCGAGCTCCGAGCCCTGCACCGGGCACCCAGACCCCGTGCTGGAACCGGGGCTGAGCCCTCACCTCCGGTACCGGCACCGCCACCGGCATCAGCCCTGCGGTACCGGCACCGGCACTGCCCCCCCCCCCCGGTACCGGCCCCGATCTCCCCCGGTACCGGCCCCCCCGGCCCCAGGAGCGGACCCTTCCCGGCAGCACGGGCCAGGTACGGGCGCTGCGGGATCGGGGCCCCCGCACGGAGCGGTGCCGGGGGCAGCCCCGGTGCCCGGAGCGGTGCTGGGGGGGCCGGGCAGCGACCGGCATGGGGCTGGGGGCTCCCCCCCCCCCCGTGGGCTGGGGTTCGGTGAGCGGCTCCGGGGGGGCTCGGGACAGAGCAGGGGGGACGTGGGAACGTGGGGGGACAGGGGACATGGGGACATGGGGACGGGCACCCCCGAGGAGCCCCCCCCGAGGGGTGCGGGACAGGCTGCGGGCACCACGGGGCACAAAGTGGGGGGTGCTGTGGGGTGCAGGCTCAGCGGGGATGGTGGCCCCGTCCCGCCACCCTAATAGCAGGGGGCAAAGGGGACAGCCAGGCTCCAGCAGACCCTGTGGGGACCGTCCCTGCTGGGCCTGGGTCTGCGGGGTCGGCACGGAGAGGGGGTGTGGGATGTGAGCTGGGTGCCCCCATGGGGTACATGGGGTGTGGGGGCTCCTGGAGGAGGAGGGGGCAGCAGCCCCGCGTGCCGCAAGGTAAGGGCTGTGCGGTGAAGGTGAGCTGCAGGCAGCAGGAGCCAGGCCTGGAGCAAAGCGCTTAAAGGGTTTCTGGGCCCTCCTGATGGTGACACGTCCACATCCCACAGCCCGGAGCAAGAGCCGGGGGCTGCATCTGCCCGGCACGTGGAGCCCCCCCGCGCAGGGCCACTGCTCCTGCCCTCTGGATGCTGCCGGTTTAAATTAGGTCAGGCGTACGTCGCGGGCTCCACCGCGCTCCCGCTCGAGCCCAGGGGATTGATGGCTCGTGGCAGGCACGGGGAGGACGAGCCTGGGGCTGGGGTGGTGGGGAGCCGAGGATGCTCCGTGCCGCTTTTGCAGGCAAAAACCTGCACCTCGGTGCAGGTTTGCAGGCAGCCTAAAGCAGGCAGGCTCCAGGAGCAGCTGCAGCAGCCACCGGGACCCTGCGTGGCGGCAGCATCGCCCACCCGGCCCCTCTGCTGAAGCTTTTTCAGGGGGTGAAGCCGTGGCTGCTCTAAAAGCTCTCGGATTTTGCCTGGAAGCAGTCTGCGTTCGTCAGATGCCGGTGCGCAGAAAATTGATGTCCTTAGGTTGCAGCGAGACTTTCTTCAAAGCCCTGCGCTCCTTAATCACAGGATAACGCAGGGAGCTCTCCAGCTACAGCGCTCGTAACCACAGCAATTTGGTTTCTGCGGCGGTACGTTGTGAAGATAATTAGACGAGGGATTTCCAACTTGTTTGGCTGGGTGATAAAAACCTCTCTGGGAGGAGGCAGAGCTCTGCCACAAGCCCCGCTAGCGGTGCCAGCCCGCCTCCGGCAGCCACCGGCAGCTCTCATTAGCTGCCGAGGGCTGCTGGAGATTAATTTTTCAATTAACTCTCCTTGTTTTTACATCAAAAGCAAACACCATTTTGGCAATGGCCCACCTGGGAGGGTGTAGGTATCACTGGTGGGCGTGAGCCAGCGCCGGGCAGTGAAGCACGGCAGGAGCGCACTTTTGCTGCCTTGTGCGTGCAAAGGGGGGTGTGGAACGGGGAGGTGCTCGGGGACACCCCCCTGTCCAGGCTGCGCTTGTGTCTCCTTCTGCACCACGTCAAGCCAGGATCCTGCACCCGAGCCAGAAAGAGAGAGATGAGAAGCCTCCAAAGCTGCCTCCAGAGACACCTCTAGGCTCAATATTTGCTTTCTGAGCCCTGAGCTGAGACCTTCACCGGGGCTGCCCCGCACGGAGCCCCCACCGGGGTGCTGGTGGCCCTGCTGTGGCACCCCCAGGGTCCATCCCCCTGCTCCGCACCCCCCCGGCCACCCCCGCTCCCCAGAGGTGGCTGCGTCTCAGCAGCGCACACGTAGCCCCCGCTGTACTCGCTGTCCCTGCCAGCTGAAAACTCCCATGTAAACCCAGGCTATTATTATCTCAGTCTTCCACTCTGCTAATGGTCTCTCAGGAAACAGACTTTTTCTTTCCCCCCCCACCTCCTTTTTTCTTTTTTCTTTTTTTTTTTAGCTTTTATAACCCAGGAATACCGGAGCAGAGGTAACCAAGCACCAGGCAGGGCGCAGCGGAGCACCGAGCCCGTGCCACACGCTGGGGAGCTGCTGAGCCCCTGAGCCAACAACAGGGCCACGGATCAGCATCGGGGCTTTCTGGTAGGCACAACCATGGCTGGGGGGGGGCCCAGGCAGCACCGGGGACAGGTTTGGCACTGGGGACAGCTGTGGCACTGAGCCACCAGGCTCAGGGTGCGCTGGGGGTGCCGGAGCCCTGGGTGGTGCCATCCCGGTGCTGGGTTTGCCGAGTAAATGCGAGGAGCGCGCCCTTGAGAGGGGGCAGATGCTGCCAGAGCATCGCTGCAGGCGAGGGAAGGAGCTCCCCAGCACCGCTCCCCGTGGGCTGCCAGCCCCAGGACCTGTTCGATCTCTCCCTTCCCCTAGCCCGGGGCATCCCCCCAGATTATTTGGGGTTAACAGTTGGCGCGTGTAAATCAGAAGCAAAGCGAAAGCCGCGAAGCAGGAGATTACATAAACGGAGCTGGAGGCAGCTGCGACGCAGCCTGTAATTAATTCATGGTAGGAAAGCGCTTTGAAGATCCTGGCTGAGGCACATCCCAGGCACGAGGCAGCCCGAGGGGCAGCACCCACCTGCAGCCGGGACCTGCTCAGCCCCGCTCCTGCCGTGGGGATGCTGTGAGAGGAGGGGTGGGGGCGCAGGACGAGCTCCCCGTGCTCAGCCCCGTGCTCTGGGTGCTGGGCTCAGCCCCACGGTGGTCCTGAGAGCCTGGCCTGTAGCTCCCATCCTTCCTCCCGATATCACACACATGCTCAGGGGTTCAGGCAGCCTCGACGTGGCACCAAGCTGAGCTGCTCCCTCCCGTTCCCTCAGCAGCACCGGCACCATCGGCGATGCGCGCGATGGCAGAGCAGGCTGTGGCAGCAGCGGACGCCTCCCCAACCCTGGCACCATCCCCAGGCTCCCCTTGGCACAGGGACACCGATGGGACAAAGCCTCAGCCCGCCAGCACCAGGGAGGACAGCGGCGGCCGGGATGGCTGCGGGATCATTTTCCCTGTGGATGGGGACACAAAGCCTCTCCCCTCGCCCCAGCCCCCGGGGATGCTCCTGGCTGACATCCCGAGGGGGTCGCAGCCACGGCTGAGCCTGGCCAAGTCCCGCACTGCCCCATCCTCGCCCAGCGTCTCCCCGTCGGAGAGCCGCGCCGCCCTGCTCCGGCTGCGGGAGGCCAAGCTGGAGGACACCAAGAGGAGGCTGTCGGAGGCCGTGCAGGAGCCCCTCAGCCGGCTGAGCCGGCTCATGGCCGAGGAGAGCAGCCCCACGGCACGGCTGAAAGCAGGAGGCAGCCCCGGGCAAGGAGAGCCGGGGGGGCGAGGGGCTGGGGGCCGCCGGGTGCGGGACTGGAGCCCCTGGGAGCCCAGCCTGAACTGCCGCTACGAGATCTGCTCCTATGGGGACGTCATCCAGGTGGTGGAGGTCGTGCAGCAGGAGGCTGAGCCCCCGGAGCAGCCTCCAGCAGCCCGGCTGGGGGGCTCGGTGCCGGGCAGGGCCCTGGCTTGCATTGCGCTCCTCGCCTACGGCTACTTGGTCCTGCCGCTGCCTCCCTACGCTGCTGGGCTCTGCCTGGGGCTCACCGGTGGGTTGCTGCTGGGCTTCCTCGCCATCCTGCTCCTCCTGCTCAAGCCGCCACCACCGCGGGGCCGCCTGCGCCCTGAGCTGCTCCCGGGGGGCCCGCGGGGAGCCCACGGCCTCCAGGTAGGAGAGGGGTGGCCGTGGGCACAGGGTGCTGGGGCTGCCCAAACCTGCACGGCACCACGGGGCAGCCGGCTCCTCTCCCCTCCAGGGCTGGCTGAACCAGCTGCACGTCTACGACCCCGAGCTCTACCACCCATCGCTCACGCACTCGGTGCTGGCCACTCTGGATGGGGCCACCCTCAAGCTCTCCTACCCCAAGAACAACATCCCGCGCCGGGCCGCCTTCGCGGAGGAAATCCTCGAGGCCACCTTCATCAGCCAGCGCTGCTACGACATGACCGATGCCAAGGTGACCGCGGAGCTGCCCTTGGGAGCGGGGGGCTGTCCCCTCGCAGGGACCCCCAGTGCCTCACGGCCACTCTCGGTGTTGTAGGTCTTCCTCTGCCCCCCCTGCCTAGCCCGAAAGCGGCTGTGGAACAAGAAGTACCCCATCTGCATCCTCTTCCCGGACCGGCCAGACACGGAGCACAGGAGCAGTGATGAACACGGCACGGAGCCGCAGGGGGATGAAGGGATGAAGAAGCCACAGGTGCCCACCCAGGACGTCCCAGGGGACTGCAGGGAAAGGTGCCTGTACCTCTTCGGGCGGACGGGGAGGGAGAAGGAGGAGTGGTACCAGCACCTCCTGCGAGCCTGCCACGGGACCCCGAGCAGCAGCCGTGGTGAAGCCAGGCCAGGTGAGACGTGGCCACTGCTCTGATCCGGGGCTGGGAGCTGCCCCGTGCCGGGACAGGCTCTGGGAAGGCAGCAGGGAGTGGGGAGGGAGGTGGAGGAGCTGGGACAGGGCTCACCAGCCCACAGCTTGTGCAGCAGCAGGGGCACCACGTCACCCCTCGCTGCAGCCAGCCCGGTCGTGTCCCCGTGTCCCCAGGACCGGCTCCGCAGAGCGCTGCCAGCAGCAGTGGAGGGAGCACCGAGGACATCCCCTCTGCCATCAGACTCAAGGACCTGGCTGGAAATGTCCGACAGAAGATTTTTCTGGATTACAGCACCTACATGGCCCGCTTCGTGCCAGCAGAGGCTGGGGGCAGCCCGGAGCAGAGCCCCCCTCACAGCGTGCTGAGCAGCCCCGTGCCCGGGAAGGTGAGTGGGGCAGATCCAGCCCTCGGTGCCGCTGCCTCCTGGCCCTGTTGTTCACCTCCTCCCTCCCGGCACCACGGTTTGGGTGGCCGAGCTGTGGTGCTGGGGAGCACAGCCCTGCAGGTCCCACCCTGCTCCAGGCGCTCGTGGCTTCTCCCCACCCGCAGCTCGGTGAGGACGCAGCCGGGCGCAGCGAGGGGTGCACGGCCTGGGTGAACGCGCTGGTGGGGCGCATCTTCTGGGATTTCCTCCGGGAGCACTACTGGGCCGAGCAGGTGGCCAGCAAGATCCAGAAGAAGTTAAGCAAGATCAAGGTGAGAAGCAGGAATGGCCCCAGGACCATGGGAGGTGGCAGCAGCAAGGAGAGCCCCGTCCTGTCCCAACGGTGGGTGCCAGGCTGGGGTGATGATCCCTGTGTGGTTTCCCTCCATCAGCTCCCGTATTTCATGAATGAGCTGACACTGACGGAGCTGGACATGGGCACGTCCATCCCCTCCATCCTCAGCACCTCCAAGCCCACCATCAACGACCGAGGTACGAACCCTGCTGCCTTGCAGAGTGGCAGGATGCACAGCAGCTGTTATTGAGGTGCCAGCCCGGTCCCCAAAGCAGGGAGGTTTTGGTGGGCACGTGAGCAGCCCTCAGCCCCTGTGGCACTGACAGGGGCTCGCCCCTTCCCTCCCCGACAGGGCTCTGGGTGGACATGGAGGTCACCTACAGCGGCTCCTTGCAGATGACCCTTGAGACGAAGATGAACCTCTGCAAGCTGGGGAAGGAGGGTGCCGCAGAGGACAGCGGCCCGGCGGAGGCAGGAGGAGAGGGGTAAGGTGACCGCGCGTGGCTGGGTGGCATCCACATCCTCCCACCTGAGCGAGGCGAGAGGGTGCTGGTGCCAGGGCACTGATGCAGCCTGGGGCTCACAGGGCCAAGCCTCGGCTGATCCTGCTGGCAGACAGCGACGCGGAGTCATCCAGTGCCGGCTCCTCCGACGAGGAGGACATCACCACCGCAGAGCCCGCAGGAGCCCTAGGAGAGCGGGTGCCCCCGCCTGGCACCGAGGGGTGAGGGGCTGCTCGGGGCCGTGGGGTGGAAAGGGAGGTGCTGGGGGAGGCCCAGGCAGGGGTCCCGATGCATCGTGGCAGCCCTTGGCAAGGGAGTCCCATCCCTGCGGGGTGCTGGTGGCAGGCGGCTGGGGGTGCTGAGCACCAGCACGGCTCCAGGTCTCACCCCGCGGCTCCCCTCGCTTTAGCCACGTCAGCGGGAACAGCACGGGCCGGAAGATCCTGCGCTTTGTGGATAAGATTGCCAAGTCCAAGTACTTCCAGAAGGCCACCGAAAACGAGTTCATCAAAAAGAAAATCGAGGAAGTTTCCAACACGCCGCTGCTGCTGACGGTGGAGGTGCAGGAGCTGGCGGGCACCTTGGCCGTGAACGTGCCCCCGCCGCCCACGGACCGTGTCTGGTACCTGCCCTCCTTCCTCCCGGGGGGTCCACAAGCTGGCCACGGGGGCTGTGCCATGTGCATGGGACGTGATGCTTGATGCTTTCTGCTGCTGTCCTCCCCCTCGCAGGTACAGCTTCCGTGTCCCACCCCAGCTGGAGCTGAAGGTGCGCCCCAAGCTGGGCGAGCGGGAGGTGACGTTCCTCCACGTCACCGAGTGGATCGAGAAGAAGCTGCAGCATGAATTTCAGGTGCCTGTCCCGAAGGGCTGGGTTTGTTAAAGGGCTGAGCAAACCCTGCTGGTTTGTTTTCTGCTTCTCACCCTTGAGATTTCTTCTCAAAGAACAGAAGGTTCCCCACAGATGTTCAAGTTCCCAAATGCCCCTAGAGAGTAATCCCTTTGAATATCCTCAAAGCCCTGGTCACTGCCCTCTGCCACAACCACTCCTGAAACCCTCCGTACAGGTGAGCCAGCCAAAGATAAGCTGCTCCTGCTTGTTCCTCCCTGAAGATATCCAAAGCTGAGGAGCTGGGAGCCCCGGAGCTGTTTTTAGCCCTGATCTCTGCCCCAGGCTCCTGTGGCTCCTGCCACGGCCACTTCCAGGCCAGAGCATCTGCACTCAGGTAGTGGAACTTAAAATCACTTGTTTGTCTGGATTCCTCTTTACAGAAAATTTTGGTGATGCCAAACATGGATGATCTCATCATTCCCATCATGAGCTCTGGCCTGGATCCACAGCCATCCGCTGGAGAGCTGCCCAGGGACCCACCAGCCAAGGGAGAGAGGAGGCTCTGATGTGCAGCCCTGTGGGCAGGACAGAAATGCTGCACAGGGCCTGGGGACCTTGCTGGGACACAGAGCTAGCTGGGGCCTGGCCACTGATGGCATCCAGCACTACGCCGTGGGGTCTGAGCTTCTTGGTTCATCTCATCCTCAGCATCCTGCTCCTTTGCAGATGAGCCGCCTCCTTCAATACTGCAAGCACACGTTCAGAGCTGAACCAGACCCCAAGGAAAGGGGTTTGCTGGAGACCCAAGAACTTCATGCACCTCCCACCAGCATCTCAGGACTCCTTCTGGCCAAGGGGGCAGCTCCAGGGCAGCGGAGGGCTGGGTTTTCCCCTGCTTGGTTCCCAAAGAGGGTGCAGGACGCAAAGACAGCTTCCACACTCGAGGAGTTGTGATCACCACCAACCCAAGGCATCACAGCTCCAGGACACATCACACCCTTCCCGCTGGCAGCTGGACTGCAAGGAAAACATGGGCGGGAAACGAGTCCAAAACCCGAATAAACCCATCACTGCCCAATCTTACCTAGCAGCCACCTTATTGCACACACATTCCCACGGCTGGACGGATGCCACGTGGGGCTGTGGGGTTCCTGGAGAGAAAAGGCCATGGATCGTGCCTCCAGCTTGGCAGAGAGAGTGTTGGGGTGTAAAAGTGAGGGATGGCAAGGGGAGAGCTGGGCAGCGAGGCTGGGCAGAGGCAAGCAGCAGGTTTTTTTTCACCATTCAAAAAGGGAGAGTCCAAAGGACAGAGCAGGCACTCGGCTGGCCTAGTTAATCCCCTCCATACAGGCCTGTCCCGAGTGTTACCTGCCCCAGCCCCAGCTGCGAGGTGCTTCAAGGACACGGTGCTGTGCACAGGTGGCACTGATCACAGGTGGGACACTCCTCCAGAAGGAAGGCAGGCAACAGGCACGGCTTGAAACCCCTTTATTGAAGGTGCCCCATTAGGAAGCCTTGTGTATCTCAGCCCTTACAACTCCTCTTGCACAGCCGGCTTCCCTTTCACCAAGTGTTTCTTCTGAGGGCCCTACAAGAGAGCAGAAAGGAGAGGTCTTGGTGTTAGTGGCACACAGACGTGGCTTTCAAGGCTGTGTGGGAGCTGGGTGGAGCAGAACTACAGCTCTGGCCCCTTTCTGCTTCATAAGGCTGCTCCTGGTCCCCGTTCCCCATCTGGTATCCCTGCACTGCCATTCACCAGCAAGCCCTGAGGCCGCCCTAGCCCTGCAGGCATCAGGAGCAGAACATCAGGGGCCTTACACAAAGGGTTTATGTATCAGGATCACACATTGCCAGAGAGCTCTGAGCCAGGCCTGCACTCGGGGCGCGCTGGGGGGAGCGTTAATTTTGCTTGTGAACGCTGCCAGGAGCCCCCCCATGGGGGGAGCAGCTCCCGGCTGGTGTTCAAGCTCTGGACGAGGCAAGGTCTCCCGGGACCAGAGGCACAGAGACTTATCAGCCAGCTCCAGGAGCCTGAGGAGTTTCGGCCAGCTAGGAAACGGGGATTTCATGGACCAAATAAGTCCGAGGGAAGAGGCCGCAAGAATTACTTCTGTGACAAAATACTTCCAGCCAAACGTGAAGTTTTAGCACATTATACGTGGGGGAACCTCTCACCCCATGGAGAAAAAGGCAAATGAAACCTCCACAAGCAGGTAAAGCCGTGGCCCGTCCCTAAGGCCCCTGCCATGGTTACTCAGGGCTTAGCGCAGACGAGCAGGACACGCACGTCGCTCTCGCTGCAGAACAAGCTCCTGACGCTGAGCTGAAGGAAAACGGCTTAACCTCTAAAAGAGCTCTGCAAAGACACTGCATAACCAATCCCCCTTCCGGGGGCTAAGGAGGCTTAGCGAGTTTCACAGGGATTTCTGGCTGGCAGGCAGGGAACGCAGGCAGTTGTGTTCCTTGCTGCTAGCTGAAGGCCCAGCTCACCCAGCACTTCCTCCATTTCACATTCAGACCTAGGCGCCAGCCTGGTGTAGGCTGCAGAACTATTCAAGAAGCTCCATTTGTTTTGGATTTATTTAGATGATTTTTTTTTTTTTCTGCCCTGGATCTGAGAGAAAATATACTGCTTGGCCTTTTTGGAAGCTTCCTGACAGAAAAATCACAAGTCTGTGGCTGAATTTGACCCAACCTTTTCCTCTTAAGAACATTAAAGTTATAAATCATTCCAAACAAATCAAAGAAGTGCACAATTACGGGTGAAAGGGACCATATGTCCAACACGGTGCCTGCCAAGTTAACTGCTTGTTTAAAACATCCCGTGGTGAATGGAAGCTGGTTGGCCATATGGTGGTATATTATTTGCTAGCTGCCTTGTCTTGGATCACTCACACGACCATCGTGTTCTTCCTTAGCATAGGATCTGCTGTGTGAGTTGAATTCATGCCTGTCTTTTATGTGAGATGGTCCTGATCACTGCCTTGGCCGTTGTTATACCTAGAAGCAGATGCTTGGCCGGACTCAGTCGGTTGCTTTAGCCCCAGCTGCAAGTGTGGCCCGGTGCAAAGCGTAACTCACCATGAAAGCCCGCTTCTCCTGAGCCGTCTGGAAGCAGCCGTGGCCAAACTTGGACGTGGTATCGATGAATTTGAGTTCAATGGCTTCCTGAGCCCGCCGGCTGGTATGCACCAGAAGGGACTGGAAGGGAGAAGTCACAGAGCATCATGCTTACCTTTACAGAAAATCTGGATATCTGCTCTGATGGAAGCAGGGCTGAAATATCCTAGGTGCATTCATTAGATAACTATCTCCATGAAAATCTGCTTTCTCGGAGGAACACCATGGCGCTCAGGTGTCAGGCGATGCCTTGGCTTGTAGGGCAGCTCTGAAATGAGCCTGCTCTTTTATTTCCTCACGGTCTGCTCCCCAGCATCAGGACCCGGCCGATCTCCCTGCCAGCCCCTGGGGCAGAGGCATTCTCCCCATGCTGAATCTGTTAGTGGACAGCTATGGCCAGCCCCTGCCCAGCACCGGTTGCACTCTCACCTTCCGGAGGGTGAGCACACGCTTCTTGGTGCCCACGACGCAGCCCTTCAGCATGAGGAAGTCGTTGTTGACCTCCCCGTAGTGGGGAAAGCCGCCCTGTAGGGAGATGCAGAGAGGGTTGGCAGGCAGCAGAGCTGGGTGGGAGCAGGCGTGACAAACTGGTGACATTTTCTAGGGAAGCAGAGGGTAGTGACCGACAGTCCTTTCAGCTAACGACGCTCTGCACCCTTCAGGACACCTGCCCTGCAACACCAGAGCCACGCTGACTCTGTGATCCCAGCCAAGCAGCACCCAGTGAGAGCTGGGGAAGCAGGAACCCTGCTGGAGGATGTGGGTAAAGACAGAGCAGAGCTGGACAGACTCCTCAGTTAGCAGTTTATACATGTAAAAGGGATTTTTTTTAAGGGGATTTTTTTTTTAAACCACATAACAAACATTTCTCTGTTGAGTATGTTTTTTAAATGTCATTTGTACTTTTTTTTTTTTTTTTGAAACAATGGTCTTGGTTCCTGCCCAGGGTATCAACTGGAAGTGAAATGGTGGGCCTAAAAAATGCTCATAGAGCTGGCTTTCCATGTCCCGAACACGAGAAAGGGAATTACTGCATTTCCTTTGGTGAAATTCAAATAATTTCCTATGGATCTGTGTCCAGTCAAAGAATTACTTCCCTGGCCCAGATTGCTGCAGCCAGGGCCACTTTCTGTGGGGTACATCAGGCCACCACAGCTCTGTCACCCCTTACCAGAGGTGTAATGGTCTTTTCTGTGACATCGTAGTTCGTTGAGGCGTTGTTCTTCACCACTTTGCCATCTTCCACGTGGATCCCATGGCCAATGCGGTAAATCTAAAAGAAAGGAAACGGAGGCGGTGACTTTCCTGGCCCCACACTGATGTACAGGGCAGGAACAACACGCCTGTCACTGAGACGTGCCCCCTGTGATGTGCCTCTTGAGCAGGAAACAAGCACCTGCAGGGACGTGCGGAATGACAGCCCTACAGATCTCTATGGAAACATCAGAGGAGCTGGAGGGAACTGAGGCCAAGGATGGAGACAGCAGGGGAGGAAGGCGCAGTGGTGCTGGGCCTTACCTTCTTGTTGAGCTCCGTGCGGTGGTGGTAGCCCTTCTGGCCAGCACGAGCAATGGAGTAGCCAACCCGGGCTGGGTGCCAGGCTCCGATGCAGGCAACTTTACGCAAGCCCTTGTGAGTCTTCCTGGGGAGCTTCTTGGAGTGCCATCGGCTCGTCACCCCTGCAATTGAGATTCAGGGCTGGTGTCTGAGCACTGGGGGGAGATGCGAGGGGAGGAGGGAGCCTCTTCACCCTTCTGAGGTTCTCAGAAGACACCGCGTTGGAAGGAGACCAAGAGCTGTCCCCACAGCGAGGGCCCAGGGCATTAGGACTGGTCTCACTTCCCATGAATCTGATCACTGTGATATGTTCCTGTGGAGCACATCCCCACACACACAGACACACATCTCCACACACGTGGGGCTGGTGAGAAGTGTGAGGCCTTTACATCCCTGTGACACCCCTGAGCTTCCTGGGAGGACTGGGCACAGCTGGCAACATGACCAATAGGACATAAAGGACACTGAGTTCTGCTCAAATGGAAGTGCACCATCGTGGCAGCAAGGGTCCCCCTACTCCGTACCTTTCATCCCATGCCCCTTGGTCACGCCAATGACATCAATCATCTCATTCTGGCTGAAGACGCTGTGCACGGAGACCTGCTTCTCCAGCCTCTCCCGGACCCAGTCGACCTTGTCAGCCACTGTCCCCCCGTTCAGCTGGATCTCCATCACATGGGCCTTCTTCTGCCGCAGGGGGAGCAGCTTCATCTGCGTTAAAACAGTGCGTTAGGGCAAAACGTTGCCCCTCACCCTGTGAGCACGCAGACAGGGCTGCAACACCCACCACCTGTGAGAGGTGCAGGGGTGAGCAGGGGCCAGCTCCCCACCACACTGCCCACCTCTTTTATGACAGTCAGGGATCTGGGTCTGCATGCACAGATATCTGGGATCTTTTGGAGCCCGTCCCTTGCTCTTAGGCCAAATTGCTCCCATTCTTACCAGCTAGGCCATGGTAAATGCCCCACAGGTGCCCATCACCAGAACACACCTGGGGCTGAGCATCATGCTAGGATGCAGCTCTGCACTACAAGCCACAGCATCAGACTCTATCCTTTGGTCATGCTCCCTCGCTGCTTCCAGACAGAGCGATTACTTCTAGTTTCAGCCACAAGGTGCCCTCGCTCCCTCCCAGTCCCAGCTCCCTGCACAAAGCCTCCACCAAATTCCCACAGTGGGACTTTCTCTGAAGGCTGCACCAGCCACAGGAGGTATGAGGCTCTGCCTCAGGCTCTGATGCAGTTGTTAACTCCAGGGATCAGTACGAAAATGGGCCCTGTGTATCCAGCAATCTGCATCTGGCAAAACTGCGTCTGCCAGTGGGTTATTTTTTTCCCCAGCACTTGACACCAGTTGCTAATTTGAGGTGATCATGGGGCCTGAGGTCCAGTGCTGACACAGGGCTCGCCCTGCGCTGATCCCCGTGCAGGGCACTGTGCTGAGCCTGGCTCACACGGACGGGGCTGGAGTCAGGAGGTAGCTGGAAAGGTCAGCCAGCACCTCCCACCGTCTGCATGCTCCGTCCCACACCCCTCGACCAGCCTGTGCCTGCTCATTCTCCTGTAACCCCACCAGGACACCCCCGTGCTCTGAGGACGACCCCGAGGCCCCCTCGCCCACTGCCCTGGGTAAGGCTCTGACCTGCGTGTGCACAATGACACGAATGACCTTGCAATACTTTTTCATAGCTGCAAAATCCTTCTCCAGCTGCTTTTTGCCATCCTCATCCTGCCATTTTTTGCAGTACTTGGTGAAAGCCTTCTTCTTGCTCTTGTGCCTACGACAGAAGCGTTTAATAGCTATCAAGAGCTGAACAGTGAGGCGTTTCTTCTCCGTGCCCTGCAGGCAGAACAGCACAGGGCCAGATCACCTCGCCAGGCACTTTCCTGGAGGCACCAGGTACCTGCGGGTACCTGCACCATTCCTGGCTGCCCACCCCATGAGAGGGGGCTCCGAGGTGGGAAGAGGAAAGCGAGTAACGAGCTGCAGAAAGGGCTGGTAATTCAGACCTTTCTGCATGAAGAATCCAGTTGTCTCCCACTGACTGGCTCAGTGCCATCAAAATACAAGCGCAAAATCAGAGCTTAGTGGAGAAAGGAGAACAGCCTCCACCAGGGATCGGAGGCATGTGGTGGGTGGATCTGACGGCCAACAGGCGCTTTTGCAGGAGATGTGATTCCTATGGTTATGAAAGTCGGGTTTCCATTTTCCTCTCTGCCAGGGTGGGATTTGCGGTGTTGCTGTTTACAAGGGACAGGGGTCACGTTGTGCATCGATATTCCCCCTGAAAAATCTCTTTTTGCTCCCTTCGCTTGGTACCTAAGCTCAAACATTCCAGTTTAACAGGGAGTAGATGGGCCCAACCTACACAACGAGAAACCTGCAGCGCACACTGTCTATGATATCACGGAGAGCGCTAACATGGTTCAACCACTAAAATAAATTTACATATGCATATGCTGATTCCTAGCATCAAGCTGTTTGCAGCATCTCTGTGCATGACTGAAGAGTTGTTTCTCGCCACCCCAGAGCCAGCTGCTGGTAGCTGAGCGGTTTGCAGTGGCTAGGCACCATGCAGAGCCTGGGGGAAAGGCCCGCGAGGGACTCCCCACGTGCAGGGGACCCCAGGGACCCTCCGCAGCCAGGGAGGCACCTACCAGTTCTTGTAGAAACGCCGCCTGCACTCATCACTGATGTGCTCAGCAAAAACGGTCTTGAAATTCCTCAAGCCCTTTGGTGTTTCTACATATCCCACGACTCCCACCACCACCATCGGGGGGGTCTCGATGATGGTCACAGCCTCCACCTCCTCCCTCTTGGAGACCTCTGCAGGACAGCAAAGGGAAATGGAATCAGATCATCCCCTGGGAGCCATCCGTGGCCCATCCCTGTGGCCCACTCAGCAAGAAATATGCTGAGAACAGGATCACATCCTAGTCTCACGGCCAGCCTCAGCCCTTCCAGCCCCTTCCAGCCCCTTCCAGCCTCCCAGCACCACAAGCCCCCCAGGAGGGCCACACAGCTTCAACCACCAGGTACCCCCTAGGTTAGATCCTATGGCCCAGCACACTTTGACATCTTCTCCAGCTTGGAGGGAGCAGAACACTGGATGCCCTGGTGTTTGGCTGCAATCCCAGGGGCATCCCACGAATTAACATTATAAAACTCCCCATCAATGTGCTCCAGGATTTGTCAGGTAATTACCCCACAGGGCCCTTCTGCCAGCAGGGTCCAACAAACCGCCAGCCACCATACTAGCGTGGGGACTTCCCCAGAACCCCCTTTATGGCCTTTGGCCATTTAAGATCCCAACAGCATTACAGGAGATAGGCTACAAGCTCTGTGCTCCACCACCTATTTCCACGAGCAGCCTTTCCCCCAACAAGCCCATGCCCTCTCCTCCTGGATGTGACCCTGCTCCTTCAGCCAAGCCTTACTGAGCCCGGGCCTGTGCACCTCCCGCAGGGTGTGCGTCATGCCAGCTTTGTAGCCCAGGAAAGCTGTCAGGTGGACCGGTTTGCTGGGATCATCCTTAGGCCACGTCTTCACCCTCCCTCGGTGGCGGCGGCTTCTCTTGTGGGGGAGGAAGCCCAGGTGGCCATGCCTGGGAGCAGAGAACTTGCGGTGGGACTGTGGAGAGGAAGAATGAAAATGATCAGCCTCACTCTGTCCCAAAAGACACCGAAGGGACCAAGCCCAGAGAACAGTGGAAAATCTCCCCTTTAACATAAGTGAGCACTGGAAGGATTCTGGGCTTTTCCTTCTTTCTGACTTGAGAAAAAGACCTCATAATAGCATGGGCTTCTCTTTAAGTTTCCACCACGTGCATCAAAGAAATCAGTAAGTTTCCGTACAAATGAAGCAAACTAACTGAAAACTTAATCTCCCCCTTTTCTGCTTGAAGACTTTCAAGAAGTAGATTCTTTAATAGGTCTTCTCAACTGTGACGTTAATTATAACTATTAATTTGATATTCAGAAGCACCAAAAGGACCTGCTCAGAATTCACAGGGGCATGTTCAATGCTTTGTGTCATCAAGGCAAGTGGCACCAAGCAGGCACAGGTAACAACCAGAAGAAACCAGAAAGGATGCCCAAAGGAATCAGCAATAACATGCGCAGGTTAAATATGCACCTTGAAAAAAGAGTTAGAAGAGATAAATACATAAACCCCAGTCACAAGGTCATGTTGAGCCAGGCAGAGAAAAGCAGCAGCACTTCAGAGATACGTGGACAAATTCTTACAGCATCAAGGCAGGAAGCTAGGGGGTCAGTCCAAGCACTGAGGAGTTAGATGTAAGCCCGCTGCAGCTCCCTTCTTGCTGAGCCCAGCTCCAGCACCTGGCTGCACTTTCCACCACACTTATTTTCCAGCCCAAGTGGAGTTCTGCTGGGTCCAGCCCCACCTCAGCTGTGCTAACTTAACCCAATAACCCAGCCCTGTTCCTTGTCCCTCTCCATGCAATCCCAAAGGTAGCAGCGCCGAGCTTTACAAACCATGGGACGTCTTCAGCCCAAGTCAGCAGCAGGAAGAGGCTATCGCGAAGTGCCTCCCCTGCCTAATACTTGGGATGTTTATCAGTCTGAAGACACAAATTTAGCCACTAGCTTCATTCGGCGCTATATTCATTTCATACTCGGCAAAGCTGGCAGGTTTGACTCTAACAGTTGGGATGTGGTAAAGGTCAGTTGCTGGTGTCTCAGTTTACCGCTCGCCCTCCTGAACAGCCCGAGCGTGAACGGAACCGATCACAATGGCTCCCAACCACGGCACAACCAGGGCAAAGCTGGGAGTCTGCGATTTGGGAGTCAGATTTGGTGCGTTGAGCAGGCTGCTCTTGGACAGGGACAGATTAAATGATAATAATGGTGATAAATGCGTCAGTGTAGGCAGTAAAGACTCGGTGGTTCTGACTGGAGAAGAGGTGAAGCCAACACCGTGCGTGGGCACACTCAGGGGTGAAACAACCAGTGCCACAGCACCGAGGATGCTCAGAGCATCCGGCACTGCTGACAGCGTGAACCCAGCCCCTCCATGCTGAGGGCTGTGAGCTAAAACACAGAGGGGGGGGAACAGGGCCAGCTCCCAGCCCAGTCAAGCCCCCCCCAAGGCGCCGCCATGCCCCCATCCCTCCCACCCCCGAGACTACAACTCCCAGCAGGCACCGGGGCTCGCGCGGAGCATGCGCAGAGCGGCGCCGCCCGCCGTAGAGGACGCCGCCATCTTGGCCGCGTCCCCGCCGGCACCATGGCGGAGGGCCGGGACCGCGATGTGTACACGGCGCCGCCGCCCCGCACGCCCGTGGCCGACAGGACCACGTCGGTGCCCAACCCCGTCACCTTCCTGCAGGCCGTCTTCAGTTATGTCATCGACACGCCCGTTACCTTCGTGCGGGGTACGGCAGGGCCGGGCCGGGCCGGGCCGGGAGCGGGGATGGGGCTGAGGGGGACGGGGACAAGGACAAGGGGATGAGGGGATGGAGGGGGTGGGGGGGGAAGGGGGGAGCTGCCACACACGGGGGGGGCACGAACAAGGGCACGGCACTGGCGTTGGGGTGGCTGCACGGGGATGGTGGCACTGGGAGGGACACACGGAGGGATGGACACACGGACAGGGGACACACGGACACGGGGACGCGCAGGGCCGGGGGTGTCTGACCGCTGCCGTTGCAGAGTGGATCGAGAGCCGCCAGGCCAAGAACAAGTTCTACTACTACCACCAGAAGTTTCCCCGCGTGCCCGACCTGAGCGAGTGCGTGGAGGGCGACCACCTCTGCTTCTTCGAGGCTGAAGCGCAGTGGAGGAGGGACAGGTAGGGCACCGGGCTGCCTCCCTCGGTCAGGGTGGCAGGAAATCGCAGTATTTTAGTGGGTTTTGGGGGCATTCAATGTTTTCCTTATGCACCTGAATCGCAGCCACCTTCTTACAGAATGCTGGTGTTCATAGGTGTGCTGCCCCCTGCACAGCTGGGCAGGGTGGCATCAGCTGTCCCCCTGCAGGGTTCTGTGAAAACCCAGAGCTGAACTGCCACCACCTAGCATCTTCACACCTTTGTTCATATCTTTGTTTTATACTCATCTCCTGCACAGGATGGTGGACCAGCAGATTGTGGAGATCTGCCGGGAAAGGCTCGGTGCATGCAAGCAGAGGGAAGGACCGAACCAGTTTCAGAACTGTGCCAAAGAGATGGAGCAGCTCGCACAGGTCACCAAGGCCTACCAGACCAGATGTGAGTACGGCAGCAGCACGTGCAATCTGCTGTGGGGCTGTGACACCTCGGGAAAAGGTTCAGAACCAAGATTCCTGCTTGGAATTTTACCTTTGTGATAAAAATTCCCTCTTGGTAAATGCTACAAAGCTGGGCTTGGTGCTCAGCTGTGCTGGGCAGTGACATTAAATAAGCACAGCAGTTTGTCACTGCTGCTGCTGCCAAAGCCATCAGGGCTGTGTGCATCTGCACTGCAGCTTTCACTGCCCTGATGCTCAAGTGCCAGATGTTCCCATGGAGCTTAGTTCCTTACAGGTGAGACACTCTCACGACCTTCACATGATCACTTCTCTTCCTAGATGGTGATCTGGGTGTCCATGGAAATTCCAGGACATGCCTGATGAAGCAGAAGCACCGGATGATCGAGGAGAGGAAGGCACAAGCAAACGCATCTTAGATCCGGGTACGGAATGGTTAGCACCTCCTCCTTGGTGCTCACTGAATACTGTTGTGTCTTTGAACTGTGATGCTATTGCCCTCTACAATAAACGTACAACACAGAGAAGCTGTTTCCAGGTCTGCGTTCATCTCTGAATTCACTGGTTGCTGCCACACTCAGTATTTCCCAGCATTTCCCTGCCAGCCCCTTCCCCTGCTGCCATGAAGCAACAGTTCTGCTCTACCCAGCCCTGGAAGGGACCTCCCTCAGAGTGAGTTGTGCTGCAGGACAGTATAAAGGCCTGTTAGATTCCTTCAGAGCTGTTCTAGACCCAATATAGGATTAATGCATGATTAACAAGGATTAGTGTAATGTAACATTCAATTTCATTCAACAGATGTTTAGATCCCAGTCCCCAGACTAAAATCTGTGCTGGGGATTTGAGTAGACTTAATCCGCATGCCCAACACAACAAGCATCCCATCACACCAGTTTCTTGTCCACTGATCATTTTATTGTCTTGTACAAAAACCACTTAAGTAGTTGCCACAGCAGCTGCCTGGGTTCTCTGCACCGAGACTCTGGTGTGGGTCTTGGCCAGATGATCAGTGAACTCCTGCAAAAAAAAAGGTTAATTTTTATAAATCACTCTCACAGCATCAATACTGCATCCCTTTCCATGTGTATGTGTTGGGCAGGAGGGGATGTTCAGATACAGCTTGTTTTTCAAGTGCTGAGTAAACCTCAAAGTGAGATCCTGCTGCCTGGGGATTTCAGGTGGGTGAACAAGTCAGGGAAGAGGGACTGAGCAGCACTACAGGGCTGGTAACTGCAGTTAGCAGCAGGAAGACCCCAGGTACAGCTGCACGAGGCTGGTTCACAGAAATGCTGAGGCTGGAAAGGAGCTGGAGAGGCTCTGGGAATTACCTCGGAATTATTTGCTCCAACCCCCCAACAAGCAGGGTCAAGAGCAGGCTGCCCAGGACCACATCCCGTCAAGTTCTGTCATCTCCAATGGACTCTAACCTGGGCCACACATCCCAGGGCCCAGCCCTCAAAGGTTCTGTGCTCTTACCTGGTAAGGAGACTTGGTGAACACAGTCTCTTTCCAGAGGTCAGGAGTCAGGTAACTGTAGGTCTTGGAGATGGCATCGAAGGTGGCTTTGGCTATTGACACAAGGCAAACATTGCACATCAGGGTTACAGCCAACAGCTCTCCCGCACCCACCCACGCAGCTTCAGGAGTGTGGAATTTCAGAAGGAACAGGGAGACCATAACAGGGTCCCTCTGTTATACGTTCCAAATTCAGGTTTCTTTCTCTCTCCATTTACGACAATTACACTACTTCAGACAAGTGCAACCGCGCAGATTGGGAGATTTTTTTTTTTCTATCAATGCACATAGGATTTTATAATTAACTTCGTAGAACTCCACCATCAGCTACAGGAGTAAACGCATAGCCTGCATTGCAGGAAGTACCAGCACAAGGCTGCATTCCTCCTTGAATGCTAGAAGCTTTTGATTTAACACATTTAAAAAATGCTGTAGAAATTATTTTCCTGTCAGCAACAGAAAATTGTCCATACAGACACATCTAACCCGTGAAGCAGCAGCCTGGCACTTACCAAAGTTGCCCAGTGTGGCAGTACAGCCCCTGGCAGAAGTATAACAGTCATCAATACCAGCCATCATCAGCAGCTTCTTGGGGACAGGGGCAGACACAATTCCCGTGCCACGGGGGGCTGGGATCAGCCGCACCAGGACAGATCCACACCGACCAGTAACCTGCAGAAACACACCCAGTCACAACCCCCAACACACAGCACCAAGCACTGAGACAACACACCAGCAGTTCTTACCTTGCAAGGCACAGTGTGGGGCTTGCCGATCTTGTTCCCCCAGTAGCCTCGTCGTACTGGTACGATGGATAATTTAGCCAAAATGATGGCCCCACGAATTGCAGTGGCAACTTCTTTGGAGCATTTCACGCCCAGACCAACGTGGCCGTTGTAGTCTCCAATAGCAACAAAAGCCTAAAGTTGAAGAAAGGTTTTCAGTGGTGGATGTACAGGAACATTCAGACCACAATCCATCAGGGTCTGACCAAAGCTAACCCCAGGTGCTCAGCAGTTAAGTCACAGCTCATCCAAATACACGTTTTAAAAACAGCTCCTAAAACTTAAAGCTCATATGGTTTAAGCCTACTTTTGGCCTTAAAACTTATCCTCTAGATCAGAAACAAAAAATGGGGATTGAGACTTCTGCTACAGCCACAGTCATCAAAATCCCAGCAGTTTTGAAGGAGCATTCCCTGTCCACAGGAGAAGCTTCACTTACCACAAACCCCAACATCACAGCAGCTGTGCAACTGGATTTTGTGCTAGGGCTATTGCAGCGTAACATTTGAAGACATTAATATAGTTTTAAAATTACTAATCATAACCTTAAAAATAGCAGCTGCATAACATTACATACTACAGAACATTAAAGCATCTAGACTCATCTATTAATAGAACACCCAAAAAGCAACAACCAAAACTAAGGTTTTGATAAACAAAAAAAATACAACAGAAAAGTTTACCTTAAACCTTGTACGCTGACCAGCACGAGTCTGTTTCTGGACAGGCATGATCTTCAAAACCTCATCTTTCAGAGAAGACCCCAGGAAGAAATCAATGATCTCTGACTCCTGCAAGATTAAGTCATTTAATCCATAGCATAAAGCCACACGTTTCAACTAGCCCTACACGCAACCAGCATGGCTCCCACAAACCAGGGTCGACTATATAAACACAAAAGTTTAGCTAATAAATACTTAAGTATGTTAAGTTATGCAGTTATTAGCTTATTCTACCTTGCCAGGCAGTTCTGTCATATAGCTGCAATTTTATTTTTCCATCACTAAGCAGAATTCTTATAATCATTTGACCAGAGTACTACCATCTCAACACAAGGAGAAAGGCAACACAAATCGAATTACTCCTCACAATAAACATTGTCCACAACTTTTATTGATCTGGAATTTAAATGAGAACACACCATCAGCTTTATAAACCAACACAGCACGTGAACTGAACTACAGAGCTCAAATTAGGATTCTACTGCTTACTAACATCCACAGCCTTACCTTGATGGGAAGAGAGAAGAGATAGATCTCCTCAAGAGATTTGATCTTCATATCCTTGACCAGGCGACCAAGTTTGGTGACAGGAATCCACTACAGAAGCAAACAGCAACAATGGCTCACCAACCGCCCCAGGAGCCAGCACCCCATGTCCCATCCCTCAGGAGCACACCAGGGGTCCCTCCCCACCGGCTCGGGGCCTGCCCGCAGACCCCAGCCCTGCCGCTGCCCCCCCCCCTCACCCCAAGCCAGCCCTCGCCGCCCCCTTCCCCTCCTTACTTCCTTATCCTCCGCCTTGCCTCCGCGGGCTCCACGGCCTCTGCCTCGGCCTCTCCCTCGGCCACGCCCGCGGCCCCGCAGCCCGGTCCCGAAGCCTCCGCGGAACCCCCCTCGGGCGGCTCCCGGCCCTCCCGCAGCACCGGCGTCGTCCGCCATTTGCTACAACACAGAGAGAGGCGCCTCAGTCCCGGCTCCACCGCCGCCCCGCTAGAAATAGCAGCGCGGCGGAACGACGGGGTCCGTCCGGCATCCGAGCAGCCAGGCACGGCTGCCCCCGAGGCGACGGCGGCCCCGATGGCGGCGGATGGAGCGGAGGCCGCCCCGCCGCCATCCCGCCCCGCCGCCATGCTGGGAGCCTTACGTGAGCTCAGAGTAGAAGGCCGCAACGCTGCGCCGCCCGCTATTTATACCCAGCCAGGTCTCGCGAGAGTTCCGCCAGCCCCGCCCCGCCAGCCCCGCGCGCTGAATACGGGACGCGCCGCCGGGGGGCGGGGCCGCTGCGCGGACACTTATACAGGGCGCGGGGCGGGCGGGCGGGGGTGCGCATGCGCAGGCGCGGAGTATAAAAGGCGCGCACGTTGAGGGGGACGCTCAGTGTGAGGGGAGAGGTGAGGTGGGGCGGGTGCTCGCCTGTGCGGAGCGGATGGTGGCGTTTTGGCTTTTTGTGGGTTTTAAGTGTGGGCTGAGGTTGCTGGGTGGACGTGGTGGGGTTCTTGGTGAGGGGCTGGGAGGGTGCGCCTGGGTCTGGGGGTCGCCTGGCACGGTCTGAAAGTCACCTCCGGTCTCTCGTGGCCCTGGTGAGATAACTGTGCCGACAGCACGAGGAGCATTAAGCTTATTGCCCACGGCCATGCGTGGGGAGTAAAACCCATGTTCCTACAGGCAGCTTTACTACAGCTGCTGGGGGCTGGCTGTGCCTGCAGGGGTGGTGACAGCCCTCGGCACGCTGTGTTTCTAGGGGGGACTGAGCTGTACCTGCTGCACGGTGCCCTCGGCTCCCTTGTGAGGGAGAGCTGCCAGCAGTAGCACAGTGTCCTTATCTCTAACTTCTGTAGGACTTGTAAATCTTATGGATGTTTCTCTTCTAGATGAGCCTTAGAAGACATAATGGTGTTGTGGAGAGTTCAATGCATGCTTCCACCTGGAATGCTTCGAAGTTACTGAGGAGTCCTCAAGGGAAAGCATCATGCATTGGTAGAGGCGCTTCAAGAGGCCGTGATGAGGGAGCTAAGCAGCATTCCGGTCCAGGCGCCTCTGGAGGCGTACAAAAACTAGAAAACTCGTTGGCAGCAATGTGTAGATGTGGAAGGGTGCTACTTTGAAAAATCCTTATCGTTTGTTCTGTCCTCATGGGTAAATTTTTTTTAAAAAAGTCCTACTTTCAGAACAGACCATGTATACACCATATATATATATATGTACTCTTAGAGTTCTGTATTTTTAATAAAGATTTAATTGCTTGAATTCACAGCCCAGTCTCCTTATTTGTAATTTGTGTTGCCCAAATTGCCCAGGTGGCACCGGGGGGCGGGTGGGACGCTGAGCACGCTGCGGGGCAGCTCTGCCCGTAGTCACCATGGCGCTCCCGGCTTCCTGTGCCCTCAGACGTCATCACCCCGAGCCGGAAGTGACGCCACCCGGCGTGCGGCACGAAGAAGGCCGGCAGCATGGCGGCGGCCGGGCCCCTGCGCTTCAAGAGCAAGTGAGCGGCGGGCGGGCGGCCGCGGGGCCTGGCGCTGAGGGCCCGGCCGCACGTCCCTTATCTCTCTCCTTTATCTCTGTCCCCTTCCAGCTACGCCGTGTCCAGGAGGATGGAGCCCTTCTACACCGGCGGCCGCGTGCAGGTAAGGCCAGGCCGCCCCCTCCCTCTGCTGGGGCCCTGCTGCCTCCCCCCTTCCCCCCGCGGCAGCCCCGCTCCTGCTCCCCGCTCTCCCCCCAGGTCAGCCGTGACGGCACCGCCATGTTCTGCCCCTGCGGCACCCGCCTCAACGTGATGGACGTGGAGACGGGGGCGCGGCTGCACAGCCTCGAGCAGGTGAGGCCGTGGCGGGGCCCTGAGGCGCTGCTCCGAAGGGATGGGGATGGGGCTGGGAGCCGGGAGCGTGGTGGGGTTGTGCGGGGTCTGTCCGGGCAGCTGGGGGCTGCTGGGTGTGATCCCCTCGGCGGCAGCTGCAGGGAAGGGAGAGCACTGAAACACCGCACTGACAGCCTAACTGTGACTGCTTTCTTTTTGTAAAGGATGACCAAGAGGATATCACTGCGTTTGCGCTTAGTCCTGATGATGAGGTATGTCTCGGATTCTTTGCTTTGTGTTAATTTCTCTTGGGCTTCTTGACAAACCTGGTGAAGACTGAAGGCTGTTCTTGGGTGTACACTGTGCTTCCAGAGATCTCTGTGCAGCCTCACCTCTTCTGGGCTCAAGTTAGATAGGGCAACCCTTGCTGTCTTGTTTTTTTTTTGGAGCTAAGAACAAATCCTGGGATAACAGGAATGTTTTAATCTGTTCAGCCTATTTGTAAGGACTGCAATAATCGATGTTTTATTTAAATCCAGAGTGTTTTCTGGTTTCTTTCATGCATCCGTGTGCACCCTTAAGCACTGCAGGTCAGATTCTCTGGTAGAATTACTGTTCTCTGTAATTCTGGTAGAGAATTACTGTTGGTTTTGGTATGTCAGCCTAGAAGATTTTGTGCATATATGCTAAACATTCAATGTTTATTTTATTTCCTATGGCATTGGAGGTAGTCTCGTGAATTAATTTTGAGAAGCGGAGCTGCAAGAATGACATAACATTTTGTGTGTGTGTGTGAGCACAGAAGGAAATAGAAGTCTAATTGTTGATTTTGCTTTCTTTTACCTTGTTTGTGTGTAGATTCTTGTAACAGGAAGCAGAGCCCTGCTGCTGAAGCAGTGGAATTGGCGAGAGAGCAAGTGTGTGCGCACATGGAAAGCAGTGCACGTAGCACCTGTTGCTAGCATGGCCTTTGATTCTACTTCAACACTGTTAGCCTCAGGTAAGATCCTGCTTCGCTCTCCTACAACGGGAATGGTACTGAATGGTCCTTCTGCTTCTGAATAAGCTACACCAGCTTGATGCAGTCTGAGGTAGTGATCTCCTGAGTCCAGACAAAACCAGAAGTAGTTATGCATATATAGAAGTGAGGCGATGATGGACTAACAATAATTTTTTCAGTGTTCTAAAATGCACACAGTAAAGTGCACATAAATATGTGGGACCTATGATTCAGTTTGGCATAGTTATCCCAGTGTACGCCTGGGACTCTGGAGATGGAGGAGGGCAGGCATGAACTGTAACTTACTAACTGTACTTCAAGATTCTTGTCTGGGAGTAGTCAGGCTTTTCCCAGCTCTCTGGAATCGTAAGGTGCTCCTTAAAGTTGCCGTGGTGTGGGTGGCTGTTACTGAGTTCGTTTTTCTTTTGCTGCCTTTGGAACCCATGACATCTTACAGTTGCTGGCATATTAGATCTCTTGTCTCTGTCTTTCATTCTTATGTGCCCTTCTCCAAGGTGGATGTGACAGCACCATTAAGATCTGGGATATGATCAAACAGTACTGCACACACAACCTGAAAGGATCGTCAGGAGTTGTACAGTGAGTACATGTTGGTGTGCTGCTTGGATGCTGAGACTGGTGTGAAATGTCTTAAGTTAATGAAATGCAAAAAAATGTTTGGATTCAGGTTCTGTTTCCTGACTCTTGAAATGTTTTGTGAAGGAACGGGACTAAATTGACTTTAGCCCAGGGAGGAAATGATTTGGTCAGGAAGCCTTGGGATTTAAATGAAATATCTGTGCTTGCTGATGTAATTCAAGAACATATAAGATTGGCAAAGACCAGTTCTAAATTTTCCTGGTGGGTGGAAGAGGAATGAAGTTTTGCAAAGAAAGCCATAGTGCAAGTTCAGCTCAATTGATTTGTCAAATTCTTGCTGTAGAGTATAAGTTTATTGAAGTAATATAAGTATATAAGTTTATTGAAATACTGGGCTAATGCTGAGGGGGTGCCAGACCCTGTATTCCCATCTCATTCGGGTTCATTTCCTTCTCTCCAGCCTTGTTGAGTTCCACCCCGATATCTCCCGTCTGCAACTCTTCTCCTCCTCAATGGACTACAAAATCCGGATCTGGGACCTGAATACCAGCAAATGCATCGCGGCCTTGGATGGCCACTTCAGTGCTGTCACCTCCCTGGCGTTTGCTGCAGATGGGAACACGCTCATTAGGTACAGGTCTACAGAGCCTTAGCTTTTCTCTCCTGTTTACCCTGCTCCCAACAGACTGGGAGCTTGCGTGAGGTCTGGGAAGTAGTGAATGCTGGTGCCTTCTTTTGTTACGGGCCTCTTCAGAGAGGTGTTGAACTCCTGCAGTTCTAAATCCGAAGTCAGAGCCTGAGTTGAATGGTTTTAGCATTGAAGCTTCTCTTTTAACTTGCAGTTCTGGCCGTGATAAAATCTGCATGGTGTGGAACCTGGAAACCAGAGAAAGTAAAAGAACTGTTCCTATCTACGAGGTAAAGTTGATTTTTTTTTATTCCTTTGAGATCCTTTATTGTTTGTAGTCATGGTTTCAGTTCTTTTCATAGGCAGTAGAATGTGGTGTGTGTGCTTGTTAGCACTGACAGACTGTTACTCAGCTGCCTGCTAAAATGGGATGTCAGTCCCCTCTGCTCAGCTGATGTTTGGTCAATCCTTGCAGAGTGTGGAAGCTGCTGTCTTGTTACCTGAAAAAGGAGACTTCTCGCAGCTGGGCGTGAAGAAACAAGGGCTGCACTTTCTCACGGCTGGCAGCAAAGGTGAGTGTTCTGCATGTTGCTGCTGGATTTAGAGGCTGAGGAAGGGCTGTTGCTGTTATTCCTGGGATGTGTGTTATAATTTATGTGGAAGAAGTCTTGGCATGAACTCATGGATGCAGAGTGTTCTCCTGAGTTTATATGACAGTCATGGATGAGCAGGACTGATCGGGCCTGCTGTGGAGTTTTGACTGTGCATGTTTTCAAACTGCAAAAAAAGTTTGAACTGAAGAAAAGCCTCGTAGTCCCTACATGCCACTTCAATTAGTCTAAAGTAGTGTCTCTGACAGATAATTTGTGTTTGTGTTAGGTGTCCTGAAAATCTGGGAAGTTGCCACAGCTGCTTGTGTATATACCCAGCCTGTGCCCTTTGAGCCTGTGGAGTCAAAGGAGGAGGCCAGTGAGCACAGCCTGACCCAATGCATGCTTGTGCCTGAGAGAAACGAGATTGTCACAGTGTCTGTGGAGCACAATATTGTTTTATATGATGCTCAGACTCTTCAGCTCAGGAAGCAGGTAACAACCTTCAGCATGCCCTTTCTTCTTCCTTCATCTGTATTTTAGGATCACCTCAGCTTCTGGTGGTAGCTTAGTCCAGGAGTTTCTCTTCTCCTTCCCGTTCTTGAACTGTATCTTGGTTACAAGCCAGAGAGCCAGTTTCACTCGGGTTGTTTGGAGAAAGGTTGCACAGAAATGCAGGCAAAAGAAAAGCAGAATAGACCTAGCCAGAAATCCTGTGTTCCAGATTATATCTAACAAGATTTTTTGCATGCAGCACTAAGTGAAAGGTAACAGGAATGCAGCTTTGCCGGGCACGGTACCATTTGGTACTTCTCTAACCAGTTGGCTTCTCCTTGTTAAACTGTTCCTGTTCTGCTGTCCTCAGCTTGCAGGTTACAACGATGAGGTTCTGGATGTGAAGTTCCTTGGGCCTGGTGATTCTCACATCGTTGTGGCTACCAACAGCCCTCAGCTGAAGGTGTTTGAACTGGCAACATCACATTGCCAGATCCTCTATGGTCACACAGGTGCGTGGTCAGCTCTGATGTGGGTGGGTGGAAGCTGTGAAGGGATTTCTTTATCCAGCTTCAGTCACAACTCTTATGTGGAGTGGAGTTTTGTCTGGGGCAGCATCACAATATTTAGAGTTGTGTGGAAGAAATATATTTATGCAGTCCTGATTTTCCAAATACTAGTTTTCTTTTTCCAGGTTTTCAGTTCAGTCCCTCTCACTAGCAGTGAGATCAATTAAAAATGGAGTTAAATATTTAGGTATGGGAGTGCTAGCTCTGAGTGTCATTTTGTGGCTGCAAGTGACAGATCCGCACCAATGCTGTAAGCAGGCAGCCACTAATAACGTGTGGATGTGTCTCTAAAACCTGTCCCCAAGTCAGTAAGCATTGGACTCCATACTAATTCATGCATTTCTGTTGTCTGATTTCAGTATTCCTTTGCATCCAGCTGTTTTTTCTTCCTCTGTTTAGAAACGGTTCTTGCTTTGGATGTCTTCAGAAAAGGCCTGATGTTTGTAAGCTGCTCTAAGGTGCGTAAACCTTTTTCTTCATTGCTAGTGATCTTCATAGTGGTCCAGAAAGGGCTTTTTGTTAAGATGCAGGTCCTGAGTGCTACATCCCCAAAATGCAAGGTTCTTCCACAATTCGTTTTTAACATTGCTCCGCTGCTCTGATGAATGCATGTTCAAGTTTAAAAACCAGTGAATAACCAGGCTTATTTATGCAGTAAATATGTGGAAGACTGATCACTGATGTCCTCTCCCTTTACAGGACAAAAGCATTCGACTGTGGCGGATGAACAAAGGCGGAAGGGTGGTCTGTGTGGCTCAAGGACTGGGTCATGCACACGGGGTAGGCGCTGTCTCTTGCTCAAGGTAATAAAAACTGGACAAGGATTTACCTTTGCAAACATGAGTCATGGCTACTGTGCTAATCCTCAGAGTGGATGTTTTGGTGAATGCCTGCCTCTGAGTGATGTTTGTCGTGTTTGATTCCAGCTTGTCATGGTGCTCTGAGTCTGAAGGAAGAAATTTTTTTGAACAAATTACTCTATCCATAGGTTGTGAAGCTTGCATTTCTTTGTTGGTCTACTTATTTGCCTTAAAGAGCAGCACCTGCATAAGTTGCCAAATAAAGTTCAACTGATTTAGAGAGAAGGGTTGGGGAGTGAAGGGAAATGTGTCTATGGAAGGTGTTTGCTTAATTAGTATATCTGTTTTATCAGCTGTTCTCCTTTCTTCATTCTGCCGAACAGTCTGGAAACTCAACTTGCTTGTTCAAAAGATGCAATATACCTTAGTGTATAAATGTAGAGAGCTAGCAGTGCTCTTGGCTAATGCCTGAGTTGCTGGGGTCTATCCCAGTGACTTGAGTAAAATGAAAAACAGTTTGGAAGCCGTTAAAGCACTCTGTTTAGCATGACAGCAGAGTGACTGAATGTGGGTAGATTCCAAGAGGGGAGGAGAAGGCCCTTTTCTGGTGCAGGGGAAGCCACTGTTTTGCTTTCTCACAGTTGATCCTTTTTTCCCTTTCAGAATGAAAGAAAGCTTCGTGGTGACCAGCAGCCAGGACTGTACGATAAAGGTCTGGAATATCCCAGAATCTCTCATTTCCAAAGCAAAAGCAGCCTTGATCTCCAGTCCAGAAACACTTCATGCACAAGTGACCGAGAGGGGTCATGACAAGGTAAAGCTCCACCTCATGTGAGAGCATATTTTTAGTACTTAAATCCTCTCCTGTTTTGTACCTGACATTTAATGGCTGTCTCACAGCAAAATAAAAGGCTTAAACTGTATTTGTGTGACTTTTCTAGGACATAAACAGTGTGGCAGTTTCTCCCAATGACAAGCTCATTGCCACAGGCTCACAGGATCGGCTGGCCAAGCTGTGGTCTTGTTCTGATTGCTCTTTGCTGGGTGTCTTCACTGGACATAAGCGTGGAATCTGGTGCGTACAGTTCTCCCCTGTGGATCAGATTCTGGCCACCTCTTCAGCAGATGGAACCCTGAAGCTCTGGGGTCTTCAGGACTTCAGCTGTTTAAAGGTAATGTGGGATTGATTAAGGCTGCCTCCAAAAAGCTGGTGTTAGTGCAGGTGAAATTTAGCGACATAACCGTGTAGAAGGAACAGCTATTGAGGTCTAGCCTTATTCTCCAGGATATTGGATGTATGAGTTGCATGCAAAGCTCCAGGACAAAAGGTGATCTTTTCTAGCTATCCAGTAATCAGTATGGTTCATTGTAGGGGAAAAACATTCAGGTAGTTGAAAGAAAGTTGTCTTTGCCTGACACAGCTGTGGCCATGAATGAAAACAATTCCTGTTTAAATTTCAGGCCCAATCTTCATATAAGAACTGTTTTTTTTCTGGCCTAATAGTGTCCCACTAAAACAGTGAGAAGGCAGTTGCTAATTCTGTCCCATGTTCTGGCACTTACTGTGTGTTAACTTTTTGGAAGATTGCTAAATCATTTGGTCTCTGTGTTCATACCATTTACAATTGACCTTGGGTAACGAGTCCAAGCAAGCAGCTTGGTTGAAGAAATGTTATTTTTGCTAGTATTTCCTATTGCCCCTTCAATCTGCACTAAGAGGAAGTCCTAAGGGTAGAGGCTGCTTTCTGGAATTTACCTACCTGGACTTTGGGAGTAAATGTTCCCTTGAAATAAGATTCTTTGAAGGCCTGGCAACAGCTCTAACACTTTCACGCTTCCTTTCTGTTTTCCAGACCTTTGAAGGTCATGACGCCTCTGTACTGAAAGTCATTTTTGTAAGCAGAGGAACACAGCTGCTCAGCAGGTAAGTGCTTACACCAGAACCTTAGAGAAAGATCCTGAAACTTGTCAGAAAGCAAATCTCTTAGCTGGTAGCAGCAAACATAGACATTGATGGATTAGTGACATACGCCACAGGGCAGAGCTAAGGCTGAATTTCACCTTACTGCCTTTGAGGCTAGACCAGCCAGAGCTAAACAGTTACTGGTACCTGCAAAGGGTTTCTTCTCCAGCAAGTAGCAGGAAAGAATGTGGTTTCTCTTGAATCACCCTTTCTTACAGAAAGGCTGAAAGAGACTGGGAATACCATTAGTGAGTATGAGGAAATGTAGGTAATAGGGCTTTCCATGATGGAGCCACCTGAGAGGGTGCTAGTAGTACTGGCAGCAGAATGGATTTCTTATGCTCTCTCAAGATTTTTGGTTAATTCTGCTCCTGCTTGATAGGCATTGGAATGGGATGAGTTTATCCAGTATTTTGGTTGGGGCAGAGCAAGAATGGATCTATCCCGTGATTCTCTGAGCTAAGTTGGTTGTTTTTCTCTTCCAAAAGTGGTTCTGATGGTCTCTTAAAACTCTGGACAATTAAAACAAATGAGTGTGTGAAAACATTAGATGGTCATGAAGATAAAATCTGGGGTCTTCACTCTAATAAGCAAGACGACATGGTTGTGACAGCATCCAGTGACTCCTCCATCACACTCTGGAAGGTACAGTGCAGAATCTGTTTCCCTCTCTGGGTTAGTGATCAGAACACAGTTGCAGAGATAAAGATCCCGGTGGTTTGTTTCTCGCTGTTACAACATGACACACTCTCCTTATTTTCTTCAGCTTCAGATTGCATCAGTAAGGCATATCTTTGGTTTGTTTGTTGTGTTTTGAGTTGTTTTTCTGACCACACTGAATTTTCATAGCTGATTTTATAAAAGGAATAGGAGATGGGCTTTAAGTGGCCTGCCTAGCCCTAGTGTTCTACGTGGGGCTTGGAGGGCAATTGTGAGTTGCTAGATTTAATACGTAATTTATTTGACCTGGAGATCTTGCTGCAGAAACTGATCTTCTGTTTACTTGTTGGCTGCATAAAAAGTCATCTGTATTAAAGCAAGATTTGACAGTCATGTTTTGGTTTGTTATAGGATGTCACTGAAATTGAACAGGAAGAAGCACAAGCTAAACAGGAGGAACAGATTATGAAGTAAGTTGATCCTGGGCAGTAGAGGGCTGTGAAAGGCAAGTTCTGTCCAGTGAAACTGCACATCTAGAGCCATGCAGGTCTACCTACTCTGAAGTATATGTCAGTTAGCTATTTAGATGCTGTGAAGGCATGGTAATCTTCCACTTTGTGGTTTATCTTTAGTTAAAGCAAATCTTTGCTGTAATATTATCGGCTTGATAATGGATTAGTTTCATGTTTATATACTACTAAGATAAGTCACATCAAACTGCTGAAACCTGCTTTCATTTCCTTATACTTCAGCCAGCACCGGATAGTTCAGGGAGCCCTTGATTGTGCCAAGGAAATTATCTGCACAATGAGGGCATTGAGGCATTCACCGCCAAGCGGTATTTACTTGGCATTAAACCTCTGCACACCATTATTGCCAAATCCATTATTTATTTATTTTATTTATTTATCCTTATGTTTCACTCTCTTGGTCTGTTTTCCAGAGAACAAGAGCTTTCTAACCTGCTTCATGAGAAAAGATACCTCAAAGCATTGGGGTTGGCAATCTCTCTGGATCGTCCACACACAGTGTTAACAGTTGTTAAAGGTGAGTTCATGTTACGCTCTGACAGTGTTTTTTCTGCCCTCTCTGCTTTCCAGAGCATCTCTTCCAGGTAGACACAGACCGTAGTCTGAAGTTTTTATATAGTAAAATAAAGTTAATAAAGTAAAATTGTCTGAAAGCCTCTATTTTACCCTTTTATCACTCCCATTTTCCTAAATGAAATCACAGCTGATGACAAATACTCTCCCTGCTCTTAGCCCATGGGTGCACTTTGGAAGGGATGAGATCACGTTGAAACTTATGGGTTTGGAACTGCCAAAAGGGATGTTATTTTCAACAGAATCCTCAGTGTAGGAGGAAGACACGGATATTTCTCTTGAAATGATTTTCTTCCTCTCCTTAATTCGTTTATTTCTTTTGCAGCCATCCTCAAGGAAAGTGATGGGAGAAAGCACTTGGAAGAGAACATTGCTCGGCTGAGGAAGGATCAGAAAGGTTTGTTGTGACATAGTTTAGTGTTAAAACCTTTCAGATTTGGGGCTTGTTTTCTTAACTGAAATTAAAGGGAGAAGAGTTTCCTTAGACCCAGTCTTTACAGTCTTTAACCAGTGAGCGTCCACCACCCTTGAGCAGGTGCTGCCCTGGGCCAACTCTTCTTTTGTACTAGTCATGCTCACCAGCAGCTGCTCTGAGCTTGTTTGAAGTCATCAGTCTCTGGCTTTCAGGGCCACTTGGCCTCTTTCTGCATGACCTGAGTCCATCCTGCAGCTGGGAGATGAGTGCACTGAGCCAGTGGCTGTGCCAGGATTTCCCCCCCTCCCTGTCTGATTTCCTTCAGTTACCACTGCCCAGAAGGGGGCCACCTTCTTGTTTAAGATGTCTGTGATGAGAAACCGTTCTGTGTATGGTTGGAAACCATTCTATGTATGGTGGTTCTGCCCTTTCTAGGTTTGTTACTAGTGCTGTGTGGGAGCTGAGCTTCTCTGAGATATTCTCTAACTCAGCATCTGCTGCACAGCCTGTGTGTATAAATGTCCTCCTTCCCTAGAGGCAGTGTTAGCATTCTTGGTGACGTGGAACACAAACTCTCGAAACTGCCATGAGGCTCAAGCTGTCATTGAAACCCTCCTGAAGCATGAAGCACCAGACAGCCTTCTGCAGTACTCGGGCATTAAATCTGCTGTGGAATCCCTGCTGCCTTACACTGGTGAGTGGTGGTGTGGGGATATTTGGGCAGTGGGTGGATTAGTCTGAGTTAGAGCTGTTGGGAGATGCCTGTGGTGGTGATGTGCTCAGTATTTCATTGTACAGTCTCAGCTGCCCTCTGCTCCTGCAAGATTTGAGCTCTGTCAGGTTTGTGCTCTTGATCCTGGTGTTATGTGAATGTTGGTGCTTCCTGGCCTCGTATTACCAGCCTGGATAAAAAGCTTTTCACAATTTGTGTGTCTGTGAGGTCTCTTGTGTTGTGAATGCTCCTTCTCTGCCTTGGTTAAAATAGATTTTGTACCCATTTCTGGTGAACTTTCCTTCTTGTGATATCAACCACTGGTTTTCTTTCTTTGCAGAGCGCCACTTTCAGAGGCTGAGCCGATTACTGCAAGCCTCCATGTTCATTGACTTCATGTGGCAAAACATGAGGCTGGCTGATACATCACAGCAGGAAGATATGACTTTGTGACCCTTCTCCCACCAGCTGCTGTTTCCTGAGGGGACAGTCTGAACTGCTTTCCCACCAGATATGGCGACTGGAATATTCCTTTATTTTATAATAAACTTTATAATTTTTTTTTAAAACAAGTCCACTATTCAGTCTCTTTGGAGCTTAATGAGAGTAAGGGTGCATTCCTCTAGGCAAGCCATGTTTTCTCTTTGTATTATCACACCCTGAATTTTGAGGCCTGGACACTAAGATTGCTTAGTTTAGAGAAAAGACAATCTGGCTATGAACGAGCTGCTTGTCTGTACAAGTTAAAGGCTACAAAGTTGGGAGATACAACATGGCCAGTAGTATCATATCCCAAAGTCCTATTAGGTTGTGTATGTAGATCAGTGTTGGCTAAGCACTGAATATTCTCTCTGCTTGGGCAAAATGCAGCCTGGGCCAAGTCCTGTATCTCACCTCTGCCTGCTCTTACATGTGAAAATCTGCCTGGCAGCTGAGTGCAACTTTAATTACCCAATAAGAAAGTCTTTAAAGTACAAAAAACACATAGCATTCATAGATTTTTATCTGCATTTTATTTTAGAGAAAGAAATATATAAAACTTAAAACTATAAAACTTCAAACAACACAAATCGTTACATATTGGTTAAATTGCTTATATCAAAAAAAAAGAAAGCACCATACATGAGAGACTTAACTAAAAGGTAGCAATCTAGACAAGAGTCCTAGGTTTTCTAACTCAGTTCTGCTCTCTCAGTTCAGAGGCTCTAGCTAATTCACAGATACATGATAGCCAGTTCCCCACTACCCAAATTCACTTAACTATAAAGTAAAAAATACAGTTTAAAAAAGAAAAAAATAATGGATTCAGGTAAATGACATTTACATGGCTGAATCACCCCGTCCCTACCCAATATAAATAACTAGCTATGGATTTCATGGGTTACACTCCATTCCTCTGCAGCACTGTGTTGCATAGCCACGTTGTGGGGAATAAGAAAATCATGACATTCTCAAAAACCGTGCTGCAGGATAAATACATGCCTGAGGGAGAATTACCTCAATTCAAGTTATACAGGAGCTGCTGGGACCCCAGTGCTGTGGCACACCCTAATTAAACCGCTCGATTCTGGCCCTCCTGTGCTGCAGCATGTGCCAGCAGTAACCTAGCAAAGCAGTGGCTGCAAGCCTGCTCCATCGGGACCTTGCAGTGTCCTTGAAATGCAGTGGTCCCCAGCAGTGATGCTCCCTGTGGCTCCTGAAGGACTTGGTAAGGGTCTGCTGGGGGCCTGGGCCCTTCTAGTGCACGTTGGGGAGCGGGGACAAGGCCTGGGGGGCGGACTGCCTCAGGGCTCGCCTTGTGACCGTGCTGCACCTCTGGAGGATCTCATGAGCTGAGGGGCGCGTGGGCACCTTGGGGACACCACCAGCTGTGTCCGAGTCAGAGAGGGAGCAGCTGAGATCGGCGGCAGATGACTCCACAAAGCCAGAATCGTTCCTGTCCTTGTGGGTGAGGTGTGGAGATTTGCTGCTGTGCGTGGCCAAGGCTTTCCCCAGGCGGGGGCTCCTGACTTGCTCCACCTCAGGCAGAGACCGTGACAAATCGGGCTTCCAGCTCAGCCTGCTGCCTGAGCTGAGTGAGGAGCTGTCTGAATCCAGGTCTGGTGTGGATCTTGATCTGCTTCTCAAAGAGCTCACATCCTCGTCTCTCCGGTCCTGGGCAGCGTGGTCCTGCACCCTGCCGCCTCCCCTCGCCTTGCCCTGGGGCTGGGGGGCCGGCGGGGAGGCGCTGAGGTTGGGCGTGGAGACATTGAGGCCGCAGTTCATGATGGTCTGCAGCCTGTGGTGAGGGTTCTTGTAGGGCTGGAGGCACATGGAGGGCATGTAGCCGGTCTGCCCGTTGTATCTGAGGGGAGAGGGGGAAAGAAGCACTGAGCTGAGGGGCTCTTCTCCCAGCTTGGACCAAGGGCAGGGGGCAGCGCCACACTTAGGGTGTGAGGAAGAACCACGGGGTGGTTATTTCAGTGAGGTTACACGCAGCCAGGGGAGAGTTATCAGGCAAGAAGCACCTGCAGCAGGCACCTGGCTGCCTTGGGAGCACTAAAGCAGAGCCGCGGAGAGGCCTCCTTACCGGATCAGCCACCAGCCATTGTCAGACTTCCTGACCACCTCCACCACCACGCCGCTGTGCAGAGAGAGCTCGTCCGCCTTCTGCGACTCGTAGGCCCGCACAACGAAATACAGGCTGCCTGGAGAGAGAGGGGGAAGGACGTTCTTGATTTCTGGAGAGAAAGCTGTGGCAAGCACAGGATGATGGGCCCAAACTTCGGCCATCTGCTGAGTGCAAGCACAGCCCCAGGCCTGGGGAGACTTTTCAGGGCCCATTTTTTGAAGGAGGAATGCGGTGTGGTCCTGAGCCCAGAGCTGCTGCTTTGGTCCCGGGGCACAAGCAGACTTACCCTCCTCGTCTGAGCTCAAGGTATCCTGGCTGTCCTCATGGACATCGATCTCCTCCAGGTATGAGGCTGGGAACCAGGCTATCTGCTTGTCTGCGTTTTCCACTAGCCACCAACCTGCAGCAAACAGCAAAAGAGAGTTTGTAACCTACAAGAGGCAGAGAGGTGATCATAAAATCCCAATGTAGGGGCAGCCAGAGCTATAAGACAAGAGAGAAGTTCTGCAGAGCAGCTTAGTGCTGACACTGGCAGAGCACCACCTAGACCCGTGTTTGCACCATGCAAAAGTGTTGGGATCCACAAAGCAAAATGTGCAAAGCTTTCTGCTTGGGCTGTGAATAAGGCACCATGTCTCAGCTCAGACTTTTGCCTCCCTTAATTAGAAAAGGCCAGACCACTTGTTCTTTCCTCCTGTCTAGATCCAGGTAGTTACCCGCAGGCACAAACATCACCCACACACTCGATGCTACAGATGCATTCACCAAGCCATAAATCAATCTGGAAATCTCACAGCATCCACCCCCAAAACTGAAGAATCCTTATCAAACGTACCAGTCATGTCCTTGAGTAACACTTCAACTATTTCCTTCTGAGCGACTTTGAAAGCCTGGTTCTTTGTGTCTTTGGTTTCAAAGGTTTCGACGCATCTGTAGCTCTGAGATGCCTGCGGATTGGTAATAGAGAGCTGCTGCTGCGCCTGCTTTTTCTTTTCCCCTCCAATTTCTGAAGGCATGATCACAACACTGAAAAGCAAAGTTTAATATCCGTTTACTGAAAACTCCTGTGAAAGGCTGAGTGTTAATTTCAGTAAAATCATGTCTATTTACAAGGCTAAGGAGAGCTTAGGCATCAAAACCGATATATGCATTGAAGCTTTCAGTAGAACATCCCTTTCTGCTACCCAAAAACCTAACTTATGTTTCCCTTCAATCCATATTCTATAATATTTCTGTTTCTTGAAGAGATACACAAACAAAAAATATGATTTCATACCTGTCTTCAGGAAAGCACGGATCTAGGTCTTGGGTTTGTGCCCTGAAAAACTGAATGAGATCTTCACTCTGGGAGATCTTAGCATCTGTTTTCAGCAGTTCCTGGGAGTATGTTTCCAGCAATTTCAGTCTCTCCAGGAACTTGTTCATCTTCCTCTGCTTCACGTTTACATCTATAAAATAAAAAAAGCGAAAGTTGATGCAAGACAATAGCAGATCTGGATGCCTCCAGAGCAGCACCTTGTGCCTGAGCACAGTGGGCCCCCACCTACCACCCTCCCCTGCAGGGGCCCAGGCTGCAAATAGCTGAGACAGCAGCTGGTTCTGCCTCGCTGCTCTTTTAAATAGCTCCTGATAGAACTTTTGCATATCTAAAATTTGTCTTTGTTCAGATGTTGCAAGGAACCCTGAGCCTATACTTAAACTGCAATATTCATTTACCAAGTGCATTTGTTTACAAAAAATAAATGTTTCTAGGTTATTTTAAATCAGAGATGGACCTGAGTACATAACCCAGCTGAACCATGCCCCCAGCAGGAGCTGTCTGTTGATCTGTCCCATAGGATGTTGGACTCAGTGACTAAAGCCTACATCACCAGTTACAGCTGTTCCCAGCAGCTCTGTCATGTTTGTCACACAATCTTTGAAAAAAATCGAAGTTTTTTCCTCCTTACCTTTAAACTTGGGTATAGTCCTGTCAGATCTCCTGAGTGATCCACTCTCAATGGGGAATTTTCTCTTCAGCTCTTTCTAAAAGTGAAACAAAAGAGTGAATAACGGCGCTCACAAGGCTGAGCTCCTCCCTGCCCAGGATGGAGATGTTACTTTCAGGGAGCTGTTCACTTACGTGGAGCCTCTTAAATTCTTCAAACGTCCGGTAGATGAGAATGTTGTTTTGATCCGACCAGGATACAAACATCATGTACTTCTGAAAAAATAAAAGGGAAAAGAGATGCATTTTTTATCACGGTGTTCAATATCAGATGCTTTCAAGCAATGAGCATTTGCCAGGACCTGTGGTTTAGTTCTGGTTTCAGGCTGCAAGACTGTCACCTAAAAAATGAAATTAAGGACTAAACCTACAAAAATATTTCCTTAATTTTAGGGTCCCAGATGAGTAATTGTTGTTAAAAGCAGAAAGAAGTTCTGAAGTTGTGAAGAGGAAGAGAGCAAGTCCATGATATCATTTTCTTATGAGATGGACCACCAAAAACACGTCTGAGACCCCTGTCCTAGAACAACACTTTAATTTCAATGCTGCAGGAAAATGAGCAAATGTACTCCTGAAAGAATAACTCAAAAAACAAAACAAAAACAAAAACAAAAAACAAACAAACAAAAAAACCACTCTACTTTCCTGATTTGTAAATAGTATTTAAGGAAAAAAAAGAAGAAAAAATAAAAAATCAGGTTAAAATACCTTCTGCTTTCTGCATTGCATCAAGCCTACAGCTTTCACATCCACTGGGAACCGGCTCATCTTCCCAACGCCTGCTTCTCCTGCAGCTGGTGGCTGGAGGTTGGCAGAGGCACAGCTCCAGGCACAGCCTCCGGCAGCTTAAATACACTGGGGCCGAGGGAGGGCACACATGCACGTGCGCTGCCTTCCCTGCTTCCTCCTCCGCCCAGAAGCTCGAGGAGAAATTCCCTAAATCTGCAAGCTAACCCTGCCTTTTACCTGTGGCCTAACATGCAAATAGTACCGAGAGCAGCTGGCGGGGGCATAGTTCAGATGGTTGGGGAAAAGAGCCTTATCTTATCATGTGCTTGATACAGCAGTGCTGGGAAGGAGCCCAGCCCTGCGTGCAGTTCATCTCTGGGTGTCAGTGGAATCCCCTGGGGCAGCAGCGGCTCGGGAAATGAAGTGCACTTCCAGGGATCGACGTGTTTATGGCTCCATTGCACCAATTTCCCTGTCAAAGCTGCCTGCAGCCATAACAGCTTGGGCTGCGATCATATCGGTCCCCAAAACTGCTAACCAGCATGGCCAGCTGTAGAGCTGTAGGCGTGATTTCATGTGTGTGCCAGCTGCCACAAATCTCTCTTCTTTATTGATTATTCCTGTTTGATAAGTGAAAGGAATTTGACTTTAAAAGGAGTGCTGGTGGCTATATCAATATTTGCATGCTCTCAGAAAGAAATGGAAAGTGTCGATTTCAACGCTGCCAGAGGAAAGTATGAACACATCCCCACAGGTGTAACTGGAAAAGTCCCAAAGCTTTTCACGTGTGAAAATACAGCGGAGACTCAGCTCCGTGTACCCCGTGCTCTGGCCTACATCAAGCCTGGGCACCCACCTCCACCCAAGGCGATGGGCAGGGCGATGGAGAACCCCGGCTGGGAGACCCTGGGAGCTCCTGGGACGTGGCTCAGACACAAAGACAGACACAGGGAAGGAGCGGAGCCGTGTGTCCACCCAGGAGCAGCTCTGCCTGGTGCTGCACAGGGGAAAAGCAGAGCCAGGAGAAGGAATTGCTTCATTTCGGCTCCTTGCTGCCCCAAGGCACGGTGTGACTGGTAATTACAGCCCTGGAAAGGCTGTCCTTTCCCTGAACTGCTGGCCTGAGGCATGCCTCTGGTTATAACCAGGCTGATGGGCATCTGTGTGATCAGACTGCCTTCTCTGTCCTCCATCCCTCTCTTTGATGAAGCCTGAATTGAATCATTATCATTACTGGAGCCCAGATTGCTCAGCCCAGCCTTCCTTTTCATTTTCCAATTACACTGGACTTCTTAAAACCCTCGGCAACAGGTGCAGATGACTTTTCATCTATCAAAAAACAAAAGAAAAAAAGCCCACAACAGAGTCCCAATAGGAAGCCAGACAAGATTACTTCTGAGCAGCTAGAAAATGCAGTGATTAGGGCCTTGGCTTGCATTTAATGAAAATACGTGAGGCTGCTCCTGCACAGCAGGGCGGCAGACAAAGGTGTTTTCAGTGCAGTTTGATCTGTTGCTGCTGGATCTGTTCTCCTTCGGGAAGGAAACGTTATGCGGCGAGCTCTTCAGAGCCATGCCCGCATTCGGTGGGAAAACCCCTTCACTGCCATCCCCGGGGCACTTCCTGGCTGACAGAACGACGTGGAAACTGCTGCACAAAGTCGCCACGGTGTGGGCTCACAGCACTGAGCACCCCCAGCAGCATCAGACCCTCCGTCCCTGTTCACTAAGGGACCGGGATAAGCACGAGCTGTTAAATCTGGCTGGCTCTTTGGAAGAGGGGGAAATCACTGCATCCAGAGAGCTGCTTCTTTGTGATGCTGGTGTCTGGAAGCCATCAGTCTAGGGGGTGGCAAAATGCTGCTGTGCCTCCGCCAGCATGGCCATGCTGCTGTGGGAGCCGCCCCGACGGGGCCACGCTTTGTGTGCCTGTCCTGGCACGGGGCCCTCGGGAAGAGCTGGAGCCAGGGCTCTAAACAAAGCACAGTGTGTTGGTCTCCTGTCTCAGAACAAACACAAACCGCAATGTATTTCCAAGAGCACAAAGGTTTAAAAATGTTTACCCTAAAAAAAAAATTAAAAAAAATTGAACTGTTCAGAAGTGAAATCTCTACGTGCATGCAAACTGGGCAGAAGCAGCTCACACATTGTTTCATTCCCTGTCTGCAAACACTGCAAAAGTCAGTAAAACAAGAAGAGTAGGACATAGCCTTGGTTTTGACACTTGCTAACTCCAAAAGCCTTGCTATATTTCAGAGTTCCCAGGAAAAGCGTGCAGAAGAGGTGGCTACAAAGCAGAAGTGAGATGAGAAAACACAACCAACTGCTGGAACAGCAAGGTGAAACCACGTGGAGGTTTGCTGGGGCTGACGATCCAGCCAGACCATTCGGAGAGCTTGTGTTCTGGGAAGAGACTGCTTGGTGGCAGGGGTCTCAGGGCAAGGCATGAGCAAAACTACTGCAAATTCAGTGACTAGATGTTGAGAAAATGTACTGCAGAAGCTAAGGTCACTGCGACATCGAGCAGCAGTACGAGGAAGGGATGTGTTCAGGCAGAACCTGGGGATAACTGAGTGTTTCTGGAGCCATCCTACCACTCCAGGCTCTGCACCTGTAGAAGTGTCACTGCCTCGTTGTTGTTGTCAAGGCTGATGTCAAGAAACTGTCCGCTCAGGAGACTTGCCTAGTGTGTCACGTAGGCTGGAGTGACTAAATCCGAGAAAGAGCAGGAAGGGCCGTGCCGGGCTGCATCAGCACCAGCACCAGCACGAGCAGCACTGCCCCGTGGCCCGGAAAAGTGCCGTGGGTTGGTGCCGTGGCTGGTAGGATGGGTGGAGAACTGATCATAGAGGCCATTAACCCCACTGCTGTGTCAGATACCTCTGGGCACACAGTGAAAAGTAAAGCCATTTCCCGGACAGTAAGTTGTGTTTGCTTTGTGTCTTCTGCTACATCGTCCTGCCGCTGATTGGTACCTGTCGGTGTGTAATTATTAATGGAAGGCTGGGAGCGGTCTGCCAGGAAGAAGAGTATCGAGTCCAAGTATTGCTGGGTGCTGAGATTACCTCATCAGTATTTATTGACACAAATCATGAGGTACAGCGTTAACTTTTTTTTCTTCTTCTTTAATCATTTTATAGGGTACAAAAGAGATCATAAATTAACAGGTAAATTTATTACCTGTTGATTTATTAAATATTATTATATTATCAATATTAGATATTATTAAATATCTATTAGGAATGGACTGTCCTGCTTTGAGAAGGCAGAACATAAATACAAATTTTTCTCAGTAATAGCTTCTGTCCCTGCCTGCTTTGTGGCCCCCTTCCAGAATCCCACATGTGCCTTGCAGTGGTGGGGAACATCGCTGCCACCACGGCACGGCTGTGTAGGAGAAAGGGCTCGGGCACAGGTACAGGCATGGGGGGCTGAACCAGGGCACCTGCCCCAGAGAGCCCTCAGTCTGAACAGACAGAGATCATTCAGTGCCTTCAAGGCACAGCAGAGCCACACAAAGCCCCAGGCCTCCTGGGCTTCCCCCTGCCCTATCTCGATCACAAGAGCAGCTGCCCCCCACCACGTGTACGATGCCCATGACAAATAAACACCAAGCGTATGATTCTCTTTTTATTTCATATGATCCTCCAACCAACACACACAAAAAAAAGAAAGAGCCATGTTACAAGCATCTTCTACCATGTCCAGGATTTAGGCATGGGTTGGGCACGGCTGCAGGTGTGGGGGACTCAAACTCATGTGTTTCTTATTTTACATCCAGCACAGGAGGAGCTGCTGCTGGTTTGACTCACTGACCTCTTGCAGACTTGCTGGGGAAAGGCAGAGAGGAAAAGCCCTGAAGCCACCCTTGAGATATTGCAGCTGTGAGGCAGAGAGAAGGAAATGAAGCCGCTGGGCCACGGGCATGGCAGAGGGGGGCCCTTGCCTGGTAAGCCACCTGCATGAGACCTTAATCTCCTCCCAGCATCACCTTCAGGATCAAACCCTGCCCTTTGCTGTTCTTGAAGGTCACCTGCGATAGCATATAACCTATCAGCACCTTTAATGAAAAGGCCAGCTGCTAAAAGCTGATTTTAAGAATACAAAGAGGTTTTAGACTTCCATTAAAAAGAGAAACAGACCTTGATCAAAAGAAAAAAATATATTAAAAAAAATCAAACACTGGAGTTGTCAAAAATATCCTTCACCTCATAAACAAACTAAGCCGTTGAACATTCACGTAGGCTGGGATGAGAGATTTTACAGTATTTAATCCAGAGGAAGGTATTTAATTTCCTTTTAACTTGAGCAGCTGCTGCACAAAATAAGGTATTTTTCAGTGGGTTGTTGCCCACACACACTGGGGTCCCGTTCCCTCCCAGTTTGCTGTCAGCACGGCCCCAGTCAGGCAACTGGTAAAAAACCTTGCAGCACAGCAACCCCCCAAACCTCACATCTGCCAGCTGGGAGGGTGACAGCAGCAGAGCTTAGTGCTTGGTTTTCCCTTTAGATGCTTGTGGGATCCAGCTGCCAAGCCCAGGGGAGAAAAGAAGTGCCCTGGTGGCCTGTAAAACACCCCCCAACCGTTTACCAAGCACCTGGAGCAGCAATTTCACAGCTCCTTTGTAAAAGTTTTTTTGCTTGTTTTTCTGAGGTTATGCAGAGGGCGAGGACATGATTCAAGAACAAAACTTCCAGGAAGGATGAGAATGAAACTTAATCCTAATGCAAGAGAAAGTTTCCTGCATGGTTTCCTAGAGCAAAGAGACAAAAGGTGTTCGGTGGCTGCTCTTTGTGGTGAGAGGCCAACACAGCGGGTATATGCACAGGGACCGATGCTTGGGCATCCTCCGGGGAAACCTTCAGGAATCCAACCCAAAAGACCAGTGGGAAACAAAGCAAATAGGCAGAAATACTGGTTTTGTGTCGGCAAAATCTATTCTTATTTCACATTGACTATGATAAAATCTGCTCACGTGCAAGACCGTTGTGATCCTCACAGATTAGTCAGAAGTGCTCATCCTACTGTTTTCTTTTCCTCATTCCCCACCGCCACCAATAAACAGAATATGCAAAGTGCCTTATCTCCTTGGGGTTTCTATCAGCACTGGTAGCCTAAGTTAAAAAGCCACCTTTATTCCAAAGTGAAGACAACATCTTTGTGTTCCCATTCCCCATCATCAAACAGGAAAAATATTATTTAATCCTCAGCCAACAGGCTGGCAGAGAGAAGAGTGGTATGGAAGTCCAACTGCTGCTTCGGCAATGTTTAATTCATAGCAAGTCAGCACAGTCTCACAGCAATTGTTAGCAGAGAAAAATCTCTTCCTCCACCACCAGTTAAAACTTTGACCTGCTTCTAGAAAAAGGAATCACCCATAAGCCAGGGAGAGCTGCATAAAGGTGAGGAAGAGGAGGAACCCCATGTACCCCTGTCCTGTGTGGTGCCAGCTAGTCTAAAAGCACAGCTCTTGTAACAAGAGTCATTAGTTTTAGGAGGCAAAAAAGGGAGTCTCTGATAAGGAAGGACCCTCAAAATCCACATGGAAAACAGCATGGTACCAGAGATTTACAATATTTTAAAATTATCTTCAAATAGATAAATATATCAATATATCTTCAAATATATAAAATTATCTTTCAAATTATCTTCTGCTAAAACAAAAAGTGTTCAGGTGCAGAAGCCCACACTGCAGCCTGGCCCAGAGCTCTTCTGGCATTCGCAGAGAGCAGCCGGGCCAGTCTCCTTGCAGTGATGCTGAGAGCGGTGGAAGCTGCCTGCTGATGACTTTGAGTTTTATTCTTCTTCAAGAGCACAACAGAAAAAAAAAAAAAAAAGAAAAAAAAAAAAAGATTTGCTTGTGTTTGTGCTCAGAATGGAAGAATTAATTCCACGGAGAGCCTGGGATGTAGGAGAAAAAGAATGGAGCATGACAGAGGACTCAGAGGAAAGGCTGTATTGACTTGCTTAAAATAATTTTTATTTTTCTCCCTATCCCTGCCCTTGTAAATGTGTGCCCTACGGCAGCTGTGCCAGTCCAGCAATGAAGTGTCCCAGCACAGTGGCAGGCTCCTTCCTGGTAACAGCAAGATTTCTGCCTTGGGAAATTCTGCAAGTGCAAATTTCTTGTATACAAACAAAGCTGTTCAATATAAATGATTTATGTACCTGGAAATATACCTTAAGATTTTCTGCTGCTATTTCCTAGTTCATTGTACCTTCACAAGAAACTATATGACGAATTCCTAAGGTTGTCTTTCTAACCGGTTGGACTTTAAGCTCACTTCCTTACCTGTACATAGATGTCAGCTTCCTGGCAGTGTATTACCCTGGGGAGGGCAACAGTTCTATTCAACAGGAAGTATCCATAAACCATCACAGAAAAACCACAGTAACAATCCTGAGAGATAGAGGGTAAATCCTGAGAGGCATAGGGTTGCCCAGAGAGGTTGTAGTCTCCTCCTTGGACATCTCCCAAAGCTGCCTGGACGTGGTGCTGGGCACCAGATGGACCCAGAGGTCCCTGACAACCTCAACGAGTCTGTGACAATTTTCCAAAGCACTCTAAATAAATTCATGAAAAGTCAATGCTATTTAGATTCCCAAATGCAGCAAAAGCCTTTGCAGGTATCGCTCCTTGTTCTCTGGTCACAATCTGACTTCCTAGCACAGCAACAGAGAGAATCGCAGGGCAGCAGGCAGCCTGGGCTGGGTGTTACCTTTCCATACAACCCCGTTACGTCCTAGAAAGTGGGCCATAAGGGTAGCAGAGATTGTCTCTCTGTTAATTGTGCTAGTTAGCTCTGAAAATCAGCAGCTTCTCTGCAGACATAACCATACCCACACACACGTGCACACTCCTTGGGGCCTCCCCTCCATGGGGTCTCCCCTCCTGTGCTCCTGCCTGCCTTGCTGCTGCTCTCAGACCCTGCTCCCCTGCACCCCAGGAGCTGCCACTGGATGGCGGGGCTCGGAGGTGCCCTGTCCTGGCTGGCTTGAGGGTAAGCAGTGGGCTCTGTGCCTGGCATCTCCCACTGCTGACCCATTTCTTCTTCCTCCCCCGTGCATCCACTATCAGCTGCCAGTTCGCAAGCTCTTGTTTAGCAACTGCCAGAGATAAAGGCAGAACATCAAACAGCAACCTTCCTCTGAGAAACACAAACACACCTTACACATTTTCTCAAGTTCAGGGTTTACCAATGCTTCCTGGTAATTAGTGTCATTAGAGCCCTGCACGTTACCCTGTTCCAGTCACAGATCAGGTAGCTGCTCAGATGAGGTACCTGTCTGGTAGGCCCCGGTGAGCCCTGTCTTGCAGATACAATTACATTAAATAAAACACAGGGGCACTGTTAGCAGAGTCCCACCCAGGAGTGCCCCGAGGCGCCGGGTGCCAGAGTGAGGAAGCCTCAGCGGGGCAGCACGTGGCGATGCTTCAGTCCTCACCACAGGAGACAGCTGCTTTTAGGAGGGGGTTTTTTAGACACATTCTTGGTAACAGACTTCTTTATTATACCACCAGCTCCTCAGCCAAAGTTCTAGGTGGGAATGTGCACCAGCTCAGCCTGCCAACCAAAGACATTGCTTTGTCTTACAGACATTTCTGCAATTATTTAATTGCCTAACGGCTGAAGAGTAAAGCACTGTAGGAATTTCCCCTGGTCTCTTCTAGATGCCATCATACCTTTTTTTCAGAATTAAAAAAAAAAAAAAAAAAAAAGAAAGAATGAGGTCATCAATGTCATTTAAACTTTTAGTGGTGTACAAGGAAAACAAATATAAAGAACATATTTTCTCTTACTAGGTCTTTCCTTCATGTGTGAAATTTATACAGAGTTGTCTATAACTTTAGACAAATATGTTTCAGTAATTGTAATCAGTTACGCATGTCTCTTCTCCCTCCCACATGAATAACAACAACAAAATGTTCTCATCAAATCGCAAATAAAAAAAAATTGATTCAGGCCCAAGGATGGAGATCCAGATCACCAGCTCAGTACTACGCAGACCAGGAAACATATCAGCCATTTCCACATAAAGCACACTAATTTTGAAATCTTTCCTGAAGGCGAGTTTCTGAAGCATTTTTCTAAAATGATGCATTACCTACTAAAAATGTTACACCATGCTGTGTTAAATATATCAGAGGATAAGAACAGAAAATGAGAAGTACTTTTCTAGCACCTTTCGTACAAATTGTGTCTTTGCAGAATTTGCAGCACAAAAGCATTTAATTTAACATCAGGGGAAAGTCTCAAGATGCATTTCAAATAGGCTATGACACAGCCAGGAAGAAACAAGACGTGGAGAAGTACAGCCATGTCCAGAAGGCAAGAGCTGCTCCACAGAAGGCTCGTACACCAACACTGCCTGAAGGGCCACAAAGAGGTCTGGTGCTGCCTGAATGGGAAGAGGGGTGTGTGTATGTCAAAAAAAACTACCCCAGACAGCTTATATGAAATTTGTTAAGATGGTGTTTTGGTCCTCTTTCATCTCAACCATACATTTGCATGTATTAAACAAAATACTGTATTTTTCACGTGGCCTGCAGCACACGGTGAGGTGAAAAGTGGAAATGGGCACAAACTTCATGTTCTAGAGTGCATTGTTCAGAGTGGGAGATGTATTCTGTGGCCTGGAAATCTCTGATGACATGACAGCATCGAGCCAAATAGAAAGAAAAGAGCAACCCTGTGCTGCCTTCTGAGTTTTCATGCCCAGAACCCCCATTAAGAATTTCATAACACTGCTCTGGCTCGGAGTCTGGCCAGAGGACACACTTTTGGCAGTGGCACCCACAAATTAACTGTCTGCAAGCTATTTTGCCTTTCCAAGGGGCAGCAGACAGCTCTGAAGCTGGTGCTGTGCAGGACCACCACCCAGGGTCGGACCTGAGCTGGATCGCAGCAGCAGTGTGCTTGCAACCCCCATGGCTCACCAGAACAGGAATTAAAGGAAAGCTGCTGAACATCCACTGAGCACAGGAGAGCTGGGGGAAATGTCCTTGGCACGCTCTGCCCTTGCATAATGTGCAAACAGTCTGGGCAAATCCCTCCTTGGTATAGTTTTACCGGGACATGAGCACATGACGGTTTCTAAAAAACATAAAATCGGTTACGGGTGCATCCTGCTGCAGGTGCACAGGTTAAGCTGGGTCAAACAGTAGTTTGTCCTCTAGCTTGGGGTGCCGGCTGTGTCATGGGACAGCACTGAGGTGCCACCACAACCGCCATATAGAAGAGTGCCCCATGTCACTGGGTGTCCTGGCTGAGCCCACGTGCTGCGTACAGGCATTGGCACAGCTGCTGTGGCCCCCCAGATATTTTGGGACCCCCAAGAGCTGCTGCAGCCCCCGAGGTGCTGTGGGGGACACTCAGTGTGGTATGTGGAGCAGGCTCTGGCTGAGGCACAGCATCACAGCACTGCAGTGGCTCAGCTCTGCCTGCCTGGCATAGCAGTAGCTAGATGAAGGGCTTGACTGTGGAAACTGAGCATTTGCCTTGGTCTGTAGGGTGAATAACCTGTAAATATGTGTTCAGACTGGCCTTGGTCTGTAGGGCAAATAAGCTGTAAATATGTATACAGACTGGCCTTGGTCTATATGGCGAATAACCTATAAATATGTATACAGACTGGCCTTGGTTTTTAGGGTGAATAAGATGAAAATTCATATACAGACAGGCCTGGGTCTATACAGTGAATTAACTGTAAATATGCACACAGACGGGCCTTGGTCTGTATGGGGAATAACCTCTAAATATGTATACAGACTGCACTGGGTATGTAGGGTGAATAAGCTGTAAATATGTATTCAGACAGGCTTCGGTCTATATGGTGAATAACACGTAAATGTATATACAGACTGCCCCCCCCATCCCCAAAATATTTTATTATCCCGCCCCCCCCCCCCACAACCTCGGCCTCCAGCGGAGGCCGCCCCCGGCCCAGGGTGCACCGCGGCGCCAAGATGGCGGCGCCCAGCGAGGGCCGGCCGGGCCGCGGGGCCGCGGGGTTCCCGGGCGCTGAGGGCGGCCCCTTCCCCTTCCCCTTCCCCGTCCCTGCCGGTGCCGCGGGCTCCGGGGCGGAGGAGCCGTCCAAGAAGCCGTGCCGGGCCTGCACGGACTTCAAAAGCTGGCTCCGAGAGCAGAGGAAGCGGGCGGCGCCGGGCGCAGGGGTGAGGCAGCGGGGCCGGGGCCTCCCCTCACAGCCCCGGGGGTGCTGGGCCGCGGGCAGGGTTCGTGCCCCCCCTCCTGGGGGAGGGAACGGGGCAGGGGCTGCCCCAGCTCGGCCGCTGTCCCTGTGCTGGGGTGTTAAAGGGGCTGATGTCCCCTCACAGCCCTCGCTTAGGGCTGAAACATTGGGCTAATGAAATAGTGAGGGGCTGGGGCGCCTGGTGAGTGAGGGCAGGCTGAGAGAGCGGGGTATGGGTAGCCTGGAAAGGAGAAGAGTGAGGGGAGACCTCATTAATGTGTAATGGGAGGCTGCCAAGAGGATGGAGCTGGGCTCTTCTTGGTTGTGCCTAGTGACAGGATAAGGCAACGGGCATGAACTGAAGCACAGGAGGTTCTGGCTCAATAAGAGGGGGCACTTCTGTGCTGGGAGGGTGACAGAGCACTGGGACAGGTGCCCAGAGAGGTTGTGGAGTCTCCTTCTCTGGAGGTCTTCAGAACCCGCCTGGATGCCGTCCTGCACAATGTGCTGTGCTCGGCAGGCAGTTGGACTACATGATCTTCAGAGGTCCTATCCAACCTCGGCCATTCTGTGATCCTGGGATTTTCTCCCACAGCAGGTTGTGGTGGAGGAGAAGGAGCCACCCCCAGATTGTCCCCTGGACAGCGAGCAGCTGGGCCGAAACACCTGGGCCTTCCTGCACACCATGGCAGCCTACTACCCCGACCGCCCCACCAGCACCCAGCAGAAGGAGATGAGAGACTTCATCAACCTCTTCTCCAAGTTTTACCCCTGCGAGCACTGTGCCGAGGATCTGAGGGAAAGGTCAGTTCCCTCTTTGATTTTTTTTTTTTTTCCCGGTAGCTGGTGAAGGGGCCTGAAGTGCTGGCTTGCAGCAAGTATTTGCATATCTACAGCTCTTCCTGCTGTTGGGGTTTATAGGTACCTGAACTGTTTTTTTCCACTATAGATCAAAGAGACGGTTATTCAGAAAACAAATACCTTTTCTAGTGCTGTTAGGTTGTATGCTGCCTCCAAGGCCTCCCTGAGGTCGTTTTATTGCCTTTCTGGTTCAAACTGGACTTGCCCTCAGTCGTGGAATTATACTGTGACTTTGAATAATTCAGGTTTCAGTAGGCACGTGTTCTTTTATCTCAGAAGAGCCCCTTTACTGGCAACCACAGCAGCAGAAGCAAAGACTGAGATAAGCTGTGATGTTTGGTAAAGTTTTCTACTCCTGTTACTGTCAACATATTTATCAAAAATTTCATTTTTTTTGTGATGAACCGGCAAAAACGTTTGAAACCTAGTTAGTGACTTAGCAAGCATCACATGGCAAAAAAGGTTCAGCAGGAGACTGGCTGTCTGTGTGCTACGTGTCTTTTTTGGGTATTGAAATTGGTGACTAAAGCAGTAACATTTGTTTCCTCTTCCCTCTTTGCAGGTTGCGAACAAATCAGCCTGATACGAGCAACAGAAATAACTTCTCCCAGTGGTTGTGTCTTCTTCATAATGAAGTGAACAGGAAACTGGGGAAATCGGAATTTGACTGCTCTCGTGTGGATGAGCGCTGGAGAGATGGTTGGAAAGACGGTAGTTGTGATTAATCCATGGAGACTGCTCTGAAATCTAACAGACCAATTCGCTCTGCTGTTGAGTCACTACAGGGAGATGTGCGAGGAAATGCGTGTGTTGGTGCGCCTGTGTGTGTGACTGATCTGTTTTGTGAAAATAAAGGTGAAAACAATTCTGAAAGTCGACTTGAAAATCTTATCCTAATAGCATTTCGATAAATGGTCGTATCAAATGCATCATCTGAGGGACTGAGGCCTTACATTCGGCACAGGAATTGCCAGAAACCTGTGAAGTTAAGTTACTGACAAACTTGTGAAGACTTTTTCATTGCAACATTTCCTTATTTTAGGGGCATTTGCTTGTTTCTGTGACTAGAATTCCTCTTCCTGCACACTGTTGTAGAGGACTGCCTTGTGACATTTTATGTTTGTCTGCAAGTACTACCCTGATGTTTTAGAAAACTTTTTCGTTGTCATTTTAACTTCTGTTCTGATAGGGCAAATTCATAGTGTGTTTTGTGCCAAGTCTGTACCCCCTGATTGCTCTTTCAGGCATCTCCAGTTTAAAATCTCTGAAAGTAGGTACGTGTGAGAGCTAAAGTCATGGAACCTTCATTTCTCATTTGATTTCTGTGTTTCAGCTTATGAAAGATGACGTTATAGAAAAGTGAACTATAACAAGAGCAAAAAAAATCATGAATGGAAGGAAGTATCAGCTGGGTGAAATTCAAATGTTTTAAATTGATTGCTCATTTTCTTTGAATCCAGATATAGTATGAGAAGAAGGCCTACTGCGCTTCTTACTGCTTCTTACTATTAAAGCAGATAATTCTTCATCTTTATTAAGAACTGTTGTCAGTTGTGAAAATAGCTGCAACGGTCTGAGACTGATATCTGTAATGCAGCATATTCAGTTTTGTTTAGCATATGGTATTTCTGAGTTGTCATTTGTGTTTTGAAATTTTTGATTGGGATTTGCTGACTTGTTTGACATTCTGGGGTTTTTACCTGGCTAAAAGTCACCCTAGAACAAAAGGACTTTACAACACCCCTTGCAGTTTTTGAGTCCTACTTAGCGCTGTAATATCAGCTTTAGATAGTATTTATTGCACAGAAGACTGGAAGGAGTCCCTAAGGTAGATGCCCTCTATAGATACTGGCCAGAATCCATGTCACTGGTGTTTGCCCTAGGTCAGCTATATTGTGTCAGTGTTACTGATACGTAAGTGTGAATTTCAGATGAAAGTGCAATAGCAACGTAAATGATTTACACCGCAACGTGTATAAATGCATGTCTCTTTAAAGAGACAGTTTATATGTAGAAAAAGTCTAAATACTTTCAAATTCTGAAAAAGGATAGCAATATTGTGCCCTTATTGCATTTCTGGCAGTGAAAGCTTGCAGGAGTTTGCACAAACCATGACAATAAGAGGCTTTTTCCTTCTGTACTGAGCTTTTCTGGTGTGTTTTAGTAAGCTTCCTTGTTTGATGCACTGCAGAATGTTTGTAAATTTACTTTTGCTGATAGAGTGGGAGTTAGATGGAAGTGGTACTTTTATAACAGTATGAGGGTGATGACGGTCAGTAGCTGAGAACTTTGATCTTCAAACCTCTGTAGGTGGGGCTCCTTAGTGTTTAGAAAAGCAATCAGAACTTTGGAAATATATTTGGAAGATTTATGGCATGTTCAAATCTTTTCAGGTTGGACCTGTTAAAAGAGTATGACACGCTTTATGGACTGGTTATTCTAGCAAATTTTATTTAATAACGTTCCTAAACACAAACCAAACAAAACTGAGAAGTGTTTCATGAAGTGAGTAATCTGACTTCTTACTTCAAGGTATTATATAGATTATTAAAAGCGCTCAGAAAAATTCCCGATTAGCATGGTGACGTTCTTCTTAGAACAAACAAATTCCAGCCCCTAGTTTTTGTTTTTTCAGTAATGAACTCAGTTCCCAAAATGATGCATGTAGGTATCCACTAGCGTGGTGAGGACCAACAAAAAGGCTGTAGCCCCTTTTGTCAGGCTTGGCCTAAATTGCCAATGGATGTGGACAAGCATTTTCTGCTGGACTTGGTTGTGCTAAAGGATCATTTTTCTGTTCCTTTCTAATCTGCCCTCAACAATTTCATTGCTCATGGGAGCAGGTTATGAGATTTCTTAATAAATTTGCTTCAGTGGAGGCTGGTAAAGCACCTGTTTTGTCCTATTTCATCTTAGTACTGAAAATGGGCCAGGTTAGAGAGTTGCACTTGTTCATGCAAGCACACGTGGTCTGCTGGCAAGTCCCAGGACTGCTGCTGCTGTGTGCAGGCCAGCAGCTGGTGACGGGCAGGAGGATGGCAGCCTTCCACCGAGCATCTGTCCACATTTTGAGTGTGGAGAGGAAATAAATCATGTATCCCTCTCAAAATCAGGGATAGTAGCTGTGGCAACACCAAATTTTTATCCCTTGTATTGTTCAAGGAGGTGGTAGGCCTGTGCAGAAGGAAAGTCCCCTTCTGCCAGCATTTACTGTTTTGCTGTCCTGGCAGTGGTGCAGAGGTAGAGGAAGAGCTTTAAACCAACAGCATCTGTAGCAAATGCTTGCTCACAATGAGGCCACAAGCTGTGGCTACCAGGATGTTTCTAGGGCCATTTGTAACTCTAAGTGTCTATTAGGTAAAATACATGCTTGAGTTCTCTGTTTTCTCCTGTTTATGGTTTTGCAGAAGAGCTTTGACGTGTTTTTTGTGCATATTATCTCTGTGGATTTGACTGTCCAAGAAAGGATTTATATTTTTTTTGCTGCTCATTTATAACATAATTAAAGTTTTAATCTTATATATGGAATTTCTATTGAAGATATTTGTATTTGTGTACATAAAAAGAAGGGGAAAATCATGAATTCTCTCCTAAATGCACTTAATTAAATCTAGTTTTAAAAAAATATATCTGTATTAAAATCATGTTTCCTGTTTATGTGAAAATAATAAAGCAACTGAGTTTGTTCCTGGCTTCCCTACTGCACGAGGCCTTATGAAAAGCCATCGTGGTGCGCTGGCCTGGCCAACCTTCTGCATGCCGATATCTTACTGAGCTCAGCCCAGGTTGTGTGATTTTCTGTGAGTATTGATCAGACAAGGTGGGGCTGCAACCAGTTCTTTTCCCTTGTGCTGCTGAATTGCTGCAGTTCTCTTCAGAACATGAAGCTGCAGAACAGCAGCGATGTAGACCAGGTCCCTGTCCGTCTGGTCAGAGTTTGGGGGCTTGGGGGGGATTTTCTGTGCTACGCTTCTAAGAAACAGCACTGAAGGTAGCGTTATGGTTGGGAGTAGATCAGATCTTGCTGAATCTGAGCAAGATGGCAGTTGGGGGTGTCACCCACTGGAGGGCGATGCTTGTTAGCTGCATAGTCACTGCACAGCCATGCACGGCCAGAAAGGGGAAGCTGCTAACCAGGAACCCTCACAAAATAAGCACAGTCGGGAGCAGGTGCTGCTTGAGGAGCTTCTCAGACCTTACTCAAGAGCTCTGTGTACTAGGCACCTGGCTAACCTTTCAGCTTGTCAGAGGACTTACTGATTTCACAAACTGGGTTCCATTCAGAGCTGACTTTTTTTTTTCTTTCCTAAAAGCAAAGAGCAGGGAGCCACGAGGGAATTTTCTTCATGAATGGGAGGCAGAGCTGCTTGAGTAAGTGGCAAGTGCAGATGTTGGCGGAAGCAGCACTGTGCCTTTAACATTTTGCCAGGGATTAGCTGTTCTTTGCAGTGTGTCGGGTGTATACAGTCTCCTGTTTACAGTAAGATCCTCAGGAGTGGCTTTGCTTGCATGTGTCTCCAGCCTGTTACAGGTCGTGTGTGGTATTTCTTCCTGTTGGAGTTTTTCAGGCTTGGAGAGGGTAGTGGGTTTGTTTGGTTTTCCCCTTCCTAGCAGGTTATTTTATTTTTTTTTCCATTCCTGGAATGGCTGTTCAGGCTTTTTGTCTGAGCGATGGAGAGGAGCTGCTCGGTGTTCTCTGCAGTCAGGAGGAAGCACGTCAGTAGAAACCGCCAATAAGGTTGTGTGAAGTCAGCTCTTGATTTCGTAGGCTAATAAGAGAATGGAAATCAAGCAAGTTAAGCAAAACCACAGCTACCAGCACACAGGCAAGCCATCAGGTAGGGAGACAGGACTGTCAGAGGGAAGGGTGAGTGCTGTGTTCAGCTGGAGCACTGACCTGGGTTGGCACGTCCTGCAGGGAGGGGTGTGTGAACACTGCTGCTTCCTCGCCAGCCCACACAGAGCCGGCTCAGGTGTCTGCAGCAATCCACGATTAATTCACAGCTGGGAGCTGGTGGTAGTTGGGATGCAGTGTAGTCTGCTACAAGTCAGAAAACACTGCAGGCCACACAACTCTGCGACAAAGGATGGCTCTTACCAACTGAGGATAAATGGCACTCAGCACCCTCATCTGTCCTGACACTCCGGTGTCTGGCATTGCCGTCAGTTCTTCATTTTTGTAATTAATGTCTCCAGAAGCAAAGACAAGCAAACAGCACTAATATTTGTCTGCCACGCTTTGAAACTTTCTGTTCCCTTTGACGTGTGCCAATCCTGTCTGTGTGTGCTGGAGGTTAGCTGATCAGCCCTGGAAGTTACCCTGGGCTCACAGCAGCTGGCACGGTCTAGGCAGTGTCCCTGGCACTCAGACCTACTGAGTTTTGCTCCTGTGACCTTGCTGCTGAAAGGTGCCCTCTGTTCCTGTGCTCTGTGCTAGTGCAGGTTGTTGTGTTTCCTCTAGAGCACTCCCAATGTAGAAGTTTCCTCCCGGTCTCAGGTTTTCCCTCCCAAATATCACGTACCCTCTAGCTTCTTGGTTTCTGTTGTCTGTTACCGCAGTGTTCTTCCCAGATCTGTTGGTTATAGAGAAAATTTGCTTTGCATCTTAACCAAGTAAACAGTAGAGGGCAATAAAGCTTGTATTTATTTGGTTTTACCATTTATTTCTTGCACTTCTTTAAAACAGCGAGCTGCTCCAGTCCTTTTGTGGTTGCATGAGGAGCTTTTGGTGCCTTCAGTTACTTTTCAAACCAGTGTCTGCGTGCAGTACTTCTGTAATTGCACAGATGAGAGACACGTTACTTTTTTGCCAGCAGCTAAAGCCTGCACTTGGCAGTATAATAAAGCTGCCTGGATGCTATTTCCAGCTTGCTTCCTACCTGCTCTTCAGCCCGTAACTGGTTGTATTTGGATAAATCTTGGCTTTTCAAACAAGCAGTTAACGGATTGGAAATGGTGAAGGAGCTTTATCTGATAATTTTGTAACAGTCACTTTCTTACACAGAGCACTGTTTGTGTAACACAGGGACAGTACTTGCCTTCGGTGTGAACTGCTCTAGCTACAAAACCAGAGGAGAGCAGAGTGCCAAGGCACTTACAGCCTAAGCACCACTGGAGCTTTGCACAGAGCAAACACGGGTAAGGGCAAACAGACAGCAGTCATGAAAATTTTAGTCAGGAGGATCAAGATTGTTTGATGCAGTTGTTATGTGCTCTAAAGGCTTTCTGGAAAAAAAAGAGGGTTCTGTTTTATCCAGAACACCAAGCTTTACCTCTAAACTCAAGTCCTGATGCTAGGGGACTTTCCTTTCAAACACCAAATTCGGTCAGGCAAAGCCAAGCTTTCCCTGCTTCCCCTATCACTGGCGTCCAGCTACCAGGAGTGTGAAAAAGTGGGTGCTGTGGCTGTGCTTCGTGTGATGATTCTTACAGGGGGTAAAAGATAACGCCCCGTGCAAGATAGATGAGGTGAGGCCCATATGGCTAGAACACAAGGCTGGAGACTCGGAGGTTCAGTTCTTCATTGACCGTAGGCTTCGTGCTAGGCTCTAGGTAAGTCGCTTCATCTTCTGTAGCTGCACTTCCACTTCTGCAAAATGGGGATAAAAATAGCAGGTCCACCATTCACCAGCCTTTTCCTGTGTTTTTTATTTAGATGACAATCTCTGTCAGGGAGGCCATCTTATTGTGTTTGCACTGCACAGTCCTGGGCCCACGATTGCTCATTATAATAAAAATCTCTCATCTTAATCTGTCTCTCAAATCTCCTCTGTGTCAGGTTACGTCTTTCTTTAGAATCCAAGGGCCCGTTTGATATTTGCCGTGCTCAGCTAAGAAACGAGGTGTTCCTCATTTTCAATACAGTACTACAAATACCACGTTTGCTGTGCAAACATCAGGACCCTTTTTTTTTTCCCCCAGAACTTGCACTGTGAATCTGGCAGCGTTGTGCAACACGAGGGGAAACGATAACGGGATGGCTGAGCCGGGGGGGCTCCTTCGGAAGCAGATCTGGACGGATCTTGGATGTGAGCTGCAGAAGCTGTGCGTGGCAGAGCATGGCTGGAGCTGCTCAGAGGCTGCCCCGTGTCCTTGTAGCTGTCAGCGCTGCTCTCGTTACCATGCCTTCGTGGCTGGTAGCAGATGACAAGCACCAAAGTCAACGTTTTGGTCAGGCTCTACACGATGTGACTCCTTGTTGTGGGGCTAAGGAGGTCAGTTTGGAAAACAGCCAGGGGTCTGATTCCCCTCTTGTCTAGCACTTTTTGAGGTGTTTGTGCACCTTCACCTAGAGTTCAGCCCGGCTGCTGCAACAGGTTCGATTACTGGTTTGCTATGAAATACTTAGAGAAGAAGCAAAGAATAAGGTTAGCAGATAAGACATCGCGCTTGCAGTTACACCACTAGAAAGCATTTTGAAACCCGGTAGGGGTTTCGTTCAGTTCGTTTTTTATGCAAGTGCTGAGATATTAACTCTTCTGTTCTAAACAAACGCTGTCTTAATTAATTGAATTCCACCTTCCAAATCTTCCCCTGGTGACTTCAGTTAATAATTTTTTCTGCATTTTTTTTTTTTATGGTGTACTTATCTTGTATTTATCCTTGCCTGGTAGCTGCTGAATCCCACCTGAGAAATGGCTGCATTTCAGACAGGGATGTGTAGCCACCTAATAAAGGAACTTCCAGATATTTTTGGCCCTCTTAGGGTGGAGGGCACGAAGTAGCTTTCTTAGTAATGGCGTTTTAAGGTATTGCTAATCAGGAAGCCCATTCTCCGTTACTGCATGCTATGAATTTCTCAGTACCTCTCAAAAATAATTCCCCCGACCGTCCTGTTTTCTAGAGCCTAATGGCTGAGAGCAGGATTAGCCAAACCCTAATGAATGCCCAGCAAAGCATTTCAGAGCAACAAGTAAGTGACTGTACAGCAAAAGCACTGCTTCAAGCACGCCATTCAAGCGATGTAAAGGGCAAGCTCTTCCACCACCTCCGCCTGTATAAAAGGCATCAGGCCGTGTGGAAGTGCTGGGGTTGATGGGCTGTAAACTGTGGGTGAAGGCTGCTTGTGCCCCTTGGGCCGTGCTGAATGCCTGCTGCCAGCTCGTTGCGGTGTTGTTCTGAGGCAGCTTTGCTATAAATACGTCACCGAAGCAGCTCTGAGAGCTGGGTGGTTTCACATCAGTATTTGGCTTTGGAGTTGTTAAGTAGTAGCTGTGGCCAAGGGGTTGTTTTGTTTGCAAAATCGGGGTGTCCCACTGCTGCTCTCCCCTGCAGACAACACCTGATCAGCCCTGCTGGAAGAACTGGCGTTAACTCATCTCACCCCTTGCTGGATTCCCCGTGGTCAGGTCCCAGTCCCAGGATCAGGAGCTGTGGAGCAGGATGCATTGGCCTCAGTCTGCTTGGAGAGTTTTGCAAGTAACGTTCTGCTCACAGGGCGGCACCAGCACTGCTCACAGTCCTTCAGCTTACGGCAGGTAGCTCGGGGAGCTTTCAAAAACTGGTTATGTTCAGTCGTGTGCCCTTGAAAACCCACTGCTGCTCTTCCCTCTGTGGAGTCAGCCCTTAGCCGGATGGATGGGGCTGACTCCAACTGGTTCTGAAGGCGAAGGCCCCACGTCTTGTTTCCTCAAGGTCACCGTGTCTGTGTACCTACCCCTGGGTAAAAAAACAAATTGCTTTTTTGTGTTGGAGGCAGAGCTTAAGGAGTCAGTGTGGCTACGGGAAGCACGAGGCAAGCCCTCGTTTTGTACCACCCTTAATTAAACTTGTGTAAAACCAAACCATGGGTACGTCTCCGGCACGTGTTTGCCTGCTTCTCTTTCTGCTCCCTGTCACTGAGGTCTGGGGGGAACAATAAACACAGAACTCATCACAACTGAATGAATGCTCTGGGAAGTGCATTTCCAAACACTTTTTGCCCATTTGATGGGGGAAAATGTTCGAGCCCCGATGTCCTTTCCTGTTGTTGCCTGCCTCGCTCTATCTGTTAGCTTACTTGCAGCAATAGGAAGTGAAATAGGAGCGCAGTTGACGTGCACACCAGAGATAGCTGCTGCACTTTATCGGCACAGTAGCGAGGGACAAAAGCTAGCACAGCATGAAGAATGATTGTATAAAACACACTGCACACAGCAGAAGTTGGAGAGAGGAGCCTCAGAGAAAGAGGACAAGTTTAGAAGCAGGGATTTCCGTGGGGATCTTGCCTCGTGCATCCCAGCCACTCCCTGAAGAGTGGAAACCATTTACCTGTTTGGAAATGGTCACGATTTGTTCTATCCCACCATCTAAAAGATTCAGACAGTGTCTTGGTCTTGTTGTGCTTTGTGTTGCCCAAAATACGCCTGTCCTAGCCTGGACGGATGAGCTGGGCAAGACACTTCAGAAAGGGGGAGCAGAGGCCCCGAAGGGTGGGGGAGTCTTTTCCAAAGCCCCCAGAAAAGCGGAGTAGCCCCCAGAGGTCAGGACAATTCCCTATGCAGCAGCCCCAGGAGCACACCGCTTTCCTGCATGTGCGCCATGCCACATCTTCTCTTCATGCCATTGATTTTCTGAGGTGTGGGGCACGCTGAGCCCCGGTGGCCAGCCCCAGCAGCAGGGCCTCTGTGGCACTTTCTGCCCTCTGGGAGCAGGGCCGGCCTCGCCTCTGTACATAACTCTGGGCTGGCAGAGACAGGGTGGTTTTTCCCAACACATTAAAATGATTTTGAGGTCACTGGAACAGCTGCCTGTAAACCACTGAAGCAGTTTGAAAATCTCACCTGTGGTAACCCTCAAATAGTTACCTCTCTGTTGTTCATTTGCAGTTCAGGGATGAGCTGGTGATGCTCTTGACAGTGGGATAAAATCCCTGGCCAGCCCCAGGAAAACCCTGCCAGAAGCAAGCAGGAGGCACCAGCCCGGCGTTCTCTTCTTTTTTTCCATAGTAAAATGTGATTTCTACTGAGCTGGTGACATTGAGGAACGAAAGGCTGGATCCTGCTTTTCCTGCTGCGAGTCAGAAATAGATCTGGAGAGACGATGACTCACCTGTAATTGAGAAACGGATGGCATCATCGGGAGCTTTAACAGTTAAACCCGCGCCCAACCTGCCAGAAGGAACAGGCAGACAAAGGTGCAAAAGGCCAAGCTGTGAGCTCGGAGACAAGGCCCAACACCCGAGAATTCTCTGATTTTGGGGACATTTTGCATTGCAAGGGCTTAACGTGCCTGCTACACATGTACCCTGTGTGATCCAGTGTGGTCCTGGCTACATCCCTGTCCCCAGAGGGGCAGGGAGCTGCACAGACAGCAGGCTGGGGACGAGCTGTGGGGTGGCCACACGAAACCCCCGGCCCTGCCCGCAGCCCCGCGCGGTGCCAGCAGTGCATGCGGTGCCAGCAGTGCATGCTGCATGCGTGCTGCTCTGCGCCGCTCCCCCTGCAGTTGCCGTCCGGGCAGGGATGATGTCAGAGTTGTCATGGCATCGGTAGCTATGGAACCGGGAGCAGCGCTACCCAGGCTAACTCAGGAGATGGTCCTGGAGCCCTGGGGGGAAACTCCCTTTGTAATAAACCCAGGGTTTCCCTCCATACAGTGGCTCAATGGCTCGCCTTTTCCTCCTTTCTACCTGCCCTGGGGTGGGAGCGAGGATGGGGCTTGGCCTCTCCCCATCCCACTGGTCCTGCACCAGGCAAGCGAGCGCTGCAGCCCCCAGCCTGCAGCAGATGGGGGGTGAGGCAGAGCCCAGCCGTTCCCTCACACCGCTCCAAAAACCCTCCTGTGCCTGGCGGGGCCTCGTGGAGCTGCTGGGTGCTGATGGAAAGGGAGCAAGGGGTGCCCTGCAGCAGGGGCTGAGCAGGATCTGGGTGGCGTGGTGGCTTGGGGGCACGGCACCTCCCTGCTGGAGCAGTGCTCGTGCTTGGGGCTGTGGCACAGGCGTCCCTTGCTGCTGCACGGTGGCACTGGCTGTGGTGGGGTGTCCTGGTGTCCGCAGCAAGCTGTCCCTGGGTGCAGCGAGGTGACCAGCAGCAGCACGCCTCCCTCAGATGCAGCACGTGCACGGCCACGGCACAGTGCCCATCGCCCCAGCGTGGTGTCCCCAGCTGTAGCACAGGGTCACGGCTGCAGCACGCTGTTCCTGGCCATCATGTGGCACCCGTGGCCATCGCATGGTGTCCCTGGTTGCCACACGGTGTCCCTGACCATCTCATGGTGCCTGTGGCCATTGCATGGTGCATGTGGCCATCACACAGGGTCACAGCCGCAGCACAGTGTCCATGGCCACCTCTCGGTGCCCTTGGCTGTTGCTTGGTGCCCCTGGCCACTGCCTGATGCCCTTGACCATCTTCTGGTGCCCTTGGCCATCGCACAGTGCCTGTGGCCACCTCCTGATGCCTGTGGCCACCTCCTGATGCCTGTGGCCATCTCACAGTGCTGCTGACCACCTCCTGCTGCCCGTGGCCACCTTCCAGTGCCCATGGCCATCTCCTGGTGCCCCTGACCACCTTCCCCTGGCGGTGCCCACCCTCAGCCCGTGCTGGGCGCATCTCCCCGTGCCACCCCCTGCCGTTTCCCCTCCGGGTGGGGTGGGGTGTGTGTGTGGGGGGGGGGCCGGTCCGTTCCCTCCCGCCGCCCGCGCGCGTCGCCGCGGCCGAGCCCACGCGGGAGGCGCGCGGGGGGCGGGCAGGCGCGCGGCCGGCGCGGGGCGCGCGCGGCTCGGCTCGGCTCGGAGCGGCGCGGAGCGGAGCGGGCGGCGGGGGAAGATGGAGGGAGCCTCCTTCGGAGCTGGCCGGGCGGGGGGCGCCGTCGACCCCCTGGATTTCCTCAAGCAGCCGCAGACCATCCTCCGCGTCACGGCCTGGGTAAGGCGGCGGGGGGGGGGCGCAGCGCGCAGTGGCCGCGCACCGGGTGGCACCGCGCACCTTGCACCTCCTTCCTGCACCTTGCAGCCCCTTCTTGCATCTTGCAGCCCCTTCTTGCGCCTCGCAGCCCCTTGCAGCACGCAGCCCCCTCTTGCACCTTGCAGCCCCCTCTTGCGCCTTGCGGCCCCCCGCAGCACGCAGCCGCCTGGTGCCGAGCTGTGCCCGTTGTGCCCAGCGAGCCAGGCACCGGGCACCCTCACGCGTGGGGCAGCCACACGCGGCGTGGGGCCGGCCAGCGCCCACGGGGGGCTGCGGGGTGCTCCTCGGGAGCAGGGCAGGGCACGGCGGGTGGGCGCTGGCACAGCTCCTCAATGCTTGTGTTGCTGGGGCTTGAGCAAAGCCTGCAGAACGGGGTGTAAATCAGGAAGCAGAGGACATTTTCCTTCCTTCCTCGCTCTGCGTGTGTGAGAGAGAGGAGAAATCCCACAGCCAGCCTTGCCCAGCTGCCCCCGTTCCTCTAGGATGTCATGGTTTTGGGCTGTTCCCCATGTGTGTGTGTGTGTTGTACCGCACAGCAGGGAGGCAGGAGGTGGGCTAAGCCATGCAGCCGCCCAGCCAAGGCTCTGCCCGTTGACGCTCCATGAATAAGCAACCCGGAAAGCTGCGCAGGGGAGCTGGCGGGAGCTGTGCTGCCAGGCTGCCGGGGCTTAACGGCAGCCCTGAGCCACCTCCCCGCAATGCCTGGCTTTCTATGCCAAAATCTGCGAGTGTACGCGGCCAGCGAGCTCTGCGATGCCTGCCCCTTCCCAAAAGCCCCCCGCAGGGAGGCTCTGCCCAGCCCTCGCCATGGCCAGCTCCTGGTTCTGGTGCTGGGAGGCTGGGGGAGAGCAGAGCCCCTGGAGGCTCGTCCATGCTTGTGCATGGAGGCCCTCGCCTGCTGGCTCTGTGTCACCTTCAGCAGTGCCAAATGTGTACAGCGAGCGAAGGAAAGGTGTGAGGGGAGGTGCTGCCCCCCTGCTGCCATCCTTCAGCCCCCACAACGGGCATTTGGGGCTCCCTGGGGTGCCTCTGGCCAAGGCCGCGAGCAGCACGACATGGAAGCATGTGCCTACCTTGAAGCACATGAGCAATTCCAGCTGCAATCACATGCTGAAAGTTAAACCACACGCTTAAATGTTTTGCTGGATCGGAGCCAGCTTTCAGAAGGACTCCACTGCTGGGGGAAGGTGGAGGCCGGTTGTGGATCTGGAATTCCCAGGCGTGGGACAGGTGCGATGCTTGGCACAGGGTTTGGGTGGCACACGGTGCCAGGTGTTTCCCAAAATGTCACTTTGGTCTGGGAAACTTGGTTGGGATCCACTGGGATCCTCTGTGTGGCAAAGCGTTGGCAATGGTGTTGGTTTTGGGCATGGCCAGCTAAATTGTTGACCGTGTTGTTGATGGTGAGTTTGGCTCCTCTCGAAATAAAGCTGCCACCACCCACCCAGGGAGCTCACCATCCTCGTACAGTGGGGATTGGACCCTGCTGGGAAACAGGAACGGAATATGGGAGGTGAGCTGAAAATCCCAGTTTAGAAAACATTCATGCATGGATTTGCTGGCTGGTTTATTCAATAGAGAAGCCATTTGTTTCATAGGTTCACCAGGAGGCTGAGAAAAGCGAGTGCTTAGGACTACAGAAGCTCATCACCCCTGGGCAGTGAAGGGCCCGTTGGCTTGGATGAACGTCACGTTCCTGGGGCTACACCCGGGTAATCGTGGCACTCAGTCAGCTCCAAAACCCACTGAGCTCATGGGGATTTTTTTGCTCTTTCCAGTGGATTGTGCATCAGGCCCAGGAAGCTCACGCTAAAAGCCACTCGCACCACATTTCCCAGGTCTCACATTTGGTGGCAGATCTGTCAGGGACCCTCCTCCCTCGCTGCTCCAGCGTGGGGGTCCGGAGTTCCCGGCTGGCCTTGGCTTGGCTGTTGCAGGCTGCAACCTGTCGTAAAGCAGCTCAGTGTTTGTGGCTCCTTCCCAGCCCAGCAGGGACGTTGGTCAGCACGAGCTGTGAGCTCAGTGCTGGTTTCCATCCCTCCTGCTTGCGTGGCTCTCATTATTTCTTGCTTTGTAAAGCAAAGTGCTCCCAGACTCTTTTTGCTTTGCTGCTCGTGCCAGATGAAACCCATGGCCCGTTTTAAGATGGAGAGCTTGGACAGGCGGCAGCCGAAACACTACAAAACCGTGTCGGTCTGTGAGATCTCGATGCCTTTCTGGTCTGCCCCAAACTCCTCCTTGCTGGGCTGGGGAGCGTGGCGGCATGTGGTGAGGGCTGCCTGCTGCTTATCACACCCCGCTGCGGCCAGGATGGGTGGCACGGCCCCACAGCCACCACGATGCTCCTTTATTATTTGCAGAACAAACAGAAACCTCGCCGGTCTGGCAGCCGCGGGGAAGGCGAGCTGCCTGTGCTCACATCTGCAGCCTCTGAGGTTCTTCAGAAGCCCCTTGGCTGAGGCCGGGCTGAATGTAGGTGTTGGGGCAGGTTTTATTCATGCGATTCTCCTTCCTGTTGTTTGCTGTTGTGGTTTTTCAAGCGTGTTTAACCCGTGTCGTTGGACCAAACCTTGGAGACTTGACCCTGGCCACCTCGTAGGACGTTCCTTTGGAGCGAGGAGGAGGGAGCTGCTGTGGCTCCTTGGGGATGTGCTGGTTTGGGTGGCTGTGTGGGTGAAGGAGGGCCCCTGGCTGGGACCAGCCGTCGTACCTGGTGCCCATCCAGCTGATGGCCAGCAGTGGGGTTTCACTGATGGGGACCCAGCTCCATTTTGTGACTCCTGCAATTGCTTTGGGGCCGCAGGTTGAGCCCTTGTGCTGGCAAACAACAGAGGCAGTTGGGGGTGAACAGTGACTTCAGCTTAGAAATCCCCCAAATCAAGTTTTGGTGAAAGGGGATTCTGATTGTGCCTCATCTAGCAACCTTTTAATGACATATATAGTAATTCTGAATATCTGAAGGAAAAAAAAAAACACAAAACTCTCCTGGCATGAGCTGGAAAGAACCATTGAACAGTTCCTCATTCATCTCTTCCCCCTCAGCCTGATGCAGTTTGTCAGATGAAGATGTGATCACTCTTGTGGTTTCCTTTTTAGACTTTTTTTGCACGGCAAAACAAACGCGATATTCACTGAGGATGCCTGCAGAATCATGAGTTCCCTTCCCTGTAACTACCACTGCTATCTATACGTCTGAGCAGTCGTGCAGCTTTTTAGGGGAATTTGCAGAATCGGAGTGGTTTGGGCTGGCAGCTGCCTTGCGCTGTCCGGTGGGGCCTTTTCCTCTCATTTCTTAAAGTTGAATGAATTTTTAGTTCATCATCCGTACACTGACCGTTTTTCCTGTGCAGTGTTTTATCTCATTGGGCACAGCGTTTGGTGGCTTTTCCTTGTGTCAGTCTTCAGGGTGAAACCTTTATTAGGGGACTGATCTACAGCAGCCAAACCTGATCACCTGGCAAGGGCGCAGCGGCAGGGTGGAAATCCCCGTGCCCTTTGGTATGTGGCTGTCAGCTCTCAGGTCCAGAGGTTGCTGCTGCTCACATCCAGGAAGGTTTTCTTGGGCTTGGCCCTGCACAGGTCTGGGTCTCAGTCCGTCACAGGGCAAATCATCGCCTTTCAGCAAGGCAGAGGTGCTTTGCTGAGCTGTGACTTTGGCAAGGGACGTGTCGGGTGGTTCGGTGGGTGAGGAGGAGGTGGTGGGGTGCCCCCTTTGGGGTGCCCTGCTCCCACACACGGCCCACTTTGTGGGGTTGTGAAGCTCCCTTTCTGGTGCCTTGCCTGTTCCAAGCGTGCTGCCGAGGCAGCTGGAGGAGCTGCTTGTTGTACCCAGCAGGGCTGAGAACCTCCCGAGGGACATCGGCAAGGAACACCCGGTGTTCCCAGGGCTGCACGCTCTGGAGAGCCTTCAGGGGTTCAGACACGTGAGGTCTCGTGGCTCTTCGAGAGGAGATGCGGGGCTGGGCTGGCTCTTAGGGAGCCCGCAGCGATGCTGAGAGTCATTTTGTGATCTTAGCTGCTCGGGGTTTGGTCTGGGCTTGGCTACTTTTCAGCAAGGTCACCAGATTTCCGCCTTCATTCTCCTTTTCTGTGGCTGTAGATTAAAGGCAGAACTTAAAATTAACATTCTTGTTAATGGAATTAGACAGAAGTTTCACCACAACTGAGCTTAAAATGCTACCAAATGGCCGTGTTCCTGTTACCACTGGTTCCGAATGCTGCTGGTTTGATGTCTGCTCCGATGGCATCACTAGATTAGGTGCTTTGAATGGACGCTGTGTTTCAGCCAGCGTCTTTTGCCACGTTACAGAAGGTAATTCAGTAAAAATCGGTCATGTGGCCGTCGATACGCATCCTCCACAGGCTGATTAGCCCGTCAGACACGTCCATAAACCTATTAGGGCCAGCATCACGCTATCCGGTCCTGTGCCAGAAACTGCGTCAGGTCTTTCCTTTGTGGTCATATCCCCGCTCCTTGGGGGAGCTCTGGCGGTGCTCACAGCAGCTCTCGGCCTTCACACTGCAATAAATTACACAGATCTGTGCTGGAAACTTCCCTGGGACTGATTGTAAAGATAAACTTGGGGGGGCACGGGACCTGGTTCCCCCAGAATTTGAGCATGGGGGGTGCTGAAGGCACCTGGCACTCTCCCAAGGGTACAGCCCATCTCTGAGCTTAACCAAGGCTTAACCAAGGCTTATGGAAATGCTCAGAGCTGGGCAGGATTTGGCCCGTGCTGGTGTGACCATAGCTGGCTTCCCTTCTTGTCAGCTCTCCCTCCTTGCTGGCTGGGTGGGGGATCGAGGAGCAGTGGGGGCTGCAGGAGGCTAGCACATGGCATCTGCTCTCCCTGGAGCTCTTCGTGTGGGGAGGGATCACCCAGAGGCTGGTGCTGGCTCTCTGTCCATTCAGGTTGTGCCTAGCACCATCGATAGAGAGCTACAGCAGAGCAAATTAGGGACGGATTATTTTTCCTCATGCGTTACATTCCCTGGATGTTGACATTAGCAGTTGCTTGCGTGTGTAATCAAGGCAAGGTTTTACAGTCTCCTACAACCCCACACCTTCTGGTAATGTTTTTTATAGGTCCCAAATCGAAGCGCAGTGCATCAGCAGTGGAAACATCTCACCTTAAAATGGCTGACAGCTCGCACACTGAAGCTTTTTCCAGCTTGTGCTCTCGTGGTTTTCAGGCTTTCAGTTTTCCTTGCGATGACTGTGCTCAGATTGTCAGGTCTCCTTAAGCACATTTTAGGTGCCTTGGTGACAAAAAGCTAAAAGCAACCTGGAAGAAGGGTGTGCAGGTCCTGTGGTCCATCAGCCTCAAGCCCTGGGAGGGGACGTGGATCTGCAAAGCACAAGGACAGAACCAAGCCAGGGCAGCCTGGCGAGCCACTCACTTCCAGATGGCAAAAATCTGGTGCACAAAAGGCAGCCGTGGGTCTCAGCTTCATGCACACCTGAAATGGTGCCTCGGTGCCTGCTGCAGGGCTGGTGCTGATGCCCCAGGTCCCTGGCAGCGGCTGTGGGGCTGACCAGAGCATGGCACAACCGAGCAAGCTTCCTCCTGCCCTCTCAGGCTCCTCCTTTCCTTTTTTTGGGGGAAGACTGAGGTGTCATTTGGTCTGCTGCCCGAGTGTCCGTGCTGCCCGCTGCCAGCTCGCTGTGCACGGTCACCTCCCTGCCCCAGAGCCCCCATGGGGGCATCCACCACTGGCACCGAGCATCGGTCACCAGCCCCTGCACGTGGCAGCAGCTGTCAGTGAGGACGAATTGGGCTCTGGTTGGGTGAGTGGGGAAGAGGGAGGTGGGCAGGCAAGCCAGAAAAGCAGGCATGATGTGCATCTGGGTCCAGTGCTTTGGATATTGAAACCAACGAGACCCCCAGCCGAAAGCATGGTTGCCTGGAAGCTCTGGGGGGGAGCCTTTCATGCGGGGGTGGCTGGAGGTATCCAGCCTTCTCCTGGGTTTTGCATCAGTTCACCCAGTGGGAGCAAAATTTGCTGCTCTTTGTTGTTCAGCTGGACAGTGGAGTGGCTCAGGTGAAGGTTTGGGAGCTTGGTAAAATGGGGGAGATGTGGAAAGGGGGCTTGAGGTGCGTGGATTTGTGTAGCCCATGCCTCTGTGCTGTGGGTGCTGCTCTGCCTGGTCGCTGGCACCCCCTGGGCACTGGGGCTGGGGTCCAGCTGAGACGTGGGAGGTGCAGGGTGCCTCTGGAGAGCTGGGATCCTGCCTCCCTGCTCAGACCCATCAAATTCCACTCGCTGTGGAGAGTCTGACCGTGTCTTTTCTCTCCCAGGTCTCTGATGAACTGGTTATGGGCTTGAGCAAATGAGGTTTGCAGAGGTAGTTGGGAAATGACACTTGTTTCTCGTGATCTTCAGAAAATTCGTAGGGGTTTCATTTTCTCCCACCTACCCACATTTCCTCAAAACTCCTTTTTTAACCCCCACACAGAATAACATCACCAAATCTATTCTCATTAAAATGTTTTACCAGCACCAGTTGTTTTTCCAAGAAAAACTCTAAAATTTCAATCATGGGGGGAGGGGGAGAAAACAACACGGAAAGACTTGTTTTCACTGAACAGCATGTTTTGACAGGACTATTTCAGCCAGCGCTGATGTTTTGAGTACATCTATCAAATGTGTGCACTTGAAATCCATTCTATTTTGGCCTCCCGAAAAGGGCTGCGTGTCCCGTGGGCGCTATGGGCTTGCTGCCTCCCGAGTGGCTCTCCCCACCGCATCCCTGCAAGCCCCTCAGCTGGCCGGGGCTGCTGGAGCTTCATCCCCTTCCCTGCTGTCTGTCTGAGTCCCTCGCATCACCCAGCTGCAAGGAGGATGCGTTTCTTTGCATTGAGCTAAGCGAAATGTCTGCTCTTACCATCGCCAGTGACCGTCGTGCTTGCAGCAGTCCCAGGAGTGCCGCGTGCACCCCAGGCACCTTTTGGCTTTTGGGCTTCTTCTCGGTGCTCTCTGTGCATCATCCTTTGGCAGAGCCTGGTACAAACCTGTACTGGCTGTAGCTGCAGCGTGGGATTTGTCTTCTCCTTGCCCAGCAAACCAGGGCTGTGCAGGCAGCACCAGCACCACAGGCAGGCACAGCCCCTCTGCCTCACCCACCCAGGCGGAGAGCCCCCGGGGGGTGTCGGAGAGCACGAAGGAGTAGTCCAGGGAGGGCTGTTAATCCTGGGAGGACTAAGTAAAACACTTACCTGAGAAGCTGAGTACAAGTTCACTGGCCTGCCAGAGAAATAATCCAGTGGAATCAGAGGTTCTCAATTATTCATGTTTTCCAGAATCACATTATTTCTTCCAGGGCCTGTTTTATAAATGCTGCTGCTATTTCTGATGGTAAATAACAATTTTGCATTATTTATGAACAGATTTTTTACAACTGCTGATATTACAGCTGCTGCCAAAGCGCTGGGAAAATTATTATTACTGTTTGTTGTTGTTTCTTTCTTACAATGCGGCCCTCTTGTTCTTCGCATGATGATGTGCCCGGCGCGGTGAGACAGCCGAGCTTCGTTAAGTGCAGCACTAACGAGGAACAGGGCAAATGCAGGTGGTGACACAGGTTAGCACAGAGCTCACGGCTGGATAAGGGAAAGGCCCCTGGACACTGGTTAAATTTGAAGATGGGGGAATGCTCAGCAGGCTTGGGGTGCTGGGGTGGCTGTTTGCAGGAGCTCTCATACACCTAGGAGAGGATGTTCTCCAGAGACTATTTCTGCTGCTTCTGCTCGTCGTTTGTTTCAGATGACACCCTACAGAGAAAGAAAACACCCCACACCAATCCCTCGTATCTTAGGACTGCGTTCTCTTGTAGATCTGCTGCCTTGTTGTCCCCTCCAGTTTGGGGGACAGTAAATGGAGATGGTCTAAGGCAGGTTTGCTAGTGAGCCTCTTGCATTTGTAAGTAGCTTCAGTGAGAACAGCCTCTCTCTGCTTCACCTGAGCCCTGGGAGGAAGCAGAGGAGAGGGAAGAAGTGCTGTCTGGATGAAATGCTTCAGGGCAGTCAGGTGTGAGACATCTGGCCGGTGCTTGGGAGAAAATGTATGTCACAGCATTACGCTAAGGTGTGCCGGGAGCTTTCTGGAGGGTTTCCTTGTGGTCGATTCTGCTCCCTTTCACCCCAGCTTTGCTAGCACTACCCGCTGGGAGCAGGGGTGGCTGTTCGGTGGGGTGTCAGGCACGCAGAGTGACTTTGCAAAGGCCACAGGCTGCAGGTTATCAGGTGGCTGTGCGGCTGCTGCCACTGTCTGCTGCCTGTCTCGGTCTCGTGCACTCAGTTCTGTGCTGGTACTGCAAAAAGCAGTGGGGCTGCCAGAGCAGGAGCTGTGCCCCAGGACCCTACCTGCTGCCGGTAGGCTCACCGGAGGAGCACACGGTCTCTGTGCCTGCAGACGTGGCCTCCGGCTGTGTCCTGTGAGCCAGCAGGGCTTGGAGGCATGCAGGGATCCCATGGGCTGCTGCTGGCAGCAAGTGACGAGATCAGAGATGCACAGCGTGGTGCAAAGGCGTCTGCAGGTCTCGCTGCCTGCCTTGCTCCGAGCCCAGCAAGCGAAACAGCAGCGGCGCTTCCCAGGCTGTGACGGAGCAGGCTCCAGAGCGAGCTGTAATGCGGCTGGTCCCGGGGTTCTGCTTGCTGCCTTTGGTTTGGGAGGGATCGGGGAATTACCTGAGCGTGCAGCACTGTGAGTGGTGCTGACATTGTGCTGCGGCCCCGCTCCTTCCTGCGGCTGGGATGTCAGACAGCCCGCTGGGTGCTGGGCTCGGGGCAGCTGCTTCTTCTCCCACCCCTGTGAGCTGTGGCTCTGCAGCCCTGCCTGGGAGCAGATCCCCTCCAGGGGACCAGGACAGCAACATCAGCCCACAACCATGCTCCTGGCTCTGCCACAGGTCCCAGCAGTGAGTGGCACGACTGGGGCAGCCACCAGCAAGCCCTCTTCCCTGCTGTCCTTAACAGGGCTGGAACTGGGTCACTGGATAATGGGTGCAGGCGCTGCATCCTTCAGCCCCTGCTAAGCCATGCATAAGATTGCCCCGTTTTTTGCATGGCAGCACGGCTACAACCTCTTACTCCATCCTGCAGCAGCCAGGTGAGCTGCTCCCTGTGCCCCCAAGCTACTCCCCATGCCCCAGAGCTGCTCCCCATATTATCCCTGAGCTGCTCCCCATATCCCCGACCTGCTCCCCGTGTCCCCAAGCTGCTCCCCACACCCCCACGCAGCCCTGCCCCTCCAGCAGGCGCTCAGTCCTTCCCAGGGCCAGCCTGCTGAGCAGCTCAATTATCCTCTGTAACTTCATTTCTCTCCGCTCCGCAGTTACACAAGGGGGTTTATTGAGCACAGCCTGACAGCGCAGAGCAGCACAAGCAGAAAGCCTGTGCAGAGACCTGCCTGGCCAATCTGTTTATTTTTTCCTCCCCAGCCTGTCTGGAGAATAGCATCTCTTAAAATACACTGCCAGCCAAGCCACCGAAAGGCAAACAGGCTGGCAGCAGTGCAAGACCAAGGTGCCGTCCATCAGCACCTTGCTTAGGGCCACCAAGAGGCTGTGGGTAGGAACGTGGTATGGTGGGGGACCCAGGTGGTCTGTAAGGTCCCTTCCCACCCAGGCCGGTCTGTGATTCTCTGCTCTGCCTAAAAAATGCCCCGTTGCCATGGAGTCAAACGCAGGGCCGCATCCAATTAGGGTGCTGTTGGAAAACAGTTCAATGTAAGCAGCTGAAGTCGCATTTTCCCCTTCGTTCCGCAGATCTTCTCCATCGTGGTGTTTGGCTCCATCGTGAACGAGTGCTATGTGAACAAGGACAGCCAGTCCCCCGAGCTGCTCTGCATCTTCAACGAGAACGAGAGTGCCTGCAGTTACGGCATCGCCATCGGCATCATCTCCTTCTTTGGCTGCATCTTCTTCTTCGTCGTGGACCTCCAGTTCCAGCAGATCAGCAGCGTGAAGGACCGCAAGCGGGCCGTGCTGCTGGACCTCGGCTTTTCAGGTACAACCCTGGCTGTGCTGTGCTCAGCGGGACAGTGCTGGCACCGTGGGGCGTGTGGGGTCATCGCTGTGCCCTGCAGCTCCACACCTGAACCCTCCTCTCCTCCCGTGGCGTGGCACAGCTCGTGTGCCTCAGTCGGGGAGAAGAGAAGTGGCAGAAGGGCTGTCCCGTAGTGGAGAGCTCAGGGGCAGCAGTGAGGTGGTGCCTTGGGGTCAGAAGGGTCCCACTCATCCGTGTTGCTTCTGCAGCCGGGGACGTTTGCTGAGCTGGGACGTGTTTGCTGAGGCCACCCGGGGAAGCAGGGCTTGGTGGTCACATCCCAGAGAGCAGACGGGGCATTTTGCCCTCCCACGTCTCCTGTTTCTGGCTCAAACAACTGTTGTTTCATCAGCTACATCTGGGTCTGTTTTCACTGTGTGCGTGTGTGTTTCTGAACAAAGCAGAAGCGTGCTTCTACAGCGGGAGCTGAGACACCACGGCAGTCCCTCGCCGCCTCCAGGACTGGGGCTTGCAGGTGCTGCTGGGCCTCCGAGGGCTGCCACAGATCCTCTGGGCTGTCCTGAGCCCCTTGGCCTGGTGCTCAGCCGTGTGAACACGAGCGGGCAGGACGTGTTGTGCCAGGAGAGGCCATCCTCCGCTTGGCTGCGCTGGGAGTTTTCTGGCTGAGTTTGCAGCTGATGTGCTCGATTTCCAGGCTCTCGTGTTAGCGATGTCTGAAGGTGATTTATCCAGCGCGAGCAGAGCTGATGGCTCTCTGCTCCCAGATGGAAACATCCGTCATCGCCTCCCTGCTCCTGCCTGTTGTTTAAGGCTGTCCTCTCCTTGCTGGAAAGCTGATTGCCATGGTGTTAGAGCTCCGGCGGCCAGCCCTTGTTAGGTGATATTTACAGCCCCTTCCGTGGGGCTCGGTGCCTGCAACCCTTCAGTTCCAACGGGAGGGGAACATCCCCATCCATCTCCTGCCGGGCTGTGCGTGTCTCGCTGTGAGGCTGCGATCCTCCCCTGCCTTTCTCCTTGTAAGAGCCGCGCTCTCCCCTGCAAGGCGTGTGTGAAATGGTCCCGGTTCAATCTCTGCCTCATTCCTCTGCTCTTGCCACACGTTGTGTGCGTGTTCGTGGGCTCAGCAGCAAGCTGCAGAAGACGGGCTTCTGCCCTACAGAGCTTCTGTCCCACGGGCATTGCTCTGCTCTTGGCTGCAGCGTTGCACCCAGGGTCTGTCCTGGTCAGTCAACCACATCCACAGCCTCCAAACACTGCTGTGCTGCCAGCGGTGACTTTTTCCTGGGACCAGGGATCAGTGTGCATGCTCTGGGTACATCGTGTCAGCTGCGTGTGTCCTTCCTCCTCCCTTGGGCCTTTCCCTCTTTAGGCTTCTTGGTAAAAAAAAACAGGTAAATCACTTCCTTGCTGGCAGGAGACCCATTTAGATGCAGGTTGTGCCACTGGGAGGGCTCTGGGAGCGGCAGCACCCTGCTGGGTCGGCCAGTCTGCTCCTTCCCCTCCCCAGCTAAGCTCCCAAATCAGGCCGATTGAAGCAGCAGTGCCAGCTGTCAGCACACAGTGCTCGGCGTGCCAAACACCCTCCTGCTGTGGGGGCTTCCACTGGGAAAGTGGGGCTTCAATGGTCGCAGGGGCTGCAGCCACCGTGCCCACCTGCGCTGCCTCCAGCACCCAGGGCATCCAGCTGCTGGGTTCGGCGTCCTCAGAGCCAATCTGTGCAGCTCAGAGTGCAAAGTCTGAGAGTAATTTGCATTAACCATCTCTGTGTTAATCCCTAGGGACCTTGTGGGACTCTCTTAGGCTGTCCGCTTCCTTTTCTCCCTCCCCACCTCTTGATTTCCTCTTACCTCCTTGCCACTGTGTCATCCTCCCCGCACGTAACCTCAGCATTACTGCAGGCTTTAATATAAAAGCTGAGAATACATTTGGGAAATAAGAGGGTGAGGAGCATGCTGGGGTAAGAGGGAACATTGCAGATCAGGCAGCGAGTGGGCGGGATGAGAAAAGAAAGTCCTCGTCCCCTTCGCCTGGATCGCCCCGGTGCCTGCTGCCGGCTGTTATATGGCAGCTGCTGCCTGTGCGGGCCGTTGGGGAGTTACAGTGCGACCCCACAGCTTTATTTCGCTGGAGGGAAGAAGGGCTTGTGTGTGGGATCAGTGCTAGATTGGAGGGATCGCCCCGAGAGCAGTGCTGCTCCTCCCTGGCTGTGCAAGGAGTGTGAATGTTACAAGGCGCCCGAGTTACGGGGCTGTCCCTGCAGTGGGGTGCCCCAATGGGGCAGGGGGAGCTGCAGCCCCTGGAGCCCCCTGGAAGGGAGCACTGGGCACAGGCAGGACCACCATGGCCACGGCGCTGTGCGAGTGGTGTTTGGGGTTTGCTCTTCCAGCTGCTCCCGTAGACGTGCGCTTGCTTGGAACCAGGCTGTAATTATGGCTGTAACGTATCTTTCCTGGTGTTTGCACTCTGTTGTCTGCAGAGCCTAAAATTATAATTATCTGCTGGCTCCTACACTTCTTCTTAGTGCTCTCCTTCCTCCCAGCACTCGGGAGGGTGCAGAGCTGCAGAGCTCCTCCTGTGCACAGGTCCCCCGGGAGTCAGGACGGGTGCCTGCGGCCACAACAGCCCCCTGCCAGCTCAGCCCCTTCCTTCTCAGGGCTGTACATTTCCAAACACCCACTTCCACCCGGTCCTGTGACTACACCGGGGCTGGGTCTAGGTGCCACTGAGCTGGGGGAGCCACCTGGCCCCTCTGTGGGATGTGACCGTGGAAGTTGTGGGATGGTGACAGTCTCGGCCTGCACCACCAGGAGCAGAGCAGTGGCACCAGGACGGCCCTGCCTGTGCCTCTCAGGAGCAGTTTTGTTCCCGGCACATGATTCAGGGCGTTGGGAGCAAAGTTTCATCTCACAGGAGTGCTAGCAGAGGGTGAACGTGATCACAAAGGGAAATGGTTCTGGCACAGAAATGAAATCAGCCCTTCCTGGAGCCCTTGGGCGCACACAGGCTGTGTCAGCCCTCTGAGGGGCCTTCGAGGGCCGTACTGGGCCTCTTCTGGCCTAGGCCAGGCCCTCCTGGCCTTTGGTCCCCACACACTCTGAGGCTGGAGAGCTGTGGCAGCCCCCTGTGGGACACTGTCTCCTGCACTGGGACCTGCTGGGGCCACCCTGCTCACCACATGCTGGCCACCCCGTCTGTGTCCCAGACGTATTTCAGGCATGAATCTTCCCATGTCCACATTTTGGAGAGAATCTGATTCCTTAATGGGTGCCAACTGCTGGTAAAGCCTGATTATAACAGACATGGAGGACTTGAAGACATGCGTGGCCTCTGGAGAACAAGCCCCTGAGGTCCCGTTTGTCGCTGAGGACAAGGGGATCATCCCAAAACCGAAAATGTGTCCTCAGAGATCTGGGGTAGCGGACGTTAGCCACGTTCTGCAAAAAGAGGCTGTTTTGTTAGTCTGTGGCTTGGAAAAGGAAAGTTTGGGTGATCCTGGCTGGAGGGTTTTGTTGCTGTGAGGGCAGGTCAGCATCTCAGGCAGGGCCGGGCTGGGCAGAGCTGGTCAGGAAGCCCCAGGTCCGATGGTGTAAGAGGAGGAAACGAGGGCTGTGTTCTCCTGAACCGCAGTGAGGAGCACATTCTGTCTACAAGGCAACGTACACGCTAAGCCCTGTAAATCTTGCAACGTATTTGGATACGTGCATGCATTTTTTATCATTCTTAAAAACAACTGGCAAGATGAAGGGGAATAAAGGCAGCTCCTTTCCTCCCCCTGCAGCCAGCCTGTGCTTTGCAGCCGGCTGCCCCACGGGGCAGGCAGTGAGGCTGCTCATACTGATGTCCATAATCCTTGGGAAGATGCCTGGTAGCTCAGCACCCTGCCTGCCGGGGCCCAGGACCCTGCCTGTGCTGCCCCCCAGAATCGGCACATGGGGTGAGCTTTGTGCTGGGGGCGCTCAGGAAGGCTGGAGGCCCTTAAAACAGCATCGTGAAAGGCTCCAGGTTTTGCAGCTCCTCCTTCCAGCACTGGAAAGCATCGCTGCTGGTTACAGCGTGTGCTTGTGGCTTGCTTTATACTGTTGTGAGCTCCTTGGCATCAGGCACTGCTGTTGGCTGGTGATTAAATTAGGGGAGCTGCAGCCCTATCTTGCTCAGCCAGCCTTGGTTCCAGTAAGAAATAATCAGCAGAGCATTTTTGCTCAATCCCCCCGAGCCCAGCAGGGCTGGAAGCAGGAGCACAGTCAGCGGAGGGCAGCAGCAAAGAGCAGAGCTGCCTCCTGCCTGGCATCCGTGCACCTCCACGGCTCGGCGGCTCCTGCCATGCTGCAGAGCCACTCTCCAGCCTTTTTTTTTTTTTTTTTCCGGTGGTTGTAAATCAGCCTCTTCTAAAACAGATCTCTTTGGACCACTCCACAGGCCGAGGTACCCAAGATTGTCGTCGCTGCTTGAAAATCTGGGTGGCAGTGTTTGGTCGTCAGCACGCAGATCACTAGGGTCTGGCAGCAGAGGTCCTTGCCCTTACTGTGGGCAGTAACAGCACTGACCGGCTCTGTTCTCTTTTAGGTTTCTTGTCCTTCCTGTGGTTTGTAGCCTTCTGCTTCCTAGCAAACCAATGGCAACGGACGAAAATGGGCAAAGGGGCTTTGCAAGGAGCAGATGCTGCCCGGGCAGCAATCGCCTTTTCCTTCTTCTCCATCGCTGGCTGGGTGAGTTCAGCTTCTGCATTTTTCATAAATCCTATCCTGATTTTTTCATAAATCCTATCTTTATCCAGAGGTGCAGCATGGCAGCCTGGTACCCAGGGCATCACGGTGTGAGCACTGCCTCCCGCTGTCACCGCCAGGGTCTGAGCCCTGTACTGGGCAGACACCAGTCAGTAGCTGGGTGTTGTGCTGGTGAATATTCACCATGGCACAAATGTCATGTTTGCAGAAGAAACGGCCCAACTCAGAGCTCAGCTGGGGAGAGGAGAAATGAAACCTGCTGTGGGCTCAGCGCTGAGCTGGAAGGAGGAATTTGGGGCATGGTTTGGAGAAGTGAATCCTGGTGGGCCAGTGTGGAAGTAACCTGCAGTCCCTCCCCCTGCCCCTCTGCAGAAAGGTGAAACTTATGGTTCCTTACTGGGAAACACCAGCTCTGTTCCCCTCTCCCCGGGGAATTCCAAACTTCCCCTTCTCCTGCCGCTGGGAAGTTGCATTTCCATCGAAAACACGTTGCTGGCCATGAGCTGCCCCCATTTCAGGGCCTTGGTAGAGCCCCAGGGCCTTGTTCAGACCGTGGTTTGAAGCAAATGAGTCCCCAGGAGAGGTTTGCCACGACGAGCCTGTCCCACGGGACTGCGGGGGATTTGGGCAGCCCGCAGGCTCAGCAGCTCAGCCCCGGGGGATGCCGGGCTGGGTGCTCCTCTGCCCTCCCCAGGGGGACTGAGTGCTGGGATGGGGGCTACTGGGACCCCCTGTGCACACCTTTCGGGCTCTGTGTGTCCCACATCATGTCCCATGATGACCATGGGAGGTAGAGGGACATCTGCCAGAGGGTGCGTGGCCCCGCAGCAGCCCCGTGGGGGTCCCTCACCTGCAGCCGCCAGCCCCTGCCTGTGCCCGCTGTGCCTGCGCCTCTTGGGCTCAGCACCTGCTGGTGGAGCTGGGGCTGGGGCCAGGGAAAATAACCCGTGCTTGCCAGAGGGCCATGTGTGGAGGAGCAGGGGGAGGCCCCTGGGTCATTTCCACCCCCGCTCAGGCTGTTTGCAGGCAGAGAGCACGCGAGATGTGCGCTAATTCCGTAGTGCCTTAAAAGAACTGGAGCAAAAACCTGCCTGAGCCTTTCCAGCAGCAGCAGCCTGCTTCCAGTTACTCGCCAGTTTTACAGCTCCCCACTCTGTTATTATCCGAATATATCTCCTTTAATCCCAGCTCCCCTGCAGCTCTTAGCCACGGGCAGATCCAATCGCTGGGTTGCCAAGGGAGCCACCCTGCCTGCCCCACAGCATCCATCCACTGCCCCCATCCCACAGCATCCCATACACTGCCCCCATCCCACAGATTCCCACCCACTGCCCCAACAGGCTGGGAGCTGGCAGCGAGGGCTGCTCCTGGGCTGCTCCCACCCACCGGCAGCGGGGAGGGCTGGGGGACACCCAGTCCCCACCTGCAGCAGCCCCTCCACGTGCCTGGTGAGCTCGTGCTCCTCTCCCTGGAGCCAGAAAGTCGGGTGCTCTGCCCGATCCATGTGTGGTGCACAGCCTGCCGGCAGCATTTGCGGTGGCTGGGAGCTGTTCCTGCTTAGTGCAGGCAGTTTTTTTTTTTCCCTGAGTCTGTCATTTATAAACTAATTGAATTGTTAATGAAACCGCCTGAAATAAAAGCAACGCGGTGCTCTCGCAGCTCTGCCGCTTGCTTTTCCCACAATTTGCGACCTGAATACCTGCAACCTGGGAGAGGGCGAGGGAGTCTCTGCAGGACTGACCTATTTCCTTGGCCTGGGACCCAACAGCGGGGAGCTGGAGGGCTGCGTGCTGGGGAAAGCAGGGTCCTGGTCATGGTGCTGCGCTCACCCCAACCCTCTCCATCCCTCGGCAGGTCGCGCTGGCGGTGAAGGCACTGCAGAGATACCGCCTGGGGACTGACATGTCGCTCTTTGCCACCGACCAGTTCACGGCTGACCCCAACGCCTCGTACCCCGGGTACCCCACCGGCAGCGGCATCGAGAGCACAGAGACCTACCAGAGCCCCCCCTTCACCGAGACCTCAGACGCCAACCCGAAAGGTTACCAAGTGCCAGCATACTGAGGGGCGAGGGTGCCACGCGGCCGTGTACAGATTGAGCACGTCCTACGGTGCAGTACAGTTAACCGGTTGATTGCAAATGTATTCAGTACCATTTCCTTAATGTGGCAAGTCAGTGCTGGGTTCCTTACTATTAGCTAGTTGTGCAGTGAATTCTGTACAGTGGTATTGGTTCTTGTCTTACCTGTCCAAGGGTTTTATAAAAGCAGTGTTCCCTCTAAGTCAGAAGGCAGGAAGGTCGCTACCACAGGTGGCAAAAGACAAATAAGTACCTGCTCTGAGGCTCGTTTTAACAGCAGGCAGTGGGCGCCGGGTTCCAGTGAGTGCCTAGGAAAGCCAACAATACCTTCTCCTGTTAGAAAACACAGTAGCTGATGAGTTGATATTTATCTCGTTCTTCCAGAGCTAACACAGAACTGGTCTCGTTGCAGCGAGTGTTGGGGCGGCCGGCCCCGGGCTGGGAGCTGCTGCGGGGCTTTCGTGTACAGCGCAAAAGCAGAGCCCAAGGAAAGTGCCAAATTCACAAAGACATAAAGCGGTGTCTGTGTTAACTTTTGTTTGTATATAGTTACTGTACAAAAACTAACCACGACAACCAAACAGGTGTTTCAAACGTAGTTTAGGATGCAAGCAGCACGGGGGTGGAGGCACAGAGGTTTGGGGTTTGTGTTGGTTCTCCAAACGGCTTCGTGCTTCAACATGGGTCTGGCTGAGGGCACGAAAAGTTGCTGTTTGCAACTCGCTTTGGAAAACAGTTCAGCAATAGTTGTCTGCTAATTAGAAATAGGCTTGTACCAGTGGAAAATCTGGCGTGTTACAGTTCCACTTCTTCATCGGGGGTTGTTAAAGTTTGCAAATTTACCAGTAGTTACCGATCGGCGATACTGAACACTTACTCACTCTCAAACTCCGAGTTGCCATCACAAAAGGTGTGGGTGTCTCAGTGACTCAAAGTCTAAGTCAATTAGGAAGCAGCATACAACGTGTATTTTTGTACAGGGAGCAACCACCATCTGTCGTAATCTGCAGCAAAAACCTCAGGTGTGAACGTGTGCTTGGCACTGCGGGCTCCGGCAATGCGGAATTCAAAGGGAGCACTGAAAAGACTCCCCCTAGGCTCTGAAGTCCATCCCGGGGGTGCACGCAGCCCATGTTTGCACATAGCAGCAGAATGCAGCTCACGAAAACATGCCCAGGACAGAGGCTGAGTTTTGGTTTCCAGCTGCAGAATTACAGCCTTGGCTAAACCAAGGAAATAGGAAAATCCAGTAGAGCCTCGTCAGCAACCTGGTGGCTTTCAGGCACCGGGGTGCAGGGGGCAGGGAGCTGAGCTGTTTGCTGCTAGGATTGAAGCAGAGTTGGAAGTGCACCGCCTCGGTGGAAGCTCTGCCCTCAGCAGCCCCGGCTCTCCTGGCTCGCAGTGCCTGGCTGCTGGGGAGGAAGGTTTTGCCTTGCTGCTTTATGCTGGCAGACGTCGTGTGTTGCCTTCTGACCTCCCGACAAGCAATAGTTAAGGGACTGCCACAGCTGTTCTTGTAGCAAAAAAAAAATATAATAATAATCCAGCAGTTTTTTGTCATCATCATTAACACAGCTCATTTCTGCTGCAAAATGGCAAATAAATGCATTAATTAATAAGCAGCAAACCTCATCACAGGCAGTCATTATCAGTGACAAAAACGCGTAACTTGAACCCCCTGCTAGTTAGGTCAGCTCCACATGTGCATTCGCAGCGAATGCTGCCAGGACTGGATCCGGACCTTCACGCTCGCCGGGTTTTCTCTCCCAGCACCTCCCAGCTCAGACACTTCTCCTGCAGGGCCGTAGTGACACGGGGACCTGGCAGCCCACAGCGGTTTCCACCGTGGCTTCTCTCTCCGATGCCAGCACCAGAGGCTGCGCATCTCCCTGCCCACACCTCTGCACCCACTTTTTAACTCTAAGGTGTTATAAAAGAGCCTCGCCTGCTGCCTGCAGAGCTGCCCTCAGCAGCGAGGATGCCAGAGAGAGAGCAGGAGGATGGCACAGTGCCTGACCTGAGTGTCTCCTGCCCGGCTGATGCAAGAAGGGTGACCCAGGGGCATCTGCACTTGGCCTGTGCCAGTCAGGCGGTGAGAAAGCCGTGCACGAAGTAGACCCGGGACATCCAAACACCAGTACAGTATAAGCCTAAATTCATTATGTGCCCCCCCCCCGTGATTTTTCTAGAGCCAGTCTTGCTGACAAAAAAAAGGCAAAAGATTTTAATACAGGGTACAGTAGAACTGTAGCAATATTTTCCTTAGAGGGAACACTGAAATTTTAGCAGCACAAACAGTACTTGTGTTAATATTTTAGCAAAATTATAATCAATTTAAATGTTTAAATTGATTGTATGTGAGATAATGTTTGTTCGGTACATTGTATTTTTTCTAACTATATAACTGTTCCAGAGTTTCCTTGTAACCGTAAAGAACTAAAGTTCTGTCTGACTGCGAGAAGTGTCCTGATCAGTGGTGTAAACGTGCTGAATATTACAACATCTGAATGTACGCACCCCAGGCCTACATTGCATTTCTTTCCTTTCCACCCCTTCCACCCGGTGGCAGCGGGGCACAGGATGGCTGCGCACCCCCCCCGCACCCCCACGCTGCCACTGACCTGAGAGCAGCTGTGCCACGGGTACCACAACAGCACAACTGCGACTCCATCCCTGGGCCAGGCACGGTTGTTCTTCTCAAGGTCAGCTTCTTTTTACAGTCATTGCTCCCCGAAATTCATCAGCAAATGGCACTTGGCGCTGTGTGTGCAAGGCCCTGGATGTGCTGTGCTCAGAGAGGAGAGGAGGAGGAAGAGGTTTGGGCACCTGGGAAGGTTCCCAGCAGGGATGAGGCAGAGCAGATTGCTCCTCGAGTGAACTGGAGCTGGGAATTGCATCCTTGGTCCAGCCACACCAACGCCACCTGGAGAAACCTTCACTTGCCTCCTGCGTGGTGCTGCTGGGAGGGAGCCTTCTGCTGCAGAGAGGAGCCAGCAGCTCTCCTGCGGCCGCAGGGTGGGCGCTGCCCTGCTTCCGTGGCACGAGGGTGGGCAGAGAGCTGGGCAGGCATCCCACAATTGATGTATTTTTTTCCAGGCAACAGCGATGAGTTCACTCCCGAACAGTCGCCCCTCAGGCTGCGTCAGCCAGACGGGATGGGAAAAAATGTAATTAACGTGGCACTGCAACACCTAAGACACACATGCCTTGGAAACAGCATTTACCCACCTTGGAAGCAAAACCATGTTCTGTTTCGTTGGCAAGACTGTTGATGAACTCCTGTGTAACTCCCTGTCCCCCAGTGACAGCAGGGGAGCCCACACGGCCCTGCTGAATTAAAACATGCTTAATTAAAGGAAGCGTGAGGCACCGGCCCTTGCCCTGGCCAGTGTTGGTGCATTACCAGTGGTACCAAATCCTGTTTCCAAGCTCTCTGTGAGACCCCGCAGTGTCCCCGCTAGCCGTTCGCTGTGTTAGTGGTACCGTTATAGTGTCAGTGACTTGTCAGGCAGACCAGTGTGTGCAGGTACGGACCGTAACTAAATATAACCTTATGGGCTCATGGTTAGAGAATTGCTAGATCCCTCGGTGTAACGCCTGTAGTATCTTCCTCGAGGTTTGAGTATTCTTAACATCAGTCTTCATACTTCTTTCACCTGCTTTTTCTCCCTGTGGATTCACTGTGGTAGACAGTAGCTGCTTTCCTCGTATCTATCCACACCAAGTCTTAAAAGCATGCCTGAATTTTGCTGTGAATTCGTGCCATGCCAGCTGCTACCCTCATGCTGTTCCTGCAAGCTGTTTAATATATTCTCTGTTCTAGAGATCTCCAGAAGCCCAGCAGCTAACTCAAGCTTGCAGAGGGCAGGACTGTGCTGCTCTCAGGCTAGCGTGCCAAAAGCTTCTACATAGTGTTAGCATTGAATTTGGGTGTAAAGAAGAGAATCTGAACAATCCTGTAGCTTTCCTGGAGATTTATTCTACAAGGTCATCTTGCTCCAGGAGGTTCTGTTGTGACAACACAGATATTTCTCATTGCTGAAGTTAAACACATCGTGAGGGGTTTTTTGTTTTTATGAACTTATAGTTTAAGCACATTAAGAGTATTTGAAAGCAAGATGTTAACTGGAAATCATTCCCAACATTTTAAGCTACTCCTAGGAAGATGGAAGCTTTGCTTAACTGATACTTAGCAAAAACATCTCCCCCCAACTGCATGCTTCTAAATCTCATACAGTTTAAGTCACGTCTGTGAGCAGTTGGATTTTACTTGCTGTTTTGCCAAGGCACTTTGTAAGATGAGTTTCCTGTCAGGCAAATTGCAGGTAGCTACACAACAGCACTGGGAATTAGTTCATACTACAACAGTAACAGTTACTGCCTTTTTTCCATCACCCAGCCATTCTTTACTGGGGTATCAATACCCATCTCTCTCCCCAGCCAGCACTGTCCCCTCCAAGCACATATGGCTGGCTCTTTCTTTGTTCTGCCTGCTGCAGCTATGAGATCATTTAAACAGAATTAAACCAACTGCAGTCATTGTCTATTCATTAGTAAAATCACATCATTACTTATGTGGAATCAGTATTTCTCTCTATAAAAGCTACTGTATATATTTGCAGACTTCCTTTCCGCCTTGTTTTCCTGAAGCGCAGCAGATGGATGTAGCTCCACTCTGTTTTATTCATAGTACTTTCCTAGATTGCATTTTGAAGCTGTGTGTCAGAAGACCCTCCCTGCCACCAGTGAGGCTCAGAAAAGACCTTCACTGTATCGACTTGAAACCCAAGTTCAGCTGCCTGTATTTTGTTGCAATATGCATTTAAACCTCAGATTCTTTACAAGTTTTAATAACAAACTGATACCAAATGTGGTTTGCAGATTTCAGTTTTTTGCAGATACCTCCGTATAAGCAGACCGCTTCAAAGAGTTGCAGTTGTCACTAATCTTACGTGCATTGTAGTATAAAGTGGACTGTGTATGAAAATAAGTTAAAAATGTTTACAACTTTTGTATATATATAAATATATAAAAAATATCTTTTGAGAGAATAATGTGTGATTATGTATTTTCAGTGTCTGTGTACCAACTGCAACTTATTTTCAATAAAGAGTTTAAAATGAAAAGAAGCGGCCTGAAAAAATTTGGTAACACTTTATTTAACCAGGTGAACACAGGGAACAAGGGAACTGCATCAGTTCAGAGATAGATCAGAGATCAATCGCCTCGAGGAAACTTACAGCAGCACTTCCAGTTCTCAACCTGCCAGGCGGGAACTACGGATCTGCTAATACAGAAGAAATTAACTGAAAATAACGGGAAGACATAAAAACTCCTGGAGAGTATATGCATTTTGTTTCCTCTGAATTTTACAAACCAAAGGAACATACAGGGGGAAAAAAAAAAGTTGACGCTGTAGATCCATTGCTGACTGGATGTGGCACGGGCAGGTGGCATCGAAAGTGAAGCACCCAAGTGCCAGCACAGTCAGGTCTGTTGTGGGTCGTGGTAGTGTCACGGGCATCAGGCCCGGCTCTGCTCGAGAGGAACCCGACTCGAAGCAGGAACATGGAAGCATTACTACTTGCAATATATTCATGCATTTTATAAACAGCCATGCAGCCAATCCTCCCCTCCCCACTTCAGGGCATGCAGTCTGGCCCCTGTGCTGAATACAACACGCTTAGGTATTCAAAACAGCCTTAATTATTTGGAAAAGAAACCAAAAGCACTTTGCAGCCTGACAGCAAGCAAAAAATAAGTAAGTATAAGGCAAGAAAAAATTTCTGTAGCCAGGACTAGCTCTTTAGTAATAGTCTGAGCTCATGTTCATATAAATGCTTATATAAAAGCAGTATTTTATCACTTAAAAATTACATAAATTAACTTCAACATGTTAAAATAACTAAACCTGGTCTGCAAGGATGGGCAAGAATCAGACACTTATAGCCGTGAAAGTGCACTGCAGGGAGGTCTCGTCACTCCATCGCATCAGAGCTGCTGCTGGAGGAGTCGCTTCAAACAAGGAACAGATTCAACTCCCATTTCCTAGAGGTGGAATTTATAGATGGCAAGCAACAGAAGCAAAGCTACTGCAGACCGATATCACCAAGGGAGGTACAGGATGTAAACACTCCATACAGTCTGAACAAATTATCCTTGTTAGTGTAGACCACTGTAAACAGATAAATGCACTTAAAGGCACTGCAGATAAACATGGTCAGTGATCAGCAGCATTTAATGTCCCAATACGCTGTTGCTTGGAACTACCACCATTAATACATCCAAGAACTTAGAAACATGGCAGTCATTAAATAAAATTACTGTGAAGTGTGCTTTACAGGAAGTAAAGCTTTAACATTATGATTCTACATGCAGTGCTACAAAATAAGTTTCTTTAAAGAACATGTTACATAAAATGTCAGAGGCAACTTCAAACCTCAGGTTCAACTCATCACACCGATCAGTCCAATTCTTCAAGTAGTAGAATTAACTCAGTTTTCAAACAGGAATATTCTTTGCTGCAGCCCAATATTTATAGACACACAACTGAAACGGTCTCATTCACTGGTGAGTAGGATCTTTTCCTTTTAGTAGGATCTTTTCCTTTTCGGCATCTTTGCACCCCTGACTACTTTGATTTCCATGGTCACAGAAATAGCACACAGATCAGAATATACGGGAAGCCACTGCTGCTTCCATTCATTTCAGTGACAAAATCTCCCCCCACCCCCCCACAAAAGAAAGAAAAAACCCAAACCAGATGCATATTCCACTACTGTGTCCCCTGTCAGTCGTCAGATCAGAAAGCATTTTCTCAGCTATTGCGTTACAGGAGAAAGGTGGCCCCCACCTGCCCACCCTGCGATTTTGCCCTAATTCTACTCAGGCATTTTGGAAGCTCAAACTTTGGGTGTTAATTAGCTACGGTGCAGTCCAGTGATCCCTTTGCACATTATTTATGAACAGCACTGAGAGGGCTCTCTAACAGTTACCTGCATATGAGTACTCAGCTGGCAGTGGCTCTCAGCCACACTACACTGTCAAACCTCATTCCAAAAAGTGCATATTCATAGACAAACTCTTTTATTGGTCTTCAGAAAAGCTAACTTATAATTCTACTGATTGCTTGTAAAGAAGGGAACTCCTCATCCTCAATATGCAAAGCTTTATGGGTGACAATGTCCTGCTGAGTTAGTACTTGCTTACATGTTGGGCAGATGCAGCAGTCAAGATCAGAGTTGGAGTCCGTTTGCCAAACGTGCTTTTTGTTCTTTTTGGACTTGTTTGAACTTTGCTTTTCTTTGATTCTGAAATCATTGTGAGCAGAAAGCAGTTCTTGTTGCTTAACTGTGTCCGGCAACAACACCAACAACTCATTAAAAATTTTCTTGAAATTATCCCCAAGCAGTTCTCGGCAACTTTTGTAATACTGTGCTGCAGAAATCAGCCCCTTCAGTGAAAAGAAAATTGGAACAGTTAGGAATTTAAAAAGAAAAAAAAGAAAAAAGTCCCATTCATCTAAAAATGCACTCACTTCTTCCCAGGCCACATCATTCTCACTGCTTTTTTTTGCTACCTTAGCACTACAAAAGAGCTACGGTGAAGCACAGAGGAAAAGAAAACCTGTGCAGTCCACCCACTAATACCAAATAGTGACAGACGCACAGTATGAACTGAACAGAGAGGAAGATTTCAGGAACGGGAAGGTTCTTGCCCACTCACCTGTCTGAATTGCCCAGAATGAGTTTTAAACTTGTTGAACTTGGACTCATCGCTTTGGAGAAATTCTTTAATGGATTGTATTAGCTGAATGTTCCTTTGCTGGAAGTTCTCAGGTATCAAGTATGACCCATGACAAGATTTTGGCCTGCATTTGGGGGAGGGAAAAATAAAAGAAAGAAGGAATTTGATACTGCTTCATGTTATAAAAAGATAAACATGATCTGGCTATTCTTTTCTATAGGATGCATTCCCTCCTGCAGTAATGCAGTGGGAGTAATCCTGTGGGATTACTGCATCAGATTCCAGCTTTACCTAGATAGAACACATTAAATTCAAATTTAACGTAGCCTTGACTAGTGATTTTGTAAGAAAGGTTCACTGAAAAGGCATGACAACAGACCACGCCATGAATAAAGCAGAACGGATTAATACAGACATCTGTATTAAACTTCCAAAAATTTTTCCCTTCCCAATTTTTTATAATTTCAGCTCTCTAGCCCAGAAGGGCTCAGCCAGAGACCAGCTACTAGAAAGATCCAAGCAATGAAGGCACGCATTTAGGGGTTGTCAAGAAAAGCAATCTGCAGCACCTTGCTTCTAGGAGTCAGACAATCAACTGAAAGATTAAAGAAATATGTTGTAGCTGTTGTAGAACTGTGTCCAAACAAATCTAGAAAATAGAAGGCTGTGCTGCCAATCCACATGTTTTCATTTCCTCAGACTTGCATCCAAGCAATGCTTGTGCCTGTTTTCACAGGAGTCTCCTGACTGGCCATGGGACTCCACAGCAGAATCGTTACGTGGCTGGTCTCTGGTGCAGCACCTGCTTACAGTAACCCCCTCAGAATATTTCATGCTTCATCTGAAGGCTCTATGACATACCTGAGACACAACGTGTGAAGTAACTCTAACTCAAAGGACTTTTACTTACTCTTTCAAAGATGTAGTGACGGGTTCAGAGATATTGGTGGCTGGAATAACAGCAAAACCTGGAGGGGGTTTACTAACAGGCACGGACAGTCCTGGAGGCGGAGGAGGACTCTTTAATAGCACCACAGTGTTAAAGCCTAAACGAAAGCAGAAATGGGCAGGCAATTAGAGCACATATCTGTGGCACCCACATACCACCATCTGTAATTAACACCAATGGTCTGATGTACTCTCAGAAGCACCAGGAAGTTACAAGTCAACAGTCCAGGCCACTACATCAGAATAAACCTAAAGAAATTAAAGAGGTGGAGATCCAGCCTACAGTCAGGTCAAGAAGCACTTCAGAGTGGCTGATGTTACTCTACAGAGTACTAAACTATTGAGTTAATTTTTCACAAGGCACTAATCAAAAAAAAAAAACACAAACCCAACCCCACTCAAACTCTTGATGGTAAAACATGTTATTAAAACAAATGGAAATCACTCCAGAAGCCACAACAGAACTAGGCATCGCATGTTCTAGTGTACTTCACCTACAATTATCCACAGAGCAGCACAGAACAAAGCAGCTATGCAAGTCATCTCCTAATGCGATGCCACTTTCATTAAAACCACTGCAGGTCACATTTGTTGCTACGCTGCTCCAGTTTTACAGGATTATGGCACCACTAAAAGTAAGGGCATTGCATCTCTGTGAATGCAGAACAATTGACCAAGGAAGCCAACTGACAAGTATCAGCAGGTACAGATCACAGCTAAAGAGGGACTTCCTTCGTCCATGGGAGCTTCCAGACACACTTTTGTGCTCATTAGAAAGACAGTGACACGTAGAGACTGGCTGCTCATCTGTGAGGCCCCCCCCAAAACACAGACACCTGCATCAGACTTGTTTTACAGAGTACGCTCAGGACTGCCTGTGTTTCCCAGACTGCCTTTTAATTTCAGCCATGTTTCTCCAAGCTACAGCCAAGTAAAGCTGACTGTGCCCTGTAGTGCTTACCTGGTGGTGGTGGCATTCGAGCTGATCCTGAGCTCCCAAGTGCTGGGAAGTCTTCCTGAGGTAAAGGGCATTGGTTAGTCACTGTGGGCTTTTTAAGGCCAGGGGGCTCTTTGGGTGTACTACAGATTGCTAACGATTTTTCCGAATGACCATTCATGACAGTTGTGGATCTGTCAGGGGCGTGAAGAGCAGAGGATGCGTTTGGTGTCTGCTCTGCTTCTGGCAGCTTTTCAATGGATGATTTGGGAAACGCTGTCTCCTGAAACTGGTGTGGGGATGATGGTCTCTGCTTCTCAACCCCCATCCTCTTTTTCTTGCTCACTTTTGTAAAAGTTTGTGAGGTAGAAGCTGCCAGCAAGGATGAGACATCAAACATCGTTGGTGTGTTTCTGATCTCCTGCGTTGTCAAGCCACTACCATTGTCTTCATCATCCGACTGACAGAGTTTATTGCTCTTCTTACTTCCTTTAGTGCTATTCAAGGAGGATGTTTTCTTGGCTATCTGATTTACACACGGGCTGCCAATGGCTTTGACCACATTTTTACTGGAACCATTGTTCCACGCAGATGTGATGTTAGTTATTGTTTTACTGTTAGGCCTCATTTTTGACACGAGAGCTGGAAAATCCTCCTCTTGAAAAGCTGTTTTCTTTGCAGTTGCTGTGTATGTCAAAGACATCCCAGAAGAGATCGTAGGTGCTGCAGAGGATGACAAGCTTGGGAAATCTTCTTCTTTAAGCTTAACCGCTGCTAGCTGGGCAGAGCTGTGAGAAAGGACAAGTACACATAGTTACAGCAGCAGGGCAGAGGCAGCAGGACTCCACCAAGCAGAACAAGCTGCATACCTGACTGCAGTCTTCCTCAAACTTATCACTACAGCAGGCATAATTTAACAGAATGTAACTACCCTCAGGCTTATAAACCATGCCTGGAACGAGTCTCCTCAAAGCAGTCACACCAGCCTTGCTGTGTTATCAGTACTGTCTTAGTACACCTTACCCTGACCAGCAGGCCATACACACAACATTCAGAAGTGCATTCTAGCTGCCACATCCTGCAGAGATTCTATTTGAATTACCACCCATTTAAGGATAGGATGAATTTTAAAACCCATAGCATATGGCTCCCTCAAGATAAGCTACTGAATTAAAGAAGTGTCTGGAATTAATACTGAGAACTTCCCTGCAATTGCAGCACTAACAAAAAAATAAAATCAAGCCATGAACTGAAGCAACAGCCTCTGCTGTTCATGCAGGCGACCAAGACAGAAACAGTCTGAAGCAGAAGAGGAACTGGGGAAGGGGAGCACTTGAAGCCTAAGTGATCTGTAAAATCATTTTCTACAGAAACAGAACCCACATAAGTTTCTACATCAGCTCTCAACACTGCAGCCTTGAACAAACTTACCCTTGTAGAGGTCCCACTGCTGAACCAATTGCTGGAAAGTCATCTTGGCTTAAAGCACCGTTAGCAGCTGCTTCTTTTGGAGTTTTGACAAAAAGAGCAAAGAAATATTTCAACTGAAATCCATTCATTTCAGAGGGAAGCTATCACTGAACATGACAGCAGTATTAACAAGTTTCATTTTCAGCAGCTGATGAGGTCATTAACTGACATTCCAAAAAAGGAAATTTTAGGTCCATGCATCACTATTTCCTTCAATTAACCACATTCAACCACATTCACCATTATGTCACCAGGTACTGGCTTTAGCATGCGGACAATTCATGATACTTATTATGAGCAAAACATTGGCTGGTAAGATGCCTGTGAGGATATCCTGTAGAGACTAAGATGTCAGTGCCCCCAGCTGCCTGCTCCACACTTCTCCCTGAGGCTAGCACTCAACTGCCCGCACAGGGTTAGGATTCTCTGAGTATGCTGATGCTTCATTTGGAAAGCTGCTCCTCTGAGCTTTCCTCACACCTCTGCTGCACAGGTGCCCAGACTGCTCAGCAATCAGCTCCTGGGCAGTTATTTTACATTGAAACATAAATCACTTCAACTTGTATTTGCCTTAAAATGCAGTGCTGTGGACTGCAGCAGTTCAAGGACAGATTGGTAACAGCTTTGACACACGCAGCAAAAGCTGGGCTAGCAGCAGGAGGAGATAACCTTGCCTCCCATCCCCAGCTGAGCTGTACCCATTAACCAACCAGAGCTCTCAGCAGCACTCAGCTCATTATGAAAGCATATAAACTAAGGGGGAATCCTGTTGTAGGAGCAATAAGGCAGTGAAAAAGGGATCTAAAGCAACAGTAATATCAAAACAACAGCATCGTCTTTATTTGCCCCTAAACCTAATTCGGAACAATTAAAAGTTTGATTTGACCAGTTACAGACTTTTACTAGGAGCAACTTTTTCCCAAAAAAGGGAACACTGAGCTTAAGCACCACAATAAATCAGTTTTTGCACACTAGAGTAGGAAATGTCAGCCTGAGACAATAGTTGTGGATAGAGCACCATATATACTGTTGTATGTTGATTGTGTTTGGTATTTATACCCTGCTCCATTTTAAGTATAACCTGCTGCAAGAACCCCAGCCCGCTCAGTCACATTTCAATGCAAACAGTTGTTAGATTAAGATTCTGCACAGCTCTCCCCATATCCCCCAGCTTTTGAGAACAGTGCATGGCAATTCACACTTCTGCCAGCCCGATCTCCTGAACCATCGTATCTCCCTGCAGCTGCAGAACATGTTCAGCACTAACCTGGAGTTTCATTCGAAGACTTTGGCACGCGTTTGGAGCTGGATCCTTCTGAATCCCTCAGGTCCTCCTTTTTACCTCTACTGCTGCTGTCCTCTTTGTCTTCTACCCGTTTTTTTTCCTCCTGACGTTTTGCTGCTACAGATGCCCTGACTGCCGCCGCAACGTCTCTGTCTTCTTCTTCCCTACAGGACAGGGCAGATTTTCTTGGTCAAACAGCAAGGATTACTGAGCACATTTGTCTCACTCCAGCTCTCACCTCTCTGGTGTCAGGTCTGTTGACAGTCCCTGGCCTTGTGCTGCCACCTGCTGAGAAGGCTGAAACAAACCCACTGCTCCGATACACCCTGACACCAGCTGGTAAGATGGGCAACACTTAACCCCTGGATTTGCAAGTTCTACATGGTGATAACAATCCAGGACAGGAGAAACCAACTGGAGTGAACTGGGAGAGACAGTACCAAAGATGCATGGGGACACCTCTCTCACATTTTCAGATGTATGAACGTCTTATTTGTAGGCCAAAGTAATTCTTTGAAACATGGCTTGTCATGAACTCTCAACACATGCACAATCCACATGCGACACCAACACATAAAGTGTTTAGAGATGGACTTTTTCCCCTGGTGAAATTACCAGTAATGAACCAGCTGACTTTCCAGGGAGAAAAAGAAGAAAAATAGATGTGCAGTATGTATAAAGCACTCAGGTCTTGTGTGAATGAATAGACATATAAATGCAAACTTTCATTTCAATACTTAACCCTCTTCTTTTTCCAAAGCATTCAGTCTGGCCACACAGAGATCTGTTTGTTCAATGAAAAGCATGGTCCTTAGAACATGAACTTCATGATTACCCAGACCAAAAAGTCCATTAAACCTGCAAAGACTTATCACTTCAGAAAAGCCTATTTTAAAAGTTGGCACAAAAACAGTTGCTGAAATTAATTTAGGACTCCGATATTAGTTAACCCACACATTGAAGATTACAGTGTTCATTTTCTTTGGCAAGTCCAGAACGCTTAAACTTCACACAAAACAGCTACACTTTCATCAAATGCCTGGTCAGCATGCAGGCTTAGACTGAAAATTAGTTTTGCTCTCAACTAAGGATTCACTATGAAAGTTTCCAAATTTTGTACCCACTTCCTTCCTGCTGGTCCACCAAAAGCCTCTTAATAACTAAGTAAGAAACAGCATCAAGCAGCAATAAAATCCACAAAATATTTTGCCACTCACCTCTTATACCTCCAGCTGCCTCTTCTGTTTTGCTGACTTCCTCGGCCACCCAATCTGCCTGACCTTCCTTGCCTGTTGTACCTGTCCACTTCCTCATAGTCCTCTCCACCTATAACACCTGAACAGGAGGGAGGGTTGATCATTCTTAAAGTTATTTCTCTAATCTGGGCATCACACTATGCCTGAAAAGGAGCAAAAAATACACTAGTACAAATAAACCTATCTTGATTTCCTTCTGATGATTAAGTAGTATGTAGCCTCCAGGACTGCTACATTAATGGTTGGACTTGATATTAAGAGTCTTTTCCAACCTAAATGATTCTATGACTGAAATATATTTTGCAATATATAGATTCCACGTATTTAAACCTGCAGTGTGAGTTTTGAATAATCTCATTTTTGTGCAGATTTCTCTAAATAAAATAGAAGTATGTATGTATCTCAATCTCAGCACACCAAAGTGGTTATGTTCCTCTGGTCTCATGCTCCTTGTTCATCACTATTTCATATCAACTGTAATATAAGTAATTTGTGTAATTAGTCATTGGAGAAGTTTAGTTTCACTAAAATTATTTATCATCACTGAATCCACACATGGAGGACAAAAAAAATCAGAGTAATTTAGGAAGGGAAAGACCTCTGGTGGTCATCTGCTCCATCTCCTTGCTCACAGCAGGGCAGACTCTGAAATTACGTGAGGTTGCTCAGGGCCCTGCCACACTTACCTTCCGTCCTCCTCTGGTGCCTAGGAGCATAGGTAAACTGGAGGTCTATCTGCCGGTTCTGCCTGGCCTCAGCCCTGTTCTTGCTGTGGCAGGCTGTTTTGTGCGCTTTATAATCTATTTCTGTGCGGAAAGCATGGGTAAACTGTTCTGTACTGCACCGCCCCTCTTCGCAAAGGAAGTGCTTTTCGCGGAAGTGTTCACGAAGGTATTCATAATCGCTGGAAAGAGAGAAGAGGCTGAGCTGCAACTTTCCCAACACATTTTACTAATGGTATATGTTTATTCTTCACTCCATCTTTCAAAGAAAGAACCAACTGCCTAGGCTTGTCTTTATCTCCAGGCAAGTTTTCCAACTGAAACCATTTCTGTGCAGTCTACACATACCCCTTAATGCACAATCCCAGACATTAACCTGAAACTACTGGATACTTGTCACACCAAACTGCATGCAAGGCACGTGTTTCATAAAAGAAAATTGAGTTTATCTGCTTTGCACATAAATGTTGGAATATTAGAGTTAACACACTACACTGCTGCAGACACCTGCCTGTCATGCTCCAAAATGTAACTTAACACCCAACATTAACATTGATGAGGATGACTTTAAAGCACAAATAGACAGAAAGTAGTTTCTGCAGCTACTGGTTTAAGGAACATGAAAGCCTACAGCCAGTCTGCTCACACATTCTTGCCCTCTATCTTCAAGCACTCCTCTTACAGAAACTCAAAGCAGATTGAAACAATTTCTCTAAAAATTTAAGCTACAGAAAGAGAAATTAAACTTTCACAAACCTGTAGTATTCCTGAGCACCATCAGAGTCACAGAAGTGACAAAAATAATGATCTCGTCTTAGATGTTTCAGTAACTCATCATTATCCAAATAACGCTCGTCACAGAATTTACACAGGGGATGCCCACGATGAGAGGTGTCATCTGGATCTCCATGGATTCGATGGCGAGCAAGGTCCTTACGAGTATACCATTTCCGTTCGTACGTAAAAATCTGAAGAAATACACAAAAAAATTGAATGAGCTAGGTTCCGCACAACTTACTCACTTGCAGGAGTCAAAAATTTGCTTTAGAAAGATGCAATTTGATGACACCTAAAAGTTTCAGTGAATAGGAACCAAAATTCAAGAGACTGAATACATCTCATTTGTATTTCACTCACCTCAAACACTGGAAACAGATCTAATTCACTTTTCCTTTCACAAGTGTGTGTATTAACATAATATAACAAACTTTTAAACCTCTATTGGAAAAAAAAAACTACTTTTTTTATGAAAGTACAGTATTTTGCATGCTAACTCAAAAAAGTGGAAGTGGCCTGTTTAATGCTCCTCAGACAGCAGCTACCCCAACATAGCTACATACAGATGATACAGTTCAGTGTACAAATTCTGCAGTCTTCTGTCCCTTTTAACAAAAGCTATTTTAGTAAAAAGGGTTCTGAAGATGCCAAAAAGATCAATACACCCTTGAGAACAGAATATCCTTTATTTCTTGCCTCCTCAACAAGGAGGCACGACTTATTCCAGAAAAAGGCTCACTTGGCTTAGCTAGGGTTGATTGACCGAAGCTTCTATGAGTTTAAGAACTTCTTTGCAGCCCATATGGAATCTTCCTCTGAAATAAAAATGTGCCTGCAGTATTCTGAAATCAAAAGCCAACAACTTCTAATATAGTTTGTGACGTCTTTGGGAGATGATGATAAACAAGCTTTAGTGATGGCTGCTTAGGCTAGAGGTGGAAACACCTCTTAACCAGAGTTCAAAGGACACTGCAACCAAAAGAAGTTGTGTTGGCCTCTCCAACTCACCTCCCTTGAATTAGGGCTATTGATTGCACAACCACAGAAAAGAGAATCAAATTAGTTCAGTGAAAGCTAACCCCGCAAAAAAGATGCATTGGTCTCAGAGATGCATTCATCTCAGCCCTGACCACTTCTGGATCTTGTCCCTTTTGGCAATAACCTACAGTTCAACTGGCATAAACCAGCTGTGACACCACCATATAAATGCATTTCTCTTAGTTGATACTCGACTGGTTTCATAGAAAACAAACACACGTACAAAACCATATGTACCGAGTTCTAACAAAACCTGCTCATGAATTAAATTCCCTCCTACAGCAGTACACAATGCTGACGACTATTAGGCACAGAGGTTAGCAGTCCTAGCACTCATTTAACAGCAGCTGCTGATTTTGTCTGATGTGCTTTTCAGACACAGGAAAACACACCAGCTCCAGGGAAAGGTGGAAAAGGTGGAATTCTGACTTTCAGACTGAAAAAAGCTTTGCCTGACTGGCATAACAAGAGCTGTTATATGGGAAATTTGGGTGGGTTAAGCAAAAAGGACAGTGATGGTGATAATAAGATGTGTAGCTTTAAGACCCAGAACAGGCAGACAACTCAGCTTTCCAGTAACTGCTTTATCTTTACCAGGTTGTAAAACACATTTTAAAACAGCCTCGGTCATTTTGTTTGTGTGTACATCAAACATGGTGGACCTCAATTGCAGACAACAGTTAAATTTCATTTTCCAATCAAATCAACAAGATACAGGAAATTTGCTCTGAACAAATAAACAAGATAATGAAATATAATTATAGTTCATTAAACCAGCAAGATGGACTCTCATCCTGTACATGAGTCAACTGTAAATGCTATGATGTCTCTGGTCTCAGAAAGAAATCCATCCGGCCCTGATACATTCTGCCTTCTGAACTGGCACCAACACTTTCTCAGTTACAGTTTGTAAAGTCATCACAAGCCTTAATAGATATCAAATCTCTAGTTACAGCTGTAGTGCCTACAGCTCAGGCTTAACTTCCTATCAGGCAGTTAGGGTTTGTTATTTACACAATGTGGGGGAGGAGCTAACCTCAGAAGGTTATTAACGTGGTTGGGTTTAATTTAAAACATAATCCATTCAGAACCTTCAGGCCTCTTTCATTAATCAGTTTATGAAAGAACACAGAGTTGAAAGGAAGCAACTGACCTAGCTGCAGGCAGACAGAAGAAATTTAAAAAGCAAATTGGTGCTGTTCAGCCACCCCCTTCTTCCCACCTCCCCAGGTATTGTTGCAGGTCATGTAAGGACTCAGCCCTCCTTCCCACGTCAGGACACAGAACTAGCTCACCTTTAAGTGTTTAACACAGAGCTTGCAACAGAAGAGTTCATGCTGCTTTCTCATGTGCTGTTCCAGATCTGCAAACGTGTTGAACGGCTTCAGATCTGGACACAAGAAGCACTCATGCTGCAGCAACTTCCTAAGGGACAAAGAAAGATTTACTAAATATTATCCCTCTCAGCAACCCGCTACCTTTATCAAAACCAAATGTTCTGTCAGTAGCAGAATTCTGCATTTTTATAGCTCCCCCAGCAACTTGCAATGAGGTTAGTGTCCTGCTCACTCCAAGAATACTTTGTCATCTGTCAGGAACAGGACAGAACCGAATTACTGTAGGAAAGGAGCTGAACAGTTGCTGTCTAAGAAATCCACGTGCCAGTGGTGCACTGCTAGTGTACTAGAACATGTCCGTGCAACAACCCCCAGCTTACTGAAGGTTCAGCTGATGCATGCAAGGTTCACACCCAGTTCAATTACGCTTTCTACTGCAGAAACCAAAGTATATGATGGGGGGCATAAAAAAAATGTAATAGAAAAGGAAGAAAAGGAAGAAAAGAAGTAACTCCAATGCTTCACAACCAGAGCTGAAGGCAGAGCACTGGCCTCAGCAGGAGACCCCACTCACATGCACTTGATTTCTGCCCCCCGAGTGGCAATCTCAGCAGCTCTCCAGCAATCAGATCATCAAAAGCAATTCCCAGAGCTGGCGTATAATTAATCAGAATGTTTCCAACTGCTTCTGCTCGCTAAAGCCCATTGCCCAATTCCATAAATTGGAAGTCACACAAAATTATAAACTTATCAGCAAGGCTACATTTTTAGCCCCAGTCAGGTTAGATTAGATAAAACACGTGACTCTCCAAGAAAAAGGTACCACTGCCTACGTGGTTTCACCTGTTTTTGTTTGTCTTTCCTTTTAAGTGGTCTTAAACTTAAAGCTTCCTAATAAACGTGCTATGAAAAGTATTTTTAGAACACGATGCTGATGCCACATTTTTACCCTGGTTTTTTTTTGTTTGTTTGTTTTTACTTCACCCTTTTTCTCTCCCATTTAGGACTAACACCTTTGCAGGAAGAAGAGGATGCTCTTCTTTTCATCTGATGTAGCATACAAATGATTGTGAGTAGTCCTTATGCAACACAGGAATAAATAGCATTACCATAGTAATTTTGCCTTTACTAATTTACAGGCCATATAAGGAATTAAAAGCCTTCCAGCAAGTTTGCTGTTGGTAAAGAAGCAAAAAGCAACTTTTCTTGACAGAGCAACACTCCTGTACTATGCTTCTGTAAATCCAGCGCCCCAGGGCTTGAGGAGCTGCTCTGTTTGAGGACCATGGCACTGAGAGCTCATGCCAACCGTGCCGCTCCAGCTCCTCATCCCACCAAAGGCTCCTGCGCTGCGGGGTGACTAACACAGGCAGCACGGCAGCCACCATTTCCATAAACCAAAACCACACTGCTGTTAACGCACGCGTTTCCGGCCACGTAAGGCAGATAAGAATATGTGTTTTAGGGACACGTTACAGAAAGGAATTCTGGTGCTTACCTGTACAGAGCATAAACCTCTGCATCCATAAAATAAATGTCATACTTCTTCTCATGCTGCAGCTGGCTAAGTGCTATCGTTGAGAAGGATGTGAGCTTCCGTCCAAAGACGACCTACGGGCAACACAACGCAGGAATCAGACAGAGAACACGTGGGCTGCACAGCCTTCAGGATTACAGAGCAGCTCCTCAGCACAAACTTTGTCAGGGATCTCATTGTAGCCTAAGGCTTGGACAACACGCCCCGAGCTGTGCCAGGCCCAGCTGCTTGTCACCACCAGCTGCTGTCCCCACGGCTGTCAGCAAAGCAGCGTGACAGCTGCTTATCAGCCTCCAGCAGGAGCACCAGGCAGAGGAGGGTGGGACTAGCCTGGTCTTTGGATTTTGAACTGGATTAGGAAACTCTTTTATGATGCTTTGCTACCACAACCATGCTGAGAGTAAACATCTGCCAGCAATTCAACCCATTCTGCAGCGAGTGTCTGTCCAGAGCCCCGCACTCAGCTGCCTCCTGGCAGGAGATCACCCAGACTTAGAGCCTGCAAGTGAGAAATGATGGTACTCAGAGTCCGACTGGGAAACTTCAGCTGCTTCTTTCCTTTCTCACCAGGAAAGTGAGAAACGGAACGCTGCCTCCCTTCCCAAAGTATCTGTCCCCCTTCTAAGGGAACTGGGCTGCTCCCAGTGACCTCCCTGCAGCCTGGGCAGCACAGCGCAGCCACCCGTAGTGCTGTGTCCTTCCTGAGAAGTCTCATGCCCTCGGTGTGCTACAGCACACCCCCACTTTGGGAAGTGCTGGTGGGGCAGCAATATTGATGGAATTACCGGCTGGAATTACCTGCAGCAGCTCAGGAAGGCTAAGACACAAATATGCTAATTGTCCTGAGTCGTCACAGTAAATACAATAACTCTGGAAATACCTGCAGCCTTCATAAAAGCATTCCATTAGATACTACACGTGTAGTTCAGTCATGTTAAGTCACTCCTTTATCCCTCTTGTGCTGAAATACCTCGGAGCAAGCTGTGTGCGTGTTCTTGCTTAAAGCTTTCTTTACAGCCAGGCTACTATTAAGTTAACCAAAGTGCTTTTTATATATACACAGGCACACACACCTCTCTGGAATACCAAGCTTAAAATAAAGAGAACACAAGTCTAAGTTTGTTGGATAAATGCCTAACTTCAGCTATTTAAAAAAATAGTTTCAGTAAAGTTCTACAGACATTTCACCTCAGCCTGAAGCGCATTTTGGAATAGAGGAATGGGTCAAGAAAAGCAGATTTTATCACAGGAGTTCAACGTAACATGAAGTAAACACACCGACTGATCCTCCACGCCTGATCCAAGCACATGTCAGGGTTGCTTTCCAGGTCAAGTAATCCTTCCTAGCACAGCAATTAGGCACCACTGAGAGCACACATTACCATAACGAGTATATCCTGCTTTCCCCTCCATGTGTTCCCTGGTGCCAGCCATCTTTGGAGCTGTTTCCATTTCCTTTGGATGTGTCCCTTACCAGTCCAACCTACACTGATCAGCACAGCACCAGCTGAGGTCTGGTGGAGCTGCCCTCGCCTCTTCTAATTCCACACACACCACGCGAATGAAGAGACCCTGCTTTACATCCTACTTATACAAACAGTTCATTCGAGGACTGTCTTGATGTGGTTCATGCCCCCCAGAATCTTTTTTCTTTCCTTGGGGCAGACGGGTGCACACACAGAGCAGCATTACAGCTGTGCTTAAAGATGAGGGGAAAAAGAGCCCAGCCATCAGGAAGGATCTCTCGGGCAACTCTAATAGAAGGATGGCTTTTAACAGGTAACAAATGAGAGAAAAAGATGTCTTACTGCACCAAAGTTCAGGCTGCATAACAGCGATTATTACAAACCTGGGAAGATCTCAAGGTTAACAGGCCATCTGTGACCCTAAGACAAGCAGCGTTAAGGCACAAGAGCAACACCACAGCTGGCTTCTTCCTAATACAGCAGAGGCAGAGCAGCAGCTCCCCAGAGCTGCTGTCAGAGACAAAAATCACTTTTTAAATCTCTTATCTTCATACATAGGCTACTCATGTGCTACTGAGGTCAGCTTAAAAAAAACACATCAACATGTCCGGCCTCCACGAAGCCTGAGGATCTTGAGCAAGCAGCTTAAGAACTTCAGTCCCTCCAAACTATTTGAACAATACGAAAAAAGCTGCCAAATAACCAGAATTAGCTGGGGGGAAGAGGGGTGTCCCCTTTTGCCACAGGGGAGAGGAAGAGCTCCCCTGGCAGACTTATTTTACTCCATTTCCTAAACCACACAACGCTAGGAACAATTCTTTTCTTCTAAAAACTTTCTTTTTTTTCCTCAAACCCTTTTCTTCTAAAACCTTTTCTTCCTTTACATCAGTCCAAACCGGAGCACTTGTTCCTGCCAACACCCCCAAACAAAGTTTCCTCCCCCGATCCCTGCTGGCACCAGCCCCCCCACCCCACCCCCCAAATGCTCGGGGCCGCTTCCCCAGACCCCTACCGGGGGTCCCCATGCCCCGACCCCCCCCCCGGGGAATCAGAAGCGGCACGGGGGGGGGGGGGGGGGGACAGCACACGGCGCACCCCCACCCACAGCAGCACCCGCAGGGGATCGGCACAGGCCGGCAGGGCGCGGGGCAAGCCCGGAGCCCCCCCCTAAACCCCCATAACCCCGGCTGGGGGCAGCGGCCGGCCCCGAGCCCTCATCCCCGTGCCCTGGGCCCGGCGGCGGTGCGGACCTGGCGCAGCTCCTCGCGGCACACGGCGCAGTACCGCACACCGCACAGCGCCCGCATCCGCACGGAGCAGCGGTAGCAGATGGGGTGGTCGCAGCGGCCCAGCGCCACCACGTCGAGCTCCCCGCAGCACAGCACGCACGGCCCCTCCGCGCCGCAGCCCGAGCACGAAGCCGAAGAAGCCGAAGCCGAAGCAGCCGGGCCCGGCCCTGAGGCCGCCATGGCGGCGCCGACCCCGCCGCGGCCTAGGCCCCGCTCCGCCTAGCAACCGCCTCCTGCACCACCGAGACGAGGCCTAGAGCGCCGCCACGCCGCGCGACGCTCTGCCCGGCGGACGACCATAGAGAGGAGCGCCCGCCTCTCCTCCACCCGCCCATTAGCCAACGTGGGCGGCCCGCGGGGCCACGCCCCCTCGACGTCACGCGCTTCCGCCAGCTCTGACCATAGAGAGGGAAGGCAGAGCGGCGCGCTCGCCGTGCCCTCACAGGTCCGCTCTAGCCGCCTCTCGCTGCTCCGCACCGCCACCGGGGCCTCGGCTCCCCGCGGCCGGGGGCAGCGCCGTGAGAGGCCTCGGTCGGGCCCTGTCACACGGCTGGTGGCGTATCAGGCGTCAGTGGCGCAAAAACACCACAAAAACAAGCGAAAAACGTTAAATAAAGGAGCTGAAACACTATAGGAAATGATAACTGCGCGCACCAACGCAGCTCCCGGCACGGCTCCGGGGCCCGGGGGCTGTGGCGGTGCCGCAGCCGGGAGGGGGAGCCCCAGGAGCGCGGGGAGCGGCCGCGTCCCTGTGGCAGGCGGCTGGGGAAGCAGAGTTTGTGCTGTTTGCATACAGCAGGGGCACCCTCACAGTGTTCTCCAACTTTTATTTATCCTGGATTCCCACAAAAAGACCTATCCGGGGTCGCTGTGCTTTCCACTTGTAAAAAATCAGATGGATCCCTCTCAAACGCAGCGATTCAGCCGCTGGTTCTGCCCAAACAGCTCTCCAGAAACGCCCAGGGCCGTGGCGTGAGGCGCTGGCACTGCCACATCACCGCCTGTGTCAGCAGCCGGGCACCGAGTCACCCCGATGAGCAAACATCCCTGAGGCCTGGCCTCTGAGTCAAGGGCTGCCACTGCCCCAAAAGTGACAAAATGGCCCCGGCCTCCCGGCCTCCTCCCGTGACTCGCGGAGCTGGGGCCAGAGGGCGGCTGAGGAATGGTTCCGGGACACGCCATGCCTCAGGGAAGCTGGTCAATGGTGGTGGCTCAAATTACTTGGTGGCCCAACGTGATAACTCTTAAAACATCCCAAAATAAAGTCAGTTTTCTAGCAAGGGAAATGGTAACGAGCCACGTTAAATCACACATTACAATGTACCACAAATTCTTACAACCTGCTCTTGTGCAACACTGCTAGCTGGAAGACTGGACAAGCAGCACTTCCATCATTCAGATGCTTTCTTTTCACTGAATTCCTTGTCATTTGAGTTAAAAGAGGGTCTTCATTTCTGTGATGCATAAACAATTATTTTAGGACAAAAAACACCGCGAGTTCGTTAAAATGTGTCGTGATGTTATTTAGTCCAAAACCATCAGCATTTAAGAACATCTGCAGTAGAATAAATAAAGTAATAGGTTGGATAAGTATTTTGGAAAACAGATAAACTAAGTAATTCAATATCTGGGGTTGCTGGATACAACAGGTAATATTTACTTTCTCCCCAAGAGACCCATTTATCACACTTCAAAGTAGAGAGTAGATAATACATGTCTTTTTGGTAATCAACATTAAAGTGTGTTTGGGTGGGGCTGTATTAAATAATTAGGAATGACTGAGGATGTTGGCTGTAATTACTTCAGGAAATGTACCCCCCCCCCTGAATTAATGATACTGTTGAAAATGTTTTTGTGTCAAAACTGCATCACACAATTTTGGAGAGCAATTAGCATGAAATGAGATGGAGGCTGCTGACAGTAATGTGCTGTCTTAAGTGTCACTCGTCTGTGAAATTACGCAAGTACCCCAGTGCCATGGCTGAGCATAGGATAATAAATATACCTGCATAATTAGCCTTAAAAGTGACATTACTCATCACAATGAACATTGTGACAAAGCAACTGGCCAGAACCGGACTTTGTACTTTACAGATTTCACCCAAGGGTCTCATTTTTTTTGGGTAGGAGCAGACCTGAGGCACTGCTTCCCACAGGCCCGGAGTGCTGAGGACCTAATCCTGCGAACTGTGGCCCTACAAGCATGTTTTTCCCATCAGCGGCCTGTGTGATGTTCCTGGTGAAAGGAAGCACCTGAGTCTTTTCCAGGGTGCCACAGTGGCTTGCAGGCAGCAGTCCTGGCAACTTGTCAGCTGGGGAATTTTCTGCTTCTCGGATAATAGTTACTATAATCAGTCTGGAGAGGGAATTGCTGATGGTTTCGCGTCCCTTTGCTGAGAAGCTAAACTTCCATCAGCAACGCAAGCTCAAAATTCTTCTTCTTCTTCTTATTTTTTTCTAAGAGTTGGACTTTGCAGTCTCACAAAGTCCTCAACTTTAAAGTGGATCCAGGAAGTTTATTTTGAACAAAGAGCATGTAGGGTTGTTAATCCTTCCAGTGCAAGCTAGGAGGCCAGATCCAGACTGTCCTCTGCAAGTAACCGTCTGATGCTTAAAACAAACCTGGTCCACATGCTTCTGGCACGCTGCCGATGCAGCCTTCGGCAGAGGTTAGGTCTCCTTAACTCCTGCCTCTGGTCCTTGCTCCATGACACTGCCAAACAGCAAGTCAGAACAACCCCGTGTGATGTCCAGCACACTGCAGCTGTCTGTGGCTATAATATGGATAGGTCTGTACACAGGTATAAAATGTAAGAAAAAAATTATCTGTGCCATTTCAGTATCATTGCAGAAGATGCTGCTGCTTTCTTGATATCTGGACCTTCAGCAAGTCAAACGAAGAATTGCTAAAAAGCCAACACTCAGTCTTTTCTCCAAAGTTGGTTTTCAACTCATCGTCATTCTGAAAAATCATATTGCCAGTGTGTGTGAGTCACGGGTGTAGATTAATTTATTTCACAGTGCAAAGAGGTTTTTATAATACTCTTTCAATGGATTGAATCATTCTTCACTGATGACTTAAGGATGCTGTTTTATTTCTCTCTGGATTGCAAATGGAGTCTGGATCTCATCACTAAGTGTGACCCAAAACTATAAAGAAATATAATCATATATAATTAACTAGGCTTCAGTGTATCATTGCTTGGTTGGTACTTAGTTCTATGTATTGTCAAGATGACAATGTTTTCGTCCCAAGATAAAGGGTTAATAATGATGCTAGTGGTAGTTAATCTCCATGTTTAATTGCTAAATATTACATGATAATCTCAGAAGAAAAAGGCACTCTTCAAGTCATTTAATCAGCAATAAATATACTTTGGAATAATTGATAATTCTGCAGATGAGTTTTCTTCATAGATTTTTTCAAATCCATTTTACTCAGAAGAGCAGCGGATCAAATATTTATAGTTTAGCACTAAAATACTGCCAAAGTGTAGAGCTAAAGGTTACGCCTTAGATTAATTTCACACTCACAGCTTGAGGTGGATGCGGTTCATTTGCAATGAAGCTACTTAGTGCATAGTAGCGAGATGCACTTTCATTTGACAAAGTTTCTGTTAGAAGTGACAATTTTCTCAGAGCTTAATATATTTTTTTTAAGTCTCAGGCACTCTTTAGCTGCAAAGGAGGTAGCTGGGTCTGTGTTTCTCCCTCTGCTTTGTCCGGGATCGTGCCAGAGGCAGCGGTCCAGCCTCTGCTGTCACCTCGTCCTGCAGCCAGCAGTGCCTGGCAGTGCAGCAGGGCAAGGTCTGCAGCCACTCTGTCCTTGCAGGGTGCTGGCTTCTGCGTCCACAGAGCCTGGAGGTGGAAGCTGGAGCTTTATATGAGCATGGGGCATCACCGGGCTCCTCTGTCCAGCTGGGCTGCAAGCTGTGCAGGTTCCTCACTTCAAGGCAGGCCTACATTTACAGCCCTGAACGTCCACAGTCTTTGGAGATCAGTGCATTTCTCTAATCATTTTATGCTATTATAAAGTCAGCATTGTTTGTCCCAAGCACACCACGTTGCCTTCCTCCAAGACGTCCCCTCTTGTCAGGCTGGAACCAGTTGTGCAGCATTTCAAGGTGTGCATGTGTCAGTGGGGTTTGGCCATTTTTTAGTCTCAGGTTTGGATCAAACATACCAACGACTGTATCTGTGGGACTGGAAGAAAGGTGGCCTGTTGTTTTCCCACATTTAAAAAAAATATCCCAACCTGCAATTATTAATCACACCGGTTGTTCACCTGTTTTAGTGGAAGCTTGTTTTTCTTTCTAGAAGTTCAATTGCAGAGGCACACAAAGGCTTCAGCCTCTCCATTTGCCAACAGGCACGATGCACTTTGTAAGATTTCAGATTTCACGAGGGAATTTTCCTCCAAAATCTAAATGTGAGAAAAAAGCATAATTTAGTGCTCCAAGCTTTTCTGAAAAGCGGTGGTTCCTTAAAGAGGGAGAGGATGAGCAGGGAGGGGAGCTATCCTTAAAGCATAAATAGAGGTACATGCTGGGAAGCAGAGTTGTATTTTAAGGCATTCGTAAACATTAGCCTAGTGATAGAGTTTTCTTTAGCAACTGCATGTTGGAGGATGAGAGCACGCTAAGTGCAGCTAACAGAAAGCATAGTACCTCGACGGGAATTCAAAGAAACAGCGGGGGGAAGGAGCGGCATTAAGCTTTCAAGGTGAAGAGCCAATGTGCAAATTCCCAGAACAGGAAGAGGGCCTCGGGAGAGCTCGGCTTTCAAATAACATTAAGGCAGCTAACGTAAATGGACAGGAGCAAAGCAAAGGCAGCGCCGAGCTGCCTCCTACCCACAGTGATTGCACCGGGAGCAGAGCTCGTGGGGCCACGGGACCGGGCAGTGCGGGGGCTTCAGTGGTGCTCAGGAAGCTGAGCCATGACCCAGCCCCAGACACTGGCCCCTGGACAGCCCTGGCAAATGCCTGGATGTCTAGGTGTGCTTTTTCAGACTGGGATGTGTTTGCATCCCCCTTTTACACTGGGCAGGCTCAGAAGGCTCCTGGCTCCTCATCCCGGCCAAGCAGACTGCTCTGAGGGATGTCATTTTACTGTGTGTTGCTGGATTTTGGGGGCGTCCGTCTCACACCTACAAGGACTGCATAAATAACTAAGAATTGCATGCCATCAGTGTAGGACATCGTGCTTCTTCTTATTGCAACACAGTTGTAGCACATTTGATTCCACTTGTAAGGATGGCCCGGAAACAGGACTGCTAATGTGCCTCCTTTTTGATATCTCAGAAGGTTTTACAAATATAGCTCTTAATCCAGCAGCATGCGTGCCAAACCAAACACACTCCACCTGTGCAGAGTTGCTTAAAGACAAATTTTGTTCTCAGCTATATGCCTGGGAGCCCTCTGCTCCAATTATCTTACACACGTATAATTGTGTGTACAATATAGCCTCAACTAATTAAATTTCAGGAAAATAGGAGAGCACTTCAGCGTTGTGTGGGATTTGGTTAAGAGATCTCAGAGCTGTCAAAGGAAAGATTCATCTCACAACTCTTCCTCCTTACAGTAAACATGCCTCAGATCAGAGCCAAATATACGCTGCACTTCACACATCTGGGTATTAGCTCACTTTCATTATTGTAAATTACTTCCAGGAGAAAGACTGAATCATGGAATGGAGGGGGCTGAGAAATCTGCTTGCCTTAGAGACATTCATTTGATGTCATCTTTTTTTTCCCTTGCTCTTTTACCTGCTTTTCGGATTTTCGTCTTTGTTGCTTCCTTATTGCTTTTCTAAGGCAATATTGTCATAGCGCATCCTTGTGATTTTTTCATCATGATCCATTGGTGCTGCTATGCCGTGCCCAAACCACGCTGTGATGGCATTGCTTCAGCCCCTGAGATGTTTAGAGGCTCTCCTAAAATACTCTGCCAGAGGTTGGAGGCAAAAGAGGCCAAACGGAGGCCTGGATGGCTGGTGATCCACTCCTTTCTGACAGCCCATCCCTCCACACCAGTGGCCCCATTGGGGCCAGGTTCGTGTGTCTGAGTCACGTAGGAGGTGTGGGACTGTGTGAGATGCCGGGCTGCTTCGTTATGAAGTGACCAATTAGCCCGGTGTGATGGGCAGTGCAGGGGGCCCGGGGCTGCACCTCCGCTCGGGTTTTGTCTCCGATCAGCAGTTCAGCTGTTCCCTCTCCGTACCTCAGTTTTAAGCAGAGCTCATTCCACTGACTCAGCTGGGTGCCGTGGGGCTTAATTGTTGTCTATAAAGGGCTTTGGAATCCGAAGTGATCGATGCTGTGAGTGTGTCTGTGATTAGGAACTGCGTGCCCTGCCGTGGGCTCCGCTGCGGGGCCTGAGCGAACAAACAAGCTCATTTGGCTCAGAATGGCAAACGCTAGGAAACTATGCAAAAGTACTCTGGGTCGGGCTTTTTATTTTATTCTTTTTTTTGAAATTTAGTGCTAATGGATCCATTGTTTCATGTAAAGGTTTCTCCCACTTTTGTTATGGTGTGTGTGACATTCACAGTACTCTTTGTTCCATTAGCAAAGTAATTTGAGAGAGTTTATTATCCTTTGGAGACTTCACTGCTTGCTGTTTAACTTCCATGTGATTGGACCCTGGAAAAATCTCTTAAAATAGTGCACGAGCCTAAAAATAGTGATGAATTAGTCGTTTCTTAGGAATAAAATAATTAATTTGGTGCACTTTGGAAGATCAGAAATGTTAGGAAACACCACTTACTGCTTCCTCTCTCTCTTCAGAGCCACCAAAACACATGAAAGGCTTTATGGTGGAGTCAGGGTGCCTCTCGCCTCGCCGTTTGAGATCGTAATTTGTTTGTATCAGCCACAGTTGCTTTACTTCAGGGGAACAGAGAAGTGGCATTTAATCAGCATCTTCTGAATCACCGGTGAAAGGAATCGCTCCCTAATCTGAATTTATCTCACCGGGACTCACTCTAGCTGCGAGGCGATGGCACACGGTGTTATTCCTGGGCTGCATTTCGTGGCGGTGCCCGCGGGACTGCGCCTGCCTGGGTCCCACTCGCTAAGTGGCTCAGGCGCCCCGCCGGGCGAAACACGCTCGCTCTGATTCACCGGGAGAGCTCAGCGGTGTGCTGGCTGCTGGAAGGCATCAGGGTTCGCTGAGCCACACGGGTGGGAATATTTTCTCCTTGCCGTGAAGCCTTCAGTCGCTCGGGGTTGGAGCAGCGCTGCAGGCAGTGGCGGCGCGAGCTGGGGAAAGTTGGTGAAGGTTGAGCCGTGGCACCGGGGCGTGCAGGAGGAGACAAAGAGCAGGGCACAGCCGCTGTCCCCCAGCACAAGGGGTGTAAACCACGCTCCCTGCTACAGGGGGGACCTTCGGTGCCAGGTTGCTCACTCCCTGAGCTTCAAACCCCATGCAAAGGGCAACCCTCTGCAGCAGCACCCTGCTTGGCACAGCCTTGGGGAGCCTCCCTGCCCCTTTACCAGCCTTGTTGCCCTCCTCTGGGTGCTTGCAGGGACCATACCAGGCTTTTTATGTTGTGGAGGCCAGAGCTGCACGCAGTATTCAACATGAGGCCTGAAAAAAAGAGGATGGCTGCAGCTAAGAGAGGGCTGTGGTTCTGCAGAGTGCTGTGCGGCCAGAGGAGGGCAGGTTCTGTACCAACCTACGAGTCTCCTCATCCAAAATGGTCTTGCCTCCAGCCTCTCATTGAACTCCCACAGGGAGATGCTGGAGAGGCCAAATGGCCAAAAAGTGCCATATACAGAATGAGCAGTAATGGCCAAGTGTGGCAGAGGCCCCATCACCGGGCTGGCCTCTTAAATTGCTTTGTTTTCATGCTCGGATGAGTTGCTAACCTTCCAATAAACACCAGAGTCATTATAATAAAAATGTGGAAAATGCTATCATTAAACCACACCGGTTTATTTTTCAAGTGCCTCTTTCTGGGACATCAAATTCATTTAGATCATTCTCAAAAGCCACAAATCCTGAATGGGTGCAGTAATGTGTGTGGTGGGAGGCGAGAGCACAAGGCACATTAAATTGGGTAGAGGCAGGGCTCTGACAGGAGAGCTCGGCTGGCTTTATTGCAGGGGGTTAAGACGTGACGCCTCGGGCTGCTCACCCCTCTTGCCCCCAGTTCTGCAGACTGAAACCCTGGTTCATGCCCTGACGTCTCATCTCAAGCCCCGCGGTGGAGACGGTGCAGGAGACAAAGGAGGCAGCTCCTGGAGAATCCGAGCAGGGAACAGTGCCCAGGAGCCAGGGCCCTTCCTATAGCAGAGCCTTCCCCTCACAGAAAGACACATTTTGTTCCAAAATACAGCAAAAAGGCCTTAGATCCTTCCAGCTGCAGAGCCAGCTGGTTAGATCCCGCTCCCCATCACCTCTACAAGTTTGGAATAACTTCATCGAGGGTTTGCCTGAGCACTGGGGAAGCTGAGCAGAGTTTTGGCTCAGTCTCCGTGTTGTTGGCAAATGTGGTGCTGGGGCTAATTGCGTTAATTAAGTGAAAACATAGATGTGAGGTTTTTGAAGGGACTTGAGATTGGCTGGACTCCACTCAGGTGAAAACAAGCACACGTAGCTTACAGAAGTGACCTAAAAGGCTGAAATCCTGGGTGAGCCTGCACTAAACTTCCATAGGAGCCAGGCGTTGTTCAAAAGCTCTTTATCTGCCAAGAGGAATCAAGATTTTATTCATCTGAGGAGTTTCTGGCACGAAGGCCCCCTCAGAGCAGCACAGCGTGATCGATGTGTCCATGGGCGTGCTTATGGCATCTGCAGAAACATCAGTTCTGTGGGGGGGGTGCCCAGAATAGAAATCGAAGACAAATTTCTCCTCAGCTGTTTTGCTCCAATGATACTTAAAAATACTTGGGAGGGGAAGTGTGCTCTGTGCTAGGGAGCTGGAGCCTTCAGGCACCGTCTCGGAGTATCTCGAGGTGCTGCGCATGGGTCGTTTGGTGCACGGGGAGGAAAGGGTTCAATTTAGCTCCCGGAGGGTTTATCAGCATGACAAGTTATTCAAGTTATGCCAAAAATACACAGAAAAGACACTTCAGGCAGAGCTCTAGGAATGTAAAAATCTTCCACTCCTGGTAGGAAGCTTGAGCCCACGTTTGTACGTTGATGCAGCCAAACACAAGCTGCTGAGCTGCCGGCTCAGTTTGGAACTGGGGCAGGGTTGGAGACAAGTTTCTGCCTTTTCCAGAGCCCAGCACCGGGTTGTTCAGAACTGACACTGCTCTCGGGGCGAGAGGAGGTATAATGGCTTTTTATTGAGTGAAATAAAGCTGATAGCGCGTGTGTCCCATCGTGAACTGGGGTTTGGTGACCAGGGATGCGATGTGATTGTCTGTGTGCTGTACTGATGCCCTTCATTAATGGCTCTATTGCAACATGGAAGTGGTGAGGCCATTCATAATTTCCAGAGCACTCAAAGTGTGACAAAAATAGCCTGTCCATCAGAGATCTGCTCGGTGGAAGATGGAAGCCCGGCTCCGTCCTTATGGTAAACCTGGGTGCTTCCAAGAAGTTGCGCCATGGCTGAATTCGACTCTCCTCGTCTGGATCAATAACAAAAATGTTTTCGGCTCTGCGCGCACGTGACTTCTTGCACTCAGCTCGGGAAGAGGCCAGAATCCCCTTCAGAGCATCCAGGAATTTCACTCCCTCCTCACCTTTCCCGAACAGGAAAATCGCGAGGCTTTGTGCTGACCCATTTACACTTCCCCGTATCTCGATGCTGCTTTGCAATTTTGCTCGGCATCCCCGAGCAGAGGGGCAGGATGGAAGCTGCTTCAGAGGGAGCCCGACGGCGGGCAGCAGGCTGCCCACATGGGAACACGCTAAAATAACAACACGGAGAGGTGAAATGGGCACACAGGAGCATGCAAGATGCTGAGAACAAAATTAATCAAGTTACCGTGCGGCCTGAAGAACAGAAATGATTTAGTCATAGTGCAGGGTATTATGCCAAGAAATTGGGTAATAAACTCAGTAAGCAAGAGGAACTGGAATTGCTCACCAATGAGCACCAGTATGACCTACTTGGTTTTATCAGGGAATCTGGGGGGAAAAGTCAGCTGACTGAAAGGGCAAAACTGGTGGTTACAACCCGTAAGAAGAGCTGAGCTGCCGAAGAGGAGGAGGAGCAGCACTGACAGATCCACTGCAAGCAGCTCTGAACACTTTGCTGCAGGAGAAAGCGCGAGGGGCTGCTTGCTCCAGCTCACTGCAGCTGCTGAGTCGCACGAGGGAGCAGAGCAAACGGCTCCTTGCATCTCTCCAAAATACCTACAGATAAAACATGGTGTGGTTGCAAGGTTTCCATCCAGGCAACACACTGCAGGAGGCTGCAGGATTGGGGTTACTGACCCCTAAAACGTTTAACGTGGGTAACAAGTGGCACCAGAGGACCATTGGAAGGGGCTGAGCATGTTGGGTCCTGTCCTGAGGGGAGCACAAGCTGGCAGGCATCCCATGGGAATCAGGTGTTACCCTCCCAGGTCACCTTTTTTCCATAACAAAGAGGTGGAAGAACAGAGTTCCTCACCGAAGGAGCTGTTCGGGAAGGGAGGCAGGCACTTGGCTGTTTTCAGCTGTGATGGCAAGGGACCAAGAGCAGGCTGATCCTCTGGGTAGCATTTGTAGGGGCAGGAGCTGTACACGAGCACAGCAGCCCCCAGAGCCCCCAGCACAGGCACGGCATCTTCTCTTTCCCACTGCTTTGCACCTCTTTGGCAGTCTAATTTTGCCCTGCACCGAGGCAAGTTCAGAGGCACTGGGAAGTACCCTGCTCAGAATAAATTTGGCTGAAAACCACCAGTTTCTTCACAATTACAGTTCCTCCAGGGCACGTTCCTGTGCCTCGCAGCTCATCCCTCTCTGGGCAGTGAGGTGGGGGGCACAGATCCCCTCTGGGGGGGTCCTCACTTGCGGTCGGTTTGAAACCTCTCTCTTCCTCCTTCTGCTGTTGGGCAGGTCCTGGGGGTCTGGGGGGGTGGATGCTGAGCTGAAGAGAGCTTTGAGGGGCTGCAGGGGTGGCGCAGGGCTGCGGAAGGCTGCTTGGGGCCGGGAGGGGGCTCGGGGATGCTCGGGACGGTGCAGAGGATGCAGGAGGCGGTGGCGGGGGGGGGGGATGCTCGGGGCGGCGGGGGGATGCTGCCGGCTGGGAGGGATGCTGGGGGCTAAGGGAGGGGATGCCGAGGGGCGGCGGGGGGGGAGGTCCGAGGGGCGGTGGGGGGCTGCGGGGCGGAGCTGAGGGGTGCCCCTCCCGGCGGCGTTATAAAGCGGCGGGGCTCGGGCGCGGGGCTGCCTTCGCTGGGGCACCCGGGGCTGGGGCAGCGGCGGGGGGGACGCCTCCTGCCCTCAGCGATGGCGAGGGGGCGGCTGTCGGGGGGCGCCTGGGGGGCCCTGGTGCTGCTGGGGCTGATGCTGCCGGCGACCCCGCCGGCCGGTGCCTGGTACAAGCACGTCGCCAGCCCCCGGTACCACACGGTGGGGCGAGCCTCGGGGCTGCTCATGGGGGTCCGCCGCTCCCCGTACCTCTGGCGCCGGGAGCTGCCGCCCGAACCCCCCCGCCGCCCCGGGGGGCCCGCGCCCGCCGCCCCCCAGCCCCCGGGACGCCCCGACGGGGGCTCCCCGCCGCCCGCCCCCCCGCCGCCGCCGCCGCCGCCGCATCCCGGTCCCGGCCGCCTCCTGCAGCGCCTGCTCCGGAGGGGTTGGGGCTGGGGGGGACCCCGGCCGGCCCCCGCCCGGCCGCCGCCCGCAGCCCGCGGAGCTCAGGTAAAGCGGGACCCGACGGCAGGGCGCCGGGGGGGGGGGCGCGGGGACAAGGCGAGGGGATGTCCCGCTGCACCGAGCCGGGGAGGTGGCGTTTGGGGTGCGGGAGCCTTGCTGCGGGTCCCCCTGCGGCACCCTGGGGGGCTGGAGGGGTGCCGCCGGGGGGCTGGGTGCGGGAGGCTTGCTGCCGTCTCCCACCGTGCAGGCATCGGGGGGGGACACACGGTGGGAGAACAACCTGAGCAAAGACCTCATGGCATGGCTGGGCTGCGGGGAGATGCCCCCTGCACCTGGGGGGTGCCCAGGCAGGGGAGTGAGGGGAGCCGGGACCCCGCGGGACAGCCCGCGCCCTGGGGGGGGTTCCAGCCCCAGCTCTGGATCGAGGGAGTTTGCAAAAGTCTCTGCTGTATTTTGAAACTTGGACCATGAGGTCCCAGCAGGATGGAGCAGCCAGGCTTCCTCCCGGTGAGATGCGTTCGGAGGGGCTGCACCTGGGTCTAGGGGCAGAAAAAGGAGCTGGGGGATTTCTCTGCCTGTGTTTGGGGTATCCCAAACCTGCACCCTGCAGGGAGCGAGCTGTCAGTGCCATGGAGGGGTGTTTGTGGTGCTGGAGGTGCTGAGGAGCTCCCAGCATCACCCCTCTGCAGGACCCCTCTCCCTGCCCTCTCCACTCGGCCAAGCTGCGTGGGACTGTTTTGGGGCCGTGTCCAAACATTAAATCTCTTCTCCCCTATGTAAAGCAGGAGCCAACATCCGGCTGAAATCCAGGGATGCTTTTAGATGTTGGATCAGCCCCGAGACATGCAGCCATATTCCCATCCACACCCCTCGCCTTCATTTTTTGGAGGCAATCTGGGATTTTTATCTTTTTGGGAAAACCCAGGCAGGTCAGCTCAGCCCGTGCTATGCAGGTCCCTCGGGCATCACCATGTAATAACATGGGGTCCTTTTCTTTTTTCAGCCTCTCCCGATGGAAGACGTGGCTCTGCTCCGCTGAAAGGTCCCAGCAGGGATGCTCCGGGTGCCGGAGGAGCACTGGCTGCCCGAGGTGGGGACTGTTTCCGTGGCTGGTGAGGAGGAGTTTCATCAGCGGCCCTCCGGGTTTCTGACCTCTCCGAAACCATACAGACGGTTGCATTCAAAAAAAAGTCTGATTTTTCTTGCCCACTGTCCAGACACAGTGGTAAATTCATCTTGTTTTCAGGTCGACTTAGTGCTATAAACTTGGGGAGAAATAAACAGGGAAAATATTTATTTTGTTTATTTTTTTTAGATTTCTGTACTGGCTTGTTTGCAATATGACACAAACATGTACTGTTTGCTTCCTAGGAACCTGCCCTCATTAAAATGAGAATCGATCAAAGGAAACGTGTTTCATGGTGCATTTTATTTTATTTTATTTTATTTTATTTTAGCAGAAGCTGGTATGGCTCAGACAGGGCTCAGACACTTTGGTGTTCCCAGATTTTTCTGATGTTTTCTAACTCCTTGACAGAGTTTCTTCTGCAGCCCTACAGTGAATCTCCTTTAGTGCCCTTTGGGGAGTTATTGCCAGGGGGCTCTCAGCTCAGAGGACAAAGTTTGAAATCTTTCCTGGAGTCTGCTGAACAAAAGCTCTGCGAGTCCTCTGCTCTGGTTGCTTGTCTGCATGTTTAGAGCTTAATTTTGTATTCATCTCTGCTGATGAAAGAGAAAAGTTTTTCCCCACTAAAACAGGGTGTGGGTGGTGAGCCAGTGGGGCCGAGGCAGTAGCACACACTGGGATGGGTGGGGTCTGGATTTTGGGGGGCCCAGCTCCCGTGGTGGGATCACAGCGTGGGCACAGCGGGGCTGCCTGCTGCCCATCGGAAGGGAAAATCCCTGCTGGTGCTTGCCGGGGGGCATTTCAGTGTTTTACACATGAAGGATCGGTTTCCCCTCTGTGTCCCCTCTCTGTTTCCCCCACGATTTCAATCTTCTTCCAAATTCCTGCTCTTCATTAGCGCAGCACGGTACGGGGACAGCACAAATGGCAGATAATTGCCCCTAACCCATTAGGCTGTTGCACTTGAGCAGGGCCGGGGCTGCTGCAGCGCCCATCAGCCCGTGGAGTGGCCGCAGAAGCGGGTTGCTGTTCTCAGGGAGGTAAGTGGCAAAATGAGGTGAGGAACGAAAAGGTCAGCATCGCACTGGGGGTGCACAGGGAGGGCGACGAGAGACATGACTTGGGTGTGCTCCCACCCCCCTGCGTAGGAAAGAAGCACTTGTGTGCGTCCATACTGGGGCAAAACCAGCAGATGCTCGGTTAAGCACAAGCCCTTTTACCTAATAAAATATTTCTCCCTGCTGCTGCGGAGGAGGAGCATGAGTTGATTCCCCAAAGGGAAAACTTTGCTGGGGCAAAGTAATTTCCCTTGTGCTCTCAGCTCTCTGGAGACGTCTGAGCATTCCCTTGGGTCAACAATCCCAGTAAACAGGAAGCAACCTTACAAAGGCATTTAATTACCCCTCTCCGACGAGCATTAATCCAATCCCTTCTTAAAGACAAGCCCCAGGAGAGCTTTGCCTCCGTCCTGCCCGCGGCCGTGCAGATGCTCCAGGGTCTGTGTGCCTGGACCGGGGGGACCCCGAGACAAAATACAGCAGTTTTTTTTTGGGGGGAAAGCTGCTTGCAGGGGGAACAGGGTGGCAGCGGGTGGCTTTGCCGTGCCATCTTGTGGCCGTGCCGATGCTGTGGGACAGGAGAGCTGGGAGCAGGGCAGGGGCTCCGAACCACGTCCCCATCCCAGATCACCCCTGGAGGGGGCAGCTCCCATGGGTGCCCTCCTGCCTGCATAGCCCCTGCCAAAACCAGCTTGGGGCTGGGAGCTTGGGGCTGAGGCTGACCCGCTGCTCTCCGTATCTCCCAGCCAGGGCTCTCCATCACCCAGCGGGTGCGTTTTGTTCCAGCTCAAGTGATGGGCGAATCCTGGGGGCTGTGGCGTGCAGGAAGGCGTCCCACCCCTCCCAGCCCGAGCCCGGGGTGGCTCCGTTTCCTTCCCGGCTCCCAGCCTCTCCCAGGAGGCCAGCGGCATCCACCGGGCACACGAGGCCGGGCCGTGGCTGCTCAGGTTTGGGGCAGGAACCACAGCCCCCAGGAGCTGACGTGGGCTCCTGCTTGGGGCTGTACACACAAAGGCTGCGGGGCCCTGAGCGCTCCAGGAGGAAGAAAACTCCCCGAGGGATTTTCTCCCCACTGGAGCTGCCCAGGAGCCGCTCCTCACCCCGCCAGGACAGGACTGAGCCCCTCTGTGTCAGGGCAGCAATGAGCTGGGGTGGCGAGCCCTCTGCAGGGCTGGTAGCCCCTGTGGTGTGGGAGATGGCCCCGGAGGTCCCTGTGGACCTGATGCCATGTCGTGCCCATCTGTGCCAAGATGTGCCAGGCTGTGCCGGGTCTGCAGCAGGCAAGTTCCCAGCCTCATGTCCACAGCCTCATGCTGATGCCGCTTTGGGGAATTGAAAGGCTGGAGATAAGGGCGAGGAGATGCAGAGAGCAGGGAGATAACGCTATCTCTGTGCTTTCGGCTTGGCCTATTTCAAAGTTGTTCAGAGTGCTGATAAGGCAACGAGGGCTCCGAGACGCAGGCAGAGGTCTCCCTCACCGAGCTGGAGCAGCCTGGGGCTGTTCCCAGGTGCCCAAAGGGGAAACACCAGGGGCAGGACCCCACGTTCCCATCCTGAGGGCTAGGGAACACCTTGTCGGCCCCATGCCCATCCACGGTGTGGCTAAATGATGACTTTTTCACCCAGCAGCAGCACTGCCAGCCTGGCCGGGCCCAGCAGTGACCTTATGGGTGCATTCCTGCCCGGGGAGTTCCCCCCCGGCCACGCTGCTATTTCCGCAGACGTGGGCACCGGCACTGCTCCGCCACCAGCCTCGCCCGGGGTGGGTGCTCTGGGGATGGGTGCACCCGGGGATGGGTGCCCATGGGCTGGGTGCTCCTGGGGTAGAAGCTCTTGGGGTGGAAGCTCCCAGGGATGGGTGCTCCCAGGAATGGGTGCTCCAGAGCCCGCTGGAGGGCTCGGTGCTGCTCTCTGTTACATCCACTTGCAGTTCCGATTTACTGAGCCTGAAGCAAAGCATGCAATTAGCGTGCTGCCCTGGCTGTTTAATAAAATGAACAGGGCTAATTACTTGCTAGCAGAGCCTGTTGTCTCTGGTGCTGGACTGAATTGAGCAGGGTGGTAATTGCAAGCATCTGGGAGAGGCAGCGGGCATCCCGACGGACTCGCTGAATCCAGGGAGTGCACAGCCTTGGGTGAGGGGCTGGGACCCACCTGTGGGCATTCATGGCCCTGGCTGGAAACGTCAGTTCCCAATTTTCCTTTTTAGAGTGCTGGAATGATAGGGGCAAACAAGAGGGGAGAGTGATGGATGTCTTCCTGGGAACACTAGTTGGTATTTTCCATGTTCTGCAGCAGACACACACAGGTATTCCTCGGACAGGGATGGGCTGTCAGCAACCACGTCCCTGCACGATGCCAAGTGCCGTCTGGCGCAGCACCCACAGCTCTGTTATCTGGTTGCAAATAACAAAGGGCTTGGGCAGATTCCTATCTGCCAGCCTGTGAAACAGGCACCCCCAGCTCCCGGCAGCACAGCTGAGCTGAGCTGCCCGGACTTTTGCAACCCACGAGGCGTGTTATTAATCCTCCCGATGATTAATTCTGCTATCCCCATAAATCTCACCTGGAAATTGTTTACGGCTCAATAGTGCCACACACAGAGACCTGGAGAAAGCGAGGCGGCACATTGCACAAGCCCTCCCTCTCCATCACCAGCCTTGGAAAAACTCCCTCCACCCCCATCCTATCGCCCTTCCACCAGCTCAAAATGAGCCAGCGGGAGCAGGCTCGGGTTGAACAGCCGAATTTTTGCCACGTTGTGAATATAAGGCAGGCCTTAAGCTATGAGCCTTAGAGATCCGCCGCTCCTCCAGCGCGGGGAGCCTGCCCGTCCGCCCGCATTTCTGCCGTTGTGAAACTTTTGGAGCGTGTGTGTGTGTTTTGAGGAGGTTACACAACCTGCCAGGCCGAAAGCAAACAGCGTTGGCACACAGGTGTGACCCCGTGCCACGGCTTCACGCAGGGATGAATTACAGGCAGGTGTCAAACCAGGAGCCTCAAACCCTCCCAGGTCAATTAGCACACGGGTCCCGAAAACTTCCCCAGCTTTCGGGTGAGCCCAATTAGGACGTAGCTATTGGCATGAATCAACACCCAGAGAGGTATGTGGAAGGGAAAATCATCCGTGAGGTGTCTGCTGAGTCTAATCACGGCTCTGTGGTACCAGAAGATGCGGGAACCCCCCCATGGTCTCCCCTCTTTTTGGCTCTGATGGGCCACAAATGGGTGGCTGTGGCTTGGGAAGCGGCAAGCTCACACCGAGAACTGGGGGGGTTTGTACTGTGCGAGGGTGAACACTTGCACAACGTGGTTTCAGGTTCTTTCCAACTGCTTTACATGAAGCTGGATGCCTTCTGGGGATGATGAGTTTGAAAAATGTCGACAAATTCAGGTCATACTTCAGAAAATATTTAAGTTAAAAAATAAGCATTTTGGGAAAATGCAAACGTTCCGTTTTCAGCTCTTTGAAATGATATTTCCCCCCTTTTTACTTTACAAGCCACCAACACTTTTTAAAAAATGCCCCAAAGGGTTAAAATGTTCTGTCTGACCACCCAAAAGATTTTCTCACTTGTGCTTTTATTGCGCTGAATAAAAAGAATAACTTTTTTGTTCAAATAAACTTGAAACAATTCCTTCTCCTCTCCCCCTCCCTCCAGTTTTTTGGTTTGGCCACTGAGTGGAAAAATCAATTATTCGCACTCCTCTAGCCTGATAAAAAAAAAAAGCTCCAGGACTCCACAAAGAGGCTCAGGGGAGTAGTTATGTTATACAGCAAATGAAATGGTCTCCGAGTTCCCCGACTCGCCGGCCTCCTCTCATGTCACCGCAGGCTTTGCGCAGGGCTCGGCGCTTCTGCAGCGCTGCAGGGAGCAAACCTGGCGGTGTGGGGCCGGCACCGAGACCTCGGCCACAGATCCCAGAGCTCCTGGGGGGCTGTGCCCCCACCGGGGGTCCCAGGGGTCTGCGCCCAGTGACAGCTGCCCCTCCTTGTGCACCACCCCGCTGCCCGTGCTGCCTGTAGGAAATGTGGGTGGGAAGTCCCGGAGAGAACAGCAATGCCTTTTTTTTTCCAGGATAGCAGTGCAGACACGTCAGCAAGCATCTTTTTGGGTCCAACACCTTCCAGTTTCATGCAGAACTTTAGTGGAAGTCTTTATTTCATTTTATTTTATTTTAAGCAGACTGCAAATTAAAAGCAACTCAATATTCACCTCTGGAGAGTTCTATTTACCACCTCAAGCTGGCCACTGCGTTTGCTTCAGCTCTATAAAAATCTGCTAGGAAAGCAGTTGGGGCGGGAGAAATGCCACGGAGGAGAGCTAGAAAACCTGTGAGCTGGGAACATGACACGGCAGCACCAGCTCTGGGACAACTAATCTGGGTCATTTCCTCCTTGCAGATTTCAAGGAAATGAAGATCAGGGATGTGAAGGGGCAAAGATGGGAATCTCTGTTTTCCACCAAAGCAAAGCGTGTTCCACAGTGGGACCTGGACGGCTGCTCAGCCAGGCATGGGGGCTGCAGCAAGAGGCTCTCCTGCCAGAAATGCTGCTCACGGGGCATGGCCCGGAGCTGCAGGCCTGCAAGCTCATAACCCCCATCCCTGTGGCCTGGTATTTGGGGGACACAAAACATTTGCCAGAAGTTACACGTGTACCAAGCTGGGGATATCACCGGGGGACACCTCAGTGCTCTGCAGAAACAGAGGTGAATGGGACATGGGAAGGACATGCCTGTGGCAGCTGGCCCTGGGGCTGGTCCTCAGCATGGAGCTGAGCACCCCATTTCTGAGCTCCTTCACGTGAAGGGATGCCCACATCAGTGGGCAGCTCCACATGTGCCGGACTGGCTGGATGAGAGATGCCCCCAAAGAGCTCTGAATCTCCCCGCGGTCAGGGCTGTGGCAGGGTGGGCAGAGCGGCCGGGCTGCATCCTGCCCAGCTCCCCCAGCAGCTCAGGCTCAGCTCCAGCTTCCCTCCCGTGTCGGGGTGGTCTTCACGGGGCTGGAGGGCTGCGGGGTGGCTGCGGGGCAGGGCCGGGCTGCGGGGCTCCGGCCCTGGCCCCTCGGGGGTCCCGCTCCCTGCAGCCCGGGGGCTCTGTGCTGAGCCGAGGGTGGGGGCAAGGGGGACCGGAGCAGAGTCCTGGAGGGTCCGCTCAGCCCCCGGCAGCCCCGGGGGGTCCCGCTCAGCCCCGGGGGGTCCCGCTCAGCCCCCAGCAGCCCCGGGCGGCTCCGCTGCATGCGCCCCCCGGGCATCCCCGCTCCGTGCGCCCCCGCTCCATCGGCCCCGGGAGGCTCCACCGGTTCCGTCCAGCTCCGTTCCCGGCTCCGCCCGCTCCGTCCCCGTCCCCATCCCCGTCCCCAGCTCCGGCTCCGCCTCTCCCCGCCCGTCCCCGTCCCCGTTCCCGGTGGCCGTCCCCTCCCCGCCCGCCTTGCTCCCGGCGCCGCGGGCAGCGCGCAGCATGGCCGCGCTGCGCAGAGCCCCGGCCCCGGCCCCAATCCCAGCCCCGATCCCAATCCCAGCCCAAACCCCAGCCCCCGAGCCGGCCCCGGCCCCGCTGCCGGCCCCGTCCCGCCCCTCCGCTCCCCGCCGCCCCGCGCCCGCCCCGCGCCGCGCATAAAAAGGGCCCCGCGGCCGCCCCCGCCCCGCTCCGTTCCGCTCCGCTCCGCCGGCCCGGCCATGGCCAAGGACCAGCTGAAACCGCGGCTGTGCCACATGCTGAAAGGGGAGAACGGCTACGGCTTCCACCTGCACGGCGAGAAGGGCAAAAGCGGGCAGTTCATCCGCAAAGTGGAGCCCGGCTCCCCCGCCGAGGCGGCGGGGCTGCGCGCCGGGGACCGCGTCGTGGAGGTGAACGGGCTCAACGTGGAGCAGGAGACGCACCACCAGGTCCGGGCACGGGACCCCCGCGACCCCCCCCCCCCAACCCCAAACCCAGCACCCACCCCCGTGCTGGCCTCCGCGAACGGGCTGGGTCGGGAGGAGAGGGGGAGGGCTCCCCAAATGTCCCCAAGGGAGGGTCCCGGGGGGTTGGGGCGCGCTGGGTGCCCCCCGGTGCCGGGCTACATCTGTTAGGGGATGCAGCCTCTCGCCCCCCCCGGAGCAGCTGGGGGGCTGTGCCGTGCCCGTGCCGTGTAGGGCTGGGGTAAGGGTGCCAGCAGCCCGTCGGGTGGGCGAGGGGGGGGGAAGGTGAAGGTGCTGGGGCACGGTTGGGCACCGCTGCGTTATGCAATCCTTGGCGAAAAGCAGCCGGGGGAGCCGGGCTGTGTTTCCGGCTCTGCTCTGCGTTCCCTCGGCCACTTTGGGCAAGCTCCTTCTGCAGCACGGAGCGGGCGAGGATGCCTCCAAATCTACTGATAAAGCTCTGCAGGCGTTCAGCAGTTGGGGTGGCTTAAGTGAGATAGGGCTGGTAGGGGAATAATATCTGGTGGGAGACCGTGGCCGCAGCTGGGGGGGATCCAAGCGAGCTGCTTCCCAGCTCTGCTGCAGAAGCTGCGTGCTTCAGGCCTTGTCCTTTTCTGTTTATAAAATCAAAACTCGTGTTTGTTAAACAGCCCTGTCCAGAAAACAGGCGGGGAGCTTGGGGCTGCTCCGGGCTGGCTGGAGCCGCTGTCCCTTGCAGGGGCACAGCACCCAGTGTCCCCATCTGCCTTGTGGCCTGCAGGGCTCTGCGGGGTGTAGTGTTGTAGTAACTTAAAGCACGCGCCTGGCACCCGCTGCTGGAGCTTTATCGGGGCCAAGCAGGGATGTGGCTGGTGCAGGCTGCAGCCCCAATGGTGTTTTGGGGGTGTGTGGGTTCTGGGTTTCCCCTGCTGGCATGGATGTTGGTGTGCTCAGGGCAAGGCAGAGCCCTCCGGGGCATCATGGCCAGTCCTGGTGACCCCAGGAAAGCTCTCTGGGCTCCTCGCTGTGGGTTTGGGGGTCTCTCATGCTAATTTAGCTTGTTTTGATGATCTCAGCCAGCTGTGTAAAAGTTGATGTTTGTCTTGAATGTGACTGAAGGAGGATCCATGTCTTTGATGTAGCTGGGCAGAGAGCTGGGCTGCTGTCCCCCACTGGAAGCCAGCAGAGCTCCCTGCTGAAAATCGGATGCCGGGGAGTGAGCGATAGCGCCAAGACAGCAGCACGTGTCCCTGAAACGTGCAGGGGGGCTTGTAGGTAAAGTGAAATGGAGAGATTTTCCCTCTTCCATTTCCAGCTGGCAGAGGCAGGATTGAGCCTGCTGTGGGGTGGGATGGGTTGGAGCATCCCACCCGGGCTGTCGTGGAGCTCGCTGTCCTGAAGTGCTCCCACTATGGGGTCATCAATGCCTGAGCGTGGAGGCAGGTGGGTGATGTGGTGGTTGAATGTTGGCTCCTGTGGATGGCTGAGAGCAGCCAGGCTCACCGTGGCCTCTCCTGGTGCTGTTACGGTCCCTGTCCTTGGCTGAGCGCTTCTCCAAGCGCGTCTGAAACTGTGGCAGGACAGAGCCAGGAGCACACAAGGCCTCGCTATGTGGTGCAACTATGTTTCGGGCTGAACTTGATGATATTTGCGTCTGTGCTCTGTTTCCACGGCCTTCCCCAAGGAGCGAAGGCAGGACGTGTTCTCAGGGCGTCCTGTTCCCATCTGGGATGAGAACCGTGTCCGGGCTGCTCACTTTCCTCCTCCTGGGGGGTGGGCAGAGCTGTGCCCAGCCCCCCTTCTACAAGCCTCTGCACCAGCGAGGTGAGCGCAAAGATGACCAAGTGGTGCTGTTAAAAGGCGGTGCAAGAAAGCTTCCAGGTCCCTCATGGGGATGTAAGAGCTGTGTGAGGGTGGGGGCATCACACCCAGAGCAGGAGGGGGAACTGTGCCATCTCTGTGGGTCTCCTTCCCAGCCAGCTGGGGTTTGCTTGGAGTGGACAGGCCCAGCGGGCTCCGCCAGGCTGGTGCTGGTGCAGCCGGGGTGGGAGCCGGTCTGGGTGGAGCCGCGGAGGATGTGGGGCTGGGAGCAGCGCTGGGAAGGTCCGGATGTGTCGGGGAGGCTGAGTTGCCTTCAGAAAAGCTGCGAGTGAGGTGGTGGCCATGGCTCGGAGGCGGGTAGGTTACTGGGCTCTGCACCTGGTTGCTGCTCTGCTCCATCTCCAAAGCACCTTGCTGCCCAGCTGGCTCATCATTGCAAGGCCTTCTGGCATGGAGGGAGGGGATTTGTGCCTGCTCCGTGTCCCAGCACAGCCAGAGCGGGGCTGGGAGGATGCTTCTTCCACTGCTGCTGTGCCCGTGTGGAGCTGGGGGGCAGCTGGGCCACAGTGCCATAGCCAGTGCGTTACGGCACCTGCAGTGTCTCAGGGTGCTTCTGCTCTCTCTCTCTTCTGCTGTCATGAGGTTGCAGCTGTCATGAGGTTGCAGCTGGTTTGGAAGGGTTTGGGAGCTCTCTGGGGGTGTCTTGTGTTGTGAGCCCCCCAGTGCTGACTGCAGCAGAGCGTGGTGCAGCGTGTGCAGTGCTTGAGCTCCAGCAGCAGCGCTGGGGCTTTCCAAAAGGAGAACGCTTTGCTCTGTGCAGCAGCTCTGAGGAACGCGCTCTGGCACCTGCAGTTCCCCCCCGCACGTGGTGCTTGCAGGGACCGGCCCCGCTCCCAGCCCCACGGAGCTCCCTGGTGCTGCCTCTCCTGCCACAGCGTGCTGCTGGCTGCCTGCTCCCGGATCCCCTCCTGGAGAAGTGGCTCCGCTCAGGCGCTGCCTTGCTGGTGTCAGCAGCGTCGCCTGATGCCGTGTATAAATAGATGTGAAAAGGAGCAGATGGATTTTCTGGGGCTCGGCGGAGAAGCACCCTTCAGGCTGGTTATGGATGGGAGCCCCGGGCAAGCTGCCTCCTGGCGCAGGGCTGGAGGGCTTCGTTGGTTTGTGGAGGACAGGCAGCCTTGTCTGCAGTCTATAAATTTCCTCTTGGTTGTTTTTTTTTTTTTCATTTGCAGATACCGGGTCTGTTGACCTTGAATGGAGCTTGCAGGGGAGTAAATAAATGCTGGCTAATTGCACATTAGGCTCATTTGTCACTTCTAACCTTGGCGGTTGCAGCGTGTCTGGCCAGCATGACCTAGATCAGAGCAGGAGCGCTGTGAGGAAGCCTGCACTGCTTCGGGGCTTTCCCAGCACTGCTGGGGCCATGTGGGGCTGTGGGGCAGTGAGCAGTGGCCAGTGGCCCCCTGCAGCTGGGGACGGCGGCTGAGCAGCATCAGGACCCATCCTCACCCCTGGGATGAAGGCCATGCAGGGAGGAGGAGGTGTTTGCCCCATCAGAGCTCTGAGGCTGCTGGCAGGGAGTCCCGGAGGTTTTATCTGCCCCTCGCTCATGTCCTCGGTTTGCCCCGTGCCCACCCCGTTGTGCTGTGTCCCTCACGTGCCAGATTCGGCTCCTCTGGGGCTGCTGAGCAGCTCTCCACTTTCCCACGTGCGAACTGCCCAGCTCTCCCCTTCCTCCCCGCTGGGCTGACACCGCCAGCTCCTTTCAGAGGAGCTGCAGTCACAGAAAAATGAAGGAAAAAAAAAAAAGGCAAGGCTGTGTGAGGACAATGGCCCCTATTCAGCAGGGCCTGGAGCTGGATACCAGCAGGGACGGGCCCAGCTCCTGGTGCTGGTTTCTCTTATCTCCGCTGTCCGGTAGCGCAGGAGAGGATGAATGCAGATCAGATTGTTTCTTTTGTGAATCCTCCTGGGAGAGGAGGGGAGAGCCTCGCAAAGCAACTGGGGCACCGCGTGTGTGCGCTGCTTCACGGTGCCTCCTTGGGTATTCTGGCTCTCCCCTGTGCCCTTGGGGTTGGGGGGAGAAGGAAGCCCCAGATAAAGGGAAGGGGGTGTGTGGGCAGGTTGTGTAGTGGGACAGATCGTGCTCCCCCTCCAAGGGACAAAGGCAGGGAGCAGGACCTGTGATGCTCGGTGCCCAGTGTGGCCTCTGGGCAGAGGGGTGACACCAGGCGATGTGTGTGCAGCTGCCCTGGGCAGATTTGTCCCTTGGGTTGGGCTGGAAGGAGTTGTCACTTGTCACCAGGGGCTGCAGATGTGCCATCCTGGCCCTCCCAAAGATCTGCCCTTTCCCCATCACCAGTGGAGGTGGTAGCAAGGCTGAAGCTGCAGGGCCTTCAAGGGCTGGGGGTCCAAGCTGCGAGGCTGGGGGTCCTTGGATGCAGCTCCTGCCCCAGCTGGGGGGGTTCCCTGGGTTTCTGCTCACTTCTTTCCCTCCCTTGCAGGTCGTGCAGCGCATCAAAGCCGTGGAGACAGAGACTCGCCTGCTGGTGGTGGACAAGGAGACGGACGAGTACCTGTGCAGCCTGCGCCTGACGTGCACGGAGGAGATGGTGCACAGCGGGGTCCTGCTGGGCTCCGGCGTCTCGCCCACCAAGTCGGTGGGCAGCGACAACGGGGAGGTCTGGAAGCCGCAGCTGGACCTGAGCGGGGGCAGCCTCCAGCGGCACTCGCACAGCTTCTCCTCGCACGGCAGCAGGAAGGTGAGCTCAGGGCTGGCGGGGCTGGGTGGCAGGATATTTCTGCCCTGGGACGAGCCCGGTTTGCTTCCCATGAGAAAAACCTTCTGGATGTGGTTGTTGGGTCTGGGGACCCTGCTGTGTGTCCTGGAGCTGTGGGTGAGCTGCCCCATGGCCTCATCTGCTCTGCTTGAAGCAGCATCAGCTGTTGGTGCTGTGCTGGCCTCTCCCTCCCTGCACTCCTGGAGGGTCACAGGGGCTGCAGGGGTCTGGGGGGGTCCCCCAGCCCTGGGGGTGAGTGTCCCATGGGGTCTGGCTGAGGTCGGTGTCCCCGGCCCATGGGGACAGGCAGCACGGACTGGGGGCCTGGTGGAGCTGCCCCTTTTGCCTCCGTTATTTCTAGGAGGGAGGGAACATCTGGTCGAACGTGTTCTCAGCTTTTTTTTGCTTTAAATAGGAAGGAAATTAGCTCTTTTTCAAGTGGCCTGGGTCTGGGCTGCGATTCTGCAGTAAGTGCCTTTTATTGGTAAGCTCCTTTCCAAAAAGGAAAGAATTTGAGGTGGAAGATGTCCAGTTTCCATGGCTGGCTCCCCGCTGGGGCTGGGCTGGCGGTGACGGCGCAGCCTTGCACTCGCAGATAGGCAGCGTGCTCGGCCCGGCGCCCTCCTCGCTCGGGGTGCGAGCGTGGCAGGAGCAGCGTGGGACCGAGACATCACAGCCACCGCCGTGCAGCTGGCCGGCCCCATCCTGCGCCCACCCCACTCACCCGGGGGGTGAAACCTGCAGCTGGGGCTGTACGAGCCCTCCTGCCACCAGCTGGGGGGGGCTCTGCTTGGAGCAAGCCTTTCCCTGCTCCCAAATTCAGCTCTAGCAGCTTCATGTCCTCAGGAGCCCCCCCCCCAGCTGAGGAAATCCCCCCGTGGAAGTGCGACGTGATGCTGGTGGGGGGCAGGAGGCACGGAGATGTGGGTCTGGGGGGGTCTTGCCTGCAGCCCTTCCTTTCAGGGCTGCCTTTGTCCCACAGGGGTGTGCCTGCCCTGGGGGGGCTGCCCTGCCTGGGGAGGATGGGCTGGAGGCTGTGAGGATGGAGGTCAGCGCCGTGGGGGGCTTGTGTGCTCCCCCGGGACAGCCAGAGGGAAGGGAAGGGGTCTGGGGGGAGTGGGGCCGCGGTGGGAGCGGCTGGGCACGGCTTCCCGGGCTGGGGGGTTTCCTATCCTGTCTCTGTTTCTGTAGCTGGGTGAAATCCAGCAGTTTGTGCTGACGGGAAGTCGGGCGCGGGGAACGGGCCGGTCCTTTCCGGCCTTTGGGTTTCAGCTCCCTCCAAGGAGAGGGTGGGACAGGGAGAGCCGAGAAGGCTGGGGTGCGAGGTGGGGGGGCGCCTATGGGACACGGCCAGGGGGAGCACACAGCATGGGGCTGCGTTTGGGGCCATGCAGCAGATGCAGTGCCCCAGCTGGACAAAGGGACCCGCAGTGGCTTTGCCTTGTGGGGCCCTGCTGGGCCTTGTCCTGCCTGCTTCAAGGCAGAGCTGCCCCTCTGATGCTGGGTTTGGGGCAGGCTGATGGCCCTGCTGTGGGGCCGTGGCAGCTGGGATCCCATCAGACTCCCCTAAACCACATCTGGCAGGGGCCAGGTGCTGGGCTCAGCAGCACCAGGAGAAGCTGGGCCTGGGCTGGTGCTTCTGTGTCCTTCCCTGGAGGTGCTCAGGGAAGGAGAGGTGGCAGCTCTGCTCCTCCTGCAGACCCACGGCCTCGACCTGCTGCTGTGGGGGCCAGGGCTGATGCTTGGGGCAGGATGGGGCTGCGCTGGTGACGTTTGTTTGTGTAAAAGCTGCAGCTTTGCTTTGTGTGAGGCCAGGTTGATCAGTGCAGCCTAAAGCAAGGAGCAACTGAAAGAACGAGGAGGGAAATCTGGCAGCATGGGGTGGCCGAGCTGTGGGCAGCAGGGGGGTGATGCAGTGGGCAGAGCCCTGCCAGCCCCCCCCTGCTGCCACCTTCCCCTCCTGGGTGAGAAGTGGCGGTGGCTCTGGGCATTGAGGTTAACGTGCACCCCGGCAGCGACCTGGTGTCCAGGCCCCTGTGCCTCCAGCAAGCACTGTAGCACGATGAATAATTCAGCGTGTATTTAAAATCAGGCTGCCTGCCCTGAGAGCAGGGCTGGCTGCCAGCAGCGTGCGCCCATCGGAGCGCTGCTGTGCCCGGCACCCGGGGACTTGGTGGCTCTGGGAGCGGGGTCTGCGTGGCCCCATCCTGCTGCTCTGAGCCTGGTTTGTGTCCCCCGTGCTGGAGGGGACACTTCTGAGTACCCGAATATTTTGAAAGGCTTGTCTTCAAAATGCCTGCCTTGGCTCTGCACTGCAATTTGCCCTGCAGGCAAACAAAGCTGTGGGGAGGTGAGGTGTGACCCAGGCTGAGCGGTGCTGACAGAAGGGCTGAGCCCCACGAATGTGCCGTGCTGGTGCTGCTTCCTTGTCCCTGGGCTTCCTCGTCCCCATGTCCCCCTGTTCCCAGGGCTCGTGGGGTTTTGGAGGCAGCGGGCACGCTGTGGTGGAGGGCAGTGCAGCTCCCAGCTCTGCTCGGGCTGTTCAGGTGCGTCGGGTGCTGTGTTCCTCTGAGCTGCTTTTATTGCCAAGGTGCCTTTGGGACGGCGCGGTTGGTGGTGGTGTGAAGTGCTTGGGCTGCCCGTGTGCTGTGGGGCATGGGCAGAAGGGGGCTGGGGCTGCCCGTGGCTCGGTTCACCCTGCTGCTCCCTGGGGGACTCTGCGCAGTGGAGCCTGGGTCCCCGTTTCAGCCACAATGTGCTCGTTAGCAGCGTCCCGGGGGGTTTGCTCCTGTTGGGACTTGCTGCCTCGCCGTGCTCCAGCTGTGTTTGCAGGAGAAACAAGAACAAGGCCCTGGAGAGGCGTTTGGGGTGATGCAGTTCCCGTGTTGTTCTGGTCACACCAAAGCACGATTTGGGGGCTGGGGATGCAAAGGGGCTGTGACAACAATCACTTATCTTTTGGAAATTGAGCCTGCATCTTGTTTAGCTTCTGGATTCAAGCAGCCTGTTCTCCTCTGCCGGGAACTTTAACATGGGGGGGAATCAGTGCCTGGGTTTTGTCTGGCCCCCGCCTGAGCCTGGCAAGAACCACAAGCCATGAAGCGAGCAGGAAAATGGGCAAACCCCCCTGGGGGGCCCTTTGTGACAGCGAGCAGGCGCTGAGCTGAGCCTGGTGCGTGCCACGGGCCCATCCCACACTCAGCAGCGGGGACCTGGGGACGGCCACGCCGTGTCCTGGAGGAGCAGGGCCGAGCGCGTGGGCTCGGGGACCCGCAGGTGCGGGGCAGCGCTGACATGGGGCAGTAAATATTTACCCTTCTGTTTGGGTCAGGCACAAGAACTTTTGTTTCTGCTGCAAATAAAACTCCGCATTGCAACATCTCCTGCCGCCAGCTTTCTGCCGGAGCGCTGGAAGAGGAATAACTCGGGACAGATGTTTTCGGAGAGCTTTGCCAGCTCAGTTGAGGCCCAAAATTTAGGGCTTGTAGAATAACCACAGAGATGTAATAAAACCTAACATGAGCAGAAATGTCTGCAGTAATTATGCAATTTAAAAAAAAATAAATAAATTTTTGGCTTAAACTAAAGCACTTCCCTGCAGCATCCTGTGCTCCCTGGGTCCCCAGGGGCTGGCTGTGACCAGAGGGACAGCAGGACGAGTCCCTGGTTCTCCTGTTTGGGGCTGAGGCACGGGTCAAGGCTCAGATAAACCTCTCCAATGTGGCTGTGTATGCCACCACCCTGGCTGAAAAAGCAGGCATATATCCACCTTGTCTTTTTTTTTCCTCTAAAAACCTTTGTGAAGCCCTTTCTGCACTGGAGCTGCTGCCCAGCGATGCCCACAGCAGCTGGGTGCTGCTCTGCTGTGTCCATCCGAGGGTCTGGGATGGAAGCACAGCTCCCCTGGCCCATGCTGGAGAAGAGAAAATTCCCAAAAGGAGAGGCAGGGAGGCAGCACCCAGGGGTGCACGGGATGGGCAAAGGGCTCTGTCACGGCTGGAGCCCAGCCCAAGGAGCTGAAGCTGGGCTTTCTTTTGGGATTAGCGTGCTAATCCCATCCGAGAGGCAGAGGCTGGCGTGCAGCTGAGCCGCGGGGAAGCCGGTGGCCCCGCGCTGGCGCTGACCCCGCTGCATTATTGATAGTGCCGGGCTCGCCGGCATCGAGTGTCGCGGGGCCGGGTGGACTCGGTGCGAGGACAACGCGGGGGGCACGGGAGCAGCTGCAGCGCCTTGGAGATGGGGATAGGGCAAATGTGCACAAATAATCACATTTTCAGGCTGTTTTTCCCTGATAGTTCCGGGCACTGGGGCTTTGTTAAAAGGAGTGGGCTGAAAGCTGTGTTTTTGTGGAGTGCCTTTTCGGGAGCTGGATGTGTTTCTTGCAGCTCTCCGTGGTGCAGGGCTGTGCAGCATCTCGGGGTCTGTGCTGTTTGGGGGGCTCTGGCCCCATTGCCTTGCTGCAGACAGGGCAGTCCTAGCTCTGTGCCTCCAAGTCTGCTCCCCCCCTTGTGTATCAGCAGTCTGTTAACTTCTTTTATTTGTTTTGGTATCACTTTTGGGCAGGTGTAGGAAAATGGCTGGTGCAGTGGGATTTGCTGGAGCCCTGATTTGATGACCCCGCAGTGCTGCAGCACTCACAGCTCTCAGCAGGGGTCTGAGCCTCATCCTGCTCCTCCTGTCCTGGGGGCACTCCCCAGCACCCCAAGGTGCAGACAGCAGCGCGATGCTCTCCGTGCTGCGCTTTGGCAGGGTCAGCCCTGGCTCTGCACCCTGGTCCCTCACAGATGGAGGATTTGGGGGCACACATTTGGATGTCAGATGCTTCCTTTCCTGCCAGCTGTGCTTGTGTCCCAGCACCCAAACGACCCCGGGTCTGCAGCTGGGCTGTGGGACCGAGGGAAGGGAGGAACAGGAGCCCCCCTGCAGCTTGGCGGGGCAGCGGGTCCCGGCGAGGAGCTCACCGGGGGGTGTTTTCATGTGGGGTGGTGCAGGAAGCCCCTCCCTGGAGGAGAGCATCCACCCCGCAGCAGAAACTTCCTCCGTGGGATATTTTTAGTGAAACACAAAGCAAGTGGAAGGGAGCGGGAGGCAGATTAGCATCAGGAGGAGCTGCGCCCTGCCAAGGGTCTTTGTTCCTGGGGCCACGTGCTCCTGAGGGATGCCTGGCCTCGTGAGGGGACAGTGGGGTCACCCCTTGGGGACCTGCCACCTCTCGGTGGGTGGTGGTAGCATCCCAGCCCATTGCCAGGCTGCTGAGCAGTGACACAGAGTTGTGACCCTGCTGCATTCGAGAGGATGAACTGCAGTGGGTAATGCTCCTTTCTGCATCCCTGGGTAATCAAAAGCTTTCCTCCAAAGTGATTTAAAAACCCCAGCGTTACTGGGAGCAGTTCAAACTGCAGCTTGCTCTGGTGCAGCCAGCCCCGGCCCCCCTCTGCTCGCAGGGATGCGCTCGAGCAGCTTGCTTTAATAACAGCCCTGCTCCTCGCGGGCTCCGCGCCAGCCGTTGAATGGTTCTGTTCAATAGTACAAATATTAAATGCTTTCAAATAAATTAAAAATCATCTGGCAGGATCTGGACCTTCTGCGTGTGCCCTGGCAGCTGCACAGCGCCTCCGCCGTGACTTTGCTGCGTCCTGGCGCGTTGCTCGTGCTCCTGTCGTGGGGCTGGGCTGCAGCTCCTGCGGGGTGGCTGTGATGGGATGCAGCAGCCGTGGGTGGCTTCAGCCACAGGGTTGGAAATCTCTGGGTCAAACTTTTTTTTTTTTTTTGGGGGGGGGGGATGGTTTTTGTGATGAGTTTGTTTTCAGGTGCAAAAACATCAGCTTTCATAAGAAAATGCTTTTGTTTCTGTGAAGCTCTGAAGTGTTGAGCGCTTTAGCTTTCTCACCTTAAAACAATGTGGCTTTGTTTTGTGTTCTTTATTCCCAAGACCCAAATTAATGTGGGAACTGCATGGTTCCAGTTGTCTCTACCCAGCGTTGTGCCTGGTGCCCTGTGCGAAGTGGCTGGGCCTCGAGGCGCTTGGCTCCAGCCATGGTGCTGCTGCGGGCGATGCCTTGGGCAGAGCCAATGTGGGGGGCTGAAAAATGGCCAGGGACTGAAAAATGGCCAAGGACTGAAGGTGCCAGCAGGCGTGGGGCAGCTCTGGCACAGGGTAAGGTGCTCGCAGGGAGTGGGAGCACACGGAGCGAGCGTGCGGTGTGCGCGCCGCCTTCACGGCACATTCCTGGGCTGGAAGGGGCCGCGGCTTCCAGCTGTCGGGCAGGCACACGCGGCTTCCAAACGAGCTTTTAAAGAGCTCTCTTTAATCCGCAAGGCAGTATCCCCGCACTGATTGCAGCTGTAACAGCACGCAAGTGAGATGCGATGGCTGTGGCAATGGCTGTGGCGTTGCCTCGCTCCATACGTGTCTTTCCTGCTCTTTGGGCAGGGAGGCTGAGAGGTTGAGCGGCTCGCCCAGCATTACAGGAGAGCTTGGCACACTAAAATAAGGTCTGAAGAGAGCCAGGTTTGGCTCCCAGTCCTTGGCTCTGTCTCTAGGTGTGGAGGTTTTACAGGCGGTGGTCTCGGGAGGCTCCAGGCAGGGATATGAGCGAGAAAATTAAACTCTTAATCAGTAAAGGGCTTCTCCAGGTCCACAGGTTTCTATAAATAAGGAATTAAAACCCAACTTGTAGACATAATTATTCCTGGCAAGTTCCACGTTGTAATTTAATTTCATTGCCGCTCTTGCTTGCGCTCCTGAGTGTTTTGGTTCGACTGCTGCGTACGCTTAAACCGTGACCAGACTTGGAGCTGTGTTTTTTTGGCCAAATATCTCTCTTCCCACTAAATCCTTGCACAAGTCTGTTACGAGTAACTGTAGGTATCTGTCAGCAGTGACTCTGGGAAAGCCAAACTGAAAGTAGCTTTATCCATAAGGGGAAGGAGACTCCCTCCCTACGGGTGCTGGTGCTGCAGCAGTGGCTTTGGGGCTCTGTCCCCCCACAGGGACATGGCACTGAGCTGTGCCCTGCGCTGCCTTGGGGCTGGTACTGCTGCTGCCACTGTGAATACCTGTGGGAAAGCATCTGGAAGTGGGTGGGTGAAGGGAACAGGGCACGGGGGCAGCAGCGAATTGGTGGGGTCAGGATAACAGGCCTTAGTGCTGCCTGCTGCAAATCCCGTTAGGCAAGGCTCGCTGCCTGCAGAGACCCGGAGGAGTCCCCGCGGTGTTATGTCATTAAACCCTCTTATGGATTTACAGGGACTAATCCCCTTAAAGAAATGAGTGGCACAAAAGGCGGCGGGCGGGCTAATCCCCGCTTGCTGCCCTGCGGGTTAACCTCCTGCCCCGAGGTGCTCCGTGGCCACCAGGGATGGGGACGTGGCTGTGCCATCCCCTGGGTGCTGGGTCTGGTTTGTGGGGCTTTGGTCACCTTGGATAAACCCTGGCTGCTCTCACCTTGCCCCCTGTGCCCAGCACGGGCAGCGTTCCCCGTCTGTAGCACCCGCTGGCTCGCTGCGGGCTGCCCGTCCTGCATGAGTGGCCAGAGGGCATCCCAGGTAAAGCAGTTAATTCTGGCCCTGCGGTTGTTCATGGTTAGCGGGATTTAATTAAGACGAGCCCTAATTAGTTCTAAGAAGGATGAACAGTCTGCTTTGCCTGGAAAAGTTCCCCGCTCTTGTCTGGAAGCTGTTTATGAGGACAGGGCTTGCACTGACATCGGGGCTGGGTCTGCCCCAGGGATGGGGTACGCAGGGGACCTGCCTTGTGCTGAGGGGTGCTCGGGGCAGCCCAAAAGCAGGAATAAAACCTTGCAGCAGCTGCTGGGCCTTCCTGGCACCCAGACCCCTCTCTCTGCCAGCCCAGGACTCCTTTGGGCAAACACCGGGGTGCTGAGAGCTCCTGGCTGTATGCTCACCTCCCCTGGGGTTATCGGCACCTGCAGCCGGAGCCCTGCGCTGGCTCCAGCAGTTATCGGGGGGGTTCTCTGTGCCCCCATTGCATGTGCCTGGCACCGCCAGCCTCTACGTGGGGCTTTGCCAGCGCTGCCCTTATCTGCCCCAGCACGGCTGTGATGTTTGGCCACCCCGGTGGAGATAAACGTGTGGCTTCCTGCAGCAAGCAAGGGGTGTCTGCAGCCATCCCGTTTTGGGGAGCTGGGTTTAAAATCTGTGGATTTTGAGCCGAGCGCCGCAGCAGGGTGGGAAGCAGCTCTGTTCCCCAGTGCGTCAGGTCCTGGTCTGATCCCGTGATTTCCAGCAGGGTTATGGGATGGAGCTGGCACTGGCATTTTGGAAAGAGGCTGAGTTACAGATGTCAAGGAGAGCCTCCGGTGGAGCCATCGGCTCCAGGTGGTGTGTCCAGGGCAGATTTTGTATAAAAGCTTTGAGTTGCAGGGCTTTGGGAGGTGGGGATAGTTTTCATGTCCCATTGAGGGCCAGGAGTGAGGTGTCTCACTCCCTTCTGCTTGCTGAAAGTTGCCCCCTGGATATTTTATTGAAATAAAAAAAAAAAAAGGCCTCACATTTAGCTAACCCCAGGCACGGGTGCCACAGCGCTGCCTTTACTTTCATTACAAGGAATGCAGAGGATGTTGGGAGCCCTCCCCCCGCCCCGTTTCCTCCCGAAAGCTGTGCTGCCCGGCCAAGACAAATATTGGTAGTAAACTATTGAACTTCCCCGCTCCCCAGTGCTCCCCGGCACGGTGGGCGCACAGAGCAGCGCCTGTTCTCCCTGCCCCACTGGTGGGGGCCGGGCAGGGAGGTGTGGACGTGTCCCCATGCCGGGGGGGTGTGGATGTGTCCCCGTGGTGGGGAGCACTGCTGGGAGGCACACGGCAATGTGCAGTGTGACCGTGAGCCCGTGGCATCAGCTCGTCCTGCCCAGCTCCTTCGCATCCACCACCCCCGTGCTTGGGTGGCAGAGCGAAGGGGACAACCCCAAAGGGCTCCTGTGATGGCCTGGGGGGTCTCTGCCTCTTTGTGTGTGATTTTTTGGGCTCTGTAAGTCTACAGTAGTCCCCGTGACCCACCTTTGCCTTTTCCTTTAGGGCTGGGGAGGGTGCGTGGGCTCGGGGCAGGGACTGGGGGCTCTCGGGCTCTCCCGTCCCATGTCCCACAGCTCAGCCATCAGCCCGTTTTCTGCAGGGCTGTGGGTTATTTACTGCTCTGCTCACAACCGCTCCCTGCCTCGGGAAGTCAGGCTCCCCAGGCAGCTCCTGGGGGCTTTAGGACGCTGGTGCTGGCCCCATGGGATATGGATCACTGCCTGCCCTACGTGGTGCCCCTTGCATCGCAATGAGCCCCCGGGGCTCCCCAGTGCATTGCACGGAGTGCCCCTGTCTCCAGGAGGGGTCCCCTGAGCAGCCACGGTGCCAAGCTGGTCACCATGGGGCAGTGGTGGTGGAGGTCACCGCAGGTGCTGGTGTGGGGCTGGGGACCTCGTGGTGGCACCTGGTGACCCCGCTGCAGCGGGAGCCCAAAGCTGGCACGGCTGGGTTGGCACGGCCGGGTTCCTGGGCTCCTGCTGGTGGCTGGGATTAATGAAGGCAGTTAAGGGGGCCGGCATTAATGAGTGATTTGGTGATTGCTCAAGGCTTGGCCTTGGCGAGAAGCTGGAGAGTCCAAAGGGCAGGCTGATACCGCCTGGTTCATGGTTTTCTGGGGGTGGCTCTGGCCGGAGCCCCTGCTGTCCTGGGCTCATGGGCTGCAGACTCGCTGTAAGCAAGCACGAGCTCATGTGCAGGGTGTGCTCTGAGCCCTGCCTGGCAGAGGAGCCGTGGCTTGGGCTCCAGGGTTTGCCCTTGGAGAGGTGCTGGGGACGCCGGGACGTGCCACCAAGGCTGGCAATGGTGCCACTGCTTTGGGACAGGGCAGGGCACATCCCCCTGGGGGCTGGGGCAGCTCCATGGGAGCCCCCTGCCCCTGGGAGGCCGTTCCTGGTCTCTGCCTCCCTGTGGTCCAGCAGCATTCCCTTCCCTCGCCCTGGAGAGGTTCGTGGTGGGCGTGGGAAGCCCATTTCCCCCTTCCCAGCAGCTGGAGCCCTGCACGGAGCGACCACCTCGCCTCCTTCCCTCCCACCTCCAGGCAAGCAGCTCCCTGGGGCTCTGTGGGCTGCCTCTGCTTCCAGCAGGCACATCCCGTGTTTTTCCTTGTGGACAAACCCCAGCCCACGAGGATCTGCGTTGTTGCCCCGTGTCCTCCTAGAGCTGCTCCCCCCCTGCATGCCGGCTTCCCGGCTGCGAGTTCCCTTGGCAGATCGCGCTGGAAAAGTTGTCTCTCTGAAAGCAAACACATGCACGTGGCGTTTTCTCTCCCTCCCTCTCTCTCTCCTCTCTCCTGCCCTGCCTCCCTCCGTTTCCCTGCGCTGCCGGGGCCAGCTGCTCCCCTGCTCCAGCCAAAGCGCGTGGTGCTGGGCCTGGCTGCAGCCCTGCAGGGGTTGGGAATGCGTGCGCTGGGGAGAGCGAGCTTCCCTGGCTGCCTGAACGCCAGCAGAGGGGGAGGAGGGGGGGGGAAAAAAAAAAAAGAAAAGCAAAAAGGCTGGCTTTTGCAGCCTCTCGCTGAGAAATTCCCCAGCTGGGGGATTCCTGAGAAATGACACGGAGATCGCAGTGCTTGGCACCGCTGCTGGGTGGCGGGGAGCAGCGGGATCCCGTGGGGTCGGGCTGGGTGCATGGCTCGTGGCAGTGCCTGCATGGGGCAGCTGCCCTGCCCTGCCTGGGGGGGCCGTGCCCAGGGTGTGTGGCCCTCGCTGGGGGGCACCAGGCAGGGGACAGTCCTGCAGCACGTCCCGAGAGGCTCTGTGGTGCTTGGGGGTCTCTGTCACACCATGGCACGGTGCTGGGGAGCACGGAGAGGGGCTCTGCTGCTTCTCCACACCTTTTGCATCCTGTGTTCTCTCCTGCCTGGTGGTTTCGGGGGATGACAGCCCCTGGTGGGGTCTGAGGGGCTGTGGCTAAGGCTTGGCTCTGTTGCAGCCTGGCACTGCCCCGCTCTCACGTGAGGTTTGCATCCCATAACGCATGGAAGGGATGAGCTGGGTGCATGGGCTCAGGGGGTACCTGGGTGCCTCAGTGCATGGTTTGGGGTGATGCAGAGCGTGTTGCTGCTGGTTTTGGGGCTGATCCTGGCAGGCCACCCGCTGCTCTTGAGGAAGCGCAGCTTTTTGGCACGGTTTCTGCTCTCGAGAGCTGGCAGAGCCCAGGCTGGCAGGCACGGGGCGCGTTACCCGATGGGGAGTGTTACCCGATGGGGGCTTGCTGCCCCGTGCAGCTGTCCCCACTCCAAACTCGTGCTTTGTTTCCTGCGGCAGACCCGGCGAGCTAAAACCTCACTCGCTGAAAATATCCAAATTACCATATCAGCTGCAGCTTGGCTGTAGGTCCTGCTGAGTACCCGGGCTGGATGCTTTCCACTGCTAATTGGAATCACTTTGCTGTCTCTGAGCTCGCCTGTGATCCTCGTTTGCTCCCTTTGTGCTGCGCGTTGGCGGAGAAAGCAGCGGGACACATCCAGGCAGCGCCCTGCCCTGTGTGTGTGCTCAGCACCCGGACCACAGCCATCAGGATTTGGGTGTTCCCAGAGCAAGGGCACGGCGCCTGGCTGCTGCGGGGCTGTGTGGGGAGAGTGCTGGAGCCCTGGAGGAAAAGCACAAATTTTTCATGGCTTCTGCCCTTTAAAAAATAATATATATATATATATATATATATAATATATATGTATAGTTTTTTGATGTTTCTGTTATTCCAACCCAGCTGGAGGAATTTGAATAATTGGAGCAATTGGAATGATGGAAACAATTTGAATACCCTAAAGCAGTTTGGGCCTCACGTTCGGGTCTGGCAGTGGAGGTGCTGGTGCTTCGGGTTGGTGACAACCAAGCTGTGAGGTCGGGGCTGTGACAGCAGCAGGGAGCCTGGCGGGGGGCACAAGGCAAGGAGGGGGCTGCCACGTCCTGGGGTCCCGCTGCTCCATCTCATTGTCCTTGGGATGCCCGGGTTGCGTGGTGGCAGCTGGCTGATTTTGGGTGCCAAAGCCAGAGCGTTTTTGGGGTTCTGACTGCCCTCTGCCATTGCTGTGGGTCGGGGTGCTGCAACATCATGCATCCCTTCTCCTCCCTGCTCCTCCCAGTCTGGGGTGATCGCAGGCTCTGCCAGGTGTTCTGTCACGGTGTTTTCACTCCTCGTTTTCCATCAGGGTGGTGATTGCCGTGAGTGCTGCTGCAGTTGGTGTTTATCCCCAGGGAACGCTCCAAACTTTCTCTGACTGTCGTGACGTGGTGGCAGCGGCTGCTGGTGCCGAGAAGATGCTTGGAAAAAAAAAAAAACAAGTTTTAAGAGCAACTGTCAGTCAAACTGCCAGGGCTTTATTGGAGGAATGAAGTGAGCTTTTCTCTTTTTGACTGCTGGTGTCTAAGCCAGAGCACCTCTCTGGGTAGCGAGCAGGGTGGTAATTAGGGTTGTGGCTGTGCAGAAATGGAAGCAGCTTGTTTACTGCGTGGAGGCTGAGCTGCTCCTGCCCCAGGGGTTATTCCTGGCCTGGGAGAGGGGAGCAGGAATCCTGGCTCCTGCAGCAGCACCAGGGCTGCTGCAAAACCTCTAAATAAGAACCTCTAAATTTAACCGTGTGGCTGGGGCACCTCTGGGTGCTGGAAACGCCGCCTTCCTCCCCCAAATCCTTCCCGCATCACCCCCAGCTCCTCCCTGGGGCTGCGAGGAGGGGGAACATCTGCTGGAGTTTCCGTGGGACTGCCGTCCCGCCAGCCCGGCCTCCCCTTCCCCCTCGTTATTTATAGCTTTTCACCAACATCTGGAGCTGAAGCCGCGTTTGGCTCTGGCTGTCTCCGAGCTGTGGGTTGGAGCTGGGTGAAATGCGTGCGGCCGCAGGCTCACCGGGAGCCCCCACTCCTTCCCCATGGTTTTTGGGGGGCTGCAGCATCCCGGTGGGGCCCTGGGGCCATTTAGGGGTTTAGGGAGCCCCAGAGCATCCCGTGCTGGGGGTTCCCAGAGCTGAGCAGCAAATCCCTGCTGGGAATAGGGCAGAGGGTGAGCGGCTGCCTCTTTGCAGCACGGAGCCCGGGGGGGCTCTGCCTGCCCTGCACTGCTCCTGCTGCTTGTGGGAGCCTTTGACATTTGTGGTCCCCCTCACCCAGCCCTGCCCACGGTTCCCTGCTCCTTCGGTTCCCTACTCCTTGGTGTCACCGAGGTCCTTCAGGCCCTGGGGGATGCGAGGCTACAATAGCCCCCTTCTTGGTGCTGCTTTCCTGGGAAAACTTGAGTCATTCCTGGGGGAAGGGGAATGAAAACTGGCCCCGCTGTAGCAAGCGTTGGATGGCTGGCACGGCGGTGAATGGAGGCAGTAATCCCGGCTGTGGCACGAGCCCAAACCCCTGCATCTCACGGCGAGCGGGGCTGCAGGTTGGCTCCTCATCCTTGAAGCACAGCAGGCAGCAGGTTTCCATGGCAGGGACGTGCGGATCCCCCTGCCCGTCCCAAATCAGGGCAGTGAGCATCTGTGGGAAGTTCCGTGCGTCCCCGCAGCTGAGCAAAGGCAGCAGCCTTTGGAAACGGTGGTAATAATAGTGGCAATTAAAGGCTGCCTGCGGCTCAGCTCCCGATGTAACTGTTACTGCCAAGGGAGGGTGCCCGTGTCGGGCGGGTGTCAATGGGGCCGTTGTTCTGGTGGTGCTGTGGCCCCAGCCCCTTCCTGCTTGGGTTTCCACCCCTCGGTGCTCCCCGTGCGGTGCCCTGCTGCTCGCTGGGCATCCCAAGGCCAGGGGTCCCCCTGTGCCACCCAGGCTCTGAGAGGAAAGGAGCGAGCAAAGGAGCCGTTTTCTGAGCAAAACCCCAAGCAAAAGGAGAGGAAACGCCACGGGAGCCGACTTGAAAGAAAATATGTTAACAATGTAAATTAGGCAGGAACGCTCCTGCCTGTGTTTTCTCCAGCTCGGCTGGAGCAGAGGCGGAAAAGCTTGACGTGTCGCGGGGTGATCCGCAGCCTGGAGCGCGGCCAGGCGGGGCGGTTCTGTCGGCCCTGGCTGGGTCTGATTCAGCTGCACCAGAACCCAGCAAAGCCCCCGAGCTGCGGTGTGCGCCGGGAGGGAGCCTGGGGCCAAGGGTTTGGGTTCAGGCAGGCCTGGCAGAGCGGTTTCCTCGCCTTGGCCCCTTTCCCAGCTTCTCCTCTCGTTGCGCCGCGGTGCATCGGCGCTTCAAAGGGCAGGTTCTGCTCACGGGGAGGTGCTGCCTGCTCCTTAGCTGCATGGGAACCTCTTGGTAGTCAGAGCTGGTTGTGTTTATGGTGCTGGCTCTGCGGTGAGTGTGCTGAAGCATCCAGCTGTACAGAACGGGAAGGGGAATGGGATCTGATCTGTGCGTGAGTCCCGGTCACCGCAGTGACCTGCGCGGTGGTGGCACTGAGCCCGGGGCCATGGCCACTGGCTGCAGCACTGCAAGCCTCCAGGGACAGCCTCAGTGCTGGAGCTGCAGTGAGATTGTGAGAACTGGCAACACCCAACCTTTTTTTTTTCTTTTTTCTTTTTTTTTTTTTTTAAGTGTTTCATTGTTCTTTCATATTTTGTTTGTGCTTTTTTTTTTTTCAAATGAGCCGGCTTGAATAGTGTTTCCAAAACCTCTTCCCTTCCAAAATGACGACGATTTGCCTCAAGCAGTAGCTCCAGCGGGGGTGCAGCACCACGGCTTTGTGTCCATGCGGTATTTAGGATCATATACACATCTGTACATACGTGGGGGTGTACGTGGAGTAATGCTCACGGGGGGGAATACAGCCTGCCATTGCCTGTTCGTCCCCCGTGTGCAGTCAGTGGGCGGCGTGGGATCTGGATACCTCGGAAAAGGCTCGCTTTGTTGCGTGCGAGTGGACAAATACACGGTTAATTTTTGTTGGCTCTCCTGTACGTGTGTGTAGCTCACACAAACCGGCTCTTATGGCCGTGGCGTGGGAAGGCGGCGGAGCCTGGCGGGCGCTGCGGGGAGCGGGGTGGGAAGGCACCGCGCAGCCCCCCCGGGGCTTCAGAGCTCGGGTGGGTTCCAGGGAGCCCCGATAACGCGCTGCCGCGGCGGGGAGCGCCTCGACGGAGGGCTTGGGTTTCACAAAGGCAAAATTCCTCCCGGGAGCTCAGGAAATATCTTCCCAGAACAGAACCAGGGAAGCGTTGGCACAGGTCGTAAAGAAAATAAATAGCAGAGCTGGCAAGAGGAGCGGCGGCTCCGTGTCAACAAAGCACGTAAGTGCAAAGTGTTTAAGCATGTGCTCGAATCTGAGTGTGGCGAGGGGATCTTCGGTGTTTGTGGAGTCCCAGAGAGGGGCTTTCCAGAGCTGAGATCAGAGACCTGCTTGTTCCAACGGCTGAGGACCACGGTATTTGGGAGGTTTAACAGCCCTGCATCATCTCTGCAGAGGGGTGAGCAGTTCTGCCCGAGGATTTCTGTGCGCTGCTCGGAGCAGATGCTGGGGCTGAACTGGGGCTTCTTTCTTAAAGAAAGATGTGGAGTTCAAGGACCTTGAATTCAGGATGTGCTGGTGAGAGCAGAACAAGCCTGTGCAGGATGTGGTGCTGGGTACCCCCAAAAAGCTGCTGCAGGAGTTGTCTTCTCCTGCCTGGTTTCTGTGTGATTTATTTTGGTGACCCCGAGTCTGGCTGCGACACCCCGCTGGCTGGCACGGCGCGCACAGGGAGCCGCTCTGTGTGTCTGTGACCCCTTAAAAATGGGCTAAGAGTAAAATAGCTCAAAACCTGAATTTCTAAGCCCAGGTAGGTGATTCTGGATGTGTTCCTTTCTTCCGGAGAGAGGCAGCCCCTTTTCCCAGTGCTTTGAGCCCTGTGCATCCCTTGGGGTCGCGCCGGGCCCTCGACACGCTGACCCCGCTCTGTGCTTGAATCATTTCCTGTTTTCTCCGGCTGTTGAAGAACTCCACGAGGCGAGCTGGAAGCGTTTGCAGAGGGTGAACTAACTGCACTGAGGCCATGGGAAAACACAGTTTGCTGAATCTGCAGAGCGAGAGGATCCGTGTGCGGGGGTCCTGGTGGCTGCCTGCGCTCAGCCGTGCGCCATTGATCCGCGGGTGCCGTGCTGGTGGCTTTTCCCTTTCGAGAACCACTGTGGGCATCGAGGCACTGATGCTGAGAGCATCTCCACAGGCAGGAACGTGTGGGAAATAGTCTTTTTTTTCCCAGAACTTGTCGTGGTAGCATCCATGCGCCCTGCAAGCTCAGGCTGACGAGGCTGTGAGGGCTGCAGTGTGTATCAGCGGTCACTGGGGCTTTTCTTCAACCCCCCTCCTTGATTATTTTTTTTTAAGCTGTATTGCAAAGTTGATATTTGTAAACACTGGGGCCCTGCAGCCCGTGGAGCCCACACAAGTCCTGTGCCCACGCCGGGCACTGCCAGTGGTGGCTTCTTGAGGAGCTGGGCGCTGGGGCCCCGAGGAGCCGCGGCATTGCCAAGACCTCGGTTGCTCGCCTCCGTCCTCGTCTCTTCCCAGGCGTGGGGTTAAGCTGTTCCAGCTGCGTCTTGGCTAGAAGCACCCAAGTGAGTTCCCCATCCACCTCCGTCCTCAGCGTGTATCCCAGTACCGGGGCCAATCTCATTGCTCCGTGGCTCTTTTTGCGTTCTCCTTCCCAACTCAGAGGAGGCTGTGGTCATGCTGGAGCCATCCGCTGAACTCCCCAGCCTGATGTGAGCCCCGCCAGCTCGAGTATTTCATAAACAGCTTGAGGAGAGCTCTGTCGGGATATTTATTTACATCCCATTGAGCTGGCGGCTGTGCTCGGGGCCGCAGCAATGCAGGAGGGGGCAGGAGGGGGGCTCCCCGCTGCATTAAACCCAGGGACAGGGGTGTTGGGAGCTGTCTTTCACAGCACCTTCTGGACAAGATGGGAACGTCGGGGAAATTTTTGCTTGGCTGCTTTATTTTAAATGAAAGGTTATAAAGAGATTGTACCACAAATGCGATCTGGAAAACAAATATCTGAGGTCTAATAGCAGGAGGGGAGCAGCATTTCTTTTAATGCAAATTTCAAACCCAGCCACAGGGAATGTTTTCCTTAAACCACAGACCAAAAAAAAAAAAAAAAAAAAAAAAGAAAACCTGCTTCTATTTCTGAAGCAGCTCCTGCTGGAGACACGGCTGTGTTGGTGTGCCTGGCTGCTGCCCGGCCGGGCTGTGCAGGGGTTGCCGTGGGGCAGCTGCCTTCGTGGGAGCAGAAATGGCTCTTGTGAGCCTGCAGAAAACCTGCTGCTTGCTGCTCCCCCGGTGCCCTGCGGAGCCATAAAGCATTTTGCATGTGATGGGGGGAAGCAAGACACTCCTCACGTGCTCCTCTAATGTTCTGCTGCCTGCAGCAAGCTCGAGCTTTATGTGCTGCAGGAGCAGCCCTGTGCGTCCTGGGAGGGGAAAGCACCATGTGCAGGGGCTTGTGCATTTCTTCCCCTCTGCAAAACCCAGCTTCTCTGCAAAGCTGGAACTTCTGCAGGGCTTTTCCTCCCAGCCCAGCTTGGTGTTTCTGTGAGTTCTCAGCTGTGCCAGCAGGAGATGGCTGCAGAGCGGCCGTGATGGATGGCTGAGGGTGGTCGGGTGGTCCTGCAGGTCCTCCCGCTCAGCTTGGGGCTGCTCAGTGCTTCCACTTATTTCTGGGGTTCTTTAGCTGGTCACAGAGAACTGGTGAAGTGGGCAGGAGCACATTTGGGGAAGGTTCTCTTCCTTGGAAGTGGGGTCACCAAGGGCAACCTCATGCGCTGCCAGGGCGAGGGTGGCTCTGATGGATGGGGTCAGTGCTGGCCGCACTGCCAGAGCCAGGCAAGACCTGATTCTGGGATGGAAGGATGGATGGTGGTGGTGGTGTGTGCAGGGCAAGGGGCGTGATTCCCTCAGTAATTAGGTGCTGTTGGGGAGCCCTCCCATAATGAGGCATCCAGGTGTGACAGCTTGGGGCAGGGATGGGGCCATGCAGGAGGGCCAGCCTGTCCCTGCGGGCACGAAGCCATCTCTGCCATGGCCAGGAACGTGGTTTCAGAGCTGGGAGGGAGAGGATGGAGCTGCGTGCCGTGCCGAAGTCACTGGGACCAAGGGCACGGCGCTGCCTTAAATAAATAACCCAGGTTAAGGTGCTGGCCCTGCCCGGCTGCGCTGTGCCCGGCCACGGGGCTCGGCAGCCCCCGGGTGGGGCAGGCTTATCTGGGCTGCTGCTGGCGAGAAGGAAATGCATTTTTTTGTTGTTTCAATTTCTCTGGAATGGTTTTGGACAATTGGTTTTCTAAAATAAACTCAATGAGAGGAAATTCATTTGTTAACCTGTCCCTGTTTAGCTGGCAGGGGAGGATGGTGCGCAGATACGTTGCTTCCTTGTTAGTTTTAGTTATGATTCAGAGCAAACCCAAACCTATAAATTAAACGCTGTGTTTTTTCCCCCCCCACACACACCTTCTTCTTTCAATCAGGATTTAAACGGACAGAAAGAGCTGTGCCCACGTCTCTGCCACCTGAAGAAAGGCCCCAATGGCTACGGCTTCAACCTGCACAGCGAGAAGTCCCGGCCGGGGCAGTTCATCCGCTCGGTCGACCCGGACTCGCCAGCCTCCAGAGCGGGACTGCGGCCCCAGGACCGGCTGGTGGAGGTAATGCCGGGGGCTCAGCACACCGTTCCCATCAGCCTGGAGGTCTTTTGGGGTCCTGTGCCCCTTTTGCAAGTGGGAAGAGGGAGAGCAGAAGCGCTGTGACCCTACAGATCAGCTGGGATGCCTGATGCTAAATCGAGCCCCCTTCCCTTGATCTTTTCCATCAGATCCTGTCACATTCCCCCATAACAGAGCCTGATGCTGGTGCCCAGGCAGGGTGCTGGACCTGGGGATGAGCACGGATGGAGGTTTGGGGGTGCCACCTCCCCGACATGGCCAGGCCGGAGCAGAGAGCACCCTGCATTTGGTGGTGCTGGCATGGGGAGGTGGCTTTGTGGGGACAACTGGGACTGGTCCCATCCCAGTCACCCAGGGAAGCTGCTTCTGTCCCATCACCCCCATCTGCCATGGGCTTGGGGCAGCTCGGTGCCACCCAGCTGAGCCAACACGCTGCTGGGCAGGGCAGGCATTTGGAAACACAGGGGGAAAAGCTCTGCAGAGAGGTCTTAAGGCATGAGATTGTGAAAGATTAGGAGAAAAACCGCTCTTGGAAGCGATTTCCTGTTCACTTATTGCTGAACAAGAGAATTTTTGAGGTGGTTGCTGATCACCCCCCATTTGGCTTGTTTGTGCCTTGCCATTTTTACCGAGTACTGAGATCCCCCAGTCAGAGCTGTGCGCTCTGGGCAGGGTTTGGGCAGCGCAGACAGACAGATGGATGGGGGCTTGATCCTAAAACCAGCACCCCAGGAGCAGCCCTGGTGCCTGCTTCAGCTCCTGCGTGCTGGGAGCACCTGAATGCCCTGTGCTGGGGCTGGGTACCAGCCCGTGCCCCCACCCCTGGGTCCGGAGGGACGAGGGATTTGCACACTCGGAAGAAACCACGCGCATCCTGCGGAGCCGGGCGGTCCCCGAGGTGGGGAAGTGAGCGAAGACCAAAGCCCTCGCCCTCTTTCCAGCCCCGTGAATAATCATGCAGGATTCCGTGGGAGCCGCCGGCTGCCTCCCGCCCCATGCCAGGGCTGCTCCCCGTGCTCGCCCCCAGCACCGCGGTGTTTTTATCGCGGGGAGCTGCGGTTCAGAGCGGCGCGATGTCACGGCGAGGGATTTTGTTATTTATTTATCGGCCCTTGGCCAAGTGCCTGGCGCACACAAAGCGGCGAGGGGTGAGCTGGAGAGCTCGGAAACCCAATCCCCCCCGAGCCGGCTCTTTGGGGCTCCGATAAATATTTGATGCCCCCAGCCCTGCTGCACCCCCTGGGCGGGCTGGGGGTGCCGGAGGCTGCGGCGCTGACCGGGGTTTATCGTATGCAGCAAAAAACAGCCCTGCAATGAGAGTGGCATCGAGACCTTTTCATGTGGGACAATGGGTGTGTTCGTTCCTGAGCACAAACAATGCCTAGAAATCACGATTGTTCCCTTTCTGCCCGCGGAACAATTGGGAGGAGAGATCCTGAGTGCTGGTGGGTCCCAGGTCGCGTGCAGCGAAGGGAAAATGAGTCAGTGCGTCGGGGACTGGGACAGAAAGGCCGAGCTCTGCTCAGCCACCGGGACACGGGAAATCCTCCCTTGCTCCTCTCCCAGAGGGACAAGCAGCCACGAGCCCTGTGGAGCAGGACACGGAGATCTCAGTGCAGGCTGAGGTGTTTGGGGCAATGCTAAGGTGAATGAAATCAGTGGAGGGGAACCTGCAAGTCCCTGAGCACCTGGGCACATGGGGTGGTGGTGGAGGCTCTGGCTGGGTCTCCCTGCACGGGGTTCAGGAGTTTTGGGCAGAGGTTTTTGGTGATACGAAAGGTGAGCACAGGGGTTGTTCCCCTGTCTGTGCTGCGGGAGCCAGACCTGGTCCTGATGGTGCCGCTTTGCAGGTGAACGGGATAAACGTGGAGGGGCTGAGGCACTCGGAGGTCGTGTCCCACATCAAGGCCAGGGAGAGCGAAGCCAGGCTCCTGGTGGTGGACCCCGAAACAGATGATTACTTCAAGAAGCTGGGGGTGACCCCCACCGAGGAGCACACCAAAGGTGAGACTCGGCTCTGCTGGGCGACCCCACAGCTCTCGTGACTCACTGGGACACTGGGTGGGATTTCAGAAGTGCCAGAGTCATGTTTCCCTTGTCTCATCCCTCAGTAGTTTCCTGAGCACCACCCAGCTATTTATAAGCAGTGAGAATACTTCCTAATCTAGCCAAAAAAACAATTTGTTATTTTTTTGCACGGTGAATAATTAACCCAGGAACTCGCTGCCAGGAGGTGGCTGGGATGAGGAGGGTGCTGGGGGGGGCGCTGAGCACGTTGCTCGGGGAGGGATGCTCAGGTGGGATCTGTTCTGGTGGCGGATCCTGGGGCTGCTCCTGCTTTGTTTGCAGTGCCTGGGAGCAGAGCAGCCGGCCCCATAGTGCTGATATGGGGCTGTAAGAGGGAGGGCACTATAACCCCACACCGCTCTGTGCTCCCGAGACGGAGCCTGAAGGTGCATGGAGAAACTCTGGGGCTGGCCCCATGTGCGTGTAGAGGGAAGGACTTCACGCGACAGCGATCACAAGGGCGGCTGCTGCAGGAAATGTTTCCCTTGCTGCTGAAACCTGGCAGAGAAAGCAGCCCGGCCGCTCCCCGACCTGCCACGGGGAGGGAGCTGCCCTGCAGCCCAACGGGGGGCTCTGCTTCCCACGCTTCCAGCCCCTGTCCAACCTGAACTCTGCAGGACATTCCCGGTCTGCCAGGTGCTCAAGGGGAAGATTTGCCCAAAGGAACGGGTCAAACCGTGCCGAGGAGCACGCGGGGCGAAAGCGGTGTCAGATGCTCCGAAGCGGTTGAGGAGGAGCCGGTGCGAGCGCTGGCTGCTGGCACGAGCACAAAGGAGCCCTTGTTCCCTGCAGCGGGGACGTGGCCGGGGCCAGCCGCACGCCAGGGTGCGCGGGTGGGTGCTCAAGTGCTGGGCCCTGGCTCTGCAGCTCCCTGCTGGATGTTGGATGCTTTCCTCGGGGGTCAGCAAGGAGCGGGTCTGCCTGGCCCGCAGCCCTGCACCGCTTGGGCATGGCTGTCCTGATGCCACAGCTGAGGTCATCACACCAGCACGTTTTCAAAGTCATCTTTTGTTTTTATTAAATAAAAAAAGTGCCCTGGTTTACATTGGAAATACCTAAGTTTGCACTGACACATCCCAAAAATCAGCTCTTTGGGAAGCCTGGCCAGCCCTGGATGTGATGCACGGGCAGTGGCTTGGAGCTGTAACATCAGCAGCTCTGGGTTTCTGCAGTTGCAGGCTGCCCTTGGCTGCAGGCACAGCTCTTGCTTCACTGGAGCTGCTGTTACACAAGGCGTGCACGCACAGCATTGTTTTCTGCTCGGCCGCTGTGCGCTGGGGGCACCCTGGGGTCCCCCTGGGGTCCCACCGAGCCGGTCTCACCCCGTGCCGTGCACTGAAAGGGCCCTGTGCCCCCAGACGTGTTCGTGCTCAGTCGTTAGCCCTGCTGCAATTAGCACATCTGTGACACCACAGCTTGTCTGTCCCGGGCTGCCTCTAGCGATGGCTGGGTCGCGGTGACTGGCAGCTCATCTGCAATGAATTTGCCATTGTTTGGAGCGTTATTAGCGCAAATCATTGGAACCGGGCAAAAAAATGGCAAGGTACATGAAAGGAGGGTTGTTTGCCCCGTGCTGTTGCAACACCAAGATGCTGATTTCAGCAAATAGCGTTGGGCTGGTTTTTAAGATTTCTGATTAAACGGCTTCTGAAGAAAAATTACTTCACTGTCAGAACTGGGAGTACACCGCGTTTAGTGCTCACAGGGGGAAGCTGCTCGGTCCCCTTCCTGGAAGACATTTTCTTTTGATGAAAACAGGGAAATCAAAGGAAATTGAGGTTTCAGAAGAATGTGGTTCTAGAGGGCATGGGGGTACAGAGGTGTTTGCCTGAGCTCAGAGGCAGCGCGGGCTGGGTCTGGCTGCAGCTCTGAGGGAAGGGGTGCGCTGGGCTTTTGGGGCTGGGGTGGAGACCCTGTGCCAGGAGGGGTTCAGCCAGGGGCGATGCTGGAGGGCACTCCCCTAGGAGCCCAGCAGTGTATTTATGAGTATATTCAACACATTTTTCTTTTGCGTGGCCCTCAGGTGTGGTGCCTCAGCCCCTGACGAACGGATCCGCACAGACGCAGGTGAGTCCTCGCCTGCTCCTGGGGGCTGGGTGGTCCCGGGTGGGCTCAGAGCAGAGGGAACCTCGCAGCCTCCCTGAAGCTCATTTAGCTCAGCTTAACCACTGCTAGCTAATTGTAATTGCTTCCTGATGCAGCTTTAATTTCGGGTTTGCACGAGGCTGGTGTGAGACCAATTCACTCCTTTTCCCCAGGGACAGCGGGAGGAGGTGGGTGGGTGGTGGGGACAGGGGAGCAGTGGCTCCCCCCCCCTGTCCATTTATTTGTGTGTTGTTTTTTTTTTTTTGTCTTTGCACAAACTGGACTAACATTTTCATTTCCAATAGCTGAACGGAGGATCCACATCTTCATCTCACAGTGACCTTCAAAGTCCCGGGAAGGAATCAGAGGTAAAAACCCCGATCACACACCCTCTTCTTTGTACATGCTTACATGTGTACGTGTTTGTGTTATGGTACTGGGCAAAAATGCCTCTAAATGCAATTTCAGTTTCAGATTGCAGACTTGGGTACACTTGTATCCACCCAGCAAGCAAAACAGGGAGTTTGCTTTCATGCCCTGCCCTGTAAATCCGCATGAAATGCGGCCGTGAGCTCCCGGCAGCTGCTGGCTCCAGCCCAGAGGCAGCTGCGTTCCTGGGGGCATCGATGACCCCTTGGGTGGCCTGGCGAGGCCGTCCCGAGCACATCTGGCTGGAGCGTGTGGGAGCAAGGCGAGCTGCTGCCAGGGCTGTGTGTGCCCGGGGAGGGGGCCAGCAGCAGCACACTGCCCCCCAAACCCACGTCAGAGAAATATAAAAGCATTCGAGTGTGAATTAAATGCTATCATGTTCTGCCTTCCCTTCTGCTTTCAGACGGGCAGGAGTGGGGTTGGGTTAAGTGATGGTTGCAGATTCCTTCCAGTCCTTGTCGGGGGACAGGAGGGCTCTGCCAGCAGCAGCAGATGCCCCATGTTAGGGGATGGTTTGTGAGGGTCCCACTGTGTGCTGTGCCCCAAGGGACTGGTGGGCTCCGTGTGCTCTGCCCTGGGGAAATGGGGCTGCCCCAAGGGCCAGCAGAGGAGAGAGCCAAGGGGTAATGGCAGCGAATTAACTGGTGCTGTAATAGTTTGGAGGTGTAAGATGAAAGGGTGCCTTCAAGGGTTTTAGGTCTGAGGTGCCCGGAGCCTCTCCAGCATCTCAGGCTCAGAGGCTGCGCACGCCAGCTGTGTCCGAGAGCTGGGCCAAGTGCCTGCAGTCTGGCAGCTCTATTTCTCTCTGAGCATTAAATAATACATGTCCTGCTCCTCGGCGATGGTGTGCCGTGCTAAGCAGTGCACGCCAACCAGTTTGCATCCAAAAGCCAGAGCAAAGCAGTTCTCTTGCAGGCAGCGCTGATGGGAGACCTGCCCGTAGCTCCTGGCAGGGTTTTTGTGAAATCCCTTTGGAGCTTCGTGTGTGCGTTAAAGCTATGCCAGTGGGCAGGCTTTAAGATGTTTCCTTACAAATGAAGGTTTTTATTCTGCATGTTTGCTGTTCACATGAGTGTGGTGCGTGCAGGATGCTGCTGCAGTGAGTTTAGGAAGGAAAGCTGATTTCTGTATCATACAGCACTCTTACTAGGCAGACAGAAGGATGCTCTTCCCAGTACAATTCCTGAAGTAAAATGTGCTGGGCACACAGGCACTGCCGGATCCTGGCTCTGGCTGTTCTCTGGAGCAAACTGGAACCCGGCCATTTGAGCACAGGGGTTCCTGGCTGCAACGGTGCAGGAACAACACCCACTGAGTGCAATGTAATTATTTGCTCTGTGCCTACGCAGATGCTGCTGCTGCTGGTTAAACCATAGGCACGACATGGGGCAAGGGCTGCGACCTCCTCTTAAAAACCTGCAAGTTTGCTTATCTCACACACATGCTTGGAGATTTCTGCTCCCAGCAGCTTGGGGATGGGATGCCGGGTGGCTTTGGGCACACAGTGCTGGGGGCAGAAGGTTGATCTTCCCTCTCTGTGCAGGACGGAGACTCGGAGAAGAGGGACCCGTTTGAGGAGAGCGGGCTGAGCCTGAGCCCCACGGCTGCCGAGGCCAAGGAGAAGGTGCGGGCCAAGCGGGTGAAGAAGAGGGCTCCGCAGATGGACTGGAACAAGAAGCGAGAGATTTTCAGTAATTTCTGAACCTCGCTGGTGGCACTGCCTGCCTTCCCCTGCACCTGGCCGGACGTTCAGAGGTGCCTGCGCCCTCTCCTTCAGTGTCCACGTGAGATGCTTTGTGCTCTGCTCTTCACTGGTTGCTTTTATGAGGCGTATTTTAAAGTCCTTTTTTATTGATGTTATTATTATTATTATTGTTGTTGTTACTCACCAGCGATTCTCATAAGACAAATGTGACCAAAGCTCCTTTTCTTGCTTGCTCTTCAGCCCGGTCTGGCTGCCTGCTGTCCCCTGTTCCTGCTGAGAAAAGACTGGAAGAGTTTAACTCTCATTTCTTACCTGCATAATTTAGGCTTTTATTACTTTTTTTTTTTTTTTTAATTGGGGTGTTAGTTTTGGTTTTGCGGGTGTCCCAGGCTGAGCCCCATGGGATGCTCTGTGCCCCTGTGCAAATGTCCTACGGCCTCGCCGTGGTGGGTGGCCGGGGGGTGGCAGCACCCCCAGCCCCCGGCCTGCAGCTTTACCCCCTCACGATGGGAAAAGGGGCAGTGGCTGGAAATCTCTCGTGTTGACTTTGCTATTGAAATGAAAAAAAGTTCTCGTTGGTGTTTTTTAATGAAGCCCTACCTGTTTCCAGTTAGTGTAGGAGCCTCCCTCCCAGCAGCAACTTCTGCCCCAGCAATAAAAGCCCCCTTTCACCCCCCTGTTCCCCCCAGGTTGCAGGATGTACAAGCAAGACAAACCCAGCACCAAATGCCCCCAGTCCCACAGTTTGCACAACGCAGCAAGAGGTTGCAGGAGATGCTGCAGGACCAAGCACATCTCCGGGGAGCCCTCGGGGCTGGCACCCTGCCTCTCGCTCCCCCCATGGTGTCCCCCATCCCTGGGCAGGGCTGGCGGGGTCCCCAAAGCTCCCCAAGTCTCAGTGGGGCTGGCGACAGAGCAGACTCATAGTTAGGAGAGCATCGATGTCCTGGGTGATTGCTTTGGCGCTGTGTCCTGCTTTAGTACCAAAAGCAGCGTGTTCTCAAGCCCTCAAAACCTATCTTTAAAGCACTGCAGATGAAGCCAGCATAAGTTCTTTGGCTGTGACCAAGGAAGACGAAACACAACGTGCTCACAGGCTGCAGGCGGAGGTGTTTCACTGGGGAAGGTTTGTGTTTTGGCTCCCGTGTCAAAACCGCAGGGGGAAGGGACTGGGCACAGTTGCGTGCAAAACCACTTTTCCCAGCTCAATGCAAATGGCAGCAATAACTTGGCCCTTGATGACTATTTTAAACAAAAGACTTGGCTGCGACTTTGCCCTGTATTATTCCCCAGAGCTGATGTATTACAAGGCAGAGGCCTTTGGGTTGGTCGGCGCGCTACGGGTGTTGTGGTGGCTCTGTGTGCATTTCCTAAATGCTGAACTAAAAGGTGCCTTATACCATTTGCTGCTCTCCTCGGCGGCTGCCCGTGGCTCAGCACAGGGGCAGCGCGGGGCCGGGGCGTTTGGCTGTGCCCCAGGGAGCTGCCGGGGCTGCTGCTGGCTGGCGAGAGCACGGAAACCCTCAGAGGTGAAGGAGATTTCTTTTTTACGAAGGTGCAAAGTGTTGATGGGCTGGACAGGTTGAAAAATGCCTTTGGAGAGGGACTGGCGCAGGTGTTTGGCTATTGGTGATGAGAGTGGCGGCAGGATGACTGCTCGAGATGCAGAGAGGTTTTTTCCCCCCACCAGGACTCTGCCAATTATTAGAGGCCTCTTCTCTACCCCACCTCAAAGACGATTAGCTCCTCTCTTTTCGGTCCCCAAAATACTTGCTTCTGTAGGAAATCAGGAAGGACTGAAGGCGTCCTCCTTTTTCACGGTATGCACGTTGCTTCCAGTGCCTGCGTAGCCAAACCCCAGGCAGTGCTCCGCTCTGTGCAGGGCAGAGCGCTCCCCACTACACCACGAACTCAACCCACCGTGCATGTCAGAGAGCAAAGCCTCGTTTGTAAATACCGCATTTCTCACCCAAGACTGGACCACTGTAGTTAAGGGGGGGAAAAAGGAACACGTAGTTCTGAATGCAGATCAAAAGAAATCAGGTGTGCAAGTCTGTACTGATAAGATTTCAGAATCTTAATCTCTGCTTAGTCCATGGAAATTGCTCCTGGTTAAAGCACTTATCATATTTCTGACATCTTGTAGCTCAGTAGTAATTATTCAGTTCCTGTACATTTAACGTGGAAAAAAAAAATCAATAAAGTGTAAGGCTGTTAGCTGCATTGTAAAAACAATGTACACTGTAATGTCAGTAATAAACTTTGTTTTCCCATGTACCACTTATTTGCTCGTTCTTCATCTGTTTGGTAGGGAACTTCAGAGCGGAATTACAGCCTTCTTTAGCACGTTATAAACTTTGCTTCCTCCCTTGCCTGTTTAAAGAGTAGCTGAAATTATTCCTTTGAAGCTCTACAATGAAGTCAGCACTGCCCTTTCTTTGAAGAACAAAACGCACACGTGGGTGGTGGCCCCTCTGTCAGCTTCTGAGGCGCACACCAACCTGGATCCTGTGGCTGTGTAAGCTGTGCCAGCACACATCTGACAAGCAAGAGCGTGAAGCTGGATTGTCACCTGCTCCCTGTGCGCTGTGTCCCCTAGGCTCCTGTGCCAGCAGGACTCAAAGGTCACTTGTCCAAGCAATGGCTGCCTCTGGCCCTGGGTTGTGAAGCTTTTAGCTGGACCTTACAGCCCATGGTTCTTGTTGCCAGCACCAGGCAGGCGCCTTGGCAGGCTGCAAGCCCTGGCAGGGCTGGTTGCTATGGGCTCACGCTGCGGTGAGGCCATCGGAGCTCTCCTCCCCCTGCCCAGTGTTGCAGAGATGCCAGCAAATCTCACACGCGTTAGAAAACAACCCGCCACCTTTATTAAATGTGTATTTACAAGCAGCAGCAGATCCTGCAGCACGAAGCACTCCTCTCCAGCTGTTCCTGACAGCGCACAGCCTGCTGCTCGGCTGGGACACGCTCAGGCATTCACCCGGGGGCTGGAGCCGGCAGCACTGACGCAGCAGGAC